>NC_054487.1:7946137-8676373 GCF_017639515.1 Carcharodon carcharias
AGCAACGTCACATGTGAATTTTAGTGCCAGTGCGATGCCAGGGGCATCCATGCCAGCAATTGGCTGATTCGATCAAACAGCATATTCCTTAAGTTATTTGTAATAAGTAGAGTATAGAACATACTCGGCCGGCTTGCGCTTGCAAAATCCAAAACAAAAGGACTATTGTTAGATTCAGGGCAGCACCTGCTGAACAACCCTGAGTGCTGTAATAGCAACCAATTAAAGATAATCAGTCGAGCTCATAACGTGGCTTATTTATGCGTGCTAGAAGTGACATACATTGTGTTTGATCTTATTCATTCGTGGGAACATCACTGGTTGAGCCAATATTTATTGCCCATCCCTAATTGCCTTTGAGAATTTGGTGGTGAGCTGGTTTTTTGAACCAGTGTAGTCCATGTGGTGTAGGTAGTAGGGAGCTGCCAGGGAATTTTCCCAGCAGCGGGACCTGATGTGGAGCATCTGCCTGCCGAACAGAGTTGGGCAGCCAATTTAAATATTCAAAGACTCTATTAGGATCAGTTTTTTCCAGTCTGCTGCCATTATGCCGGCAGCAGAGCAGCCCCTTGGTGCTTGGGGAGGCCACCAGATTCATGGAGATGGCTTCCCTGCTGCCGTCCAGGGGGGGACCAATGGCGCTGATGACTCCATGCCCCAAAGAGGGGTCGCAGGAGCCCCATACGTAGGGGGCTGCCTGCTTGTGCCTCTCTACAGCTCTACATCCTACCGATCTCCAAACTGCTTCACCAACACCCACTCCTCATGTAGGGCTGCCAAGGCTTTGGAACAGCTGGCCCTCTGGTTGGGACATCAGCGTCAGAAGCCCATCTACCAACCTCAATTTGACAGCAAGCCCAGCGGCAGCTAATTAGAGGGCTGCCTCTGGGAAAATCGCAGAGCTGATCCCATTGCCACTGCTCCGCACTCCCATTTCATCCCAACTTCAGGGACCAGAAGCCTACAATGGATTGATTGTGATGGCAATGCCATCAAGCATTGAATGCAACCCTCTTGAAAGTTTGACTCTAAAGAAACCATTGCATACAGGGGAGGTGGGTGGGGTGAGAAGTATTGTGGGCCGATTCCTACTTTGAATTGAAACAAGGGAGCAAGCTTTCAATTAGAAATAGAAATGTTATCCCTCTACTTGGCAGCCAGTAAAGAGATAATCCAGTACAGGGGACAATTAGCAGCTATGCTAAAGTCACCATTCAAGCATACATTGATGTTAAAGTGTTAGAATCACAGAGGCATCTACTGTTTCAAATTAAATAACCATTTATTGGGGATTGGGAGTGGGGGAAAATTTGTTCAATTATTCCACAGACACAATCAATTATGTTAAAATAGAACAAACCTGCCTTTCCCCTCCCTCTAATCTCTAATTATTATGCTTGATTTTTATTTTGCATAATTTTATCATTCAGTTGCAGCAGAATATCAAAACCACCTGGGACAGTGACATGTGGTATGTTGGTCGTTCAATTGACAGAGTTTTTAATTGCCACCTTTGGAGCATGAACGCCGAATTATCTGGGAGCGAGTTCTGTGCCACATTAGGTTCATTATGAATCAATAGTCTGTTAATAATGAGAGCTTTGTTGCTTTCAAAATACTTCAGGGATATTCCATGGAAACATTTTACAGACACATGTCAGTGTAACGGCATTGCACAGGGGTTGAGGTTGATATCATTTTACACTTAACCCATAAGTCTCTGGTTCTGTCAGTTCGTGGCTCTTCTGCCCCTCCTGAAAGCTAGCATTGTTACAGTGTGTTTGACCAAGTTCATCACTAAAAGTACAAGTACAAACATGACGCATTTTCACTATTAAAGATAGTTTTCTTTTCAATTTGTGAGCTAGCAAAAATAACTCACACTTGCCAAGGCACTGAATATCCACTATAGGGTCTTCTAGAGAGACAGCAGAACAAATAACCAGTGAAAATGAAATATTATGCGCAAATATTTCAAGGGTTAGATAAAATATCCCCCTTTTCATCTTCTTGACCAGAGACTTGCTCTGACATCCAATGGAATGGTCATCTCTAGTGGATATAAGCTCCTCACTTTCCTCCCTCATTTTATGGTTTGTGGAATATCAAACCCTTCTACCCTATAGGACTAACCACTATCAACTGGTATGAAGGTGGCAATGGTAATGAAAGAAGCATTCATGACATGGCCTATCCAGCTGTTAATCAGCATGAAAATCCTCCCAAGAAATTCCCAAGGGGAGACACACACTGCTCATCCATTGACTCGTACTTTGAATAACCCCAGCACCTTTGCCTATTTTAACTCTGCTCAGTAGATTATTCCAAATATTTGTCACTCGTCAAGGATTTTCCTGTTCTCAGTTTACTTTGCACTATATTCCATTTATATTGCTTTGACCTATTTCCCTGGCTTACCTCAAAATAAAAATAGAAGAGAAATTGGATTGGTTATGGTATCTTTCACATCCTCAGGATACCCCAAAGTGATTCCCAGCTAATGAAGTGCTTTTCAACATCAGTCACTGTTGTAATGCAGGGAAACATGGCACCTAAGTTAATGTTCTCATCCCAGCTGATGTTAATACTGGACCATTCAGATCCCAGACTGAAACATAGCTTGATAGATCCTAGCTTTTATTTCAATTTTTAGAAACCATGAAGGAAAGTTCCTGATCAAACTCACAGGAGTCTGCTGACGAACTTTTAACACACAGAATAAAATGTTTACGAAACAAGAAAAATGAACTATATTACACCAGACAAAAAGGTTGGAAAGATCTCAATACAAACACAAGAAAATGATTCAAATCTTCACTATTCCTTCACTCCGACTATCTCTTTACAGACACATACAAATTCAGAAAGATAAAACAATTTACCATATCTATCTTGTGCTCTAATATTCAGGGTCAGTATGCAGCACATGTGAACCAATGGGCAAACTGTGGTCAGACACAACGCCCTCCAAAGTAAATGACAGACGTGACCAAAGCAGGTTCTATGGGTTTCTCAACAACCCACCCAGATACTTGCCATCAGGTCTCACTGAAACCCTGTCTTTCTCAAGAGGGTTTCCGATCTCCACGTTCAAAGAACTCGCCTTGGAATTCTTTCCAAACATTGCTCCCACTCGGATGGCTTCAACAGAATCCAACTCCAGGTTTTCAATCTCACCTTCTGAGATTCGTTTCCCTTGGATCTCCGTGTTGTACTCAAGCTTCACTTGTCAAGCATAATTCCAGATCTTCAGCTGTGCCAAGCAGAACACCACTGCTCCAAAGGTCCATGGTAAGGAGCTACATCTTTGGCCAGTTCCCAGGCTAAAGATGTTGAAATGGACGAACTGTGCATGTATAGCTCTTTCCCAGCCAGAGGATGTGCAGAAATCCTGAGGCCTACCAGGAGCTGTAGATCCCAAACTCCAAGCTCCAGATCTAAACTCAAGATAAGTATCAGAGTTTGTTACACCTCCTCCTCAGAAGAAAGAAAGCTTTACTACAGTGAAGTTTCTTTACAATGACTTTACCACTTTCTTTACAAGAACTTGACATCATAAATTTCTAAGAAATAGCTTATTACATTCTATAAAAAAAGCTGTTCCTTTTGTTTCACAACTACACATACCATATTATACAATGATAGAGGTTTAATCAAAACACAAATCAATACATGTAATAAGCCTGATTAACAGAATGTAAACATCATAGAATTATCATAACTCAATGCTTGTGTTTCTCCTAAACCCTTTCAGTAAACTCTGAATTGTATACCAACAAGTATATGGTTTTTGGCCATAATCCTTTCAAGGTCTACCAAAGGTAGTGAAAATACATTAAAGTTTTCTTTAGCAGCATATTGACCAGCATGTATTTCTATTTTATACGACGGTTTCAAACCTTTCTGATGTGACTGCAAACCACAGGTCTGGTGGTCTTCCCCTCTTCAAACAGGGAAGTGTGTCAGTCTTATTACCTGATACAAATGTCTTTTGCCGAAGTTTCTCAGCTTTAATACAGAAGCACATGGAATTTTTCTTACTCTTCTCCTCTGCTAATGGAAACATGCCTTCAATGAGTCCTTTATGTTTGCAACAGACACTGATTGTCAACCGACTTCCAAATTATCTTTCTCACTCATTTCTTCCATAACACATTTTCTCTTTTCATCATTTTGATCATCAGATGAATACGCTTGCACTGAAAGACTTTTCCTTTCTTTACTCAAGTCATTTTCTAGTTTCCCCACAAGATATACCGGAGTCTTCTGCATGCATTCATTTTCTTCCCATGGACATTTCAAAAGGGGAACTTTTATCTCCACATCGCCACTCCTTTCGCAATTTTATCCAGGTAATTGTTTATTCTCTTCTTTTCTAATTTTTTCCCAAGCTTGTTAATCTTTTCACTTAGCTCAGCAACTACTCTGGTGATTTCAACTGCCTTTGTTTCAGAGTCATTTGTGGGACTCTGAGGGCAGAATCCTCTGCATGTCGGTTGGGCTGGTCAGAAATGGGCATGGGTGGGCGTGGAGCTGGTCACCGCCCGCGATCAGCTGCGTGCCGCCATTTTAAGTGGGCGGGACAATTAAGGCCCACACAGCATGACACGTACCTGCGCAGGCAGAGGGGGAGGAGGGAGAGTCGGGGCCTACAGTCTTTCACACATGCGCGTGAAAGGGTGCAGAAATCTCCCTGAGGCACGGAGCTGCCTCAGGGAGATTAACTTCAGTTTTAAAGTGTGAAAAAAAATTAAAATTATTCAGACATGTCCCCTCCTGTGACAGTGTCACATATGAGCTGGGGCATGTTTATGATTTATCAAAAATTTTTTTATTTATGTAATAAAACCTTCATGAAACCTCATCCCGCCCGTGGATGAGGTTCCATGAGAAATGCAAAGGTCGCTTAGGCTCTTCGTCTGCCCGCACCACCCCCCCCCCCCACCCCCGCCAACATTAAGGTTGGACAGGGAGCCCTTTCAATGAGTTTAATTGGTGTATTAATGGCCTTAACAGGCCTTTGACAGTTCAGCCTCCGCACAGCCACCTCCGGCACACGCCTGCCGAACGGAAGATTGGAATGATGTGCGGTGGCATAAAGACGCACGCCCGATGTCACAGTGTGTTATTTTACACGTCGGGAAGCGGGGCCCACTCCCGGATGCTGAAAGGAAAATTCTGCCCTTAAGCAAGGTTAACAGCTTTGCATGACATTCAGTTCATTTCAGAATCTTCCTTCCATGGTTATTGACTGCTCTTTAGACTCCTTCAATTCGCTCATTAGATCCTCAACCTGTTTCTTAAAATTAGCCCTATCTGCTTTTAAATTCTGGACCTGCTCCTCCACACCATACATCTCATTCCTTTAATTCTCCAAATTGTATCGGAGTTCAATAATCTCATTTCTCTTTTCGTGATGAAGTTTTAGCAGTTCATCAGTTTTGGTTTTTAATTCTGCAATCAATCAACTGTTTTGATTCACCAGCAATTCCTTTTCCTGTTCAAGACGTTTTTCACAATACTTGAAACTTCTGATGCTTGAACTTAATCTAGTTTTAACTGAAGAATTACCTTTGTTGACTCTACTTCTACCAATTTATCATTTAGACATTTCAAATCCTCATTCAAGTGTTCTACTTCCTGTGACCAGTGTTCAATTGTTCTCATTAATTCTCATTTTTCATTATCAAACTCATCTTTCGTGTTTAAAGTTGGTGCTCCACATTGACCAGTTTTTCCTCCAGTCACTCGTTGTTGGCAATAAGCTTCTCATTTTTGGCCAGTAATTTTTTTGGATCTTGGTAAGATCAGGATGATCAAACACCCGCTGCGATACAGTCATTGACATGTTACTGTCTTCACTAACCAAATCATTACCCAGAATAACATCTACCATTTCAATAGGCGAATGAGGAACAATTGCCACTGTAACAATTCCATTCACGCAGTCACTTTGTAAGTTGACTTTACACAAAGGAACAAGTTTATTAATTCCATGAATATCTCCCATTAATACCATTTCCTTCATCAAACTACCTGGAACACAAATTGCATCAATGACTGATCTGCCCCAGTATCTCTCATAACTATAACTTGTTTACTTATTTTATTGGAGGAGTAAGGAAACGTTTCTTCCTTCAAGACAAAACATTCAGAATCTCCAGTAGCCTGACTCTCTTGAGCAGTAAACAAGGGAGAATTCGCTTGACTATCCTGAGCCATATCCCCCTTTCTAGTAGGTTCTGAGTGAACATGTCTCACCTGTACAACTGCTGCTGGTTTACTACTTATTTCCTTTTCTGGTACGGCCTCTTCTGAGGATCCCTTAAGTGTTCCTATGACTGCAATATGTCTCCCACTTAATTTCCAGCAATTAGCTTTAGTATGCTCAGTTTTATTGCAATGGAAGTACACAGTTTTCTTTACATCACTTTTTGGTTCGAACCCATCTCCTTTATTATTTTGATGTTCTTCTATCTGTTCTCTGGAACGGGTATCTTTTCCATCATCAGGTTTTCTATTCCTCAAATTTCCCCATTGCGTCTCTTATGACCATTTCCCCACATATAACTGTCTGTGTGAGATAGCATAGGTGTCAGCCAAACTGCCACTTCCCAGATCTTTGATACTTGACGCTCATCTAAATAAATCCTAAGGATTACTGGAATGCTATTTTGGAATTCTTCCAAAGCTGTAAGCTCCTTCACGTGCTCAGAGGCTTTTTTTTATAATTTCAGTGATCGAAACCACTGGTCCCACAGCATTTCTTTTTCTCTTGCAAATTCTACAAATGCCTGATTAGGTTTCTTTCTTATGATCCTAAACTTTAACTAATAAGCTTCAGGGACCAGCTCATAAGCATTAAATATTGTTCTTTTAACCACTTCATAGTCTGCAGATTGATCTTCTGCCAGACGAGTGTACACATGCACAGTTGTACCTGACAGGCCACTTTGTAACATTAAGGTCCGAGCATCTTTTGGCCACTTCAACTTCACAGCTATCTTTTCAAATGAGGTGAAATATCTTTCAACTCCATCCTCTGTAAATTTAGGCACTAAATGAAGATTTTTTGTTAAATCAAAATCCTCAGTTGAATCAGAATCATCCACTAAACTACTATCTCTTCTTTGTTCCTTCATTCTAAGCTTTTCTCAGCCAAGTCATGTTGTTTGATTTCTTTCTCAAGCTCAAGGTTTTGAATTTCCATTTCTCTTTCTTTTTCTTTCTCCTCTTTTGCCAGTTCAAGCTTTTGCTTTTCTTCATGTCTTTCTATTTCAAGCTACATTATTTAAAATGGAATCTTAGTTAACTCTAGCCATTTCAAGTTTCATTCCTTTTAATTCTAAATATTGGATAATTACTTTAATCTTATCATCCTTATAAGATCCTGCTTTTATTTCTATGTTCAATTTACCTGCTAGCTCTCTTATTGTAGCCTTAGTCAAGGATTTCACTTAATCTAATGTGACATCTTCTACCAGTGTAATACACTTCACAGTAAATCCTGTCCCTACGCCCAGTACCTCCACGTATTCATTTCTTTAAGGATTCACAGATACCACTTATATTCAAAGATTTTTAATCCCAAAAGAGCCCCCATATTGTTGCGATCCAAGTTGATGTTAATACTGGACAAGTCAAGTCAGGCTCCAGAGCGAAACATGGCTTGATAGACCATAATTTTTTGGTTTTTTTGAAATCGTGGAGGTAGGTTACTGAACAAATTCACAGGAGTCTGCTGGTGAACTTTTAACACAACAAATAAAACATTGTTAAATGAGAAAAATGAACTATATTACACCAGACAAAAAAGGTTAAAAAGATCTCAATACAAACACAAGAAAGTTATTCAAATATTCACCATTCCTTCACTCCAGCTATCTCTTTACAGACACATACAAATTCAGAAAGATAAAACAATTTACCACATCTACCTTATATTCTAATACTCAGGGTAAGTATATGGTACATGTGAACTAACTCTAGAACTGTGGACAGACAAAACAACACTCCAAAGTAAATAAAAATAAAAATACGTAGAAAAACTCAGCAGGTCTGGCAGCATCTGCAGAGAGGAACACAGTTAACGTTTCGAGTCCATATAACTCTTCAACAGAACTAAGGAAAAATTGAAGAGAGATGAAATATAAACTGGTTTGGGGAGGTGGTGGGGGGGGGTGGTGGTACAGGTAGAGCTGGATAAAGGGCCAGTGATAAGTGGAGATAACCATAAGATGTCAGAGACAAAAGGACAAAGAGGTGTTGACGGTGGTGATATTATCTAAGAAATGTGCTAATGGTGATATTAAGGGTAGAAAGCAGGACGAGCAAGGTACAGATAGCCCTAGTGGGGGTGGGGTGGGGGAAAGGGATTGAAATAGGCTAAAAGGTAGAGATAAAACAATGGATGGAAATACATTTAAAAATAATGGAAATAGGTGGGAACAGAAAAATCTGCATAAATTATTGGGAAAAAAATGGGGGGATCGGAAAGGGGGTGTGGATGGAGGAGACAATTCATGATCTAAAATTGTTGAATTCAATATTCAGTTCCGAAGGCTGTAAAGTGCCTAGTCGGAAGATGAGGTGCTGTTCCTCCAGTTCATGTTGAGCTTCACTGGAACAATGCAGCAGGCCAAGGATGGACATGTGGGCATGAGAGCAGGGTGGAGTGTTAAAATGGCAAGTGACAGGGAGGTCTGGGTCATGCTTGCGGATAGACAGAAGGTGTTCTGCAAAGCGGTCACCCAGTCTGCGTTTGGTCTCTCCAATGTAGAGGAAACCGCATTGAGAGCAACGAATGCAGTAGACTAAATTGAGGGAAGTGCAAGTGAAATACTGCTTCACTTGAAAGGGGTGTTTGGGCCCTTGGACGGTGAGGAGAGGGGAAGTAAAGGGGCAGGTGTTGCACCTTCTGCGGTTGCATGAGAAGGTGCCATGGGAGGGGGTTGAGGTGTAGGGGGTGATGGAGGAGTGGACCAGGGTGTCCCGGAGGGTACAATCCCTGCGGAATGCCGCCGGGGGGGGATGAAGGGAAAATGTGTTTGGTGGTGGCATCATGCTGGAGTTGGCGGAAATGGCGGAGGATGACCCTTTGTATAAGGAGGCTGGTGGGGTGATAAGTGAGGACAAGGGGGATCCTATCATCTTTCTGGGAGGGAGGAGAAGGCGTGAGGGTGGATGCGCGGGAGATGGGCCGGACACGTTTGAGGGCCCTGTCAACTACCGTGGGTGGAAAACCTCGGTTAAGGAAGAAGGAGGACATGTCAGAGGAACTGTTTTTGAAAGTGGCATCATCAGAACAGATGCGACGGAGGCAAAGGAACTGAGAGAATGGGATGGAGTCCTTACAGGAAACAGGGTGTGAGGAGCTGTGGTCAAGGTAGCTGTGGGAGTCGGTAGGCTTGTAATGGATATTGGTGGACAGTTTATCACCAGAAATTGAGACAGAGAGGTCAAGGAAGGGAAGGGAAGTGTCAGAGATGGACCATGTGAAAATGATGGAGGGGTGGAAATTGGAAGCAAAATTAATAAATTTTTCCAGGTCCAGACGAGAGCATGAAGCAGCACCGAAGCAATCATCGATGTATTGGAGAAAGAGTTGTGGGAGGGGGCCAGAGTAGGACTGGAACAAGGAATGTTCCACATACAAGACACAGGCTTAACTGGGGCCCATGCGGGTACCCATAGCTACACTTTGTATTTGGAGGAAATGAGAGGAGTTTAAGGAGAAATTGTTCAGTGTGAGAACAAGTTCAGCCAGACGGAGGAGAGTAGTGGTGGATGGGGATTGTTCGGGCCTCTGTTCGAGGAAGAAGCTAAGGGCCCTCAGACCATCCTGGTGGGGGATTGGACGTCCAGGGTGAAGAGGAGGTGGTTGGGGCCAGGGAACTGGAAATTGTTAATATGATGTAGAGTGTCAGAGGAATCACGGATGTAGGTGGGAAGGGACTGGACAAAGGGAGAGAGAATGGAGTCAAGATAGCAAGAAATCAGTTCCCTAGGGCAGGAACAGGCTGACACGATCAGTCTGCTGGGACAGTCCAGTTTGTGGATTTTGGGTAGGAGGTAGAAGCAGGCTATCCGGGTTTGGGAAACTATCAGGTTGGAAGCTGTGGGAGGGAGATCCCCAGAGGAGATGAGGTCAGTGACAGTCCTGGAAACAATAGCTTGATGTTCAGTGGTGGGGTCATGGTCCAGGGGGAGGTAGGAGGAAGTGTCTGCGAGTTGATGCTCAGCCTCCGCGAGGTAGAGGTCAGTGCACCAGACAACAACAGCACCAACCTTGTCAGCAGTTATTCCAAAGTAAATGTCAGATGCAACCAAAGCAGTTTCTGTGGGTTTATCAACAACCCGCCCAATGCTTGTTACACTGAGACAACTGGTTTCACTCAAACTCTGTCTTTCTCATGAGGGTTTCCAATCTCCAGGTCTGAAGAACTTGTCTTGGAATTGTCTCCAAATGTCGCTCACACTTGGATAGCTTCAACTAGAATCCACCTCCAATTGTTCAATCCCACCTGCTGAGATTCTTTTCCCCTGGGTGTCCATGTCTTTTTTTTCATTCATTCATGGGATGTGGGCTTCGCTGGCTGGGCCAGCATTTATAGCCCATCCCTAGTTGCTCCTGAGAAGGTAGTGGTGAGCTGCCTTCTTGAACTGCTGCAGTCCATGTGGTGTAGGTGCCTCCACAGTGCTGTTAGGGAGGGAGTTCCAGGATCTTGACCTAGCGACAGCGAAGGAACGGTGATATATTTCCAAGTCAGGATGGTGAGTGACTTGGAGGGGATTGCCGATTTGGTGGTGTTCCCATCTATCTGCTGCCCTTGTCCTTCTAGATGGTAGTGGTCATGGGCTTGGAAGGTGCTGTTTGAGAAGCATTGGTGAATTCCTGCAGTGCATCTTGTAGATGGTACACACTACTGCTAATGTGCGCTGGTGGTGGAGGGAGTGAACATTTGTGGACTGGGTGCCAATCAAGTGGTTGCTTTGTCCTGGATGGTGTTAAGTTTCTCGAGTGTGGTGGCAGCTGCACTCGCCCAGGCAAATAGGGATTATTCCATCATATTCCTGACTTGTGCCTTCTAGATGGTGGACAGGCTTTGGGGAGTCAGGAGGTGAGTTACTTGTCACAGGACTCCTGGCCTCTGACCTGCTCTTGTAGCCACCATATTTATATGGCTAGTCCAGTTCAGTTTCTGGTCAATGGTAACCCCCAGCAGGAGGTTTCCTTGCCCATGTTTAACCTGATGCTACGAGACTTCATGGGGTCCAGAGTCAATGTTGAAGGCTCCCGACTGTATACCACTCTGTCCTGCCAGTGGGACAGGACATACCCAGGGATGGTGATGGTGGTGTCTGGGGCATTATCTGTAAGATATGATTCCATGAGGGGGAATTTGTCAGGCTGTTGCTTGACTAGTCTGTGAGGCAGCTCTCCCAATTTTGGCATTAACCCCCAGATGTTAGTAAGGACGACTTTGCATGGTCAACAGGGCTGAGTTTACCATTGTCATTTCTGGTATATTCAAGCTTCGCCTTCCAAACAATTCCAGATCTTTGGCCGTGCCAAACAGAACACTACTGCTCCAAAGGCCCACAGTAAGGACTTACCAACTTCAGCTGTCTCCGTGGATCTTCAAGCTTCTCTTGAGCCCACTTTGCTTCAAGTCTGCTCCCTGTAGCTATCTCTCTCTTTAACTCAGACCCTTTTGCTCTGCTCCTTTTTCTCAACTTCACTTAACAGGATCTGTTTCTGAGCTCTCTCCTTGTCCCTTCCCTGGGACCTTCTTCTGGAACCTGTTTCTGCCCCACTCCCTGGTTTGGGAACTTCTTCTTTGTTTGGAATCTTCTCCCTGTCCCTGCGTCCTTGGCCCTGGGACACCATCGCTGCAATGGCTCTCCTCTTCAGATCACCCGACCTGCAGTTTCGCACTCTTTCACTTTGCTTCTTTGTTTTTCTGTGCATGTGTGTAGGGCCAGTTCCCAGCCCAAAGTGTGAAAAGTGCTGGACAATGCATGTGTGGCCTTTCTCCACAGCCCGCTGGGAACTGTAGTTCCTAAACTCCAAACTCCAATCTAAATATAGATCATTACATTAAGCAGAACAAGGTCCCACAAATGACACTGAGATAGATGGCCGGATCTGTTTTCCACAATGTTAGTTGAGGGATGATTGTTGGCCAGGACATAATAGAGATGTGGAGGTTCAATGAGAACAAAAGCTTTAGAGGCAATAGCACTACCACTAAGGTTAAGGCTGACACTTTAATAAATATATTAAGTAATAACTCAGCTTTGCCTAATCTATCCTATTTCATAATTCAGCCACCTTTTTGAAGCTGGTCGTCACACATCTCACAGAGCAATCTAAGGCAGAGATGTTAGGTCTGTTGCATGGGGAGACTAGGTAGTTGTTTCAGTTCAATGATTAAATTATGAAAGCAAGTATGAAGACCACATTTCTGATTTTGCTCGAAAAAGCATCAAGGCAAATATTGCTGCAGGTGAAGTGAAGAGAACATACTAGAAAATATACTAAAAACATAGGTTTTTAATTTTTTTTTTATTCATTCACGGGATGTGGGCTTCGCTGGCTGGGCCAGCATTTATTGCCCATCCCTAATTGCCCTTGAGAAGGTGGTGGAGAGCTACCTTCTTGAACCGCTGCAATCCATGTGGTGTAGGTACATCCACAGTGCTGATAGGGAGGGAGTTCTAGGATTTGGACTCAGCGACAGTGAAGGAGCGGTGAGATATTTCCAAGTCAGGATGGTGAGTGACTTGGAGGGGGACTTCCAGATGGTGGTGTTCCCATGTGTCTGCTGCCCTTGCCTTCCTAGGTGGCAGTGGTCGTGGGTTTGGAAGGTGCTGTCGAAGGAGCCTTGGTAAATTCCTACAGTGCATCTTGTAGATGATACACATTGCTGCTAATGTGTATTGGTGGTGGAGGGAGTGAATGTTTGTAGATGTGGTGCCAGTCAAGTGGGCTGCTTTGTCCTGGATAGTGTCAAGCTTCTTGACTGTTGTGGGAGCTGCACTCATCCAGGCACATGGCGAGTATTCCATCACATTCCTGACTTGTGCCTTGTAGATGGTGGACAGGCTTTGGGCAGTCAGGAGATGAATTACTCATCGCATGTTTCCTAGCCTCTGTCCTGCTCTTGTAGCCACAATATTTATATGGCTAGTCCAGTTCAGTTTCTGGTCAATGACAACCCCCTGGATGTTGATAGTGGGGGATTCAGTGATGATAATGCCATTGAACATCAAGGAGCAAAGGTTGGATTCTCTCTTGTTGGAGATGGTCATTGCCTGACACATGTATGATGTTTATGTTACTTGCCACTTGTCAGCCCAAGCCTGGATATTGTCCAGATCTTGCTGCATTAGGACATGGGCTGCTTCAGTATCCGAGGAGTCGTGAATGGTGCTAAACATTGTGCAATCATCAGCGAACATCCCCACTTCTGACCTTATGATAGAAGGAACGTCACTGATGAAGCAGCTGAAGATGGTTGGGCCTAGGACACCACCCTGAGGAACTCCTGCAGTGATGTCCTGGAGCTGAGATGACTGACCTCCAACAACCACAACCATTTTCCTTTGTGCTAGGAATGACTCCAACCAGCGGAGAGTTTTCTCCCGATTCCCATTGACTCCAGTTTTGTTAGGGCTCCTTGATGCCACACTTGGTCAAAAGCTGCCTTGATGTCAAGGGGAGTCACTCTCACCTCACCTCGGGAATTTAGCTCTTTTGTCCATGTTTGAACCAAGGCTGTAATGAGATCAGGAGCTGCGTGGCCCTGGCGGAACCCAAACTGAGCATCAGTGAGCAGGTTAATGCTAAGCAAGTGCTACTTGATAGCACTGTTGATGATCCCTTCCATCACTTTGCTGATGATCGAGAGTAGACTGATGGGGTGGTAACTGGCCGGGTTGGAGTTGTCCTGCTTTTTGTGTACAAGACATATCTAGGCAATTTTCCACATAGCCAGGTAGATGCCAGTGTTGGAGCTGTACTGGAACAGCTTGGCTAGGGGCGCAGCAAGTTCTGGAGAACAAGTCTTCAGTACTATTGCAGGAATATTGTCAGAGCCCATAGCTATTGCAGTATCCAGTGCCTTCAGCCATTTCATGATATCACGTGGAGTGAATCGAATTGGCTGAAGACTGACATCTGTGATGCTGGGGACCTCTGGAAGAGGCCGAGATGGATCATCCACTTGGCACTTCTGGCTGAAGATTGTTGCGAATGCTTCAGCCTTGTCTTTTGCACTGATGTGCTGGGCTCCTCCAGCATTGAGGATGGGGATATTTGTGGAGCCTCCTCCTCCAGTGAGTTGTTTAATTGTCCACCACCATTCACAACTGGATGTGGCAGGACTGCAGAGCTTAGATCTGATCATTTATCATTGGTTGTGGGATCACTTAGCTCTGTCTATCACTTGCTGATAATGCTGTTTGCCACACAAGTAGTTGTGCTGTGTTGTAGCTTCACCAGGTTGACACCTTATTTTTAGGTATGCCTGGTGCTGCTCCTGGCATGCCCTCCTGCACTCTTTCACAAAGTATAGACCAACGAGAATTACAAAAGAGAGTTACAGTGCAATATATTTGCATAGTTGGAAACCTATATGCATTGTTCATTCTACAGAATTGTTTCTTACTTTGCAACACCTTTATCATTTTAGAATGATCCAACAGGATATAGCATATTTTGATCTTGAAAGTTCTTGTGATCCAGAATTCTACACTAATCCTTCCAAAGTTTTTCTCCAAAAATCCATATGAATCCTATGAGATTATATTGGTTCGCTTTGAGAATAGATGTAGGTTCTAAAAGATGACATGATTTTTATTCTACACATTTTATGAACGTTTAGTCTTTTTCCTCCCTGAAAAATGTACAAAAGTACCCAGGATAGTTCTGAGGTGAACTGTTCCTGTTTGAAATTCTGTTCTGTATTGCTCTGGTCTGCTTTGTGCCACTAATTAGCCTAAATCACTCCTGAAATGCGGTGGCTTTTGCTACAATGAAGATAAGGCCACATTCACACAACTAGACCATGATCACACAGCCAAATTCATGTTGGAACCAATCCAATATTTACAGCAATCTGACGCATAGTCAGATTGAAGGTGTAAAACATACTGAGTGGTGAAGTCTGACACATACAAAGATCTGGCTATGGTAAGGGATAGTTTAATGAATACATCAGCTTGATTAGCCAGCTTTATTATGCTGCCTCGAGAACTCAGGATGGGTGATGGTCAAGCAGCCAACTTGGTTGGGTTAGGTTCCCTTTTGTCTAGTACAGAATTCATCCTGGTCTACTCGCCACCGAATTTACAGGCTGAATTTCCCCCCTTGTGTCAGAAAACTGATATTGGAAGAACTTCTGGGTTACAACCCCACACCCTGCTGGAAGCAGCCCTCTAAAACCCTTTTTCAGTGCCATGTCACTTAAGGGTGTTGGGTTGCCTCCAGAGGTTGGGGGGGCCAATAGGAAGCCCTCCAGCAATGGCACATTGGCAGCCCCACCATCCAAGATGGGTGCTGCCGCTGTTGCATAGAGAAAGGGTGCCTCTACCTTGAGGCACCCTTGAACTCTCTTTAAAGATATAAAAATAGAAAGGCCACTGCTGCAAGGCTGCCTTTGTAAAGAGGAAAACCCTCCACAGGATAGCCTGCCGGCCTATGGCCAGCCTATGGCTGCAGCTGTGACAATCACATTATGGTGGTTGTGGGGCTGGACTTTAAAGAGCCAGCCAGCATGTTAGAGGGGCCCTCCTCCCTCTTCCTAGCTTCCTTTACTGACTATCTCTCTTGCAGATGGGTCATTCCTCCACCCCCAACCCAGCCATTTAAAAAATGGTTTGGGGGGGTGGGGGGAACTGCGTCTTATAAACTGGCATGCTGGCTGGCAGGGGTATGTTCTGGTCCTGCCTACCTCCGATCCAGCCCTCATTGGGCTTTGAAATTCTGGCTCTGTATTACCCCATAAGCTGAAACATTTCATTGATAAATGCATGTGTAAAATTTTGAACTGGAGGCTCATTTATCTCAGAATTGAATTTTAAAATAATTTAATGAATAAACAGGGGAAGGAGACCAGTCAAAAATGGTAAAATGAGATCCTCTCACCACTTGTACTGCTCCTTTAAGTCTTGTACCCATGTGAAAATGCATTCATGAAAATCAGCAAGAAAGTCCATCCATGAGAATCAAGCAATGAAGAAGGATGTCATTCAGACTATCATGCCCACGAGAACTATTCAATTAGTGCCACTCCTTTCTTTCCCCATAGCCCTGCATATCGCTCCTTTTCAATTATATATCCAAACTGCGTTTGAAAGGTAATACTGAACTTGCTTCCACCAGCCTTTTAGGCACTGTATTCAGATCATGACAACATGCTGTATAAAAAGGTCATCACAGCCTGGCGAAAGCAAAATGCCGCAGATGCTGGAAATCTGCAATAAAAACAGAAAATGCTGGAAAAAACTCAGCAGGTCTGGCAGCATCTGTGGAGAGAGAAACAGAGTTAACGTTTCAAATCTGTATGAGTCTTCTTCAGAGCTCCGAAGAAGAGTATTACGGACTCGAAACGTTAGCTCTTGTTTTTTTCTCTCCACAGACGCTACCAGACCTGCTGGGTTTGTCCAGCATTTTCAGTTTTTATGTCATCACGCCTTGGTTCTTTTGCCAATTATCTTAAATCCGTGTCCTCTGTTAGGTGAAGTTTCTTTCTAAGAAAACTCTTGATAATTTTGAAGACTGAAATTTTGAACCAGATGGGGCAACAAAGTGAGTTCCACCGGAGTTCGCGTTGTCAATTAAAGGGAATTTTTGAAAATAACCTCAGCACCATGCAACTCAGGAATCCTATTGTTTTATCATCAATTCAGAAGGATTGGAATATGCCAGTCACTTCAAATAATAGATAAAATCTACTTTTTTATTAATGGTGCAAAAGGTACGTGTTCTTTTCTCAAATAAAAAGGAAACTGATTTTGGAAGCAGTGCTCTAATTAGAAGGGAATGTTTTTATAGAGGACAGGCCTTTAAATATTATGGCAGGTTGAGAGTGAGGGTCAATTAATACTGTGACTTCAAGAGCAGGTCTTCTGTTGCGAGTAACTCACTTTGTAACTTCATAAAGCCTTTCCACCACCTACAAGGCACAAGTCAGATGTACAATGCCTGGATGAGTGCAGTTCCAACAACAATTACGGAGCTTGACACCATCCAGGACAAAGCAGCCTGCATGATTGGCAACCTATCTCATGGTCCTTAAAAAATGAATACATTAAAAAACTAAAACCTGAATATTTTTGGAAAACGGGCTGTGAACCTCAACAACAACTATGTAATTTTTAATATGTTTGTATATCAGGGCAATATTTCTTTTAAGTCAAATGACAGATGTTCAGTATTCAAAGTTGGAAAACGCAAATTATTCATCTTAGTAGTAAAGTTGATGATGGAGATTAGACTTTCTTCTCTATTTACAGCAATTGTATCAGTACCTAGTTTATAAATGCAAAGGTTTAATTGTTTTGAAACCACTTGCTGCTTAAACTCCCAAAAATAATGTGGAAAGAAATATTTTCACGTTTCAGTTATATTCAACTCAGTGTGAGAATCGGCGAGAGAAGCAGTGGGGTCTAAAAGCTCAGAGAGACAGAGCAGAACTATGGCTGATAACCATGGCTAACAAGAGAAGTTAAGGATTATCTTAGACAAAAGGGAGAGGCTTAGAAAGTTGCCAAAAAAAGTAGCAAGCCTGAGGATTGGGAGCATTTTAGAATTCAGCAAAGGAGAACCAAGAAACTGGTAAAGAAAGAGAAAATATATAAAGTAAGCTAGCGAGAAACATAAAAATGGACTGCAAAAGCTTCTGCAGGTAAAAATCAAAAGGTTAACAAAGACAAATTTTACAGGAAGAGTCAGGAGATACTATAAAGAGGAATATTGAAATGGCAGAGAAATTATACAAATATTCCATCTTAATGAAGGAGGATACAAAAAACCTCTCTGAAATACTAGAGAACAAGAGCAATACTGGAGAAATTAATGGAACTAAAGTTGATAAACCCTCTGAATCTGAAGCTTTCCATCCTAGCATGTTGAAAGAGGTGGCTGCAGAGGTGCTGGTGATCAACTTCCAAAACTCTATACATTCTGGAACAATTCCTGCAGGTTGGAAAGCTGCAAATGTAACCCTACTATTTAGGAAAGGAAGGAGAGAGAAAATGGGGACCTATAGACCTGTTAGCCTTACACCAGGAGTAGGGAAAATGCTAGAATCTATTATAAAGGGCTGGTCCCAGGAGCGGTCCTAAAGCTGACTGCCGCCCACGATCGGGTCCCGACTGTGATTTCACGCCGGCTGGCCAACTAACGGCAGACTGCAGCGCTCAGCACTGCCGGGGTGGGGCTGGGAGGAGGGCGAGCGCTGAAATTCATGCATGCGCGTGGATGCATGCAGTAAGAGCTCCCTCAGGCACAGAGCTCCCTCAGAGAGTTGAAGATTTTGAACATTCAAAATAAAGATATGAAGAAATAATGAAAACCTGTCCCCTCTGTCACATGAGCAGGGGCATGTTAAATATGAGTGTTAAAAGTTTTTTTTTAATCACTGGTTGAAACCTCATCCTGCCCGTGGACGAGGTTTCCCAAAAATGCAAAGGCCGCTTGGCATTTTCGCCTGCCTGCCAGTCAAACAGCTGGACAGGCAGCGAGAAGTTCCAGTCAATTAATTGATTCAGGGCTTCAATAGGCCTCTTAATGGTCGGCGGGCGCGATGCCACCTCTCACACGTACCCACCGAGAAAAATATCACAAGTGCCCGATGACGTTAGGATGCTTGCCTGACGATTTCATTCTCGTTTGGGTCAGGCGCATCCCTGCCCGACAAGAGAAAGATTCTACCCTAAAGATGTGATAACTGGGCACTTCGAAAATAATGGTAGGATTGGGCAGGGTCAACATGGATTTATCAAAGGAAAATCATGTTGGACAAATCTGTTGGAGTTTTTTGAGGGTGCAACTAGCAGAATAGATAAGGAAGAACTAGTGGATATGGTGTATTTGGATTTTCAGAACGCTTTCAATAAGGTCCCACACAAGAGGTTGGTAAGCAAAAGTAGAGCACATGCGATTGTGGGTAATATACCAGCATGGTTTGAGGACTGGTTAACAGACAGAAAACAGAGAGTAGGAATAAACGGGTCATTCTCAGGATGACAGGCTGTGACTAGTGGGGTACCACAAGGATCAGTGCTTGAGCCCCGGTTGTTCACAATCTATCTCAATGATTGGGATGTGGGGACTAAATATAATATTTACAAGTTTGCTGATGACCACAAAACTTGGTGGGGATGTGAGTTATGAGGATGATGCAAAGAGGCTTCAAGGAGATTTGGACAGGGTGATGGAGTGGGCAAAAATACAGCATGTGGAAAAATGTGAAGTTATCCACTTTGGTAGGAAAAACACAAATGCAGAGTATTTCTTAAATGGTGAGAGACAGGAAAGTGTTGACACCCAAAGGGGCCTGGGTGTCCTTGTTCATAAATCACTGAAAGCAAACATGCAGGTTCAACAGGCAATTGTGAAGGCAAATGCAATGTTAGACTTTATTGCAAGAGGATTTGAGTACAGGAATAAGTAAGACTTGCTGCAGTTGTATAGAGCTTAGATGGGGAGACCACACCTGGAGTATTGTGTACAGTTGTGGTCTCTTTACCTAAGGAAAGTTATACTTGCCATAGAGGGAGTGCAACAAAAGTTCACTAAACTGATCCCTGGTTTGGCGGGATTGTTCTATGAGGAGAGACCGAGGAGTCTGGGTCCTTATTCTCTTGAGTTTAGAACAATGAGAGGTGTTCTTATTGAAGTGTACAACATTCTTACAGGGCTTGATACAATCGATGCAGGAAGGATGTTTTTCCTGACTGGGGGCGGGTCTAAAACCAGAGGGCACGTACAGTCTCAGAATAAGAGGTAGACCGTTTCGAACTGAGATGAGGAGGAATTTCTTTCGAGCTTGGTGAATCTTTGGAATTCATTACCCAGCGGGCTGTGGGTATACTTAAAACAGAGATTGACAGATTTCTGTACATTAAAGATATCATGGGAAATGGGGATAGTTAGGGAAACTGGCATTAAAGTAGAAGACCAGCCATGATCTAATTGAACGGTGGGGCAGGCTCAGGGGGCTGAATGGCCCTACTGATGCTCCTGTGTTCCTATTCTAATTACATGTAATGTTGGTGCGATATCATGGCTTCTCCCTTTAAATTCTGGAAAGGCAGAGAATCACGAGACAATCAGCTTTACTCACTGAACAGGAATCAACACACACAGCAGAAGGCACTTCAACCCGATGCCTCTTGAAATGTCAAGAGACAGTGCTAAGTACTAACTCGAGCCAGAGTTAATGGGCATTCAGAAAAACACAGAAGAATGTCAGGAGGGATTTGTCTGGAGAAGTTGTTACTTACGCTGAGTTGTTTGAAGGATACAACAATATAAGATAAACAGACAGGCATACTATGGAATACATTTTCCAATAGACAGAGCTGATACTTGCAGCATAATTCACCCAAATCAGCTAAAGCAGCGTGAAAAATCGAGGACTTTCAAGTGCAAATTATGTCCAGCACAGATCCAGGTTCCACTATTTTTTACACTAGTTTCAAAAAACATTGTTCTGGAAATCAGCCGCACTCGCAAAACTGACAATGCTGCTAGACAGAAATAATCATCATGCAGCGTGCCCACTAACTGTGCTAGATTGTGGACCTGCCAGAAGACCCTTAAATTTAAACCGTGTTTATACTCTTTTTAAGGACAACAAATAAAAGAAATGGTCAAGTTAACAAAAAGGGACAAATTAAAGGGGGTAGACCCTGAAAGAGATACTGCAACTAAAAACATAATCATGAAGGAAGCTTAACAAATCAAATTGTAATATGGTTCTGGGGAGAAATGATGCAAGCCAGCCCCCTCAGTGCCCACCGGTCATGCAAGGCCTCCAGTCTGCTGGTGGACACCGCGTGTTCCCTCTCCAGGGACACCTGCCCACAAACAGAGCTACGGAAGAGGGGCAGACAGTCTCGACCACCCACTTCCTGGACCTATTAATGACCAATTTGGCCAGGCCCAGGAGCAAGCTTACGATGAGGTCCTCCTCCCTTTTCACCCCTTCCTCTGCACCAGGTGAAAACTGTGCTTATAGGCGCAGGGGCACTAATAGGCACCTTTTAACAGCTTTTAAATATGAGAAGATATTTAATTTACTTAGAAACTGATTGCTGTCTATGGTGCAGCCCTAAGGTGGGCCCTCAAGGCCCAGAGCTGATGAAAGGCATCCTGCAGGGACACCTATAGTCTCCCTCACTGAAAGTTAGCAGCCTTCTGCCAGCCATGCTGCAGCCAATAGGGCTCCTGCACAGGAGCTGGAGGTGAGGTGCATTATTTCAATGAGGGAACTGAGGAAGAGAGTTGGTGCAATAGCACAATCTTGCTTGACCCCAGTCTTCACTGAGATTGTGGTGGTTTGCAACGCTCACAGCTTATATGTCATTCTGTAGAAGGCAGAGGGTGGTGACAAATTGAGGAGGAGACTCCATAAGCCTTTGTGAGTCAAAGGCTTTCATGAGGCCAAAAAAGGCCATGTACAGCAGTTGGTGCTACCCCTTGCACTTCTATTGAATTTGCCCCGTGGTGATCATATCTGTGACGCCTCTTGATGGACTAAAACTGCACTGCCATTCTGGAAGGAGTTCCTCAGCACAGGGAGGAGAGTCCTCTGAAGTTACCGCAATTGGACTTAACTCGCTTCTTAGATGTATAGCCATGATCACAGCGACCCTGTGAGCCTTCAGCATGCACTCTTCTTCTCAGATCAAGGAAATAATGTTGTGCAGCTATGCCAGAAGAAAATCGCCCCTTTATGTCTCTGTTTTTACAGCAAATTTCTCTCTGTTTAACTTCACAATTCTTCTTTGCTTTTTCATTTTTGTTTTCAAGATTATGTTATAAGCATTAGGTAATTTTCCCAAATTGTGTGCAGCACACCAATTAAATAAGATTTTTAATGCCACGGGTGGTTCCCCCACCTGAATAACGGTGAGCATTAACTTTCAAAGCTGTTGTGACAGACCTGAAGCAGTAAGGATTCCTACAGAAATAAAACCAGGAGATGCTGGTAAAACTCAGCAGGTCTGGAAGCATCATTGGAGAAAGAAACAGAGCTAACGTTTCGAGGCCATTTAACTCTCCTTCAGAGCTAAATTCTTACAGGATTCTTACAGAATAGTTTCACAACGAGAAAATGTTAGTTTGGTATGTTAAAGATAGATAGAGTGTTCCTATCGAATAGAGTAATATATCAGCAGCTGAGTGAATTTTATGGAGCCTGCAGGCGCAGGGTGCGGGGTGGGGAGTGGGAGTGGGACGGGCAGGGTGACATTGGGAGGGGGCATGCTCACCCAAACCCTGATGCCAGAACTTTAGTTCCACACACTGCCACTGCCAGGAAGGATCCAAGGTGGTGTTCCCATCACAACGTGCAGGACTGGATTTAAGCTCATTGGAAAGGTAGTTAAGGTTAATTTGTATTCACCCGACTGGGATTTTATGCAGACGTTTTAAGAATGGCACAAATGAATCACAAGACTTCAGATCCCTGACTGGCTAAAGCTGGTGAGGCCTCATTGCTGCCTCTGGAAGTCAGCCAGGTTGAGTTTATTGGTTGATTGTTGGTTGTCTTGAAGGAGAATAGTGGAGACTCATGCCAGTCTGTGGCAGAAGACCTCCGAGAGGAATAGCTGCTTAGGATGACACGCTCTCAGCTACAGTGGGAGCAGTTTAGATGGTGTGCGCTCAGCAAGAGATGCAGAGGGGCATTGGCATCTGTTGAGTTGGGAGTCCAGGGGATGACCCTGGGGAGGTCAACTCCAAGGACAGGGCCCAAGAGGGGCAGAGACCAAATGCCATTAGTCTCATACACTCAGGGTCTTCCTGGACCCCTGTGGGGAGGAGAAGCAGCATAGATAGAGGGGGACCAGGCAGAGGCAGTTCCTCGGCAGGAGTAGCAGGAGCAGGAAGATGGGCAGCCTCGAGGTGGGCACATCGGTGAAGTTCGCAGCGAAGTGGATCAGTTGCAGCCGTCCACATCAAGAAGGTACCAGAGGCACCTCAACTACCTGCCAATGTCTGAGTGACAGTGCCAACGAAGACTACGGGTGGAATGCTCCCATCCAGGACTAAGTTCCATGGCGGGGGCAGGGACCGGAGTGTTTGCCACTGGGGAGGCCACAGGAAATCCTGCGGTATCTTTCATTATGCAGCCTGCGCTTTCGCTACGTCTCCTGTGACGGAGACGGGCTGGATGGCTTCATATTTGGGCGCCATATTTAAAAGGTGCCCATACATCTTCAATGTCAATGGAAACTACCGAGATGTCTGGAAGGGAAGGTGAAGGCCCAGCATCGATGTTTAGTGATGCCTCCCTGTGTGTCCTCCTGGACCATGTTGAGGTGCGCAGGAATGAGCTGTACCCACGTGATGATAGGAGGAGGCCAAGCGGAATATCAACTCAGCATGGGTGGAGGTGACTGATGCTGTCAGTGTCCATGGGGTGCACAAGAGGTTGGCCAAGCAGTGCCAGAAGAGGATGAATGAACATATTCGCTCCGCCAGGGTAAGTCTCATCAGATGGTCGCATTAACCACAACGACACCAATATGTCACGGCACAAGGGCCTCAGTAGCAATGGCATAGTCATGCAGTGGAGTGCCACTGTGTCCCTTTCACCCTTCAGCTGAAATGGAGCACTGCATGGAAGGGGGGGAGGGGAGGGAAGGGAAAACAAGCTTGGGCAACCTCTGTTAATCAGATGTCTGTCTGAGCCTTCTCCTTGCACATGGATGGGCTCAGTGCTCTGGAGGGAGCTGGTCCACAACCTTTCTGCACTATTCACCCAAGCGATGACCTGCCACACAAAAGTAGGCTATCTATGAGGGCAGGTATGATAAATGAGCCAAATTGCATTGTTCTAATGCATGTTCCAACGTGCAACTCTTCTCAAACCCATGTCCTGTTGTCTTTGAGCAGGACAAGATGAATCACAGTTGCAGAGGGTGGCAGAGGATGCGAGGGGAGCGCACATATCTGAGGTCAATAACTGAATTCGAGGAGAGGGCATCTGAGCTTGCAGGAGTGGAGTAGGACCATACTGTTGGCGATGGGAAACTTGGCTGTCCAAGCAGATGACACAAAGCTGGGTGGGAGGGTGAGCTGTGAGGAGGGTGCAGAGATGCTTCAGTGTGATTTGGACAAGCTGAGTAAGTGGGCAACTGCATGGCAGATGCAGTATAATGTAGATAAATGTGAGGTTATCCATTTTTGTAGCAAAAACAGATTATTATCTGAATGGCTATAAATTGAGAGAGGGGAATGTGCAACGAGACCTGGCTGTCCCTGTACACCAGGCACTGAAGGTAAGCATACAGGTGCAGCAGGCAGTAAAGAAGGCAATTGGTATGTTGGCCTTCATAGCCAGAGGATTCGAGTACAAGAACTGGGATGTCTTGCTGCAATTGTATAGGGCCTTGGTGAGACCACACCTGGAATATTGTGTGCAGTTTTGCTCCTTATATGAAGAAGGATGTACTTGCTATAGAGGGGGTGTAGCGAAGGTTTACCCGACTAATTCCTGGGATGACTAGACTGATATATAAGGAGAGATTGAGTTGATTAGGAGTATGTTCGCTGGAGTTCAGAAGAATGAGGGGGTTATGTAATAAAAACCTATAAAATTCTAACAGGAATGGACAGGGTAGATGCAGGAAGGATGTTCCCGTTGATGGGGGAGTCCAGAACCAGGGGTCACAGTCTGAGGATACGGGTTAGACCATTTAGGACTGAGATGAGGAGAAATTTCTTCACCCAGAGAGTGGTGAGCCTGTGGAATTGATTACCACAGAAAGTAGTTGAGACCAAAACATTGTATGTTTTCAAGGAGAAGTTAGGTATAGCTCTTGGGGGTGAAAGGGATCAAAGGATATGGGGAGAAAGCGGGAGCAGGCTATTGAGTTGGATGATCAGCCATGATCATAATGAATGGTGGGGCAGGCTCGAAGGGCCGAATGGCCTACTCCTGCTCCTAGTTTCTATGTTTCTATGTTTCTATGACCACCTTGTAAGGATTCAACCATTCTGTGGAAACCTGAGGGTCAAATATGCCTCCATGTTGGAGGCAGCTGATGCTGTCACTTGCACGCTCCTTTCTCACTTACAGGTGCTCCCAGGAAGAGACCAAGGGCAGAGGATGAGAAGGACTCCCTGTCAGGCCTCAGCACCAATCCCAGACCAGAGAAGAGCCAGGAAAGAGAAGACAAGAGCTGCACGCCTGTAGAAGCGGGGGGTGGGGGCATGAGAGAATTCTGCCTTCCAGCTCTCAAGGGAGGCCATCACTGGCTTATGTGCCATGCTGCAGGGTGAATTGCAGCCCATGGACTTCGATGGACACCCGATGCCCTTGGCCCTGTAGATCACCGTGGCACTCAACTCTGACCCATACAGCTCTTTCCAGGGAACCACTAGGAACATGTGTGGGTTTCCCAGGCAGCAGCCCCTTGCAGCATCAAGGAGGTGATGAATGCTTTGTTAAAGAATGTTGGCGACTGTGTGCACTACTGGGCTGACGCTGACAGTCAATTGGAGAGGGCCATTGGCTTCAGGGACATAACAAGGTGACGTCAACTGCATGCATGTGGCCATCAAAGTTCCCACGGACCAGCCAGCGGCGTTCATAAACAGGAAGGGCTTCCAGTCCATCAATGTCCAACAGGTTTGTGATCACCAAAATTGATCCTGCTAGTGTGTGCCCAGTTCCGTGGCAGCAGCCTCAAGCCATTGGGCTGCCAGCACCAGGCACACTAACTTCAGCCCAATAGTACACAAAAATATTTGTTAAGCATTTCCATCACATGTTTCCGTTTCCTGCCATGGACTCATATCATACTGTTTTAACAGAATGGTGGATACAATACTAAGCCATAGGCTCCAGGGGTATAGGACAGGATTGAGAAGTTGAATCACCCCCCTCTATTCCTACATTAAGAGCTAGAATCAGTTCTTGGTCGGTGTTGAGATTTTAGTTGGTAAAGGAAAATAAGCCAGTCAAGATGCTCTCTTCTCTCTGTGTCTCCTGGTTATAAAGTGCCCACTAATGAATGCTGGGTGAAGATAGTATCAGGCTTGGCTGGTGCCCTTGACTGTCAGACACCACCCGTTGTCAAGGCTCGTGAAAGAAAAATTAAAGTCTGGGCAAGATACTCGAAGGTTGCAGTGTCCATGGAGCTAGACTCCAGATACAGTCAGTGTTTTAGGAGAGGAGGATATTTGTGGGAGTGAGGAAATACCAGCCTAATCTGGTTACACTTAAAATTATCCAACTCGTTTTCTATGTCAGCAGGGCCCTGGAAGTATGATATTCTGAGCTATGGAATGCTACATGTTCCAAGGGAAAAGCGGGAGGTGTGGGTATGCAGGAGTGGGAGCGGGGGAAGGAAAGAAATGGGAAAAGAAACCTAGCAAATAAAGAGGGAGAAACTTCATGTCTTTTTTAAAAAATTATAAAGCTGCAAATATTTTGAGAAGGTATGCTCGGTTTATTTTTAACAGGTTGAGATGAAGGATTAGGTATCGGGCAGTAGGACAGATTAATGAATTGCTGGTGATGCCTTAGGCAGTTCTGAAATAAATGACTTTGCATATTTTGTATGATGGAAATGATAATGCAGGCACAATTTTATCATATAAATGATCCTCCTGTGAGAAGCGTGCTGAAAGCTTGTAATCTTTAAGATGCCAGAAGTATCCAATTCCAACATTGCAGATGACCTCAATTGCGTCCAATTGTTCATCAGACAAATTCCTGTGGCTACAATGGCTGGAAATTGTTTTCTTTGCTGGTCTCACTGAGGAGTTTACTCGGTTTATGCAGCAGTACAGCTCCACTGGCTCGAGAAATTCCCTGGAGCTAAGTGGCCAAATCTGCAGGCCAAAGCAGGAAAAGAAAGAACCTGAATTTGAATAGCCCCTTTTCGTGACCTCAGGACATCCCAAAGCACTTTATAGCCAATGAATTACTTTTAAAGTGTAGTCACTATTATAATGTAGGAAACACAACATCTAATTTACACACAGCCAAGAAACTACAAACAAAACAAAGGGTAGGATTTCTCCGGTCCCACCAACAGCAGGCATTGTGGTAGGGGGGATGGGAAATGGGGCCAGAGGTCAGTTGTCTGCCAGCATGAAAATAGACTTAAATTTTCCACTCCCTACTTTCTTGGCGGGTCCACTGCGCCATCAGGAAATGTATTTGAATATCGTGAAGACTCATTGGCCAGAATTTTACACTCTAGGGGCAAGAGCTCAGCCGACCCAAACACGCCTGACATTGAGCGAGAAAACATCGGGCATGAGTCCCAATATCATCGTGCCGTCGTGCCATATTACGGTCGGCGGGCAAGCATCACACAGGAGAGGGGAGCGCGCCCACCGACAGTTAAACAGGCAATTGAGCCAAAAGGTAACAGTATGAAATTTTACCTGACATGTGATTTAAGGGTCGGTGTAGGAGCCATGCACCCAAGCAGCCACATGACCATCCTGTTTTTCAGTGAAACTCAATCCAGGGTGGGATAAAGATCAACCAGAGCCATGGCAATGTCAGTAGCTAGGAGTTTAGGTGAGAGTTGGTTGTAGGTGGTTTTCTGACAGCTCATTGCATTTCCTGTGTTCCCAGGAGGACTCTTTGGCTTATAAGCTTTCTTACAGGCTTTCTGCCGAGTGCACCCTTCAGTACACTATCCTGTGCCACCTGTATTCCAGCAAACGAGTATTGTCTACTCTGCTGCAGGGACCTCCTCTGAAGCAGGGGTCCAAAAGGGAGACGAGGCCTGGTGTCCACAGGCAGTGTCCCAGAGAAGAGGAGTGTCCTGTGAGAAGAGGAGTGCAGCCAGAGAGGGTGCAGAGCCAGCAGGAAGTGCGAGGCAGAAAGGTCCACAGAAGATGCCATTATCCTGCATCTAGAGTCTTCCGACAGTGCTCCAGCTACCTGGACATATCGGAGCTCCAGTGCCGAAGGATGCTCCACCTCTCTCAGGAGATTGTGGCCTTCATATGCCAGATGATTGGCTGAGAGATCCCCTGAAACTGTGTAGGTGGCCATCGTGTGCCAGTGGCTCTGAGGTAAGAATGGGCCTGAACTTTGTCACTTCCGGTTCTTTCTAAGGGTCAGTGGGGGATCTATGTGGTGTTTCCCAATCTGCTGCCTACAGCTACATCAAGCTGGTTACTGGTGCTCTGTTCAGAAGGGTCAGTAGCTTCACTCATTTCCGGATGGATGAAGCCAGCCAGGCTGAGGGAGCCAGAGGCTTTGCTGCAATTGTTGGATTCCCCCGCACCTAGAGAGCCATAGATTGCACGCATCTGGCCATAAAGGTGCCAACAAGTGAGCCGGGTTCCACTCCATCAACGTCCAGATTGTTTGCAGCCACAAGGCACAGATTTTGCAGGTCTGTACCAGGTATCCTGGCAGCTACCACGATGCATACATCTTGCAGCACCACCAGGTGCCAAGGCTCTTCATCACTCCAGCTTGGTTGGATGATTGGTTCCTGGGTGACAAAGGCTATTCTCTGAAAAGGAGGCTCATGACTCCACTCTGACATCCAGGGACAGAAGTGGAGGAGAGGCACAATAGAAGTCACGGCTCTACGAGGATGGTTCTTGAGAGGACCATGGGGCTGCTCAAGATGAGGCTCCGCTGTCTGTACCAATCAGGGGGAGCACTGCAATATCCTCCAGAGTACATCTTGCTTCTTGTCATTGTGTGCTGTGCTCTGCACAATCTGGCTTTGTCAAGTGGGGAACCCAATGGAGGATGAAGACAGAGAGGCAGCTCTACAGGCCGCAGAAGATGACTCAACTGGTGGATTTGATGAGTATCCAGAGGAAGCCCAGGGTGAGGTCATAGATGCAGAAGTGAGGAACCTTGGGAGGTAGGGAGACCAGTGGGGCCTTGATTCTCCATCCTTTCAACTAGGCATGCAAAGCATGGCTTGAAAGTGAGGGCCAGGGCGATACCTCCTTACTGAATGTTCCTGATGGGGCCATCCTGTCACCCTTATGTCAAGAAACGACCTCTGAAATAAAGTTTGCAGCCTGTCCCATATGTCACAAGCCACTCCTCATGCCCAACACCTAGGAAAAGCATGAAGCACATTCTGGCCATTATACATAAGCTGCTGCCTGATAGACCTCAGCTGTCACTGCCTCCACCAGCTGTGGACCTGTGCCAGTGGGGTGAGCATCAGATTGTGAACCCTGCTCTAGAACTCAGTCCCACCAGGTTGCGTATATCTGCACTGGTGGAGAGTGCAGGTGAACACAGTTATCATTCTTCATCAGATTGGAGGTCTGCTTCTTCATCTGAGGCAGGCTGGGGCTTAGTCATCTGGAGCAGTATATCCATCTCCCTTTCTCGCTGGAGCCTGGAATAGAGAGAAGAAAGAAATAGTGATTGACTAGGCAGGCTCCTACATTATAGATCACTCACAGTCATTGTCATACGTTGTCGATGTTCACTGGGTGTACCCACACTGGTTTGTTCTGGTAGGCCGATCTCACCTTCTGCACCCTATCCTCTTCAGCCAGCTCTGCTGCCTGTATCTCACACAGGGAGAGTGTCTCAACACCGGGGGCCCTTCGCTGGTCTTGGCTTTCTCCCTTTTGTTGTGGGGGAGCTTGTCCTGCATAAAGACAGATGGATTGACGGCGAGCACTATGGGTGTAAGAGTAGTAGTTCAGGAACATGCATGCCTGTGGCCTCTACTGAGACCTCCCCAGAAAGGGGTTAAGACACCATTTGTGCAGGATCTTACATGAGATGGTGATCTTAAAGTGCCTGGCAGGCATTCAGTGCTGATGTCCCATCTGCTGGCAGTGTGGAACATCCCTGTGGGTTCTAACCCTGATGCCCTTATGAGAGTGTGAGTTTGCGGTGAGTGGAAGTTTACACTGTCAGAATGGAGCTGATCATTCACCCAAGTTCGGCACTGCAGGGTGGTCCTTTTTGGTTTCCACGGACGCTAACCTCCTCGGCGACCTCCTCCCAGATCGGCAGGGTAAAGTGGAAGCCTGGTCCTGCTCCCAGCCCAAGGGAAGAGGACCTCCTGCCTTTCCTGGATGGCTTGCAGAAGAATCCCTGGGTTAGACCCCACAGGGATGTTTGTGACCTTTTCAGTGAGTTCTGATAGAACACCTAGGCTGCATTGAGTGAAGGTCTGTACTGGTGCTGTTTAAATATGGCGCCAGGACCTTCAACCCCATGATGTAATGGCGGAACGGACAAATACCTTCCTACCTCAGCACGGGATTCACTGAGCTCCTCGCTGATGCATAATTAATGAGCTTAAAAGCAGATGATTCAGCTGAATCTCCACCCTGCGGGAATCATGCCGATTTTCCCATCCATCACTGCGCTCAGTCTCCGGAATGGAAAATTCTGCTTTTAGTTTCCTAGAGCCCACTGCTATGGTTTTGAACAGCAACCAAGCTGATTATCAGGACAGATTACCTGACAGCCAGAACTCCAATTGCACAAGGTTCTCCGCCCTGTATTGAAAGGATTACTGTAGATTTCTTCCTTCAACTGAACAAATTTTCCAATCACTTTTCTCCCCTCACTAACTTTGTCTTATGCTGAATAGCAGCTCCCAATCACAGGCTGCGTCTCGGACAGCAGATCCAGCATTTACTCTACTTCAGGTGTAGGTCTGGCTTTATCTTTCAGCTTCCAAGGAGCTACAAGCTACCAAAGACCCAAAGCTGACCCAATCTCTTAGCTGCTTTTCCAAACGTCAACAAGTCGTGTCTGTTGACTATGCCCTAAATGAATTCTCAGATAAACTCCAAACAAAGAATCTCACTAAGCTCCCCCCACCTCCATGGCAATTTGGTGCACAGGGTTTGTCCCCAGGTAGAAATGCAAATTAACCACCTTTAATTCCAAAGCTTTCCTTAATTCTAGGAAACCACATGAATAGCTTCTATGTTTTGCTGGAATAACTGCAGACATCATCTCTCCAGTTCTTTAAGTGAGTAAGATCACCTGTGTTTTTGATTTGCACCCTTTTACTCAGACTATCTAGTAAACACAAGTTACTTTTTGAGTTGTAATTATTTTAAGTCTGTGTGGTTTGCTAGCTCTAGATGTTTACCACGGTTTTTCCCACTGTCCTTCCATTTAAAATTCAATTTCTAAAACTGACAAGCTTTACCTCTAAAACATAGGAACTATAACATTAATATACGTAACACCAAGCAGGACGATTTAGGTCAAAGGTCACTCCTCAGCAACGTACAGTCAGCCCAGATTGACCACTTGACGCAACTGTATGATTTAATTGAAACTTTTTTGTTTAAAATTCTCAATAAATGTGATGGATTTAGTGTGAGATTGTGTTGATCATAGTTCTCGATCTCAGAACTTAAGAAAGAGGCAAGATCTCCTACATTATCATATTACTGTTTGTTGGTGTTTGCTAAGTGCATATTGGCTGCCACATTTCTTACATTACAACATTGACCACACTTCAAAAGCACTTAACTGGCTGTGGTTGTGAAAAATGCTATGTAAGTGTAAGTCTTTCCTTTGGTGTTGGCTAGGGGATAAATATTGGACCCCACATTGGGGAGAACTCTCCTGTTTGTCTTTGAATCGTGCCATGGGATATTTTACATTCACCTAAGAGGGCAAACAATTGAATATCTGATCCTAAAGACAGAACCTCCAACAGTGCAGCGCTCTATTAATACTATGATGGATTGTCAGCCTGGAAGGCTAATTGGTTATTCATTTGTGAGAGGGCATCACCACTCAGCCAAATCCGGTCCCCACTCAATATCCACCACATGTTCACTTTTCAGCGAGAGTCACTGGATACTCATCAGCAACAGGAACCATGGCTGATTCTGCTGCTTCCCCAACCTGAAAGCACTGAGGTCAAATGAAGCAACGTGCCCTGGCTTACATCAGCTAAGTCAACACAAGTCAAAGCCTTACAATTTAAATTTCTTCCAGCTTCTTGATACCCTTATATTAATTATAAGTAACTCCTCTACGTAAGGCGATTCCAGTTTGGAGTCTTTGCACTTTGGACCATCTGCCTCCAATAAGACAATGAATTGAATGACACTCTTGAATCTTTCACTGCTCAGAAAGACTCAATGAGTTGGTTGGAAGTCTACTCTCCACAGAAACCTAACAATACTATTCTGGAAAAAATGCTTTAATCTCTGAATGAAAATGTAGTAATTATATTTCTGATAAATGTAAGACTGTAGCTTTTTTTGAATAATCCTGTGTTGTAAGTTCGCATGATCTGTGTAAACCAATGAGTTAGCAGCAGGGAACCTCTTGGAGAGAGTTCTTCTTTAGTTATAGAGTTAGAAGCATGCATGCAATTGCTGCTGCTATCTTGTAAACAAAGTTCAATGTTTCCACTAAGAGAAGTTGCCTGGAAAATCAACAAACTGGTGATGAGGATAAATCACATCCGGTACTGCCCCTTGCCCAGGAATTGTGAGTATCTAAGGTAATTAAAACAAAAGGAGGATATACTCATCTGAGATGCCACAGTTTGGCAGATTCAATCCCTTTGTGCCAGTTGCAGATGACTGGTCTCAATATATAGAACATCTTGCTTTCTATTTTCAAGCCAACAAAATCACAGGGGAGGAAAAGAGGAGAACGATTCTCCTGAGTATCTGTGGGATCAAGACCTACAGTTTAATTCAAAGCTTAGCGGCCCTCGGTGTCCCTGATTTGAAGACCTTCAGTGAATTAGTAGACCTCGTTATGGGACATTTTCAACCCAAGCCCTCAGTCACAATCCAGGGGTTCAGGTTCAATTCACGGAATTGAGCCCCGGGAGAAACCATTGCTACCTAAGTGGTGAAATTAAAACAGCTAATGGAATATTGTGATTTCAGTGAACCCTGAATGATATGCTCAGGGATCTTTTGGTCTGCGGTGTGCAAGAGGAAGCTATTCAGCGAAGATTGCTGCTGAAGTGGATGTTGGTTTTAAGATAGTGTTAGAAATCGTGTTCGTGAAGGAAAGTGCTGTAAGGGATTCACCAGTGATTCAAAGTGCACAAGATGGCACTATTTTTCTGGTTGGACGGGAACAGTCAGCCGAAAGTGGCTCAAAAAACTGGGACTCTGCTGTGAACCAGGAAACAATCCCCGTGAACTGAAAATTTAGAAGAGACAGCTTAGCAGCAAATTCGAAAACTAATTTTTATCGACGTGGAAACAATCCTAACGATTGTTAATTTAAAAAGGTGGAGTGTTATTTTTGTCACAAAAGTGGGCACATATTGAAACATTGCAAAGTGAGATTAAAACAGGCTTCCAGGCAACAAATGAAGTCCAATGAAGTATATAGTGTGGAAGAGCCAGAAACAACCAATTCTGACATTTATTCCTTATTCACCGTGAAAGTTGGGAAGACAGAGCCAATTCCTGTCACATTGCAAGTGAATGGTAAACCCTTAAAAATGGGAGTAGACACTGGTACTTCTACCACTGCAGTAGGAGAACACACTTTCAGATATTTAAATAAAGGTGCTCAACAATTAAATGTGGAACAAACCTCTGCCAAGGTGAAAACATACTCAGGTGAAAAAATCCAGGTAAAAGGTATTGCCAGAGTAATTGTTCATTATAGACACCAAACAGCACAACTATCTGTCATAGTATTAGAAGGCAGAGTACCAAGCCTTCTAGGTTGAAATTGGTTGAGGGAAATTAACCTTGATTGGCCAGTGGGATTTTAAATGGAAACAAGAAGAGTTCCTGAGTTGGAAAAGGAACAAGACAAGGCACTTCAGAAAGAGCCTGGAGAGTCCAAGGACCGCAACCAGATGAAAAAGGAGTGTGCAGCCATTCAGCAACCTGAAGAAATGAAGACTGTCTTAAACAATGACATGGAAGAACAGCAGGAGAAACTCAAGGAGACTCTGCTGAATGACAGAATCCAAGATGAAGCGAGTGAGTTCCACAAATAAAAGGAAAACCTGTTGAATGACCTTCATGCACTACAAGGATCCCTCAGATCAAAGTTTGTACCCCTGGAAAATTACGAAAGAGAAACTGGAAGAATTTAACATCACTCTGAACAAACTGAAGTACCAGTCGGCAGAGAAGATGCAGCAATGTTCAAGGTTCCAGGAGAAAGCCAACAGATACAAGAAGGAGGCAGAAGAGCTGAAGAATCAGCTAAGAATCAATGAAGCTAAAGAAGCTTTGAAAGCAAAGTTCGTAGAACTTTCCAAGATGCGAGTAGATAGTGAAGTCATGGGTAGCTCAACCACTGAACTAAGACAAGTTGACATTTCATCTGAGAGAAGTCTAGCCGATAGCAAAGTCAAAAAGAAGGCCAAAACTAAATTCTGTAGTAGAAAGAAGAAAACACATGGAAAGAGGATGCAAAATTGCTGATGAGACACTGTTTTTGAACAAGACTAAGCCTAATATTTCCTAAACAGGAAGGGAAAGTGGAGAAAAGTCAAGGGAACCAAAAAGCGATTTATGATTTGCATAGTCATGAGCGGCAATTTACTGTCGGAGAAGCCGTACATGGAAGGAATTTCAGTGGACGACCAAAGTGGTTACCTGGTAAAGTAAGCGCTGTGACCGGACCATTGCCATACCATGTGGAAGTGGAGGGCTGGATCACCCATAAGCATGTGGATCATTTAAGAATAAGGGCGATGCTCCAACAAAATGATGTTCCACCTGTAACCATTGCTGAACCTGTGGTTCCTGTTGAAGTTGATGTTCCAGAGAATGTGGTTCCTGCAAAAGAACCAGAAGTCGTGGATCGTTACATGGACCAGGAAACCACCTGAAAGACTGAGCTTGTAATTTTAGGACCTGTGTAAATATTGTAACGTCATGAAATAAATATCCTTGTAAATACAAAATGTACAGAAAAGTTAAAGTGAGAGAAGTGTGGTACTCATAGTTCTGATAAATGTAGGACTGCAGCTTTAAGAATTACCCTGTGTTGTAAGATCACATGATCCGTGTAAACCAATGAGTTAGCAGCAGGGGAGCCTCTTGGCGAGAGTTCTTCTTTAGTTACAGAGTTAGATACATATATATAGTTACTGCTGCTGTCTTGTAAACAAAGTTCAATGTTTCCACCAAGAAGAGTTGCTAGGAACCAGAAAAGCATTTCCCAGCTTGGCTTGGCTGAGAAATGATGAAACTGTCGCACAACATGTACATCTGCTCTCCTGAAACTACATGCGCAAAAAAAAAACTGACTTGAATAAGTTCCAATTTTTTTTTTTTGGATTGCTAGGATTTATATAACTTGCTGGCACAATGAGCTTGTAAAACATTCTGTAAGTGAGTTTTTAATAAAAGCCAGGCTGAAAATGTATTTGCCTTTGCTGCCTTGCTCAGCAACACAGGATGTAATTTGATTGGAAATGCAATTCATCTTTCATTGTTTTCTGCTGCCGACCCATTTCATTATCATTCTGAGAGCCTACAGGGGCCTGGTTAGCAAAACATTATCATGGAAATGCAGCATAGAGATTCATAGCAATCGATTAAAGATTATTTCCCGATGAGTGCACGTTAATGCCATTATGACCATTCACTCCCTTGTGTGAAGAACATGAAATCTCCGTGACACGGAGTGAGTTGACAGTTGGCATTCATACTCCCAGCCATTTCCAGCATAGAAATGAACCCAAACTAAATAAAATCTCTTGCGCAAAATGAAAACAGATGAGACTGTAAACAATAGACTCTAGGAAGCCATTTTGGGCCACAATCATTGTTGCACTCCAGATTGTTAGAAACAATTAAAGCTTCACACTAATGGGCTTTAGCATTACAAATGCCTCAGTTATGCACCTTACTAACTTACTAATATATGGAAACCCATATCATTTGCCTCAGCTCCTGATTAGGACCATGGAAACAAGAGTAAGCAATTTAAATTCTCTAGCCTGTTATATCATTCGATTAAATCATGGCTCATAAGTAGCTCAACCCCATTTCCCGCCTCATCTCCTGATCCAGCATCCTTCCATCTATAGAAGGTGATGAACACGCAACAAACAAATCCATTTCCGTTGGGCTGTTTTCATGTGGCACACCTTTGCTGATGGCTTGAGAGACAGACTGTGCTACAAGTGCTGCACATGAAGCTATCGAGTGTCATTGTGAGTCGTTGTTTTCACCATTTGGCGCCTGTTGCCAGGGCTCTGTAGCCATTGGTCATCGTGGTGGGGTGCATGGCAACTCACAGGAGTTGTTGCCATTTTCCTCTGTTGTCCGCTAGTGACACGCAGGTGCAATGATCCATGGCTAAGGCCTTCATGTCACACGTGCAAGCATCCTTAAAGGGAGTTTTGTGTGTCCGACTGGTCGCCTAGCTCTGGCTATCTCACCATATGGAAAGCCCTCAGTATGCATATACCGTGGACCTGCCCAAGCCAACAAAGCCACCTCCACCTTCGTTTGATGAGTGCTAAAAAACTTGGGTGCTCTGCCTTTGAAAGGACTGCTGCATTTGTAATTTTGCCCTGTCAAGATATACCCAGAATGTACCTCAGACAGCAAAGGTGCAAATTGTTGAGCTTCTTTTCTTGATAGCTCTGCATTGTTCATGTTTCACAGCGCTACAAAAAGGTACTGAGAACACAGCCTTACAAATCATCAGCCTGGTCCTAAGGACCAGCTTGATGTTATTCCATGAGCGTTTTGTGAATTGTCAAAGATGATCGCTGCTTTCCCTCGGTGCGCAGCAAGTTCTGCATCAAGGGACAGGTTGTCTGTCACCATGGACCCAAGGTAGCAGAATTTGCTAACCACTCCCAACGGGGTGTTATTTAGCATGATCGGGGCAGAGATGCAACACCTTGCCCCATGACCAAGTTACAAGTGTGGGAGATCAGGCCATGAGTCTTTGGAGCTGAGTTTCCATTCGGGCAGCATCATCAGCGTAGAGGAGTCAAAATGCGATGTGTTTTTGTCTTCGCTTTCAACCATGATGAATTATAGAGCTTGTCGCCTGGCCCAGTGAGCAAGTCGATTCCTTCCATATCTGCAGGGAAGGCAAAGGTCAGGTGCATGGAGAAGAAGATACCAGACAGAGTGGGGCTAGGACACAGTCCTGTTTCACTCCACTCTTAACACATCTTATCTCCATAACTTTTTATACCGTCACCTAACAAAAGCTATCAATCTTAATCTTGAAAGTTCCAATTGCCCCAGCATCAGCAGCATTTTCAGGGAGGAAATTATGGACTTCTACTATCCTTTGTATGAGAGTGTGCTTCCTTGACAATAAGATCCATCTCCTGTTCTCTGGACCTCACCATCCTTGCACACCACCACCCCATCTCCAAGCTCCCTTTCTTCTCCAAAGTGCTTCAATGTTGCCTCCCAAATTCTTGCCCATCTTTCCCAGAATTCCAAGATGAATCCCTTCAAACAGATTTTTGCTCCTCCACAGTACCGAAACCCCTTTAATTAAAGTCACAGATGAGGTCCTATATAAATGTGACAAAGGTTAACTATCTCTCCTCACCCTTCATGAACTGCCAGCAGTCTTTGATACACAACATCTCACTCTGATCTCTCCCCATTGTCAAGCTGGTGAGACTGGTTCCATTCTTATCTTTCTAGTTATAGCCAAGGTATCTCTTGCAATAGCTCTCACTCTCAAACTGTTATCTTTGGTGCCCTATTTCTCATCTACCTACTGTTCCTCGGTGACTTCCTCATGTGCGCTGACAACACCCAGCTCTACTTCACCACCTCTCTGTCTTCCCTGTTGCTAAATTATCAGTTGCTTCTCTGACATCCAGTACTGGATAAGCAGAATTTTCTTCCAATTAAATATTGGCAAGACTGAAGCCATTGTCTTCCATCCCCATCGCAAACTCCACACGCTGGCTACCAACTTCATCCCTCACTTTGGCAACCGTCTGAGGCTGAACCAGGCTGTTTGCAACCTTGGTGTCATATTTGACCCTGAGATGACCACCGATTTCCTTATCCATGCCATCACTAAGATGGTCTATTTCTACCTCAGTAACATTGCCCAACTTCCTCACCCGTCTCAGCTCATCGACTGCTGAAACCCTCATCCATGCCCTTGGATTTGACTATCCTGAGATACTCCTGGCCACCCCCTATGTCATACCTTCCGTAAACTTGTGGTTTTCCAAAACTCTGCTCCTTGTGTCCTCACTTGCACCAAGTCCTGTTCACACGTCACTTCTGTGCTCGCTTCATGGGACACTGGCGCTACAACTGGGGAAACTGGGAGCTGTTCAGTTAGGACAGGGTCCAAATAAATCAGACTGGGATCTAGTGAATCAAATAACTACGTCAGTAAAGAGAGCTGGAAACTAAGAAAGGCTTTGGGGGAGAAGCGGGAGGATTCAAGAAAGGGTAAACTTAAAAGGAGCAAGGGAAATGTCAAGGCTGTAGAGCAGAGCAGCATTTTGGGTAAAAATAAGCGGAGTGGGTCAGGGAGGGACGGTGTGAGGAACAAAGATAATAGGGCATTAATGACGAAGGTGGCAACAGGGAAAATTAGAAAACAATCAAAGTTAACAGTCCACTTGGCTGTGATTTTTCCTTATCTGTGCAATTTTCTGCTCATCGCATGGGCAAAATGGGTAGGCAGCCAGCCGCCATTTTCACAAGCCTCACCCACTGTGGGATGAAAAGGATCAGCAGCATTGCCAGTATAGTGAGTATTTTGGGGAATTTTTTGCAGCTGGTTGCTTATTGGTATCTGACAGCTTCATCCCTGTTTGGGGCTTCATTCTTAGCATTTCCAGGCCTCATTTCAGGGCTCATTGCTGTCTGCCAGGCCCCTGGAGGATTCAGACCATGTGGACCATTTCAGATATCAGACAGCTTTCCCTTACCCTGGTAATGGGATTGTGGTCTCCGCTAGAGGCACCTCCTCTGAGGGGGAAGAGAGGGGCAGAAGGGAGAGGAGGCCACATGTCCCAGTGCAGCTTCCAGGGGAGGGGCCTGTGGGAGGGGAGGCGCAGGCACAAGGGGTGCAGGGCCAGCAGGTAGTCCAAGGCAGAAGGGGCTGCAGAAGATGCCACTATCCTGCTGCCAGGGTTTACAGGCAGTGATGCAGCTACCTCAATATGCCTGAGGTGCAGTGTCGAAGGAGGCTCTGCCTCTCGAGGGAGAGCGTGACCTCCATTTGTCAGGTGATTGGCCCTGAGATCAGCTCCGACTGTGTGGGTGGACACCCCATGCCAGTGTCTCTGAAGGTCACAGTGGCCCTCAACTTCTATGCCTCCAGCTCTTTCCAGAGCTCAGTGGGGGATCTCTGCGGAGTCTCCCAATCAGCTGTCCACAGTTGAGTCAAACTGGTGGCAGACACCCTGTTCAGGCAGGTACTGAACTTTATTCCTTACCTTATGGACGAGGCCAGTCAGACAGAGTGAGCCAGAAGCTTTGTGGCCATTGCTGGCTTCCCCCGTGTCCAGGGTGCTATAGACTGTACACATGTGGCCATCAAGGCGCCAGCAGGTGAGCCCGGTGCCTTCGTCAACAGGAAGGGCTTCCACTCCATGAACGTGCAGATAGTGTGTGACCACAGGATGCTGATTCTACAAGTCTGTGCAAGGTACCCAGGCAGCTCCCACGATGCCTACATCCTCAGACACTCCTAGGTGCTGAGGCTCGTCAGTGCTCCAGCCCGGCTGGATGGATGGCTGCTGGGTGACAAGGGCTAACCCCTCAGAAGGTGGCTCATGACACCTCTCCCCCATCCAAGAACAGAAGCTGAGCAGCGGTACAATAGGAGTCATGGCTCCTCAAGAATGGTGGTGGAGAGGACCATGGGTCTTCTCAAGATGCGCTTCCAATGCCTGGGCCATTCAGGGGGAACACTACAATACCCCCCCAGAGTGGATGTCACTGATAGTGGTTGAAAAACTGCGCTCTCCACAATCTGGCACTGGCAAGGGGGAATCCACTGGAGGAAGAGGATCTTGATGCAGCTGCAAAGGCCACAGATGTTGAATCCAGTAGTGAGTCCAAAGATGAGCACAGTGAGGAGAATGCTGAGGGCATGGAGCCAGACCTCAGTAACCTCCAGGGAGGCAGGACACCAGGGATGACTTGATCCAACGCTCCTTCAGCTCGGCTACCAAAGATCAGCTTCAAACAGATGCCAGGGCTGCTGCCTCCATCCTGTATGTCTGAAAGGACCCTTTCATTTGAACTCAAAGAACACTCAGTGCCTGTGCAATAATGTTCAGAGCCACCCGCATCCAGCATTACACCCTGGCGTACCCTCACCAATAAAATAAAAAGGTGAAGTATACTCAGGCCATCAGGACAAAAACAAAATTTATCTCATTTAGACAATTCTAAACTATTTACATAAACTTATCTGGTCTTCATTCCCAGAAAAGTAAACATAAATGAACATAAAATCACCGGTGACCTGTCCCTTTTGTGCTCATGCTGCCTTTAACTCACTTTAATGAGAGCTACGTCTAGGTGCTCTCCCCCCTCCTGGCACTGGCACTGGAGACAGCTGCTGACTCTGCTGTCCTGTTGGCCTTGATGACCTTGGCGGTTATTCTCTGGCCTGTGGACCCTGTGCTGGCCCTGCCTGGGAGAGAACAGCCTGTGGCAGGGTTGGCATCTCCCCAGTTGCTGCAGCCTCATCAGATGCCATTGGAGGAGCTGCTGGCATCATCCAGTGCGCCCTGAAATGAGCCCGCAGAGACACAGGCAGTTTGTGCTTCAACGTGAGATCGCTCTGGACCTCACTGCTTGCCATTGCTGGACAGGAACCTAGCTGGGATACTTGGTGCCACATCTATCTCCCACACTGGCACTGACCACTTGAGGCCATTGCCTGTGTGAGCACTTGCAGGTCCAAGCACAACCCCAGGATACCCTCATTCTGTTCCTGGGGCAGTCTCTCCTTGGGAGTCGCCACTCTCTCCATGGAGGAGGCTTTGCGCTCGGCCATGAGGGTCAATGCAGTGCTCATGGCACACAGAGCCTCATGGATCTCTGCCAGATCCTCCTGCACATCTCGCTGGACCTTGATGGACATCCAGCATCTGTCGCCTAATGGACAACTCCAGAGGCTTCAACTGAGCATCGTCCCGGTCTCCAGCAGTCCTCAGACTGCCCTGGACACTCGCTGCCTCTGCCTGCACCTCAAGCAATTATGATGTGCCCTCACCAATGTGCACTGAGGTACTAGCCACCGATCTAATGCCCACTGAGGTGCTGGTATCTGCGTTGGTGCCTGCTTCAGAGATCAGGTGTGACAAAGGTACAAGTGACACCCGGTGATCCTCCAGTGTCAGGGGTGGCCCTTCAGGGTCCAGAGGTCAGATGCCTGTCGATGAACCTAAAAGGGAGAAGAAGGACATGTCATTAGTTAAAGTCATCACACTGTCACTGTTCATGCCAGGCATCCTGGTCAGTCAATGGAGATCTGCATCATGGTGCCCTTGTCTTTCAATGATCAATGGGGGCTCCAGGTTTGTGGCTCATCAATGAAGAGACTGCACTAGAATGGTTACACACTCCGAAACTCTCACCTCTGTGCGCTGCGCTCTTACCTTCGTCTGGCATGTGGGGCGTGCCGGCTCTCGGGCTCTAGAGCATCTTGCTCATACCTTGAGAGGCTTAGGATGCCAACGGGGCCTCCACTAGTCCCCGACCTTTCTATGTTGTTGTGGGATGTCTGCTCCTGAAACAACAGAGGAGCATTGATTATTCCACTCTCTACCTGCAGCACCATTGCAGCCTGGACAACCCCAGCTGAGGAACACCTCTCAGGGCACATCCAAGTCATGTCTCTTGAGCTGCAAGGTACTCAGTCCAAGCAGGCAGGGCTCACCCCTTTGACCAGTTCCAGCGTCATTGATAGTTGGCACTCAGACTCTAGCACCCCTGAGACACATGGTGGGGACCACCAGGCTTTAACACATCTGCACACTGACCCATGCCCGCCCACTGCATCTCCCGGACAAGGGGAAAATCCTGCCCATTTACCTCCTGAACAGCAGATTGTCACTGGTATTGCCAATAAATCACAGAGCACAAAGACCTCAACCCTGCGAATGAAGGGAAAGCCGAGCATCATGAGAGCTCCCCGGCAGTCTTACTGCTTTCTGAAGTCATCAGACTGAGGGCTCAGCCTAAAATGTTTGCAAATGTCACCAATGGTAATTTTTAAGTTTTGGTTTTCCAAATGTTATGACTCGGTTGCTGCATTGCAATTACCGATTAGCAATCTCTTGTTTGTTTCATCTCAACACACATGTCTACGTTTACTCTTTCTTTACTTCTCTAAATTTCCTGAGCCTATCTGAAATTACCGTAAGCAGGTATCATGTTAAAGAACAGGAATTAGAGTTATAAGTGATTGTACAAAGTGTTGCCCTAAGGTGCATTTGTTTTTGCGCAGACCTTGTGCCTCAGCGTAGTACAGTGCTTTCATTTAGAACTGTGAACAACAGTTTGGCTCTTGTAATCAATTTATTTGAACTTGTTTCCCATCCGCTCCAGTCTCTCCTTATTTTAAAAAAATGGCAGCTTTGTTCCTTCTCCATCTGTCATCTGGTGCAAAATGAAAAACCCCAAAATGTACGAGAATAGGCAACAAGAGACTTGAATGATTAACTTGCGGTGGAAATTAAGAACTACGGCTTGTGTAAATCTAAATATTATGGAATTAAGACTGAATTCACTGTCCTTGCAAAAATATTGGCTAGGGCTTTTAGTTTGGTGGACACAGGCAATCAGGGGGTCCTGGAACACTGCTCAGGGAGCTAAAGAATTTAAATGCAATAAAAACAGATCTTAAAATCCGGAAAAAATACCCACGCATCAGAATCAGTCACCTGAACATATACAAGATGAAAATTCTGTCCGTGCATTTTTATTTCTTTTAATTTAATAATGGAAACCTCATGCCTCCCGTGGATGAGGTTTCCTGAAAAATGCAAAGGCTGCCTGGCCGATTCTCCCACCCGCCAACCGTAACATTGGACGGGCAGCGAAAAATCTCCGATAATGACAACTTTTTGTCGGCTTCTCAATTGCTGGCGGGTGCACTTCCCATCTCAGGCGCGCCCACTGAGTGCGCAATGACGCTGGGGTGCTCACCCAACACCATCTCGGGCCTATTTCACGCTCGAGCGGGTTGGGCACAAGCTCACACACCGGGCAAAAAGTCCTGCCCATTGAGTCCAACTGAGGGTTGAGGTAAAAATGCCTTGATGTATGACTGGTTTTGAACAGAATGTGACACAATGAACTTTTCTGCATTTTTTTTTTGGCCTTAACCTCAGAAATGGTGTTCTCAAAAAAAAATTCATTATACGGACTTTTTTTTTTAAAACCGTGACCGGCCACAAACCACATTCCGTTTCAGTCAATTAGGAATGATGTATGGCCTTTCCTTGGTAAATAGCTGTCCGTTTGGAAGTTAATTCCCATTCATCTTCCTGCCCATCCATCCATCCATTCCATTTGTTGTTCCTAGATACTAAGCTTGAAAGTCCTATAATCCTATTACTTAACACCATGGGGACAAGACTTAACCAGGGATGGATGTCATGATCGTGGCACATTATATTGATTTATGGAAATCATTTTTTTTTTAAGAACAAATAGGAGCATTTCTGGGCTGTAACTATAGATCCAATGTCAATAGATAGAAGCAAAACTGTTATGAATAAAGTCACCATTAGTTATACACAAGCCTGTGGACTGTAATTGTGATTGGAGTCAAGGCATTAAAGCACTTTTTCGATCATGCCCACTACTTAGGGACAAGCACAGCCCTTAAAAAGGAATTCCCTTCAGTATTTGGAACCAAGACCAGTCAAAAGGGGTGCACAGCAATCAATGTTATTCGCAAGTGGCTTTGTTAAATTTGTGTGTCTGTGTCCGTGTGATACCAGCACGGCATTTCAACCTAGATTGTTGCTAACCCATTGCAGTGTGGAAGATCATAAGAAAAAGAGTTTGCCAAAAAACCCCAGGCAGGATTTTCCCCCCTGGGGGATAAGTGTGGTGGCGGGTGTGAAAAGCGGGTTTTCCCCCTCCGACAACAATGGCGAGTTTTCACACCAGATTGTCCGCCTCATTACATATGCATCAGCCGGAAACACGCCCTTTTGCCAGCGGGTAGCCTGTGATTTGCCCACCCTGTCCTGGCTTCAGCGGATCCTCGTTCCAGCCACCATATTTAAACCACGCCCACACACGTGTCTCTCAATGCTGGCAGCCCAGAACTGCTCCAAGTCAGAGCTGGCTCCAAAAAGCAGGAAGAGTGCAGCCCCCAAGTTTATTGATGCCTCCCTGGATCACCTGCTGCCTCTGTTGAGACCTGCCACGACTTTCTCTACCCTCGGGATGGCTGGAACAGGCCTGACAAGGTCACTGACCCGGCTTGGGAGGAGATGTCTCTAGCAGTGAGCACCAACTCAGTCTGCAGGAGAACGGTGATACAGTGCCACAAGCGGATGAATGATCTCATCCGCACAGCTAGGGTAAGTCAATCTTTGCACCCCCTCCCAGCTCACACTCCCACAGTCCCCTCACATGTTTGCAGGATGATAGTCCACAGGGATCTCAAACACAACAACCAACACAAGGGACATCACCACTCACTCTCCCACAGACGCTCTGACATCTCTGCCTCATCCCGTTCACTGCTCCACTTAGCACCCACACAAGGCACATGGCCTGCTCACACTCTCTCCATCTGTCTTCACTTAGGCCAAGCTCACCCATAATAAAAGGGAGAAGTCCAAGACAAATGGCCAGATGCCAGAGATCAGGGCTGCTACCCAGTTTAAGGCAGTGATGTTGAGATTGGCGGCACACACCCAAGTGAGGACCCTGTACCAGCTGCTCCTTCATACAGCGGGACTGAGTGCAATGTTATGCATGGAGTGCAATGTTAAGTATACGCAAGGATAGTTCCTTTAACTCCATGCTCTGTCATCCACGGAGGGGGTTGGGTGGGGGGGGCGGTTTCAATTATAAGCCCATACTCAGAGGTCATGTACACTCCTGCCAGTGTTGTCGACTCTACAAATGTACATCTGCTAAGCTGACCAAGATGTGTGTGCACCTTCCCACCTCAATGTGCCAGTGCTTTGTCCATCATGGGCACAATTTTGTCTTGGCGCTCAAAGCTCCAGCTTTAGCTGTTTTGCACCTCTGAATAGTCTGCATAGCACCCACAAGGCTATCATCAAAAAGGAGGGATGCAGCACTGGCCCATTCATTCTGCTTAGCCTCCCATCCATATGGAGATATGTTGCAGTTAATGGAACTGTTGAGCATGGTCTCAATGATCATATGTTAGCTTCTTGGAAAGACAATGCTCAGGGCAGAAATGGCCTAGGAGTTAGGATGTAATGCAGCTGATGTGTGCTTTTTATTATCAGCGAAGCCAACCCTTGAGGGGCCCATGATGCACCTGCATTTCCCTGGTCACTAGGGCCAGGACTGACCATTATGGGAAACCAATGGTATTGAAAAGGAGGCTTTTTCATGTCTGTGAAGATGGTCATCATGAGGTGATCTATGTTCGTTGAAAGGTCAGGCTAACTGGAGCCCCGTATCCCTAACTGAGAGTGGAGGGTCTCAATGTAATGAGGTAATGGTAAGGACTGAGTGTTTTATCACCTGTTGAATGTCCTCGCCTGCCTTGACCCAAGTCTAGACTGGCAGTATCACCATCGATGTGACACAGAAGGTGTTTTTCCGTTGCTGGAGATGGATCTTCTTGAGGCGCTTTGTCAAACTGAAGGCATACTGCCATGAGTCCACTGAGGACCTCTTATAGGCAGCCTTAGTGATTGGGATGCTGCATAAACGCTTGAAGAGGCAGCACCTTCTGTCATGTGATGCCAGGACAACCTCCTGCAATTGGTAACTCATCTCAGCAAAGACACATGCCCCAGGGCTTCATCGTCCTTCAAAGGATGAGGGCATGGTGAGCTAAATGTGTAAATACTCAAACTCAGAATGAAGAGGATGGTTGAGAAGATTAGCCATGATGGTGGTGTTGTGGGCCCAGCTTGGAGGGCACTGGTCTGACAGGATAAGCACAGCTACTTGTCATCATCCTCCTGGAATCTGGTGGCTCTGAGTGCCTCATATGCATATCTACCTCATCTGGCCCATACTATGGTTTCTTCCCCTGAAGCCTCAATTTCCTTGATCTCACAGTCCTCAACCCACTCGATGTCCTCCTCATTGGAAAAAATGCACAGCTCCTCCATCTCGTCATCTGGCATGTCCTCCTCGCTTCGCAGTGCAAGGTTGTGCAGGGTGCCGCAAATCACAATGATCTGTGAGACCCTCTGGGCAGTGCACTGTAGTGTTCCATCAGATCTGTCGAGGCATCAAAATTGCATCTTCAGGGTGACAGCGCTCTGCTCTACCAATGTCTGTGTGGTGGAATGAACATCATTGTACCTTCCCTCAGTTTGAGTTTGTGGCCATTGGACAGGTGTTAACCACCTGCAGGTAGCCTTTGTCACTGAGGAGGAAACCAAGGATAAAACCAAGCTGCCTCAAAGATATCCAGGATTTGCGATCTGCTCGAGTTGTGGCAGCTTCCTGGGTATCTCACACAAACTTGCATGATGCGTTTCTGTTTGTTGCAGACCAGCTGCACACTGAGCGAGCTGAAGCCTTTCCTGTTAATATATTGGAGTGCCTGTTGCCAGGGAGCTCTAACATGAGTGCAGGCAGTGGAAATCTGGAAATATCAGCAAAGCCCGGTGCTCTGGCTGCCTGGCGAGCTTGATCCCTAGCGAAGTGCACGTAGCTGTGGGCCATGGCAAAGAAGGCATCTGCTGTATGCACTGGGGGGTGGAAGCCTGAGAGATCCCACAGACGTCCTCAGCTGAGCCCTGGAAAGAGCCACACACGTAGAGGTTAAGAGTGGCAATGACTTTCACAGCCACTGGCAACGGATGTCCTTCCCAGCCCCTGCTTGTAATGAAGCTCACAGATACTCTGGCTGAATTTTACCTTTGGTGGGGTGTGTGTGATCGGTGGGCCCAGGATTGATCGGGAAATGGGCGGAAATGGGCCAGTTACCAGCCAGCCAGCGTGAAACACGCACTGAAAAGCTCAGCGCCGTCGGGGTGGGGCCGGGAGGAGGGCGGGCACCACCAACATGACTGGGCCCTCCGTGCTGGGCCCACATCATCACCACCATCAACTGATGGAGAATGGGGCAGGTGTGAGCCACCAGCCCCCTGGACATGCAGAGGCACCGACGACACTGCCTCTCGCTCATCTTCAGAAAAGACACGCATCTTCTGTACACCCTGGGTCTTGAGAAGCGCCTACATGCAGAGGGCAGAGATTTACCTCCCCCGGACAGGCACGTGTCCAACTCGATCGGGCATAAAATCACATGAGAAGGTGTCGGGCAAGCGTCCCGACGCCAACGCGCACTCACGCGATATTTCGCTCGGCAGGTGCGCGCAAAAGCCGGAAGATCACCCACCGACAATGAAGAGGCAAATTAAGCTCATTAATGGTGCAACTGTCTCCAATTTTCCATGGCCCATCCAATCTTGGGGTTGGCAGATGGGCGAATCGGCCTTTACATTTTCCATCAAACCTCATCCCAAGGGTGGGATGAAATTTCCGTCATGAGATAAAATAAAATAAATTTCTGTGGACATCATTTTTATCAGGTATATTTTCAGGTGCCTGGTTGTGATGCATGGACCGTTCTTGCAGCTTTTTAAACCTTTATTTGATGCTTCTCAGGTCCGCAGCTCCCTGAGGCAGCCGTCTGCCTTCCGAGAGCTATCTCTCAGCGCTCACCCACACCCGCGGAAATGTCATCGCCCGCCCTCCTCCCGGCCCCACCCCAGCAGCGCTGAGTTTTTCAGCGCCTGTTCCACGCTGGCTGGCTGGTAATCGGCCAATCAGCGTGAGATCTCGCTCGGGCCCATTTCTCGATGGCTCCCAGACTCGCCGGGTCGCACACACCCACCAACAGTAAAACTCAGCCAGAGTTTCTGTCCGCTTCATTACAAGCCCAGCCCTTCGGAACCATCCTCACCCACTGGACCGTCCGAGCACTTTGGCACGATTGCACGGCCACTGTGTTTCACAAGAGCATATTTAAGGTGTGCATTCGGGAGGCTGCACTTTGCTTGGGACTTTATTCTTTGTTTGCTTACTTTGCGGACGGTGGCTAAAAAGTCGTTTATCCCGCCTTAGAGCAAATCTGGGACGATTCTGCCCAGAACTTGACAAATTGGTGCAGTCTCCTGAAGAGTGCATCTGTCATCTCCTGCTTGCACTTGTGTGTCGCTGACAGGTCACCAGTGCAGCTCCGGAAGGAGCCACTGGCAAAGAGGTTTAAGGCGGCGGTGACCTTTATGCCACAGGCATGGGATTGTCTCCAAGTCCTTGTAGCCATGGGTCCCCATGCAGAAGCTGGCAGACATGAGCAACCACATTCCGGGACATCCTAAGGTGCCTCTGGCATTGCCTCTCAGTCACCCACAGGTAGCTGCTCTGCCTGCAATATATCTGTGGTCAGACCACTGCTCACCATCGCACAGGCCCCTGGTCACCAGCATCTGACCTTCTTGAGGCCCTCCTGTCTCTTGCTGCTCCATCTGTTGCTCCTCCTGGCCCTGAGCTAACCAGCGCTGGTTCCTCCTCATCTGCACAAGAGCCAGTCGAAAGGCAGGGTTGCCTGGTGCCTGCACCATCTAGGCCTCAGTGGGGATCTGTGAGTGAATTACAGTAATGTATCTAGCAAGCACGTTCTTTGCAGATTAGCCACCATCTCTGAGCCACAAAGCCAGTGCTAATCCCTGTGCCAGGCTTCCATCGAGAAATGGCATCCCCTCCCCACCCCTTTCAGATGAAGGAGATCCTGGAGAATAACAGATGAGTGCTCTTGACATTGGTACATGACTGTGCAGGGAGGCATTGCGCACTGACCGAGATGAAGACAACCCTCTCTCAGGCACACAGCTTGCCTCCATTACCCTCGAGACTCTAAGGAGAGATCATTCCATTGGTATCATAGAATTACTCACCACCTGAGCCCTTGTAAGCCATCATTATTCATAGGGGAGAATGGAAGCTTGGAGTTAGGACCTTGCTGCCCTGCACCAGCTGTGCCCCTAGGGGGCATTCACCTTCCTCCCTTCCTTTAGCCCCACCTCTGACAGCAGCTGATGCCAAATGGCTTAGAATGAGCATCAGCTCTAGGCCTTGATGGGTTCTTGTTGAAATGCGACCCATTAGTGATGGAGCAATGTTGGTTTATTGGGCATTGGAGCCTCGAGAGCAGGACCCAGCTGAGCCTGGTTCTCCATGCTGTGGACTAATAGTTAATAGGGCGCCCCTTCAGTCAACCTGAAAAATGAGGCATTTACTCCACCCACACATCAGGAGACCCCCTCCTTCATTAAAAGCTTGAGAGGCTTTACGAACTGTGCAACAGCCTTGAGAGCTTCAGCATGCTGCATGTGAGGTTTGCCAGCACATCAAGCGCCTTTTACCCTCCCTCATAATCTACCCAAGCTGCCCCCATCTTCTTCCACATTCACCGACATGTCATTCTCTCCATCCTGTAACCATTCAGCCTTCCCCTGGTAGCCTGGGCCTAATTATCATTTATATTGACATTCCTGCTTTCCCTCTACCCCGCCACCATTCCCTTCACTGTCAACATGCCCCTGCCCCTCCTGATCCTGACCCCTTCCATTCTCGAGGCTAGTACCCTGATTTTCCATGACCCCCCTCACCCCATGAGACCATCCAGTACCAGCCATGAGTCTAGCACTTCCACCCTACCTGATCCAACTCCCTCCTCTGGTTGTGACTTTATCGTCTCAGTTTCAGTACCCTCCTTCAAATGCCTAGGACCAATTCAAGAACTCACGGACCACGCCCTTTAGATACATCTCTCTACCACGCTCACTGCCCAGACAAGCCATCCACCGCCCTACAGCAAGGCCAAGACAGTTGTGACATGATTACCCTTCCAAACAAGTCCTGGACAGCCTAGTCTCCTTCCCCAGACACATTCTAACAAGCCTGGGTCAGTCCGTCTCCCTTCCCCGGACACCCTTCCAAAGTGCCTGGAACAGTCAGTCTTCCTTCCCAGGACAGCCTTCCCCACTGGTCCTCCCTCCCCTGTCCAGCCTTCACTCCACCCTTCCTCCTTAGCCCCCCTCCCTAGTACAGCCTCCACTCCACCCTTCCCCATTAGTTCCCCCTCCTGTGTCCAGCTCCACTCCCCCCTTCCTTGCTGCCCCCTCCTCCCCTGTTCCGCCTCTGCGCAGCTTGGTCCACCACAAAAGCAGGTCCAAGATAAAGCCACAAAAACATAATTGCAAAGTTTGTCCCCCCGCCATGGGGAAACTGATATTTGGGCTCATGCCAAATTAAGCTCCCCCACCTGTCAAGCTTTCTGTGGTAGGTGGGCCCGGAAGGTTCCAGCCATAATGTCTGAAATTAATACTCCTCATTGTCGTGCTCTTAAGATTAGAACTCAGTGGATACTGCATCATTAACACCTTCATCAGTACGGCTTATAAACAAGGTTCAACCTGATGGAATATTAGGTAAAAGCTATATTTAACTCCCATTGATATTTCACTTTTGAGATCATAACGTCTCAAGTACACTATAAATCAGGGAGTGGCTGATATTCAGTGACAACTTGAACAATGAGCTTGATAGTGCCCATTATTTTGGCACTGTGGTGTGGTTTTGCCTCCAGAAAATTGCATCAACAGCATGAGTGCTCACCTGATGTGCTGGCTGCACTGCATGTCATTTTGGTGAGGATGTTAACCCACATACAGGGGGCAACTGCTGATGGTATGCGGGTTAGGCAGGTCATGTAACACAGATTTGACACCAGCGCTGCCATTTTGGGGCTCAATGCTCATTTTTAAACTCACACAGCTGAATATACGTTCAACAGCAGCTATGGTGACCCAGTAGCCCTATTTAAAGGGATCAGCAACTGCTTTCAGGTTCAGTGCTGATTCATTTCTCCTGCTGCAGTTATGAAAGAGTTTGGTAGTTTCCAGAGTTGTTTAAGGTGCTGGATGTTGAGGCAAATCCCATAGGACTTTGTTCTGACTTCAAAGATTCCACACGAAACTACTTACTCCCAAACGTGGATACAGATGTTTGCATCCCACATGGACGACACGGAGAATGAGCAGAAGCGACACAGAGCGGGACCAGCTGCTGTTCCAGGGAGAAAGAGGAAAAGAGGAAGGGTCTCAGTAGGAGTCTCTATCCGATCACGGTGCTTATGGAGTAATCTCCTAGCTCAACATTAGTGAGGAAGTGGTTCAGACATCTCCACTTTACTAAGAATGTGTGTATTGAAATCTACCACTTGTTGCAGGCGCAATGGCAGAACGGCCTCAGACCAGGGTGAGGGTGGCATTGCCTGTGGTTGTGAATGTGACCATGGCCATGAACATTATTTAAGCCTGGTTCCTTCCAGGCTGGAGCAGGCAATATTTTCAACACTTCTCAGTTTGCCATTCACTGCTAGATAAGGAAGGTTATTTTCTTTCATGCCAGCGAGAAGCAGGTAGAGTGAGGACATGGCTTGCGAGGAATGCAGGTTCCCTCATGGTGCAGGGTGCCCTTTGCTGTGCACATGTCGCTGTGTGGGCACCACACGTCAATTCTGAGATATACCACAACTGAAAGGGATTCGTCTCCTTCAGTGTCCAGCTGATGTGAGACCATATTCAGCACATCATGCAAGTCGATGCCCAGTATCCTGGCAGCTGTCATGGTATCTCTACTCTGTGCCAGCCTATGGTGCCATCTGCATTTGAGCAATCACGACAAACTAGGAGGTGGCTACTGGACAACCATGGCTCATGATTGGTATGCAATGCATGCACATACATATTAAGAAACTCATGCTGCCACACAAAATGTGATAGAGCAGACAAAAAACCAACAATCCCGATGTCTGGACTGATCTGGAAATGAGCTGCAGTGCTCGATAGAGCATGTGCCATGATTTGTGTTGGTCTGTTACCTTCTGCACAGCCTTGCCAGCTTGGCCACTGCCCTTGCAGCCAGCTGTGCGGCAACCAGATGTGCAGCAACCAGCTGTGCAGCAACTAGCTGTGTGGCAACCAGCTGTGCAGCAACCAGCTGTGCGGCAACCAGCTGTGCAGCAACTAGCTGTGCGGCAACCAGCTGAGGTGGAGGAGGAGGAGGCGAAAGTAAAGGAGGAGGAGGAGGAAGCAACCAATACAGCCATTTTTTGGCCAGATTGTCTTGATTGACTCACCCAACTGTGATACAACTCTAATCCCCCTTTCATCAACAATCCCCTAGCTTTGCTTTGCTCTGTCACTGACCATCACAGTGCCCACTTGGTCACAGGCAAAAATAAAATCCACCACAAAACAAACATTTCAAACCAAATTTATAAATTAAGCCATGTCATATTGCATACAAGCATCAACTAATCACCTTTGTGCATTTTCTTAGAGCCTGTGTTCCACTTGCCTTTGCCTGTCCTCCTGCTCCGATGCAGTGTTATCCCAGTGACTGCAATATGATGGTGGGAGACTGCTGACTTCCATTACAGGAGCCTGCAGATGGCTTTGCAGGCCAAAAACAACAGTTGCTCTGTCTGGACTGATTTGGCAAAAGACCTGCAGTACTCGATAGAGCATGTGTCATGATTCATGGTGGTCTGCTGCATTCTGCACAGGCAGAAATTGCCCAATATATGGTTGCTGTAGTGGAAACTCAGAATGAAGGCATGAAAGGTCAGCTTGGTGCCATGGTAAGCTCAGGCTATTGGCATCAAACAGCTGATACCAGTGTTGAAAGGGGCTTGCAGGACGCCACAGCAGCCTAGTCATCTGCTCTCCATTACATTGCTAGAATTCCTTAGGCATTGCTCTGGGTGAGTGGCAGTGGCACCTTGGAGCACAAACATGTCCTCTCTCAGCATGATCACTGTCCTTGGAACTAGCTGAGGAGGAGGACGAGGAGGAGGAAAAGGAGGAGGGGGAAGCAGCCAAGGCAGCTACTTTTCAGCCAGGCTGTCCTGATCGACTCGAGCACTCTTGAGCAGCGAGGAGGCCCTGGCGTCAGACTGTACCATCTTGGCATGGGCTGACTGGTTGACAGGTAACAATAAGGCCACTGGCAATTTGGCATTCATGGGGGATGAATGTTAGCAGCCAGCCCAGACACCTGCTGTCCATGCCAAGATGGTGCTACCCTTGTCCCATGTTCTGGTGCCCAGTCTCTCATCGCTGGCAGATTCTGCCTCGAAGAATTCCTCTGAAATATATACATTGTCAGCATCTAAGTTGGTGGCTGAGTTTGGAAGGCAGCGATTGTGTTTCTTATTCATCTTCTTACTCTCCTTCTCCCATCTCTTGTTTTCCCATCACTGCTTGGCCAGGTTGCAGTTCTCAGGTATTAGAAAGGAGAAAGGCACAACAGTGGGAAGGGGGGTAAAGCAAGAGGTTCATTCTTACACCATCCGCAGCTTCTAAATCAGAATAGATGACGGGACAAGGGGGAGTGGGATATGAGAAGGTTTCAGTTCTGCTGCTGGCCACAGATTCAGTCGTGGCTTCTCCAAGAATGATAAGCATCACCTTCTCCATCAAGGTTAGGACATGCAGCCACGCTGTCCCCTGCCCATTGAGCGCTGCAGCTACCGTTATGTACCATCTTGTCCTGCAAGTGAAAAAGGAGCGTGTCAGTAAGTGTGGTCTGATGCAGCTGCAATAGTTGAAGAGATGGCAGTGAGGCATAAACTGCAAGATGTGGCTGTGAGGTTTGCAGCAGTGCTATGTGTGTAAGGGTAAAATGGAACATTGAATGTTAGGTATGAGTCATGATTGCTAGAGATTTCTGGTAGGTGAGTAATGGGGATCTGGTGCTTTGAGCAGTGTGTGAGGTTAATAGTACAGTTGGTAGGATATATCATTCAAAGATACATTCACTAACCCTGACCACTCATGTGAGGTAATTTAACTTCATACGTCACTCTATCCAGGCCCTTGGGGTTAAACTCCTGGCAGTAACCACCACATCTATCCGGCCCTACTGCCTTTGCAGTTTATCTGGAGGGTCTCCTAGCCCCCAGTGGATTGATGGCACCTCTCTTCCTCTCCACTCCTGCACCAAGGCCTCCAGTTCAGCATCAGAAAACCGGGGAGCCCTCTCTCTCTCTGCCATGTTGTGCTGGATTTTTCCATCTTTCCCAGGTCAGAATCAGTTGTAGGATGAGTTTCAGCACTTGCTCCACGAGGAACGTCCCTTTTAAGCGATGTAGCCTGGCTTTAAGTAAGGCTTTAACTCATGCTGGCCTCTCTCTCTCTCATGATTTTGCTGCCATGCTTGGGTGTGCAGCCACTCAGCAACAGGCTTGTCCCTGGCAGCATGACCTTTCTATGCTGCATGCATCGAAAGCAACAGGCACAAGGAAATCCCTCACCCCAGTCCCCAGGCTAGCTTTCAGGCCTTCAGAATTTTGCAATCTACATGTTTTAACAAATAAATGTCAAGCCCAACATCACAAGAGTTAAGCTACTGCCCCAAAGATAAAGCACTGTCAGCCTAGAAAGATTCATTTCAATGTTGTTTAGAGATTATGACGGATCATTGGATTGTGTACATAATAATCAATGTTAAATTACATTATTCATCCAATGTGACTGTTCGTACCAAGCGGCAATAGTAAAATTTTGGAACTCTACTATTAGTATATTGGCCCAATCTTCCGTTTCCCAGGGGGAGGGTCACATCCCGGAGGTACCTCGGAAGATTCACTGGGTGACCCTTCCCCCCGACACCCCACCCCCCAGAAGTCCTGATGTAAGGGCTACATGGGAATTGCCCTGGAATTGAGCAATTACTCTGTGTCTGGAACCATCTGGAACTCCAATTTAAATTGGAGACTTTGAATGGTTCCAACTCTCTTAGCAGAATAGCTACCCAGGAAAAGTTAGACCGATAAAAATCTATCCTAACTTCTGGATAACGATGGTACTGAAACCCCTGGACCCCCCAGTGGACACCCCCCAACTACCCTACCCTACCTCCTGACTGCCCCACATCCCCCAATCACCCAACCACCCGACTACCTCCCCAGCCCCAACTATTCACCCAACACCGCTGAACACCTGAACCACCCCCACTCCCGACTACGAGCACCACCCCCACTGACTCTCAACTACCCCCCAACTACCTCCGACTACACGACCCCTCCCAATCCACCAACTACCCCTCCACTAAGCGACCACCCAACTCTCCCACCCCCAGCAACCCTCCCATCCCCAACTACCCCTCACGCTCCCTTCAACCACCCCACCCCCAACCCCCGCCACTGCCACCCCCTCCCCCGATTGCGCCCCCCCCATCTCCCGATCACCGAAAAAACCCATCCTACCCTCTTACCTTACCGTTACCTGCTCTCCTGCTAAACTGGTTGGGAACTTTAAACGTACCATAAAAAGAGCACTCTCCCCGATGGACCTGCACTGCACAGGGCTGCCCATTCCTCAGAAGGCCGGGGTCAGAAGTCTGGTTGAGAAATGTGCAGCTCCAATCTAGGGTAAGTAAAAGGGAGCGGAGTGGCAATCCAACGGTGACTTCCATTTCACAGAAGATTAGGCCCATTATCTTTTCCTAGGCTTGGAATGAAACTGAACGATGAATCCAAATCAAATTTGTGACTGTAGTACTGTCAGAAGGGCGAAGCTTCTAGTTTTTACTCTGTAATCTGCTTCAGGCATCAGAAACCTGTGAGAGGCTCTCACCACAGGATATAACAACCTTGATGTGACTTCACTCCATCCCAGCAACTGTTTAAGATACGTCCAAATAATGGTCATCAAAAATTACTGGAAGTTCAGCCCCAAACTCACAGGCCTGAATTTTTCAGTCGACATGCAGAGTCGGGCCAGGCACGTAAAAAGACGCGTGTGTCCTGACATCATCGTGCTGTCTCGTGATGTTTCGTTCGGCAGTCACATGCCAGAGTCCACCGTGCAGGCGAAAAAGCCAAGCGGCCTTTACGTTTTTTTCGGAAACCTCATCCAGGAGCGGGATGGGGTTTCCTAAAGCTTTTATTAATTACATTTTTTAAAAATTCTGAAATCAAGCAACGCAGTCTCTTGAGGGAACATGTTTAATTAAATGTTTAATCCAAGTATTTACTTATTTCAAAAGCGCTTCAATCTCTCTGAGGCAGCTCCATGCCTCGGGGAGATTGAAGTGCCCTTTTGTGCAGCTGAGCAAGAGAGCGGTGGTCCCGACTCTCCCTCCTCCCCCCAACAGCACAGGTAGCTCTGAGCGCTACCGCTCGTGGCTTACGCTGGGCGGACCTTATTTGGCCAACCCGTGTAAAATGGCAGCGCAGAGCTTCACACCCACTCCCGCCCAGTCCCACTGAGCCTTCCCGCTGACTGAAAAATTCAGGCCACACAGTTACATTATTCAAAAATCAGGTGCTCCACGTGCTCCACCATCCCTGCTAAGTTTGACAAGATTAAAATGAGCACTGAAGCCATGAACAAAGGCAAGTGAATGTTGTAAGAGCTGGGCTTTCATTTTTTGCTTCACTCATCCAGAAACCTTTCTATTTTTTCCTTAAGATCAATTGTCAGGCCTCTTAGTTCTTCCAGTTGCCAGCATTAGGCCTGGCAAACCACACTCCATGTTTTCCCATGTGTTTCATTCATTATTCATAAATTGTATACTTAACACAACAACAGCTAATTCTATTAAACCCCTCATATAGAAGGATGCCACCAAATGTTAAGCATGTAGTTTACCAAACGCAAATGGAAAAACCCTAAGTTCCAAAGAGCGATTGAGTGCTTCATCGTTATATCCTAAAAAGCGAGAGGGGCATAAAAAACATGCAAATTGCAAAAGATAAACGTACAAATATCAAAAGTTGAAAGAAAATTCAAATGCAGATAATAAATTGCAGCCAATCAGAGTGAAGTGTATTACTGGCCCCATCCATCACCACATAAATACAGCTCCAACACAGATCACTGGAGAGCATCCAGGAAACACGAACCTTAGCAAGATTTTCTTCCCCCGCTTCCAAGCTCAGCAAAACTGAGGCCAAATGTGGTGCACTGTGCGTGCCGTGACTCTAGCTGAGACTGTCTGACCTGCACAACAATAACTGCCACAAAATTTGGTGCGCAGTGTTTTGGCACAACAGATGCCTTTCCACTGCCAAAATAGCCTCCCCACCACATAGCAGATTTCTGGTGTGGGCCTCACCAGATGCGATTTTAGTTGGACCATTAGCAGGGGGCAGTGCGGGGAGTATGTACTGGAAATATGCAGGGTAGGCAGATCATGAAGATAGTCAGGGTGAAACTAATTTGATGCCAGTGTTGCTATGTTTGAACTCAATGCTGCAGCTAATGCCCTCGCTTAACCTGGCACAGCTGAAAAGCAGTTAGCAGCAGGAAAGGTTCTCTGCCAGCATTATTTAAAGCTCCTACATTCAGGTCAAATGCTGATTGAATTCTACTGGCTGCTGCTAAGTTAAAGATGTTTGGTGATTTGCACTACTACTTAAATTTGTTGAAGTCTACAGGGAATTGTGTGAGACCCACTGAAGTCCTTGTTTGTGATTTCAATGATTCTGCTCAGGCTACTTGCTCCCATTCATGGATGCAGTAGTTTCTACCTCCCTTGGTCTGCAGCACAATAGGGAGAATGAGCAGAGGTGACTGTTATGGCACAGCAGATGGTAAATGCTGAGGTGCTCAAATCCTAGAGGGAAACTTGAAACAGCTGCCACAAATGTTTTTGCAATTTATATTTTTATTTTGAGATGTGTGCCTTGAATTCAGTAGCAATAAGTCCACAGTCGCTGTGGCAGTGCTAAGCCTTCTAATCGGCAGATGGGGTTTCTCACAAGGAACTTGTTAGGGGCTTCCTGTGGTTTCCGTTCCTTGATTGAAAGGACGTCTGCTGGCAGATTTTGCTCGGGAAGGGTGGTCCATGTGGAGCGCGAAGGTGGAAGGTGTGTTGATCAGGTCATCGTGGAGTGGTAAGGGAAGAGCAGCATGGAGGGTTTCAACCAGCTTGTGAGTTCTCATCAGTTGGTGGATGTGTCGGAGAGTGATGTTTGCAAGGACTGAAAGCAAAGGAGTGGAGAGTTCCAGTTATGATGCGCAATGTTGCATTCAATTGAGTGTCAACAAGGTATGTGTGTGTTGACCTTTACCTTGCATAGAGCAAGTGCTGAGATCCAGAGCTTTGTGGCAGTATGTACTGGAGCTTTGTGGCAGTATTTATATTTGTGGCACGACATGTAAATCCAACAAGTTTGGTTAGTGTTGGGATGGTGTCAGCTACAGAATGATGTGTCTTAAAGAAGTTTTTATAGTCTTCAGTAAATTAACTGTAAGTCTTTATTAACTACTAGAACTATTTACACATGTATAGTAAAGGGTACAGGCTAGGAGCTATCTCCATGCTTGGGTACTTATCTGTCTCTGCTCAACACCACACTGACCCCTGGCTCTGGATCATGTTCCTTCTTACATCACTGTGTGGGCGGTACTGTACTCAGCCCCACATTAACCCTGTATGTGCCAGACCCTTATATTACACATCCCCCCAATATTTATCCAATGTATATGGAGTTACACTGGTTTACGTTATGTCTTACATTGTTATCAGTCTCATACATTTACATTGCTGTTACCACATTATTACTATTACTACATTATTGCTATCACAGTATTAGCATTATTACAACATTCTCACTACCCCATCGCTTCCCTTCAAGTCCTTAAGTTTACAGGTTCAGGCAATCTGGATGCCTAAAACCCTTCCAAATCTCATTAGCCATTCTGCCGGGGGAGTGATAGGCTCTGTTGGTTCTGATTCTTCCTGTTGGCTTGGAGGTTGGACTGGCATTTGGGTATGCCTTCATTCGTTTCTTCCATGCCTTTGTGTTGCACCGCACTTGGTCATTTCAGTTGTTGCGTTGACCAGTGTTTGCTGCTACTCCAACTCGTTCCTTGCAGGGTGGGCAAACATTGTGTTCATCTCCTCGTTGTTTTTCTCTTCTTCTTTCATCATGTGGGACATCTCAATGCCCTCTGTGGCTGAGGAAGAGCATTCCTTGGCAAAAAGAAGATTTAGTGGTTCTGCTTTTTGTTGTTGACCATGGGAAACTGCTAACAGGTTCCAGCATCTCTTGTAGTTGTGGTATGCTGGCTGGAATTGCAGGGTATGCACAATGGTTGCAGTGATAGCCAACTGTACCGTCATCAGGGCTAGAGGTGGAGGCTGATCAGTCTCTTGCACCCCTCCCACCGGAGGAGTCGTGGTTACCTTCTTGGCAGTTGACTGGTCTGACCATTAAGCATTTTCCAGGATCTGCAATGACAATGGGCAACACTGCTCCACAGCTACTCTGGTAAGTTGATCTGTATCTGTCTCAGAGTTGTTGTGTGGTTTGTTCAGATACTGTCTTTTTTCCTTTGCTGGGGATTTTCAGTGCCTCTTTTTAAGCTCCACACTCTCCTCAGCTTGAAGATTGAAATATTCATCAAAGGTTGTTGCTAGTTCATCAAAGCTGGTTCCAGATTGCCTACCATTAGGGTAACATGGTTTGCAAGATCACCAAACCAATATAAAAAGGCTGCAATCTGGACTTCATGTGATTTTTACAGAGTCCTGATTTACTCCTGTAATGTGAAAAGTCACTTCTCAAAGATGCCATATTCCCCATTGGGTTTGGGCCTTGGATAAGTCCAAGCTGGTCTGGTAAGTTGGATTTTTGATCCAAGGTCATTTAATTTTTTTTATGTAGTTACAGTTTTAAATTCATTGCCCTTTTAAGAATGGCTATGCAATAAATATTTTTATTTTCAAACTTTTAATGCTGAATGAAAGTTTCAAAACAAGGAGCTTGGGCCATCTGGGGTTTATTAAATCTGTGAATTGAGCTGAAAGGTGTTTCTATTTTTTGGCCCGAGGTCTTCAGTTTTTTAAACTTTCCCTGGAGCTTTTCTTTGGATTTCAAGATGACGTTACTGTTGAATCCGAGACAAAGGGATTTCCCATACTTGCCAGTTTTGGCAGGCTCTGCAAAGTGGTGATGGTGCACTTCTTGAAGAAGCCTCTTAGCAATGGCTGACTGGACAGCTGTGTGCTAACTTCGTTCATTCCACTGTTTGTTAAAATTAGTAACGAGAGCTCGAATTTAAAGTTATAGTTGTTTTCCAAGCTGAACGGTTTCTCACAGCTTTAAATAATTAATTCCTTTTTCTTACCTTATGAATTCAGAGGCTGTGTGTTGGGGCTTTAACTGAGGAATCCGGTTTTAGTGATGGGCTTTGCTTCAACTGTGCTTCTGACTCTGAATTAGGGAAAGGGTTCTCAGGACTAGCTGTAGCCTGGAACTTTAAAAGATTTAGCTCACCCTTAACTGCTCTATGGACTTAGCACTCTGAAGCTGGACTTCCAAGGGAAATTCAAAGTATTCTTCTGCTTTGGTATAAATCCCTGCCTTCAGCTTTTAGGCCTTTTCTCTAGAGCATTTTCTGGCAAATTTTCTCTGCACCTTCAGCTTCTGTAGGGGGTTTTGAATTTTCTCTCAGTCTTCCAGCATTTGGTTTGTTTCAGTATTTTAACAAGCTTTGATTCCCAGCTGCCACCATGTTGGGAGGGTGTTGGTTACAGAATGCTATGTCTTAAAGAAGTCTTCGTAGTCTTCAGTAGGTCAACTGTAAGTCTATATTAACTACTAGAACTATTTACACATGCACAGTACAAGGTACAGGCTGGGAGATATCCCCATGCTTAAGTCTTTATCTGTCTCTGCTCAACACCACACTGACTCCTGGCTCTGGATCATGTTCCTTCTTACATCACTGTGTGGGCGGTACTGTAATCAGCCCCACATTAACCCTGTATGTTCCAGACCTTTATACTATAGTTAGTAGGTTGTTTCTGGTTTTGACCTTTGCTGCTGTTTTCTTCAAATGTTTTCAGAGAGACTCCTGCCTAGAGTCACTCCAAAGTGTGTTTGGTTGGGATCATGCTTTAGTCTCTAGTCATCCATGTAGATATGCAATTCTTTTTTGGCAATGGCATTATGAAGGGGGAATATACTGGATATGGATTCTGGAGGGATTTAATGTGAGGAGCCATTTGCTGCTGTAGTCCATCAATTTTGTAATGTTTTGTTAAGGATCTGGTCCAAAAAACATAAGGATGGGGCTCGGGTGGCAGAACAGAGGTCATCAGCATAGATGAACTTGCAGGACATGGTTGTGGACAGCTCATCTGTATAGGCGTTGAACAGGATTTGGGCTGGCACTGAGCCCTGTGGTAGAAGGTTGGCCTGATATAGATTGTTGATCTGCCATGACACTGAAAGCTCCTTTGAATGCTGGTATCTAGGCATCCAGTGGCAGCAGTCTGAGCTTGCATAGGATGTGGGTATCGCTGTCAAGGGCAGCATTTGTTCCCCATTCCTAATTGTCTCTTGAACTGAGTGGCTTGCTAGGCCATTTCAGAGGGCAGTTAAGAGTCAATCACATTGCTGTGGGTCTGGAGTCACATGTAGGCCAGACTGGGTAAGGATGGTGGATTTCCTTCCCTAAAGGACCTTAGTGAACCAGATGGAATTTTTTCTGACAATCGATGCTAGTTTCATGGTCATCGTTGCGAAGACTAGTTTTCAATTTCAGAATTTTATTAACTGAATTCAAATTCCACCAGCTGGCTTGGTAAGATTAAAACTCATGTCCCCAAAGCATTACCCTGGGCCTCTCGATTTCTCTTCCAGTAACAATACCACTGCACCGCCATATGATTAAAACAGAAAATGCTGGAAATGTTCAGCAGATCAACAACATCTGTGGAGAGAAGGACAGAGTTAGTGGGCGGTATTTTATCTGACGCATTGTTCCTGACAGCGGAACTGGAAGTGGGCACCTCTTCCGCTCGCTTCCTTTTTACCGGTGCCCATGCGATTCACATTCAAATTCAAAGTGCCAGGTGCTGCAGTCACGAGAGACATGTGTGATCCTGCAGCGGGGGAAGCTTTTCATTGGTAAAACCTGCTGTCAGTCATCAATTAGCCGATATGGGCGTACTACAAAAGAGCCTCCGATACAAACAGGGAGGCTCTGCATCATGGTCACAACTTCCTTGTCCACCTCCAAATGTCAAGCCCAAGGCCCCTTTCCAGTGCGGCCCAGCTGTCTCCCTTAGACACAGGATGAGATCACTGCAACAACGGAGTACACCCTATAGGCCAGAGCCTAGCTCCCTTTAGATACCTCCTCAAACCCCCACCCCGCCAAACCAAGCCAGTTCCTTGCTGAGCTGCAGCTTGAGGACCCAAGCACTAGTCCCACCCTCTAGTTAGCCCAACTGCTGTGCCGATAGATGACCTGAGCACCGCACTCTCCACGCACCGCTGCGACCCCCTCAGCCCCCCCACCATCCTTTCCAATACGAGACCATCCATCTTCCCCTGGTTCCCATCCCTGGTGATGCAGAGTGAGACAAAGACAAGGTCTCACCTCAAGCCAAAGGTTGAAACATCTTGCCTGGTGAGCACTGCCTTTAAGCTGTCTGCAAACAGGAGACACAAGTTTCCCGTGCACCACTGACTTAATCTTGAAGGTAGGACTTAATTTGACGTGCTTCCCAATTAATGAGCATTCTTGGTATGCAAATGAGTATGCAAGGCACCCGCTAGCTGGCGGAATATTGGCTGCTCCACCGCTAAACTCGCCACCACTTTATCTCATAAATTCAACCCAACATCACGAAACCAAGATATTGCCTCCTGCCTAATTAAGTCCCCTACCTGCCACATTTCCTGTTGTCACAGGCCTCATTAAATACCCCTCAATTTTTCAGGTCCAGGCAGTTCTCCTGGAGCTCTCTAACTAACAACATCGTGGAAGTAACTTCACCACACAAGCTGCAAGACTTCACGAAGAAGGTCCATTACCACTTTCTCACTCAGGCTGAGCAAGAAATACCGTCCTTGCCAGTAATGTCCATATTCTGAGAATGGCATCTAAAAACCAGTACGGTGTACTGCCTCTGTGTATTATGGCCCCATCCAAGGGAGGCCAATTGTAAGGAACATACCTTTTTATTCTGTTGGACAGTTTTCAAGAACATATCTTTTTAATTTCTGTTGAACTGTGGATTAAAATTACAATGACTGTAGTTTGACGGACATGTCCACTGGAACAGGATGAGAGATATATCAATGTTGCAGCCCTGGAGCAGTGTGTCACGAAAGACAGAACGATGCTGGAAAAGGGTCCTGGACCAAGGGAGCTGCCTGGCAACAACATTTAATTGGGTCCTGACTCGGTGACCAGGTTTTGTGTGACAAGCAGTGCAGCAGAATAGCTTCTATCCTGAAAGGAATAAGAGCTCAAACCTTTCTCCTGTGTGTGGAAGATTCCAGTAATTCTACAATAATAGCTAGCTGGTTTTTTTCTCCTCATAACTCTATCACCTGCTTCGTCTCTGAAAACCCCTGTCAAGAGGGTTAGAGACATTGAAAGGCAGATGCTCAAATAGTGAACTAAATACTGAAAGTGCTGGAAGACCACCTCATGTCATCAACAAGAACTGAAAGGAATTTGGAAGACATCGATCAAAATCAACCCATCGAATCCTGTACTCTGGATTGGTGCTATTGAACTGTGTCTTATGTGCCTTGTATGTGTGTGTATAGAGATTTAAGAAGGGGTAGAGTTTAGGTTATAGGGCTGAATTTTGCCCTTGACGGGTGGGTGGGCAGCCAATCGCTGCTGCCGAAATGGGCCCTGCCGCCATTTTACGTGGGCTGGCCAATTAAGGCCTGCCCAGCGTGATGTCCGGCGGGAAGCACTGTGCGCTCCCTGTGCAGGTGGGTGGGGGGGATTCCCCAAATGCGAGAGTGCGCTCTTTCGCACATGCGCACGACAGAGCGCACATCTCCCTGAGGCTAAGTGCAGCCTCAGGGAGATCGCTGAAAGGTTTTCAAACTTTAAAAATAGAAAAATAAAAAAATCATTAACAATGCCATACGAGCTGGGACATGTTAATAAATTACAGTAAAACTTTATTGAACTTTTTAAAAAACGGACATGAAACCTCATCCCACCAGTGGATGAGGTTTCATGTATTATCAGAAGCCTGCTGAGGCTCCAGTCTGCCCGCCAGCCTTAAGGTTGGACGGGCAGGGCCTTTAATTGTTTTAACTACCCTGTCAATAGCCTCAATTGGCCATTGACAGGTCGGCGGGCGGACAGCTGATTTTTCTGCGCCCCCGCCTTCCTGAATATTTAAACGGGGCAGGATAAGGTCGGGGGTTCCGCCCAATGTCATCCCGTGTCATTTTCACATCGGCGAGCAGGCCCAACCCCCTGCTCCCCGACGGAAAAATTCAGCCCATAGAGTTAGAAATTAGCAGTTCATATTTCTTTCTTTTGTCACTGGTTAATGGCAGTTTGCTCAATAAACAGTTATTTACTTATTAAGTTTACAAATCTGGCGGTCTATCCACAAGCATGACCCAGACCTCCCTGTCACTTGCCATTTCAACACTCCACCCTCTTCTCATGCCCACATGTCTGTCCTTGGCCTGCTGCAATGTTCCAGTGAAGCCCAGCGCAAACTGGAGGAACTGCACCTCATCTTCCGACTAGGTACTTTACAGCCTTCCGGACTGAATAATGAGTTCAACAGCTTCAGACTATGAACTCTCTCCTCTATTCTCACCCCTTTTTAAATTCTGTTAACCTAAATTAAACAGTTAGGTAGAATTGGGACAATCTGGTGGTTTGGACAAACTTGTCATATTTCTCGCGGCTCATGGAACAGTGGGGCTTAATATTACAGCACACTGTCCTCAGTGAGTCAGGACACAATATACAATTATTTGGCTCATCTGCAGATTCTAGTTTGAGAGCAAATAATTAAAGTCAAATTGTAAAAAAAAAGTTGAAAAGAATAAAACCCAAACCAAATTAAAACCTGGTTACATTAATTGGTCTACTTTAGGATTCTTTTCAAATATTTAAAATATTTCAGACGAACTTTGCTCTCCTTCATATAATGTTCTCAGTCCTAAAACTGCTATTGACAAACTAAAAGATGCAGGTTGTGCAGAATGTGCATTCACTCATGAATAAGGCCCTTGCCATCAATGAGCTTTTTGTGGCCTGACAGAGACATAATTGAGGGGAATGACACTTTTCCCCTTAATATTAGCTTCCCTGACAGACTACACCAGTCGGCTGGAGTATTGCTCTGATGATGCCACTTTCCAAAACAGCGCTCCTAACATGTCTTCCTTCTTCCTTAACTGAGGATGCCCCTCCCCACGGTGGTTGACAGGGCCCTCAACCATATCTGACCCATCTCCTGTGCTTCTGCCCTCACACCTTCCTCTCCCTCCAAGAACCATGGTAGGGTCCCCTTTGTCCTCACTTTTCACCCCACCAGCCTCCGCATTCAAAGGATCATCCTCCGCCATTTCCACCAACTCCAGCATGATGCCATCACCAAACTCGTCTTCCCCTCACCTCCCCTGTCAGCATTCCGTAGGGACCCATTCCTTCCGGGACACCCTGGTCCGCTCCTCCATCATCCCCAACACCCTATCCCCTTCCCACGGCACCTTCCCATGCAATCACAGAAGGTGCAACACCTGACCCTTTACCTCCTCCCTCCTCACCGTCCAAGGCACCAAACACTCCTTTCAGGTGAAGCAGCATTTCACTTGCACCTCCTTCAACTTAGTCTACTGTATTCGCTGCTCCCAATGCGGCCTCCTCTACATTGGAGAGACCAAACGCAGACTGGGTGTCCGCTTTGCGGAACACCTTTGGTCTGTCTGCAAGCATGACTCAGACCTCCCTGTCACTTGCCATTTCAACACACCACCCTGCTCTCATGCCCACATGTCCGTTCTTGGTCTGCTGCAATGTTCCAGAAAACTGGAGGAATAGCACCTCATCTTCCGATTAGGCACTTTACAGCCTTCTGGACTTAACATTGAGTTCAACAGCTTCAGACTATGAACTTTCTCCTCTATACTCACCACTTTTTAAATCCCCTTTTTTCACTTTCATTTTTATTTTTTATCCACCTATTTTTATTTTTATTAATTTATCCATGCCTTCATCCCTCTTTTATCCCCCTTCTATCCCATTTTCTATCCTTTTTTTAGACAATATAAATTTCATCACACTTCTACTTGTCTTCAGCTCTGAAGAAGCATCATACGGACTCGAAACGTTAACTCTGTTTCTCTCTCCACAGATGCAGCCAGACCTGCTGAGTTTTTCCAGCATTTTCTGTTTTTGTTTCAGATTTCCAGCATCCGCAGTATTTTGCTTTTATTTTAGCTGGAGTTAGGAACAGTTGTGGGTGCCACATTATAGGAAGGATGTGGACACATTGGAGAGGGTGCAGATGAGGTTTACAAGAATGGTACCAGGGATGAGAAACTTCAGTTACGAAGATAGATAGGAGAGGTTGGGACTGTCCTCCTTGGGAAGGTGAAGGCTAAGAGGAGATTTGATAGAGGTGTTCAAAATCATGAGGAGGCTGGACAGAGTAGATAGGCTCAAGCTGTTCCTGCTCGTAAAAGGATCAAGAACGAGAGGGCACAGATTTAAAGTGATTTGCGAAAGAAGCAAATGTGACCTGAGAAGAAACTTTTTCACACAATGAGTGGTTCGGATCTGGAATGCACGGCCTGGAAGTGTTTTGGAGCCAGGTTCAATCAAGGCATTCAAGAGGGCCTTAGATAATTATCTGAATAGTGAATATTGAACAATGTGCAGAGGCATGGGGAAAAGGCAGGGCAATGGCATTGGGTTGTAATGCATATTTGGAGAGCCAATGCAGACACAATGGGCCAAATGGCCTCCTTCTGTGCCATTAAAATTCTGTGATTCTGTGTCCACTTTCCACCTTACTTGCAATGTAGCCCTCATCTCTAGACTGCACGTTGCTCTGTTTCTCCATTCCTTTGACAACTTCTCCTTCTTTAAGCATTCCTCCGTTACCGTTCTCATTTAAACTCTTTCTTCTCAATCGCCTACCTGAATATCACACCAAGTTTCTCATGAAAATATTATCACTCCTTTCCTCCCTCGCTTTGCACTGAGTGACTTCTCAACCTGTGATTACAATCTTCATTTCAATTCTTTTTTCTCTCTCTCCTCCACTGACCACCTTTCCTCCATAAATCTTTCCCTCCATATTAACTCCACTGCACATATTCATTGTTGTTCCCTTGAATTTGTCATCGTATGTGTCCTCGCTAATCCCATCGTGTCTACCACAAATAAGGCCAGCACTGCCTTGTATCATTCTCCACCCTTACCCCTGCCAAACTCACTTCCTGCTGCATCCATCCGTGGAAAAAACTCTCCTTCAAGTAACTTAACATGACACTTTCAAATAACCAACTATCCAACCGTTGGCCTTCCATTCTTCATGACATTCCTGAAGAGACCAATCTGTTCAATAAAACCCTCTTCTTTATCTTTGAAGCTGTGGACGGACAATGACATGCACTTCTTATGGTAGACAGGATGCCTTTTTCATAACATCTTGTGGCTATTATTTTGAGTATTATTTGTCCACTTATACGAGAAACAAAAAATATCTATGGTGTTTTCTGGTTCACATAACTGTGGTTAGGCATTCTAGCATCATTCTATAATTCAGAAAATTCCAAAATCCAGGAATGCCATGGTCCCAAGCATTCCAAATAGAAAGGTTACAGTGTGTTAACTCATTGTTGTTTGTGGGAAATTACTATGAACAGTTTGGCTATCATGTTTCCTGCATTCCAACAGTGACTGCACTTCCAAAATATTTCATTGAATATAAAACACTTTGGGACTTCCTGAGGTCCTGAAAGACACTAGAAAAATGTAAGCCCTCAGTTTTCATGTAGAGCTCTAGGTACCGGCAACAGCTGTTTCAATATGACCCCAGGAAATATTTATGGAAATGCTTGCTTCAATGCTCTACTCAAATCACTTCCGTACTCAGTTACCTGTCTCTGCACCTTGGCATCAGTTTTTTGTTGATTCAACCCTACTTACTTCAACTTTACCATTCCTGATTTTAATTTAGTTTCCTATATGTTGTCTCCTCCCTATTCCCCATTTATTTTAGGACATATCAATCTCAATCCTGCATGTTATCACACTTGCGTAGCTTAGTTTCCCTGTGTCAAGCTGCTCATGTGTTTTGGCAGTTGCTTCAGACCTGAATTCATTTCTTCTATTTCCACTTTCCTCTCTATTGTTTCTTTTTTACTCTTTACCCATCTCAGGCTGCTGAGACCATCGCATGTGTCCTCACTAATCCCATCGTGTCCACCACAGATAAGGCCATCTCTTCCTTGAATCATTCTCCACCCTTCCCCCTGCTAACCTCACTTCCTGCTGCATCCATCCCTGGAAACAACTCTCCTTCAAGTTACTTAACATGACACTTTCAAACAGCCCCCCCATTCTTCATGACATTCCTGAAGCTACCAATCTGTTCAATAAAACCCTCTCCTTCAACTTTAATACCCTTATCTTCATCAAACCCATGACTCATCTTGGTCAGTCACCTGTATACCCCTCACCTCAGTCCATTAAATCCAAGGGATGCAGATTTGACCATCTATGGTGGACAACTGGCTTAACTATCCAGCTAATTGAATCACATAAAGCACTATTCACTCTTCAAAGATCATCCTGCAATGCAAAAATAACCCCAATCTCAAACCACAAACTGTCTTCTTAAAGCACCCGAGTCCTTCCCCCACCATCACCTCCAATAACAAGTACACGAAGCTCAAATACATTTTTGTCACAAAGAGCAAGACGATCCATTCAGTTCCCTCTGCTGCTTACATCCCTTCCCCGGTCCACTGGTTCAAACATCCCCTAATGTTTCCTGCTGCCTTAGCACTGAACTCACATTTTTTTTCTATATCCTATTTCATTTTCCATCACGCTCGCTCTGAGTTCACCTTGTCCTTAAGACCCATGTCCTGCTCTCTCGAGCATTTTGTCACCAATTTGTTGACCCAACTTCTCTTCCTCATGTTAGCCGACATTGTGAGCTGTTTCCTTTTCCTTGTGCACCTTCAAATCTCTCATCACCATCCCTCTCCTCAAAAATACTACCCTTGATCTATCGATCCTTTCAAACTACCCGATCACCAACTTCCCTTTCCTCTCCAAAGCCCTTGAATATGCTGTTACCTCCTAAATCACTGAGCATCTTTCCTTAATTCCATGGTTAATTCCCTCCAATCAGGGTTCAGCCCCTGTCTCAGTACTGAAATAGTCCTTATGAAAGTGTGTGACTGTGGTAAACTATCTATACTCATCCTTCTCAACCTATCTGTGGTCTCTGGCAGTGTTGTCCACACTAACCTCCTCCAATATTTCTTTGTCATCCTACTGGGTGGGACTGCACTTGTCTGGTTTCATTCTTATTGATCAAATCACAATGAATCATCTGCAATGACTTCGCATTTCTCCTCTGTGTCGTTATCTCTAAAGTTTCCCAAGATGCCCTTCTGCTTCTCATCTACATGTTGTGCCTCAGTGGTATCATCCAAAAACACATTAGGTTTGACACTGATGACATTCAGTAGCATTGCACCACCACCTCTCTTCTATTGTTAGATTTGTCAAATTGTTTGTCCGAAATGTGGTACTGGATGCATAGGAATTTCTCCTAAATAAATATCAGAAACTTTGGTCCCTGCCACAAAATATGTTCCCTGGCCATTGATTTCCTCCCTCTCCCTGGTAACTATCTGAAGATGAACCAGTTTGTTTGCAATCTTGGTATGGTGCTTGACCCCAAGTTAAGATTCCAATCAGTAATGCGCACCATCACCAAAACTGCTCACTTCCATCTCTTTCACAGTGCTTGACAATGACCCTGCCTCAGCTCATATGCTGCTGAACCCTCATCCATGCCTGTGTTAACCCTAGACTTGATTACTCCAATGCTTTTCTGACTGGTCTCTCATCTTCCTCCCTCCAAAAACTTGTGGTTATCTTAAACTCTGATGCCTGCATCTTTAACTTGCACGAAGTCCTGCTCACCTATCACCCCTGTGCTTGCTCCATGTTTGAGCATTGCTGACATCTTAGCGATGCAACTGGCCACTTGCTCTGTCAATGTTAAGGAGAACAATGGGCATTCAATCTGCTCAGCTCATGTGCATGCTGGTTTATACAGAGTTAAAGGCCTCTCAATCTGGTGTCACTTGCCACTCACCTTTCCAGGCCTTAGGAAATCATTAAAGTACTTTCTGCACTGCAACCTTGTCCCACGACTCCCCTGCTGCTGACCTCAGTGGCTACTTCTATCCATGCCTTCTTGACCTGGCTGGGAGGACTTCTTCTTCCAGATGAAGAGAAGAGCATATCTCTCCTGTCAGAGACAGCGTCCGTCAAAGCCTCAAGGGAGGCATCGAAAATGTTTAGGGCCCCTCAAGGGCACCTGTCCAGGCCAGACCTGGCTCTTTGAACTCTCTGCTACTCCATACCTCCAGGCAATGGGAAATCTAGTCATCGCCCTTCATTGTTAAGTCCCACCTCTAGGCTGCTTCCACTGCCACTAACTGGGCACTCAACCTGCCACCAGGCCAATTAGGGCCTTTGCATTTAAAAAGGCTGTTGTGTCACTTACAGTGATGTGACACGGAGTCAGGGCTCGTAAATGATATGGGTGTCGGGTTGCCAGTCCCTATTGAAAATCCAGCCCTAAAAGACAGACCCAAAATTCTACATAACACAAAGGCAGTGAATCAAGAGTTCCTGTAAAAGCTGTGCACAAGTCAGTCTTTAATTTTTTTTGAATCTCCATGTGCACACTGCTGTGCAAATAAAATGAAAGGGATTGCACACTTAAACAAACCATCCACGCTCTCCAAAAACAACAGAGGGTATGTTGCCTATGACTTCTTCCTTAAGCATTTTTTGAAGTGTATTCTCAGAGGTTTTGGCACAGTGATCAATATGAACTACAGGGATAAGCAACACATCTTCGCTGCTCTTAATTGAAGAACTAGCTCCATGCACAATGTTTCAACTGAAGATTTCAGTCTTCTAGTGATATAATAAAGTAGGAAGATCGCGAAAGCTTTCTTAAATAATATCTGTCAGAAGTACAACTCTGCAACTCAAGATGAAGTCAATGAAGCAGGCACCTGTGTCTTTCAGCATGTTGAGACTTGCGATTGAGAACCTCCAGCTGCTATTGAGGTTTAACTGCAGACTCATTTACCTTATGCTAGTTGTACAGAAATTAATCTGATTAACCTACCCACAAGGATTATTGTATTTGGTTGTGAAAAGCATATGTTTCCACTCTACAGATTTAAAAAGTTTATCTACTTCTAAATATATATTTCACAGGGTTACCTTCATGACTATTCCTCTCTGTGTGAACCATGTACCAACTTAATTTGTAGTTCCAAGCTTTTAGATTTACCATTCAGGTTTCAATCAAAAAAATGTATATGGCAACTCCTGAGGATTAAGTCTTCTATCAGCAGCAGGAAAGAGCGCCTGAAGGATCTGATTAAACTGGGTACTAGGGAGATGAAGATGCATTAAAAAAAATTTAAAAATAAAAATGTAATAAAACATGTCCCCTCATGTGACTCAGTTACGTAAGCAGGGACATGATATTAATGAAAAATTAAAGTTTTTATTTTATTTTTATTTACTTTTGGAAACCTCACCCACGGGCGGACTGAGGTTTCCAAAAAAGTGCAAAGGCCATTTGGCCTTTTCGCCTGGCCCCACCCACAACCATTAGGTTGACAAGCAGCAAAAATTGTTGGCAGGTGCATCTTCATCTGAACTCAGGCGCATGCCCGCCGACCAAACTATCGTGCCACTGCGTGTCGACGCCGGCACACTCAGCTGACATCAACGCACATCATTTCACTCACCCGCCACCAAGCGAAAATTTCTGCCCACGGTGTTCTGCAGCAAGGCAACTACAAGAAAAGTGCAGAGAGCAACATCAGGATTTATATATGCTGTTCATAGACCTAACTAAAGCATCTGACAGTGCGAGTCAAGCTGGTCTATGGCACTTGCTCTGCAAGCTAAGATGTCCGAAGAAGTTTGTCAAAATCCTGCACCAACTGTATGATGGCATGGTTAGATGTGTTTGTGCCTTTGGTGAGATGTCCAATGGCTTCAGGGTAACCAGCAGCATAAAGCAAGGATGTGTCATAGCTCCTCAACTCTTCAAACGTCTTTGCTGCAATGCTTAAGAAAACCAACAGAGACATGCCTGCAGGCATCAACATTAGATTCCATTCAAGGAAGCCCTTCAGTTTCCCTAGGCTGCATGCCTCCACCAAAGTCACAGAGGCAGAACAGGGAAATGGTACAGGCTAGAGGTAATATCACTGGACTAGCAGTCCAGAGGCCCTGGTTAATGTTCTGGGGACATGGGTTCAAATCCAACCATGGCAGCTGGTGGAATTTAAATTGAATTAATAAAGACTGGAATTGAAAGCTAGTCCCAGTAAATGGGTTATCATCAATTGTTGTAAAAAGCCCATCTGGTTTCAGTAATGCCCTTTAGGGAAGGAAATCTGCCACCTTTACCTGGTGTGGCCTACATGTGACTCCAGGCCCACAGCAATGTGGTTGACTCTTAAATGACTTAACATGTTGTTGTAAGGCTTTTTGACATCTCACTAAGAGATATCAAGCCACTAAGATGGCTTGTGTGGTTGAATGTTAGAAGTTTGTTGTTAACACCCAAATATATACATATCTCTAAGATATAGCCCTATCTAGGTGCTATCTTCATGCTTACTTCTCTCAGACTCTCTTTACACACAGGGCAGAATTTTACATCCAGCGGATCGCGATATAGGAGTGAAATAGCGCACAATGATGTCAGGTGAGCGTCCCAGCGTCATTGCACACTCTCACGATCTTTCGGTCGGTGAGTACGTGTGAGAGGTTGCAGCACGCCTGCCGACAATTATGAGACCTATTAAGGCCCTTAAGTAATTAATAACGTTGGATTTTTCACTGCTCGCTCAATCGTTTGGTTGGCGGGCAGGGCTAATAGGCCAGGCGGCCTTTGCATTTTTAATGAAGCCTCATCCACGGGCGGGATGAGGTTTCTAATGCTTACTAAATAAACAATTAAAAATTTTCAACATCCTCTTTTACATGTCCCTCTTGATGTGACTGAGTCACATGTGGGGACATGTTTATCTCATATGTAAAGCTTTATTTTTCAGGTTAAAAATCTTCAGCTCCCTGAGACAGCCCTGTGCCTTCAGGGAGCTTTCACTGAGTGCTCCCCCAGACATGCACACATTTCAGCACTCAAGCTCCTCTCGCCCCCTCCCCAGCAGCGCTGAGGTTATCAGTGCACTTTTCATGCTGGCTGCCCATTAACTGACCAGCCAAAATTGTGAAATTGGTGCCCGATCGCAGGCAGTGGATCATTGTGCAGTCGCTCCCAGGCCCACCTGCTGTGTCCACCCAACAAGGGGAGAATCCTCCCCACAGTCTGCCATCATCTGACTCTCTACATCACAATGTGGGTACTGTTCTCCAGTCCCACGTTGACCTTTGCTATGCCGAATACCTTTGCACTGCCTCTCACCCCAAGTCTTTACCCAGCATATTTACTACACATGCTTTCTTTACATGCTACCCCTTCTCCTCACCCCTACCAGCAGCAACCCTGTCCCCCCCAACCCCTCCAAGTCTCTGACTTTATAAATTCAGACAATCTGGAGGTTTGACCATTCCTCCAGATCTCATTCTTGTCACGTTTGGAGGAGTAGTGGGCTCAGTTGCTTTGGGCAGACCTGGCTGGTTTGGAGCTGAGATATCAGTATTCAGTGTTTCTGGCACGTTGTTGTCTCCTTCTGATTCGGAGTCACTTTTTGCACTCCTTCGAGTTGAATTTCTCTTTATCAACAACCCACTGGCTCTGTTTGGGCACCCTGGGTCTGATCCAGATTCCTTCCGAAGGGAACGTTCACTCCATTCATTCACATAGACTCGGGCTTTCTTTTCTAGCAGTGTCCGCCATGGTCGTCCTGGGAGTTGAAGGCTTATCTCCCTCATGTTTGAATGTTCGTCATCCATGAGTTCAACCTGCAATTGGCTTCCATTGTCACACCGTGTTCACTTCTGTTTTCTTGTGGCTCACTGAGGTGTGATTTGTAGAGCTGGTGGTCACTGCTCTCCTGATCCAGCATCAACTTGCTGCTATGTGTTTCAGGTGAAAGGTGCAGCTTCATTGCCGTGGTTTTCGCTGGTTGTGTAACAACTGTTGGGCTCTGAGGTTGGGGTTCATTCTTCTGCTGTGCACCTTCTGCTTAGAGCATGTTGGTGCTCATCTGAAGTTTGGCTGGTACAACCAAAGAGAAGTTTTGCTACCATCGGTGAAGGAGTTGGACTAACTGGCTCTTTAAAGACTAAAGGCAATTCAGAGCTGAAGTCCCAGTTGAGGTACCTGTAGTGGTGAACATCGTGGAAACCTGTAGTTTCCTACATACCATGTAGTTGACGAGATCGGTTGTTTTGACATCTTCTGTCATTTTGAAGAGTTAAGGGCTAAGAGAGTAAAGGGCTGGCTTCAGATCACGTATAAAATCTCGAATATTTGCTTGTCGCCATAGAGGAGAGGTTCTTGGATCAGGCCTATGACCAGAAGTCGGATTCCTCTAGGACCGAAGCGGTGCATAGCCAGAGACCTTTCAGCCACAGTTCCTTTTCTGAGAGGTGTAACACTGGCTCCTGTTTCTAATTTGAAATTGGTCCAGTGATTATTTACAGAGATATCGGCATTCCAGAAAGAGAATCTGGGATCCTTGATCTCACCCAAGAAGGGTTGGGTTGTGTTTCTCCTTAGTGTGGTACCTCAATCTCATGGACTATTTTGGGATCCTCTGCACGTCTCGAGGTCCTAGCCTTACACAGTTTCCCAAAGTGTCCCAGCCAGTCGCAGGTGAAGCAACTACACAGAGATTGCTGGACATTGCTCTCACCTGTGAGGTTCATTAGGTCTGGGTCTGCTACAAACCACGTCAAAGCTCTGGAACGCTTCCACCAAAGTCAACTGAGGATCCAACATGAGAATTCAAAGGCAGGACTAAATCACAAACAGTGAGGTCCTTCACCATACTGGGTTTGACAGCATAGAGACCACCCTCCAGAAAGTTCCACTTCAATGGGTAGCCCATCCTCTCCCATAAGGGTGACTACAGAATCCCCAGGCAGATGTTCTATAGAGAACTGTCTGAGGGTAAGCGACATCAAAATGGTCAGTATAAATTATACAAGGGCACCCTAGTAACAAGCCTTAGAAACTTTTGCATTGCAGGCCACCTCTCTTGGGAAAACACTGCAGTTGACCAACCCATGTAGAGGCAAGCATTGAAATTTTGTTCAGCGTGTTTCGAGTACCATCTATGTCAAACCTGTAGCATGCTACATGCCCAGAGGGCTGCCAGAGATGGTGCAGATGCAGACGCTCCCTCAAGCAAATAACGGCAACTTGAACTGCCAGTCCTGAGGACATCCATCCCTATCTTACATCAGACTCCTCAGTGATGAGAGGACCCATAGGAGACGATGCGGTCCCAACTTGGACAAACTTGAATAACGAGGAGTCTACCACATACAGGCCGGTATTTTCCAGCCCCATTGGCATCAGGCATCATGGCAGGAATCATGGTGGGCAGGGGTGGGGGAGGAATATGGCAAGAAGGCCAAAAATCCGTTTCACGCCATCGTGAAAAAGGTTTGCGACCGTCCACTCTGCCCGTCACATGGCCGGCCACATTTCCCAGCGCCACAGGTTGGGAACCTAATTTCAATAATTTAGCATCTCATTATAAGCCCTGCTCACTGGAATCACCCACCGCACTGGACCACCTGAGCACTCACGCTGACGTGTTTCACAACTGAAGATAAGCGACGTGCACCTGGCAAGCTGCACCTCGCTCGGGACTTTGAGGTTTGTTGCCCACCTAGCTTCGGGCAACACTCACGGTCATTGGCTTGTCAGGCCGCACCACATCACTTTTTGGGGGCGCTTTCGGGCAGGTCTCTACCTACCAGATCAGTCATCTGTGGGTGGCTTTCAATGGCTGTAGGGCTGAGGGCTGGCTTGGCAAAGGGGCAGAAGTGGCCTCAGGCAAGGGAAGAGACTGCAGGGCGAGAGCTGTACTGGCGAAGGAGGGTATCCCAGGGTGTGTGTGTGTGTGGGAGCACGAGTCGATCGGTGCAAGTGGCCTCAAGATGGTGAGGGCCGAGGGGACAATCTCCAGAGGAGATGAAGCCAGATGGCTTCAGATGGGGATGGGAGGGTTTGTGTGAGAGAGTGAATGGTGATGCAGTGAGTGAGATGCCAGTGAGTGTGTGATGGCCTTGTGAGTGTGTGAGTTTAGAGTGATGAGATGGTTGCCTTACCCTGGGGGCATGGATGAGACCATTCATCCATTTTCTGCACTGGATGGCCGACCTCTTGTGTGCAGCATTGGCACTGACCACCTCTGCCACCGCCTGCTAAGTCGGAGTAGTGAGACTGATGGGCCTCCTGCGGCCAGAGCTGGGGGGGGGGGGGGAGGGTGGGGTGGGTGGGGGAGGGGGTGGGGGGGGGAGGTTGGGTAGAGGACATCGGGGTTGGCTTCCACGGCATCCAGAAGGCGAACTAGGGATACGTCACTGAATCGGGTTACTGCACTCTTCTTGGCTTTTGGGGCCATGTCTTCACCAGAGCAGTCCTGGGCTGCAAGCATTAGAGAGGCATGCACACGGCTGCAGTTTAAATATGGTGCCTTGTGAGAGGAAGTGCCCAACTAACAGTGTGGCGGGCAAATCGGAGGCCGCCCGCCAGCGAGAAGGTGCGTTACCTGTGGTTGCATAATTAACGAGGCAGGAATGGGATGATACAGCGTGAAAACTCGCCATTGCGGCCAGCGGGTAGAGCGGCTTTTTTACCGGCCCCTTTTACTGCCGTCTGTGCAAAGAGGGATGATTCCACCCACATGTTCTAATCCAGCTGTATGCGATCTTTGCCAGGTTTTACATTTGAAGGTTTTTTTGTGCCTGTCAGTATAAATTCTTTTTTCCCAGTCCTCTGTTAAGACCCTGCCCCAAACTAAGGCACTGTTCAATCGGCAGTGGATAACTCCCATCCTTCATCCAACTAAGTGGCAAAATGCTGATCTGACATCCTTGGCCTGCTGTCAGGACCAGGAAATGTTCTTAACTTGCCGGTTACTTGGCATCTTTATTTAACTGAACCCATCCCTGGGACTTGGTACAGGTCAACTTTAGTGCTGAATATGCCAGGAATCTCACACCCACAACTACCAAGCTGAATGGCAGAATTTTGGCATGTCATTATATGAATAATTTCTTCAATAGGACACAATGAAAGAAAGACTTACACTTATGTAGTGTCTTTCATGATTCTCAAAATGCTTTACAGTCAATTAAATGCAATCACAGCCAATCTGCACACAGCAAGATCCCACAAAGAGCATAAGATGAATGACCAGGTAAGGTTTTACTTTTTGTTTTACATTTTGAGTCTAATTTTTGCCCAGGGTATCAGGAGAATGATCCTGCTCTACTGGAAATAGTGGCATGCATCTTTTAAGTCTACCTGAGAGAGTGAATGGGGCCTCAACATTGCATCGGAAAAACAGCACCTATGACAGTGCAGCACCCCCTCAGTACTGCAAATAAATATCAGCCGAGAACGTGTTCAAGGCTCTGGCGTGGGACTTGAACTGAAAACCGTCTGACTCAAGAGGTAGCAACTGGTGTTACGAAACATGCACAACCACAAGATAAATTCAATAAGAGCTTACAAAATACCTTATTAATGAGGGAAAAAAAGTAGGTTTTTGTTTTGCAGATGTTTGCCTTCACTTAAAACAACTGTTTCAATTTGGAATCAATGACAAGCTTTTAAGCAGAATTAATCAATTTTACCAGTTCCAAGCAACATAGCACCTTGAAGTACTGTGTGCTCCTTTGCAGCTGGAACTCGGGTAGGAATCTAGCCCAAAGAACGAGAATTCTTAGATTTTTTTTCTGGCAGGTGTTAAGAATCAAAAGTAAAATTAGTTACAGCAGTGGCTGTTTAGTTCTCAGTGAATACAAAACTCTGACAAAGATTCAAGTCGTTCAAATAAGTGGTCATAAGATCCTCTGGAAAACCAAGCAAATGAACAGTATGTGACATTCAGGAAAAGTTCTTCCTTGAGGACGTTTGGAAACACTATACAAACAGAATTCTCCCTCCCCTCCCCCTCAACACCCCCTCTGCAAACAATGTTGCCGCTTTCAGCCTTACAAACCTAATGAAAAGCTGTGCAATTTAAAACAACGGCTCTGAACCAAAAGTTCATATCCTAAAGTTGTAAAATCCTGCATGTTTCAGTTTATGATGTCGGTATGATGGATAAGGGTCTTGTCAAGAAAGGTTAGGTGCACACTGGCTGACTGGAAACACACTTTTCTGAATTGGCTCACTGAAGACACAATGTTATGTGAATCTGCGAGCATTTCTTTAAATAAGAGAAGACAATCAGTTTGTGAAGACACAGCTAGCAGCAAGGTAAGGTTATTTTGCAGTGCCGTGCATCATTCAGCTGTATTACTATACTGTACATGAAGACTGAGTTGCATAGAGTGTACACAGTCACTTGGTTTCATTATGATGTGTTTCCTGTGGTTGAATTTTAAGTGCATTTCTTGAGCCGTTGTGTTTAACACAAGCTTTGAAGTGGCAGACATCTCTTGCAAATAACCTGTGGATCCTGGTCCAAGCCTTTCCGTGGTTTGCTTTCCCAATTACAATCAGTTTGGCTGCTAGTGCTTCACACAACCTTTTTCCATAATCTATAGGTCTTGCTGATCCCTCCAGTAAGTTGGTGTGATTTATCATTCACCCAGGCAAGTCACCCTACTGACCTTTTCTTTTGTAGTCTGGATAGGAACCCACATTGATATGAATATTGTGGTCAAGGTGCACATAGGCGCCCTTCTGCAGGAGGGTCCCTGTATGGTAAAAATGCGACAAAGGGTCCAAGAGCAGCAATCACAGTGAAAAGGATGTGCTTGCAGCAAATAGCAGCAAATGTAATGGTTTGATGTGAAAGCTAAAGAATCCCACCAACGATATCTGCTTTACAAGTCCTATTTCATTTAAATTAATCTGTTCGATCCCCTGTAAGGCTTCTTATCAATATTGTACGCTGCAATATCACAGACAATATCATCCTTCACCCCACGTTTTCTGCAGCATTTAGCAGATGCTCTGATCTTATCTGCAGAGACAGGCGGGCAGTGACTCTTAAGTTGCAGATTCTTCACACTTCCTCATAGCCAAGAGAAGTTATTCTGAAATAATGGGCAGAATTTTAACGTTTAGACCCCCCTTGCAGTGGGGGAGGCCGGCAGTGGGTCAGGGAACCAAAGATTCACGGGCCAGAGTTTTCCGGTTGGGGTAAGGGAGCGGGCCCCATACGGGCATAAGACGACGCGAGGTGATGTTGGACGAGCGTCCTGGCATCGCTGCGCGCCATGGCGATATTTATTTGGGCGGGCGTGCGTTGATCTCCAACACGTGCCCGCCACTAATTAACGGGCCACTTAAGGCCTTTGAGGCACCAATCGGTGCCGATTTGATTTTTCGGCGCCCGTGCAATCCTCGGGTCGGTGCCCGGGCGCAACGAGCAGGCGGGTAGGACACATTTGTATTAACCTCATCCACGGGCGGGATAAGAGGGGTCACTGGGGTCGTGAGTGCACTCTGTCAAATATTGTTTTTTCAAAGTTATTGAAAATTGCCTGTGTGATCTGCGGTACTTCAAAACACATTCCAGCTGCTTGGTCTGGACTCACAACCCTCAGGTCAGCACTCTGCAGTGAGGAATCTTTTCCAGGCCTGCAGGTTTCAGGAAGCCTTCTCTTAGCCTGGGAATGGGAGCTGAACTCTCCACTGGAGGCACCTCCTCTGAGGAGGAAGCGAGGGCTATAAGGGGGAGGAGGCCAGGAGTGTACATTCAACCTCCAGGGGAGCCACCTTTGGGAGGACAGGCACAGACAGAAGGGGCGCAGGGCCAAGAGGTTGTCCAAGGCGATGGGACCACAGAAGACCCCACTATCCTGCTGCCAGGGTTTACAGGCGGTGAAGCAGCTACCTCCATATGTCTGAGGTGCAGTGCTGAAGGAGGCTCCGTCTCTCAAGGGAGACAGTCAACTATATCTGTCAGATGATTGGCCCTGAGATCTCCTCTAACTGTGTGGGTGGACCCCCCATGCCAGTGGCTCTGAAGCTCACAGCTGCCCTCAACTTCTATGCCTCTGGCTCCTTCCAGGGCTCGGTGGGTGATCTTTGCGGTGTCTCCCAATCAGCTGTCCACACTTGTGTCAAACAAGTCAGAGACGCTCTGTTCAGACGGGCATTGAGCTTCCTCCACTTCTGTTGGGACCAGGCAAGCCAGACACAGTGAGCCAGAGGCTTTGCAGCCATTGCTGGCTTCCCCCGTGTCCAGGGTGCTATAGACTGTACACATGTGGCCATCAAGGCGCCAGCAGGTGAGCCCGGTGCCTTCACCAACAGGAAGGGCTTCCACTCCATGAACGTGCAGATAGTGTGTGATCACAGGATGCTGATTCTACAAGTCTGTGCAAGGTACCCAGGCAGCTCCCATGACGCCTACATCCTCAGACACTCCCAGGTGCCGGGGCTCTTCAGTGGCTCCAGCCCGGCTGGATGGATGGCTCTGGGTGACAAGGGCTATCCCCTCAGAAGGTGGCTCATGACACCTCTCCACCACCCAAGAACAGAAGCTGAGCAGCGGTACAATAGGAGCCTCCACAAGGGCTGTGGTGGAGAGAACCATCGGTCTTCTCAAGATGCACTTCCGATGCCTGGACCACTCAGGGGGCGCACTCCAGTACCCCCCAGATCGTGTCTCGGTGATAGTGGTTACATGCTGCACTCTCCACAATCCTGTGCTGGAAAGGGGGGACACAGTGGATGATGAAGATGTTGATGCAGTGTCTGCGGCTGCACACGATGAGTCCAGCAGTGAGTCCGAGGATGAGCAGGCACAGGGAAATGCTGAGGGGGTAGACGCTGACCCGGGCATACTCCAGGGAGGCAGGAACACCCGGGAGGCTTTAGTCCAACTAATCTTCAGCTAGCACAACATACATGGACCTCGAGGACAAGCCTGGGCTGCAGGCTCCATACACGACACCTAAGTGCAAAATCTGCCAGGTTAGGAACAGTAATGAAGGGCCTTGTTAATAAAGCTGAATGTCCAACAAATCACTCATTATATTTTTAGAAACCATCCACCTGCAGAAGAAAAGAGGCACCCTCAGCCATGGTGACATATCTGAATTTAATATTATAACAAAAGGAACTTAAGAAACAAAATGGCAAAGCTGTTAAAAATCACACCAACTCATAAGGACCTCATCTCGGGCCAACACAAAAGCACCAGTGAGAAACCCGTGGTGTGCCTGAGGTGCCTCATGTTTACATTTCCGGGTGCTGTGTCTTGGTGCTGACCCCTCACTGGGGGTGGTATCTGAGCCAGCTGCTGACCCTGCTGTCCTGTTGACCTCGATGACCTTGGTGGGCGTCCTCTGGCCCGTGGAGCCTGTGCTGGCCCCGCCTGGGAGGGAGCTGCCAGTTCCACAGCTGGCATCTCCTCAGTCGTCGCAGCCTCACCGGATGCTCCGGTCACTGGGAGAGGGGTGGAGGAGTTGCCGCCCTCATCCGGAGCACCCTGAGAGATGCCCACGGAGACAACAGGCAGCTGCTGCACCGACGTAAGATCGCTTCGGACCTCCCTGCTCACCGTGTATGGATGGGCACCGAGCTGGGAAACTTGGTGCCCAGACCATTTCCCACACTGGCACTGACCAGCTGAGGTCAATGACGATGTGAGGGTTTGCTGGTCCGAGTGTAACCCCAGGAAGCCCTGATGGGTCTCCTGGAGGAGCCTCTCCACGAAAGTCTCCACTCTCTCCATGGAGGATGCATGGTGCTCGGACATGAGGCTCATTGCTTCGGCGATCGTCCGGGTAGACTCCTCCACCACGGAGACCAAGCCAAGCATAGCCTCATGTATCTCCCCCAGATGCTCCCGCACACCCGGCCACATTTCCTGTCTTTGCTGCCTCATGGACGACTCCAGAGGCACATCATCAGGCACCGACTGAGCATGTGTCTGGTCCCCTGCAGTCCTCCAACTGCTGGTACCATGGGCACTCTCCGTCTCTGCCAGCTCCTCCAGTGACTGTGAAAAGCCCTCACCGCTGTGCCCTGGGACACCAGGCGATGTTCTAATTCCCACCGAGGTGCTAGTTTCTGTGCTGGTGCCTGCCTGGCAGAGATGGTGTGACGCTGCTGAGTCCGTGATTTCAGGGCCCTCAGGTGTGAGAGGAGACCCTTGCTGCTCTTCCTCCCGGCCCTGCTCCACTGATACTGAGAGGAAGAACAAGGACATTGTTAATGTTAACGTGGAGACAATGTCAATGTGCGTCCCTGTCCCCCGGATCATTATGCACTCATCCTTCCCTAAGCAATGGTCAAGCCACGTTACAAACTTCAATCACTGAACATTCGGCACTGTCATGGCTGATGGGAGAACAATGGTGACCTCACTGCTGGGCAAAACCTACCTGACCGTGGCACCCCAGCCTCACCGACACCAGTGGACCTGGACATATGGTGCCCCTCCAAGTATAGGGCCTTCTGCACGAAGCAGCTGAGAATCGCCAACTGTGTCCGTCCTCACCCGCTCGGCTGCATTATGTAAATTCTTCTCCTGAAAAGGAGAGAAGAGCATTGATTAGTGGTACTTGTACCTGGACTCTCTTCAGGGACGGCCCACCCCAACCAGAGTGGGACATTGCAGGGCTCCAGTGCCTCCTCACCCTGAACACTCACACAAAGATGCTAGGCCTGTCCCCCCCACGCCCACCCCCATGGCCAAATGCTGCCTACATCATATTAGGCACCAAATGGTCTAACCTTCCATAGCAAGGAGGCACAAGCACATGGAGTGCAGAGGGCAGCAGACCACACCACCTTGAAACTCCCCTCCCAGCATGTCATCACCTTGACTTTGACATGTCCTGGAGTTCCAGCTCTGCGCCCAGGTGTACCTCCTCCAGGTTGCCCCCAAAACAATCATGTGGGTCTCAGTGTACCGCATGCTGCGGGTGCAGAACCCATCTCTTCACCACCCTCTCAGGCTGACCTCAGCATGGGCAATATCTGCTGTCCCACCCAGCGACGGATACACACTGTCAATGATTCAATGCAGTCACTACACCCAGACTTCGGGGAAGATGCAGGAGGGGTGGTGCCAGGGGTGAAAGCCGACCTGCTGGGCTAAGTGACCAATGCCAACATGGTACTCACCCTTCTGAGCGCAACAGGTTGTTGAAGCGCTTGTGACACTGGATCCAGGCGCACCGCACCACATCGCGGGAGTCACCACCTCCGCCACCTCCTCCCAGGCACGTTTTGTCATGTGGGGGAGACTCCTCCTCCCATCCTGGGGAACCAGCGCCTCCCACTGTGCTGCCACCTCCTCGAGGAGGGCAGCAAGGCAGTCATCTGAGAAACGAGGGGCACAGTGTCCCCCCCTGCCCTACCCTCCTGCCTGGCCTGCTCACCAGCAGCGCTCTGGGGATCCCTTCCACTGGCCGTGATTCGCCACCTTTGAAAGGCTGCAGGAGCTTTTTAAAACAGGGCACCCGGGTCACCATTGGACCCAGCGGCCATTGCAGTCCTGCTGCCGCCCTGCCCACTCCCGCTGACCTCGGGGGCCGCGACTCACGCTGGGTGGGCCTTAATTGGCTCGCCTGTGTAAAATGGCGCCGCGGGCCCAATCACGGGTGGCGATTGGGTCTGTGCCCACCCATGCCCACCCACACCCACTCCCGCACCGCCCGGCCGACTGGCAGAAAATTCTGCCCGTGGAGTGGGCCTCACCATGGCTTTTTAACTGACCCACGGTATTAGCATCCCCCTTCCTGGATTCCCGACTAATCAGAGTGGGCAGGCGTGACCCACATCTAACTGTTCAAATCTCACTACTTAAAGGGACCCCACCAAAGGGTCAGAATGATCCATGCCACAGCCATCAGGACACAGACAGCAACTGCAGTGATGAAGTTTCAACATGGGATGGGGTTGCCCCCTATGATTCTCCAAAGGGTTCTTGGAGATCATATGCAGGTTGTTAGGGCCTGAAGAAAGATTTTCTTCCCAGTCGACAAGAGGAAGAAGCCAGCTCTGAAGTGAAGCAAACATGGCTTTAAATGGCTGAAGAAGTGAGCAGCAGGAAGGGGTCCCTCGCTCAAGGAGGCAAGGCTGAAAGAGATTCAACAACCCCTTCAGGGCAGGAAACGTGAGTGGCATGCCACATTCAAGTACCAAAGCCCTCACCCTGACATCACTAACCTTCTCCTGCATAGCGCTCCCCAGACCAACGCAACACAACTCCACCCATTCTTCTCTCTTGAAGCATTGCTTCACATTCCCATCTGAACAACCATCAATAATGCTCACCCTAGCTTATTGCCTTCTTGTATCCACCTTTCACAGACACACTCCACGAATGTTGTCCCTCCATCCTCTCATCCCAACTCATTTCACGCATTCAAAGCTCTCTGCTTTCTCTCTTTACAAAAGGGATTGTAGAATGCCAGGTAGTCATTGAGAACTGAAGTGTCCTTCCAGTGATCGTCACCCTGACCACTGCAGAAGTGATCTCATTGAAACGTGCAAGTTTCTGAAGGGGCCTGACAGAGTAGGCCCTTTCCCCTGGCTGGGGAATCTAGAACGTGGTGGCACTATATCAAGATAATGGGTTGATATTTAGATCTGAGACGAAGAGAAATTCCTTCACTCAGTGTGTTTTGGATCTTTGGAATTGTCTACCCTAGAGTGTTGTGGATGTTTCATATATTTAAGGCAGAGAGAGATAGATTTTGGTCTCTCAGTGAATCAAGAGATATAGACAGAAGGCAGGAAAGTAAGATTGAGGCAGAAGATCAGCCATGATAATTTGAATGGCTCAAGGGGTCTGGTAGTTTGCTTCTGCTCCTATTTCTTGTGTTCTTATATGGTCATTTTTATGATGAGGACCTTGAGCCCTTTAGCACTGTCAGTGCAAATTCCTGATGGTACACAGTGTTACTCCCAAGGATCAGTGTTGGGACCACTGGTCTTTTTGCTATATGTGACTGACTTGGATCTTGGAGTACAAAACTAAATTTCAAAAATTAATGATGATACCAAACTTGAAGGAGTGGCAAGCAGTGAGGGTGATACAAATTGTCTGTAACATGATGGGCTTATAGAATGGGCAGACAAGTAGCAGATGGAACTTAATATAAAGAAGTGTGAGGTGATGCATTTTGGCCAAAGGGATAGGGAGAGGCAATAATGACTTAATGGCACAATTCTAAAGAATGTGCATGTGCATCGATCTTTGAAGGTGGCAGGACATTTGAGAGAATGGTTAGCAAGGCATTTGCAACCTGTGGCTTCATTAGTAGAGATATTGAGCACAAAAATGGGAAAATGATGCTGAACATTCATAAAGCTCTGGATGACCATAACTAAACAATTGCATTTAGCTCTGGTCACCACACTTAAAGAAGAATACAATGGTCTTTGAAGAGGAGTTTTACCAGAATGGTTCTAGGGATGGGGATTTTAGTTATAAGATTAGGTTGGAAAAACTGGGATTGTTCTCTTTGAAACAAAGGAGATTGAGGGGAAATTTGAAAGAGGTGTACACGGTTATGGTAGGCTTAGTTAATGTAGACAAGGAGAAACTACTTCCATTAGCTGATGGCACAAGGACTAAGGGACAGAGATTTAAGGATTTCTGTAAGAGGTGCAAGGGGAATATGAGAAAGAGCGTTTTGATGCAGTGAGTGATAATGACCTGGAACTCACTGCCCATGAAGGAGGTGGAAATTGAGCAAGGGAATGGGATTGCTTGAACTTCTCCGTGGAGAGCCGGCACAGACTCGAATAGCTTCCTTCTATGCCAAAAATGACTCTATGACTAGTCTTTCAACTGTCATAAATCCTTCAAGCGTAGTACAGGAGATGGTGCAGAAGGAAGCTAAGGAGTCTACAGAGGAGGTTACACATTCTGAAGAGGCACTGTCACACCACTCATCACATCCTCTACTAGCTCAAATGCAAACTTGGAGCCTCCCAGGCATGTAGTTGGTTTGTCACATGGTGACATGTGTGCAGGAGCAGATGCTGGAGACAAGGAAAGCAGTGGAGAGTTCCTGTCGCAGGGCATTGGACCTCCAAACTCTGCCCAGCTGGACGCAGAGCTGAGCCTCTGGGTTCATCGATGAAGTGGGCTATTCTGAATCAACAGCAGAAAATGTGTGAGGTTCTAGAGGCACTGCAGACCACTAGAGAGGAATTGGAAGAGTCCATCTCCAGAATACATGCCATCATGCCTTAGGCCTTTGAGCTGTTAGCTATCTCCATGGAAAGAGTGACCACCTGCATGGAGTGTCAGACATGGCAGACAATTGAGTCCATTCTGGCCCTCATTTATGGCCTGTACACTCAGTCTGCCAGCTTAAATAGGATGGAGGAATGCTCCACCTTGGCTGCTCAGTGCCTCACTGAAGTGTCTTAGTGTGTTCTCCAGCTCTTAACTACCAGGCAGGTGTTGATGGACCACGACAGGGAAGATGGAGAGGGGCCATATGGAAGTGGGGACTCTAGGCAAAGCGCTCCCACTCCTCTCCTGCCTCCTTCCGTTACACCCTGACCCCCTCTCAGAGCCATAAAATGCCGCCTCCTGTCTCGGTGACTGAGTCTGCTCCTGCACAGGTACAAGTGGGCAGTCTTTAGACAAGTCCTCATGGGCTCACCACGTAATCCTCATCAGAGCTGCCTAAGCTGCTCCCAAGCTGCTGTGAATGTTGGCAGCTCAGAAGTGTAGATCAAAGTCAAAAAAGCCCAAGGTAGCAGAAATTACCCCCAAAGTCTTGAAAGTTCCCTACACAACAGTGAAAGTACGCCCTCAGTACAATCATTGTGAGCAAAAGCCTTTTACTTAGGCAAAGCAGCTGTCAGTATTTAAAGGATTTCCAACCTGTCAATTTCACAGCCCCGTCAATCCCCTCTGCACTCACCTTGCTGACCCTGGCGAGTTTTAGACAGCTTGTTAAAGCCAGAATGCTGGGTTAAATCCTCAGCCAATTGCCTTTTCACATACTTAAATCACAGACTTGCCATTTCCATAGGGGGTTTCCTATGTACTTGGAAGTATGGAAGTGAGATGTGGAAGTTGGCAAGTTCATGACAGGCCCCTCTCATACAGGCATTTTTCCATTCTTTAATCCCTGCCTACACCCTCCTATGTACCTGACCTCCGTGAGATCATATTTGGAATATTTTGTGCAGGTTTCATCTTTTATTTTTAAAATGATATTAAGTTATTGAATGAAGTGCACTAGCTTTATTTGATGACTAAAGGTCGGAGCTATGAGTACAGGCCAGTTACCCTGGGATTTTCTTGAAAAGGAGGGGCTGAGTTATATACTGAGGGCAGGCTTGCCACACCCTCAGTGTAAATTTCGGCAGCAAAGCTATCTCCAATTGGCCGGATCACCCTGCTTTAATTTTTCAGACAATGGCTCTTAGGAGGTGGTTCTTTCGCCTGTCTTCGGGAGGGAGTCCTGGCTCATAGAGCTGCTCAGCCAATCAGAGGCCAGCTGCTTTGCACCACACCAGGACCAGTGGCCACTGTCAGTATTGCAGGAGGCCCAGGAGGAACAGGAACCATGGGGATGCCCCCAAACCGAGGTAAGGTCTCGCCCTGGCTGAGTTGGCAGACCCTAACAAGAAAGGTGGAAGGGGCATGTTGGACAGGGCAGGGAGCTGAGGGTGGACTTAGGGAGGGAAAACTGTTGGGGCATGGGGGCCGGGGAAGGAGATACCTACCCCACCTTTCACTGACCAGCAGCCCACAGAGTTAAACTTGCTGGGCTACACATTGCGCGCTGGCCTCTCCTGCTGAATTGGAGCAGTAGCAGGAGGAGGCCCTTAATTGGGCACTAATTGCCCACTTAAGTAGCTCAATTGGGCTATAATGGGCGGCCCTGATGCCTCCCCCACCCTTCCATAAAACCATGGTGGGGGCAGGGATGGCGACTTTTAAAATGGCTATTAAAAAAGAGTTAATCATGTTCCTGTTTGCAAATAGAATTCATGTTTAATAGAGTTCGAAAAGCCTCAAGCCTGACTTGTGGAATTGAGTGGTTAGAATGTACCTAGCAATGGTCTACTCCCCATTGGATTGTCAGCAAAATCTCAGACATTTTTTTGTATAGAGTAAGCCTGCTGAAGACAAGGAAATAACAGCCTGAGACTTTATTAACAGTGGATTTGTGTCCCAAGTGGGCAAATATGCCTGGTAAGTTTAAAATGACTCGTGTCTGGAGTTAAAGTGCCTGGCAAGCTCATCCACAAGGGATTAACTAGAAAAGAAACATAGCAGATAAACTAAACGTTTATATGAGCTAAACACAGTACTTATCTCTCATAAACCCACTAAAAACTGCTAGGTCTGGCTTTGAACGTTCATTAGAAGAAATACTTGGAGCCGGGGGAACCATCTCAAAACTTATGGAAAAAAAGAATTGATCCGTCCCTCTGGATCCTGGGTGCGTATATAGGAAAAAATTCCCTGGTCACATGAAAAGATCAGTTCCAATAACAAGAAAAAGATTGGATGAGATCCCACAGCGTGTGAAGAATATCTTACCAACTGCATCCCCATTATATACAATATATAACCTTCAGGACAAAGTCTCTTGTTTTCGTCACTTTGGACTTTGTTGAATGAACATTTCACTTGTTTTTAATCTTCCACTTAACTGCCAATGTTGGATCAGCGAAATCGAAGATGGAGAATAGGCAAGTTGGGATACCTGATTGGTGCAGTTCAGGGTAGGGTGGCTATGTTATTGATCTCCAAAAAGACGTTAATCATTCGAATGTGGCAGGAAAGATTATAACTTTCTGTGCCATGCCCTGTATGTATGAACTCAGTCATTAACGCAGTCATCCATAATGCCTGCTTTAACATGTGCTTGTTAAATAAGATATATTGTTTACCTACCAAAAACAAGTGGAAATCATTTACTGTTATTAACATTCCATAGCGGCTACTAAATTCCATAAAGTCAATTACAATTCTTATTTGGCGAGGAACATAATAGGCCTTGTCACGTGGCACTGATGAAAAGTACCGAATCGATGAAAATTCGTTAAGTTTTTCTCCCTCTCCCAGACAATTTCCTCAAGCAACGTGTATCAGACTGTAGGCCAACTATTTTGAGAAAATGGAGCTCAGTTTAAAACCACGCTCTGGAGAAGATAAATTCAATCAAGTTACTTGTTTATTGGCCTTGGCACAGGATGATTGGAATTTACAATGCTGCTATTCCCCAACAATAAATTTCATCTCTGTAGCATAACAGCCCAACCTTTTGTGTTACACCAGACAATCTCAAAGGTAAATCTAAATATTGTGTCCATGATCTTTTCATCCAACAGCTCTGCTGATAGGTATTCCTATTAACGAGTTTTACGACACATTTATCATTAGAAAACCCTAAAAGATTGTAAGAATAACTACGTAACTTTAATACAGATAAAATTGCTCATTTGGGCTGGATTTAGTTCTACCATTGCTGCCTCTGCCTAGTCAGGGATCTGATGGTGGAAGGTGATGGCCGCTTGAACTTGATCCCCTGGCAGCGGGATCACATCCACATGTGAGGCAGACTCGCCACCGGATCAAGTAGCGGAGGGGCAGCTCTGTACTCGAGAAGCCTGCATCACTTTGATCCCAGTGGAGGAGCAGGCGCCATATTTAAATCGCAGGCAGTGCTTTAATACAGCTGCAATTTGGCTTGCAGGCTTTCTAAAATCGCGGTCCAGGGAGAAGAATCATCAGGCGCCGCACAAGTTCAGTCAGTGGTATTAACGTGTTCAGCTGAGGTCTGAGACGTCGCAGTCCAGCCGGGGCATTGTCCCACAGTTCAGCAAAGGCTCACTTCGTGACCTCCTCCTGGCTGTCCGTGAGTGTCGAGACTCTTTCTGCTGATGGGGCTGCAAAAGGCCCTCATGAGTGATGAAGGCAGCCTGGACAGAGGTTGCTGCAGAGGTGAGTAGCCATGCCAATGGACTGGGTCCAGTGCAGAAAAAGGATGAATGACCTCCTCTGCATTGCAAGGGTAAGTTTGAGGAGCAGACTGGCAAAGAAAATGGGTGAAAGGTGGGGGGTCAGAGGGGACACTCAATGGTAAAGGGCTAGGGTGGGTTTTGATGTGTATAGGATATTCCCTCACCAGCTTCCATAGTTCCATAGGCTGCATGTGTGTGTGTGTGTGCATCACAGGAATCTGCTTCTTCCTATCTGCCTTGTCCAATTTCCTGAGAACGTGAGTATTGGAAGGGCAGCCAGGCATTCCTACACCTCATGGGACCGTGAGGAAGTCCTGCAGTAAAGGATCCTACTCAACAGCATGGGAAACCTCACATTCCGCTCCCTTACGCCTGCAGAGGGAAAGGCCCCACAACACCAGGGAGAGGTCCCTGACCAGGGTTAGAGTTCCAGGGATGCGCCTGCTGACCGAGGCAGAGCTGGAAGCACTTGGAGCTGGCAGGGAAGCAGAGCGGACCCTCCACATCAGATGCTGAGGTTGGAGCGGCATGAGGAGGATTTACACTCACCCGTCATCTCTGGCTGCGGCAGCAACCATATATGGGAGCGGACCTTTACTTCATCGCTCAGGTAACTGTGTTTGTGCTTCATTTGCAGGGCCGACTATTACAGAATCTCAGGAGCAGCCTGCCTGTTCCACCTAACACCTTCGCCAACGACAACAAGCCCCATGTCTCTGAGGGCGCAGCATCACATCTGTCCCCTGAACCCGGCACCACTGCAGATACACTCACCTCAGCAGGGACTCGACCACAAGCCAGCCGTGGGTCGCAATCTGGTGACCACCGCGCAATCATGCAGATGCTGCTGCCGGAAGCAGTGACAGGCAAGGCCACTGACAGTTGGAGCGGTGTTGGAGGACAGCCCCCTGCTGCACCTCAGGCTGATGAAGGGCCTCTGATGAGGGCCACATTCCAGCCGCTGGAGTTTCATAGGCAAAAATGGGGGAATCTGGCAAAGCTGTCCGAGGCTTTGAGCAGACATGAACAGCTGACAGACGTGTGCGGCCAACAGAGGAATCCATCCATGGTATGACCTCTGCCGGGCCTCAGGTAGGTGAGTGCCTTGCTTCTTCTATAGTTAGGGTGGCAATCGTCATGGAGGGGCAGGTATCAGATAGACCCTGCAGCCCTGGAGCCGTAGGTTCATTGCGGCAATGGGTCAGTGAGGTGTTGTCAGTGCCCCTTGTGATAACTCTTGACCTGTAAGCAATAGAGTAAGGAAAATGTGTAATGTCCTTAAAAGGTCTGTGGAATCTATAATTGTTTTTTTAAAAATGTTTGAAAGGGCTTTTAAGAGTTTGCATCAATTTTAAAGGGATGACTTGCAATTTTCTTGGATAATACAAAATACTGGTCCATGTGACCTGGCACCCCTTAGTCTGAATGCAGTATCAACAGGAGGGACATTAAGACCAGAAGCCATATGGCTGGCAGGCACAAAGAAGGGCTGCAGACACAAAGGAGAGCTACAACTAGAGGAGCTGGAAGCTGAAGGCACAGATGCAGACACAAAGAGAAAGCAGGCAGGATACAGATAGAAGAACATGGAAAATTATTGTGAGAGGAAGAAGCAATTCACTCTCAGGAAGAAGTCGGTTTTCCATATGGCAGAAAGGGAGACAGGAGCTCTTGAAAGTAATGTGCAAGCTGACTAAAAAGGTCTAAAACATGGAAAGCTGCATGAATAGCTCAGAGACTATAAAGAACTGAGTGTTTTTCCAGAGTCACCAAACCATGTACAAGAGTGTTATTGGCTTGTTGGTTGAGAAGGAATTCTGGAAAGCTACACCTCAGGACTGCCATGACCTGAGGGAGAGAGGATTTGTAGAAGTGTGCCTTGCTGATGATAACCATACCCATGAAACTCAAAGATGAAAGCTGTTGTCGGATAGAACTCCTGACCCACCCTGCATGAATAAAGAGCAACACATTATGGAACTGTGTAGCATTTGTGCAGGAGTGATGTGAATGCTTGTGGTAGTGTAAGATGTATCTTTGTTGGATCGACTATTTAAAGTGAAATTTACCTTTTGAAATATCATTTGCCTGTTAATTCATGTGGAATTTGTGTTGGTTCTGATTTGTGTTAAAGTAAAAGCTACAAAAAGTACAACCTTGTTGATAATGTCTTAATCCTGGGGTCATTCAGTAAACGTGGTTGTTTTGGTTTATGGTTTGCCAACAGGGGATCATCTCTCCAGGTGCATCTCAATCAAATGGAATCAGGGATGGGCCATCTTGTGCCAAGAGACTATGGAGCTATGGCCTTATATGCTTGAGGGTACTTCTCAAGGCACTCTGAGTGCTGCCGGGAACTCCCCTGACCCTCTGCCAAATGACTCAAACTCTTCCAGCAGCAGTGGCTACAGATGAGCCTCCTGCACTTTAAATACACTGGCTCACCCAGGCCTGAGCCTTCCAGAAGGTGCCCTCCATGACCATCAAAGGCTGTGGAGCTCCGAGAGCAATAGCCTACTCCCACCACGTCTACAGATATTGGGGATGCTCCTCGCTGGAGCATTTGGAAATGTTGCAAGAACTTGACTTTTATACATTAAGGTAGCACTGGTGTTTATATAATTCTGTTCAGGAAAAGAGTGTTAGTGCCGCAATAAACGGTTGTTCTGATTTCATTTGTGTGTGCTCTTTCAAATGAGGGCCTCTTGGTGTCACCTCTTCAAGAGGTTAGAATACATACTTGTGGACAAGTGGCACTGGCAGCATGCTCACAAACTGAGGTGTGGGCCTTTGTGTGATGGCAGAGTAAGATCAATGTGAGGGCATCACTACAATAATATGGGCCATACACAGAGACAGGGTAAGACAGGTGAATGTTTAGCTTATAATGGTGACCAGGTATTTGGAAGGCAGTCAGGATGAGGTGTTTCCTTACCTCACGTGTATCAAACTTCCATGGTTCAGGCATCGTCAGCAACCCTATGCTGTGGATCCATTTCCATTTTGCTGTCCCCTCCCCTCCTTGACAGATGAGGCTTCTTCCTCCTCCAGGTTGATGTTGTTACCCCTTGAGATTGTGTGGATTGTGATGTGACATCCTCATGGGTCATACTGGAGAGCACCCACAGAACAATCAAGGCAATGCAAGTACATCTTGAGAAGCTTTGCTCTGTAATGGTCCTTGTTGTGCCATGGCTAGCATTGTACCTCTTCCCTGCCTCACTGCGCAGGTTTCTGACAGATGTCAACAGCCAGGTCCAAAGACGGTAGCTCCTGTCACTGAGGATCCATCCATTGATCAGCGGTCTTGGCATAGACAAGTGTGGCATTTTGTGAGTGTCGAAGTACATAGACATCGTGACTGCTGTCAGGATATCATACACACACTTGCATTATTCACTTCCTGTGGTCAGGTGATGTAACTAACCGCACATTGAGCAAATAGAATCCCTCTCTGTTGATGTATGCTGCCAGCTGTTCAGATAGTAACTTGATGGCAACACGCAAGCAGCCTGAACACACAGAAAGCCGGCCATGGCTGTGAATCCCATTGCTCTCCCCACCTAGCTGCCCTTGTCCATCCTAAATCTTATTAAGCCTCCAGTCCTCTTGTACAGTGCATTCATTACCTCCTTAATGCAGCAGTAATTGACTGCTTAGGACTGCAGATGTCACCAGTAGCGCCTTGGAAGGAACTGGAGACATAGAAATTTAGGGCTGTAGTGACCTTCAAAGCCATTGGCATTATGTGCCCACCAAGTACCTGTGGATGCAAGTTGCCTCGTATTAGGGTGCAGAGATATGTGATTATGTCCCTTGAGGCACTGCCCCTCTGACGTTTGCATGTGTGTCATCCTGATCCTGTAAACTCTTGGATGTGCCAGGGGCCTGCTTCTGCCTCTCCCCCGCTGCCTGGCCCCTGTCCTGGGTAATTTGCACTGGTTGGTGTGCAGCATGGTGCTCATCAATGTTGCACACCCTTTCCAAGGTTTGCAGGTGAAGGAGCATAGGGTGAATGATTCCGATGATACCACAATCTCCCCCTTTCTTTAAAGGCAGACTCCAAAGTGTCCTCCTGTTAGGGACTCAGATAGGTGATGTAACTTTAAGGAGTGGCCCCTGTGCTTCCTCCCTGAGACTCTACCCCCCACCCCCCCCCCACACCACCTCCCCCCATCCACTCCCCGCCCCCCCACCCCCCCCTCACACACACACACAGAGTGTAAAACAAACACGCTTTTACCCAGAGAAAACTTCTCCAAAATCAATCCAGAGTGTGGGGCTCATAGTCCTGCAAGTTCAAAGGACTCTCACAGCGAGTCAGGTAAGCCATAGTCAAATTTCCAGCTTTCCATATGCAGGTGACTGAAGTCATGGGAAACGTGTGTCAAGTTTGTAAGCAGGCCTGGGTTTTAGATTTTATTCTAGTAGGATTTAGCTTGCCTGCTTAACTTGACAATTTTGTACTAAGACCTTATCTAAAAGAAGCCATTTTGTGATTTTAGTGCACTAGCCATTCGTGCTGTAAAGAAGCATTCGACCAGCAACAGATGACTATTAAAAGAAATGCCTCTATTACTCTGTAATTGAAGAATAAGTAATTAAGCAGGTAGTTTATGAGATTCGAATTCTATGTATTTCTGTTTTTGTACAAATATTCCTATCTGTATTTTAAACGTGCTGTCTGTGCATGTGTCTGTGGGAAGCAACTGCATTATTCTGCTAGGCACCTATCAAAACACACTGACCATAACCAGCCTCACACTGGGCCTAAGGAATAAGGAATCTGTCCAGTTTAAGATAAAGAATACAGCTTGAAGTATTCCATTGTCTTCATGTTTCAGACAATGTGCTTGGATGGACAAAGCCAATGAAATTATTGATCAACTGGCTGTTAACAACAACTTTAGATCAAGGTGGAGTGACGCCAGAATTACATATATAAGATAGTTTCGGGAAGCGTCTTGTTTGTGTGTACCAAGTAAAGGGACCCTGGATTGTGTTTTCTCGGTAGAATCCCACTGTCCGCAGGAATGGGTAGTGTAGAACTGGGTCCAGGTAGAGTGGCTGAACTCCTATTGGTGTGGACTCTGGACAGTGCAGTTTCCTTCTGAGATAGAGGCAGAGTTCCTGTCGGCGAGTGGGGTTGAGGTCATTTTCTGGTTGTCCTGCAATGGCCATCCATTTGAAGTTGTGAAATGTGAAGTGTGTTATTGGTAAGTATACCTTCTGCTCTTTTGCGCATTTAGTTAACTGATAAGTGTGCTGTTGTTTTATTTTATCTTTTATTCAATATACTTTAGTATTATTCACTAACTCACTGAGTCTTTGCTTGATGGTTATATCCCTGTCGAACTAAAGCAGTTTAAAGGGTTAATTTGGGATCCAGTAATTAGGCGCATGCAATTAAATTAAACCAGGTCTAAATTTATCAGAACACCCTTTTAAAACCTTCAGTTTCACTAAATCAGGGAGACTGAATTAAATCCCAGAGAATAACATGCAAAATATATGTAAGTGAGTCATTGTGTTTGAAATGAGGTTCCCGCTGCTAACAGGTGAGTTTCCTGATTCCTTACTTTCCTACCTTTGACTTAATTGAATATTGTTTTCCCTCTAATACCAACACCTTCAACACCTCTTTGTCCTTTTGTCCGTGACATCTTTTGGTTATCTCCACCTATCACTGGCCCTCTATCCAGCTCTACCTGTCCCACCTTCCCCCCACCCCTTAAACCAGCTTATATTTCACCTCTTTTCTATTTTTACTTAGGTCTGTTGAAGAGTCATATGGACTCGAAACGTTAACTGTGTTCTTCTCCGTAGATGCTGCCAGACCTGCTGAGTTTTCCCAGGTGTTTTTATTTACGTTTTGGATTTCCAGCATCCGCAGTTTTTTGCTTTTGTTTTCCCTCTGCCAGGTTTCTGACACGTGGCCTTCCTCAATATTCTCCGCACTTGCCCGCCATTTTGCCGGCTCCCACAGGCTTCACAAAATCTAGCCCGTTGAATGTATTGAATGATGGCAAATGCTGAGCCTGGGAACTCTCTATTTAACTTTTAAAACCAGTGCCACAAACAAGAAACTGAAATCATGTGCAGCATTATGCTGTTTAATTTGAATAAACACCAATTTGCATTAGCCGTTAGTTCAGTGTTAAGCTTGCTTCGGATTTCCTTAATTGCATACATTTTTGGTTTGGACTTTATATTTTTGTAACATTTGGGCTAACATTCAAGATAGAATGGTTGATAAAAAATATATTGGGCCTGGTCTTCAAAGAGATCACAGTGCATGTGCAATTTGAGTAGGTGCTCTATAGTCATTGTATGTGTGAGAATATAAAAACATAAAGCTTTCTCAAATTACAGCCTGTATGCGGAAAAAAAATAGAGCTTCGACGTTAAGTTTCAGAAGGACTATATGTAAAATGTTGGAGCATTTGCCATTCCCAACACATCAAGGTTTTGCAAGCTGCATTATCAGCAATGAATACTAAAAAAAAACTGAAAACCCAACTTGGGCCACTCCAGCTTTGTTCACAAATTCCAAAATTTTGACCAATTAAGATCATCCAGTTTTTTAGATTGGTCTCCATCTTAGAAAATATCCAAGTTCTCAGAAGCAGCATACTGGAGCAACTACATTTCACAATGCTTTTACAAAAAAGCATTACAAATATCTTAAAACAGATCAAGTGGATAGCTCAGTGAGCTTACCCAAGTGGTCACTGAACCTTGAAGGAAGATCCAATCCATTCCAGGCCTCCTAGAATTAGCCACAAATAGTCTCAGCAGCTCTAGATCAGAGAAACGAAATTTAGCTCTGGATCACTTTTTAGTGGTTTATATTGTATCTGTCCATACAAGAATGCCAGGTGAATATATGATGATGTTCAGCGGCAATGCACAATATGGTTGACATCCTTCACACTATCAAAAAACGCATATGAATAAAGGTCTTTTGGGCTCAATCTAGCTCCTCCTCTATATTGTTTTACTGTCCAGAAATGAAGGTAAAGGTAGTGTAGAACTGGAGAAAGGAAATAACAGACATGAAAGGGTTGCAAGTTACATGGCACGTTAAAAATTCCTTGAAACTCACTTCATAGCTTAGTCAGTAAGTGCACCTCCCAGTGACCCCAGGTGCATGTCTGGGGTGTGACTGGGATTAACAAAGAAGTGGTAAACTCCCTCTGTTTGTCCAACAAATCACCATAATCCTCCATCTTGCTCCCCTACTGACCTCTCTATCCTTGGTATCCTGCAGTGTTCCAAAGGTGTTCAACACAAGCTTGAGGAACAGAGCCTCACTTTCGATTAGGCACTTTACAGCTTTCCAGATGCAATCCTGAGTTCCACCAATTCAGACCATAATCTCAAGCCCCCATTTTGTTTCCTTTGCTGGTTTAGGTATTGCTCGCTTATTTTCTCTCATTTTTGCTTTAGGACCACACTCCTGTTCAGGATGCTGCCATTCCAACCTCCTCTGGACAGATCTTTTTGTTTCTTTACTTGTTCCATTACCATTCCCTTTGGCCTTGTACCATCGGCCCTTTCGTCACTTGATCCCTCCTGTCTTCCATCATATCACAGACCTTCCCTTTTGTTCTTTTTCCTTCCCTACCCTTTTGATTTGCTTAAAAATTACATTTACATTTGTTATTACATTTTCACCTTTTTCCAGTTCGGATGAAAGATCATTGACCCGAAACGTTATATCCTTTACCTCTCTCCATAAACACTGCCTGACCTGATCAGCATTTCCAGTGTTTTCTGTTTGTACTCCTGATTATGACATTGGGCTGAATTTTCTGGTTGTTGGGAGGGGGGAGGGGGCAGAGCGAGATGGGGCGCAGATGGGCCTTGGCAGGAGTGGGTGGGGGGCGGCAGGCGCACTCCAGCCGACAGGTCCAATGGCGACCTGGGGGCCTGCATAAAGGAACACCTGGCAGCCTTGGAAAAGCTACTCTCAATGGCTGGGAGAAGGGCTGTGCAGAGGGGCAATAAAGATCATGCAAGTCTGAAGGGTAGGACAGCAGGACAGGCCAGGCCAGAGGGTAGGGTGGGGGTCCAGTGTGCCCCTCGTTTTTCGGATAACTGCCTTGCTGCTGCCCTCAAAGAGGTGGCAGCACGGTGGGAGGCGCTGGTTCCCCAGGATGGGAGAAGGAGGCCCCCCCACATGACCAAACGTACCTGGGAGGAAGTGGTGAAGATGGTGAGCTCCTACGACATGGTTCGGTGCACCTGGATCCAGTGTCGCAAGTGCTTCAAAGACTTGTGCGCACTGGCAGGGTGAGTACCATGCCGGCATTGGTCATTAACTCAGCAGGTCGGTTTTCCCCCCTGCTGCTCACCCCCACCCCCAAGTCTGAGTGTAGTGACTGCATTGAATCATTGACAGCATTTGTCCTTTGCTGGGTGGGCCAGCAGATACTACCCATGCTGAGGTCAGCCTGAGAGGGTGATGAAGAGATGTGTTTTGCCCCTACAGCATGTGTCGCACTGAGTCCCACTTGACTGGTTTGGGGGCAACCTGGAGGAGCTGCACCTAGGCGCTGTTTTGAACTCTAGGACATGCCCAAGTCAGGGTGATGACATGCTGGGAGGGGAGCTTCAAGGTGGCGTGGCAACGAACCATCTGCTGCGCTCTGCGCTCCACGTGCTTGTGCCTCCTTGCTATGGAAGGCTATACCGTGTGGTGCCTAATGTGATGACTGCTTCGGTGCCATTTCAGCTTTCGTCTGAACCTGGAAAAATTTATTAATTTTGCTTCCAGTCTCCACCCCTCCATCATTGTCACGTGGTCCATCTCTGACACTTCCCTTCCCTTCCTTGACCTCTCTGTCTCAATTTCTGGTGATAGACTGTCCACCAATATCCGTTACAAGCCGACCGACTCCCACAGCTACCTCGACTACAGCTCCTCACACCCCACTTCCTGTAAGGACTCCATTCCATTCTCTCAGTTCCTTCGCCTCCGTCGCATCTGTTCTATTGATGCCACTTTCAAAAACAGTTCCTCTGACATGTCTTCCTTCTTCCTTAACCGAGGTTTTCCACCCACGGTCGTTGACAGGGCCCTCAAACGTGTCCGGCCCATCTCCTGCGCATCCGCCCTCACACCTTCCTCTCCCTCCCAGAAAGATGATAGGGTTCCCCTTGTCCTCACTTATCACCCCACCAGCCTCCGCATTCAAAGTATCATCCTCCCCCATTTCCAACAACTCCAGCATGATGCCACCACCAAACACATCTTCCCTTCACCTCCCCTGTTGGCATTCTGTAGGAACCATTCCCTCCATCACCCCCTACCCCTCAAACCCCTCCCACAGCACCTTCCCATGCTATCGCAGAAGGTACAACACCTGCCCCTTTACTTTCCCTCTCCTCACCATCCAAGGGCCCAAACACTCCTTTCAAGTGAAGCAGCATTTCACTTGCACTTACCTCAATTTAATCTACTGCATTCACTGCTCCCAATGCGGTTTCCTCTACATTGGAGAGACCAAACGCAGACTGGGTAACCACTTTGCGGAACACTTACAGTCTGTCCGCAAGATGACCCAGACCTCCCTGTCGCTTGTCATTTCAACACTGCACCCTGCTCTCTTGCCCACATGTCTGTCCTTGGCCTGCTGCATTGTTCCAGTGAAGCCCAACGCAAACTGGAGGAACAACACCTCATCTTCCTACTAGGCACTTTACAGCCTTCCGGACTTAACATTGAGTTCAACAACTGCAGGTCACGAACTTTCTCCTCCATCCTCACCCCTTTTTGATCCCCTTTTTCCAAATATTTATTTTTTTAATTTTTTTATATTTTTTCTCACTTATTCTATTATTTTTTAAAATTTATTTCCATTCATTGTTTTATCCTCACCTTTTAGCCTATTTCCATCCTTTCTCCCACACCGTCCCCTCTCCCACCCCACCCCCACTAGGACCACCTATCACTTGCTCATCCTGCTTTCTACTCTTAATGTCACCATTAGCACCTCCTTTAGCCAGTATCACCACCATTAACACCTCTTTGACCTTTTGTTTATGACATCATTTGCAATCTCTCCTTTGCCTCCACCTATCACTGGCCTTCTATCCAGCTTCACCTGTCCCACCCTCCCTTAAACTGTATATATTTCACCACATTTCTACTTCTCTTTAGTTCTGAAGAACGGCCATACAGATTTAAAACGTTAACTCTGTTTCTCTCTCCACAGATGCTGTCAGACCTGCTGAGTTTTTCCAGCAATTTTTGTTCTTGTTTCAGATTTCCAGCATCTATAGTATTTTGCTTTGACCTTAGTGAGGTCAGCATTGTTCTCCCAACAGCCACAGAACTGCTGAATGTTAATTGATTGAAGTTTGCAACATAGCTTGACCATTGGTTATGGAAGGATGAGCACATAATGATCCGGGGGATAGGGATGCACTTTGTCAGTGTCTCCATGTTAACTGATCCACTGTCCTTGTTCTTCCTTGCAGCATCATCAGAGCAGGGCTGGCAGGAGGGGCAGCAGAGGACCCCTCTCACACCTGAGGGGCCTGAAGTCTCACCAGTGTCACACCATCTCTGCCAGGCAGGCACCAGCACAGATACAAGCGCCTTGGTGGGAATTCAAACATTGGCTAGTGTCCCGAGGCACAACAGTGAGGGCACTTCACAGTCGCTGGAGGAGCTGGCAGAGACAGAGAGTGCCCATGGTGCCAGCAGTTGGAGGACTGCAGGGGACCAGACACATGCTCAGTCAGTGCCTGATGATGTGCCTCTGGAGTCGTCTGCAATGCAGGAAATGTGGCCGGGTGTGCGGGAGCATCTGGGGGAGATACATGAGGCCATGCTTGGCTTGGTCTCCGTGGTGGGGGAGTCTACGTGGACGATCGCCAAAGCAATGAGCCTCATGTCCGAGCGCCTTGCGTCCTCCATGGAGAGAGTGGCGACTCTCGTGGAGAGGCTCCTCCAGGAGACCCATCAGGGCTTCCTGGGGTTACACTCGGACCAGCAAACCCTCACATTGGCATGGACCTCAGCTGGTCAGTGCCAGTGTGGGAGGTGGTCTGGGCACCAAGTTTCCCAGCTTGGTGCCCATCTATCCACGGTGAGCAGGGAGGTCCGAAGTGACCTCACATCGGTGCAGCAGCTGCCTGGCGTCTCTGTGGGCACCTCTCAGGGCGCTCTGGATGACGCCAGCAGCTCCTCTGCCCCTCTCCCAGTGACTGGAGCATCCGATGAGGCTGCGATGACTGGGGAGATGCCAGCTGTGGAACTGGCAGCTCCCTCCCAGGCGGGGCCAGCACAGGCTCCACGGGCCAGAGGACGCCCACCAAGGTCATCGAGGCCAACAGGACAGCAGGGTCAGCAGCTGTCTCAGATACCACCCCCAGCGAGGGGGCAGCACCAAGACGTAGCACCTCGAAATGAAAACATAAGGCACCTTAGGCACACCACGGGTTTCTCACTGGTGCTTTTGTGTTGGCCCAAAATGAGGTCTTTATGATTTGTCCTGATTTGTAACACTATTGTCATTTTTTTTGCTTAAGTTTCTTTGCTTGACATTAACTTCAGACATATGACCATGGTTGAGGGTGCCTCTTTTCTTCTGCAAGTGGATGTTTCCAAAACTGTAATGAGTGTTTTATGGGACGTTCAGCTTTATTAACAAGGCCCTTAGTTAACGTTCCTAACCTGGCAGATTTTGCACTCAGGTATCGAGTATGGAGCCTGCAGCCCAGGCTTATCCTGGTGGTCCATGTGTGGTGTGCTAGCTGAAGGTTCATTGGATTAAAGCCTCCCGGGTGTCCCTGCCTCCCTGGAGTATGCCCGGGTCAGCGTCTACCCCCTCAGCATTTCCCTGTGCCTGCTCATCCTCGGACTCACTGCTGGACTCACCGTGTGCAGCCGCAGACACTGCATCAACATCTTCATCGTCCACTGTGTCCCCCCTTTCCAGCACAGGATTGTGGAGAGCGCATCATGTAACAACTATCACCGAGACATGATCTGGGGGGTACTGGAGTGTGCCCCCTGAGTGGTCCAGGCATCAGAAGCTCACCTGAAGATCAATGGCTCTCTCCACCACAGCCCTTATGGAGCTGTGGCTCCTGTTGTACCGCTGCTCAGCTTCTGTTCTTGGATGGGGGAGAGGTGTCATGAGCCACCTTCTGAGGGGATAGCCCTTGTCACCCAGCAGCCATCCATCCAGCCGGGCTGGAGCACTGAAGAGCCCCGGCACCTGGGAGTGTCTGAGGATGTAGGTGTCGTGGGAGCTGCCTGGGTACCTTGCACAGACTTGTAGAATCAGCATCCTGTGGTCACACACTATCTGCACGTTCATGGAGTGGAAGCCCTTCCTGCTGGTGAAGGCACTGGGCTCACCTGCTGGTGTCTTGATGGCCACATGTGTACAGTCTATTGTACCCTGGACACGGGGGAAGCCAGCAATGGCTGCAAAGCCTCTGGCTCACTCTGTCTGGCCTGCCTGGTCCCAGCAGTAGTGGATGAAGGTCAATGCCCGTCTGAACAGAGCGTCTGTAACCTGGTTGACACAAGTGCGGACAGCTGATTGGGAGACACCGCAAAGATCACCCACCGAGCCCTGGAAAGACCCAGATGCATAGAAGTTGAGGGCAACTGTGACCTTCAGAGTCACTGGCATGGGGTGTCCACCCACACAGTTAGGGAAGATCTCAGGGCCAATCATCTGACAGATATAGTTGAGAGACACAGCCTCCTTCGGCACTACACCTCAGACATATTGAGATAGCTGCTTCGCCGCCTGTAAACCCTGGCAGCAGGATAGTCGTGTCTTCTGCGGCCCCTTCCACCTTGGACAACCTCTTGGCCCCTTGTGCCTGTGCCTGTCCTCCCAAAGGTGGCTCCCCTGGAGGCTGAATGTACACTCCTGGCCTCCTCCCCCTTAGAGAAGCTGCCTCCAGTGGAGAGTTCAGCTCCCATTCCCAGTCTAAGGGAAAGCTTCCTGAAACCTGCAGGCCCAGAAAAGATTCCTCACTGCAGAGTGCTGACCTGAGGGTTGTGAGTCCAGACCAAGCAGCTGGAATGTGTTTTGAAGTATTGCAGATCACACAGGCAAGTTTCAATAACTTTCAAACATCAATATTTGAAAGGGCAGATTCATGACCCCGCTGACCCCTCTTATCCCACCCGTGGATGGGGTTTATACAAATGTCTCCTACCTGCCTGCCCGTTGCGCCCGTTTGCTGACCTGATGATTGCACGAACCCCGAAAAATCACAGTTGATATGACCGCCAAGGGCCTTAAATGGCCTGTTAATTAACGGCGGGCGTGTGATGGTCTCCGACACGTGCCCACCATTAATTAACGGACCACTTAAGGCCCTTGACAAAATATCACATTGGCACGCGGTGACATCAGGACACTCGCCTAATGTCATTTTACTGGCGCGCATGCAGGGCCCGACCCCTACACGCCAACAGGAAAATTCTGCCCACTGAGTTACAGGATCACCTGGAAATGAACAGGAAAAATCCAAGACCTGATGGCAGTCTACATCTTCAATTTTTGTTAGCAAGCCGGATTAGTCAAGTGAGGGGGCCGGTTAACTCAGTCAGCTAGGTGACTGGCGTGCAGTTCAGAATAATGCCAACAGCACAGCTTCGAATCCTGCCCAGGCTGAGATAGACTTGGAACCAGCCTCTGCACCCTGCCCTGAGAGTGGAGAGTAATGATGAATCACCATTGTCAAAAACTGCCCAGGGAAATGGCTCAGGGTGAAGTATCAGCAGACATTGAGCCAAGGACCTGCCTTTGGGCAGAGCACACATGGCATGGAACTGGCCACAAATATCAACAGTGTCCAGGAATACAAACTCAGGTATTGAAATATCAAGCCTAGTGCAGAGAGTTGACTTGGTTCTGGTTTGCTAACACTAAGTTTAGCATCATGGAGATACATCCGCCAAAGAGACCTAGATTACTTACACTCCGCTGCGCTCACTCCGACCCGTCCCAAGAAGGACAGTCACTAGATGCACATTAGACAACTGGGTAGGTGTGGATGGCAGCCCTAGCCAGAGAGACAACAGGTACCTGGAGCTTTGCATAGACAACATGGTGATCAGCACAAATGGAGCATAAAATGTCAATGTATTATCAGCACAGCAACATCAACTTGCTTTTATATAGCATCTTCAAGTAGTTCCAAGATGTCTAGAACATAATCACACAATGAGCCAAAATAGAAATATTAGAACAAATGACCAAAACCTTGGTCAAAGAGCTCGATTTTACAGAGGTGGAGAGGTGGACAGCTTTACAGAGGGAATTCTAGTGCACAGGAGCTAGACAGGTGAAGGTAATGTTGCAAACGGTGGAGTGGAGGAACTGGAGAATGTATAAAGTGACCAGAGTTGGAGGAATGCAAAGTTCTTAGAGCATCGTAGTTAATGGAATTGATAGAGACAGTGAGATGTGAGGCCATGGAGGGATTTCAACCTGAGTGTGTAAATGTTAAAATTGAGGCTTTGATGGACCAGGAGCCAATGTAATCAACAAGGACAAGAGTGATAGATGAATGAGATTCGGTGTGAGTTAGAATATGGGAAGCAGAATTTTGGATGAACTCAAGTTTATGGAGGGTGGAAGGTGGAAGGTGGAAGGCTGATGCTCCCAGTCATATCTAGAATGGCCCTAGGAATAGTGATTTCAACAATGGAAGCACAGAGCTATAACCCATCCTCCACAGCAGAAACACATGTCTGCACTGGAATGAGAAAGGGTCCAGCAAGGCAGAGTTACTAACGTAACTGCCACTATCTTCTTCATCTTCTTCATCTTCTTCTTTCAGCTTCTCCCATTTTACTTGGGGTCCCCACAATGTGGTTCATCACCCTTCTGCATCTCCTCCTGCCAGTCACCCATTTCTCTTCCAAAGCCGGTGTGTTTAAGTCTCTCGCCTCTGCATCTTTCCATCTGGTCTTAGGCCTTCCTCTTCTCCTTCTTCCCGCCAGTCCCATGCCCATCACTTCCCTCACCACATTTCCTCTCTCTCTCTCTGCAACAGATGACCATACAATTTCAATCTCTTCTCTGTTACTTTCTTCAATTCTCCACAATCTTCACTGGCCTCCTGATGTACTGGTGCCTGATCTTGTCCTTTCTTGTTACTCCATGCGTCCAACTCAGCATCCATATCTCATTAGTGTCCAGCCATTGTTCCTCTCCCCTTGATGTTGCCAGTGTCTACACTATATAACAAGGCCAGTCTCACAAATGTCTTGTAGACTCTCTCTTTCAGTATCAGCAATACTTTTCTGTCACATAACACTCCACTGCACTTCTTCCGATTACTCCAATCAGAGCTAATCCATTGCTTAATTTCCATTTCCATACTTCCATTTTCGGCCACAAATGACTCCAGTTACTTGAAACCTCTCACTTTCTCCAAGTCTTCACCCATAATCTTTACACTTTCTTTCTGATCCTCTTCCCTAGGCTCAAGCTGACACTACATAAGTTGGGTCTTTGGTCTACTGATTGTCATATCCATGATTTCCAGTGCTTTTCTCCAGTTCTTCAGATACTCAATCATGCTCTCTCATTTCCACCATATAGCTCAATGTCACCTGAAAATATCATTGACCATGGCACATAGTTGCTCAATTAGAACATCCATGACAATCAGGAAGAGGAAGGGGTTCAGTTCCAATCCTTGGTGCAATCCAACTTTAGCTTTGAAACTCTGACTTTCCCCCACACTGCTTCTCACTCTTGTCTAGCACTCTTTGTACATGACCTATAATAGTGCTATGGACTTCCCAAGGAGTCCATGAATTCTAGCAGGTCCCCAGACTTTCACCCTAGGCACCCGGTCATAATTCTCTAGATTGATGAATAAAATCTTCATGTTGCACTGGCCATGTTGCTGATATTTCTGCATCACTTGTCTCAAAACAAAAATGGTGGTGCTTCTTCTGGGCATGAATCCAAGTTGACCCTCATGGACTTCTACTGTTTTTCTTAACCCCTGGCCTATGACTTTGTCTCAGATCTTGAAGGTATGTGGTAGGGGTTTAATTCCTTGGGAGCTTTTGAAATCTTGAATGTAACTACTGTATAACAGATTTATCGTATATTCAATTCTCCAGTAAAATATATTAGACAAGGGGCAAGGAGAAGTGTTCAAAACCCATAGGAAATCAATTTTCTGTTTTTATTTTGAATTTATGTTGCTTTAAAACTTGCTTGTGATTTCCTTATCCTCTGTTTCTCGTCCCATTGCATCAATGATATTCTTTGTGTTCTGTTTGAGCACTCACACTGTAACTCCCTTTTAGCTGGGGCTCCAGGCTGACAAGCAGTGTTCACTGAACTCAGACATCAATACCCATTTTCTTTATTGCGCAGCATGAAATCTTGCAAATTCATCTCTTTGCGGAACTGCAACTTAGACATTTCCAATTGTTGATGCACTATGAAGCCTCCACTCCTTTGATATTTTTCTGAAGTATCCCTTTCCATGCACTATTTATTAGTTTGGAAATTCATTCATGTATATATTGGGCAAAATTTTACGCCCTGTGGGTAGGCGCGTGCCCAACCCAATTGGGCGTAAAATAGCACAGGAAGATGTCGGGCGAGCATACCGACATCATCCCACATGCACACAATCTTCCAGTCAGCGGGCGTGTGCATCAATTAAAAGGCCACTTAAGGCCATTAAAAACCCAATTGATCCTGATTTTATGTTGCTCATGCGATTTTGCGCTTGTCACATGGGCAAACAGGCAGGAGGGCAGCCCACGGTTTGCAAAACATCATCCATTGACAGGATAGAAAGGGTGAGCAGTGAGGAGTTTAAGAGATAGTTTGCTGCTGGTTGCTCATTTGAACTTGACAGCTTCATCTCTGTTCTGAGCTTCATTCTTTAGCATTTCTCGGCGACATTTCAGGACTCATTGGTGCCTCAAAGGCCCCTGGAGGATTTTGATCGTGTGAACCTACCAGGTATCAGTCAGCCTTCCGTTACCCTGGTAATGGGGATTGTGGTCTCCGCTGGTGGCACCTCCTCTGAGGGGGAAGAGAGGGGCAGAAGGGAGAGGAGGCCACGTGTCCCAGTGCAGCTTCCGGGGGAGTGACCTGTGGGAGGAGAGGCGGAGGCACAAGGGGGGCAGGGCCAGCAGGTAGTCCAAGGCGGAAGGGGCTGCAGAAGATGCCACTAGCCTCTTGCCAGGGTTTACAGGTGGCAATGTAGCTACCACCAAGGTGCAATGCCAAAGGAGGCCCCACCTCTCCATGGAGACCATGACTTCCATTTGTCATATGATTGGGCATGAGATCACCTCCAACTGTGTGGATGGAAACCTCATACCAGTGTCTCTGAAGGCCACAGTGGCCCTCAACCTCTATGCCAGCAGCTCTTTCCAGGGCTCAGTGGGGGATCTGTGTGGAGTGTCCCAATCAGCTGTCCACAGTTGAGACAAGCTGGTGACAGAAGCTCTGTTCAAGCGGGTAATGATATTTGTTCATTTCCGTATGGATGAGGCCAGCCAGGCTGAGCGGGTCAGAGGCTTTGCAGTGATTGCTGGCTTCCCCTGCGTCCAGGGTGCAATCGACTGCACACATAGCCATCAAGGAGCCAGCGGGTCAGCCCAGTGCCTTGGTCATCAGGAAGGGATTCCGCTCAATGAACGTCCAGATAGTGTGTGACCACAGGATGCAGATTCTGTAAGTTTGTGCGAGGTATCTGAGCAGCTCCGATGACATCCTGAGAAACTCCCAGGTGCTGAGCTATTCAGTGCTCCAGTCCGACTGGATGGTTGGCTGCTGGGTGACAAGGGCTACCTGTTGAAGAGGTGGCTTATGACATCTCTCCACCACCCAGGAACAGAGGCAGAGAAGTGTTACAATAGTAGTCATGCCTCCCACAAGGGTGGTGATAGAGATGACCATAGGTCGTCTGATGATGCGCTTCCGATACCTGGACTGTTCAGGGGGTGCACGACAATACACCCCAGGGCGGGTGTCACTGATAGTGGCTGCATGCTGCGCTCTCCACAATCTGGCACTGGCAAGGCGGTACCCACTGGAGGAAGAGGATCTTGACACAGTTCCACAGGCCACAGAGGACAAGTCCAGTTGTGAGTCAGAAGTGAGCACAATGAGGTGAACGCTGAGGGCGTGGACCAGACCTCTGGATCTTTCAGGGAGGCAGGGACACCAGGGATGTCTTGATCCAACGTCCTTCAGCTCGGCTGCCAAAGATCTGCTTCCACCTCATGCCAGGACAGCTGCCTCCATCCTGGATGTCTGAAATGACCCTTTCATTTGAACCCAAAGTCCACATGGTGCCTGTGCAATAAAGTTTAGAGCCATTCACGTCCAGCATTACATACTGGTGTACCCTGCACCAAAACAAAATGTGAAGCATACTCAGGCCGTTACGACAAAAACTAAATTTATGTAATTTTCACAATCAAAACGACTTAACATAACCATTTCTGGTGCTCACTTCCACACCAGTAAACATAAACAAAACATTACAGAACAGAAGATCACCCTTGACCAGCCCCTTTTGTGCTCATGGTGTCTTAAACGTGCTATGTCCTGATGCTCCCCACTTGCTGGCCCGGCATTGGAGACAGCTGTTGACTCTGATGTCTTATTGGCCTTGATGACCTTGGTGGTCATCCTCTGGCCTGTGGAGCCTGTGCTGGCCCCACCTTGGAGGGAGTGGCCAGTGCCAGGGCTGGCATCTCCCCAGTCTCCGCAGCCTCATCAGATGCCATGGTCACTGGCAGACGGGCAGAGGAGCTGCTGCCGTCATTCAGAGCGCCCTGAGAGGAGCCCACAGAGGCAACAAGCAGCTCATGCACCAATGTGAGGTCACTCTGGCCCTCTCTGCTTGCCAGTGATGGACAGGCGCCTAGCTGGGATACTGGGTTCTTCATGCAGCTTCCACACTGGCACTGACCACCTGAGGTCATTGAGGGCCTTGCAGGACTGAGCACAATCCCAGGAATCCCTCATTCTGTCCCTGGAGGGCCTCTCCATGAGAGTCGCCACTCTTTCAATAGAGGAGGCAGTGCGCTTGGCCATGAGGGTCAACACAGTGCTGATGCTCTGCATGGACTCCTCCAAAACAGAGACCATGGCACACATGCCCTCATGGATCTCCGCCAGATTGTCCTGCCCACCCCACTGGACATCCAGCATTTGCCAGCTAAGGGACGACTCCAGAGGCTCAATCTGCCTTTGACTGAGCATCGCCCCCCTGGTCTCCAGCAGTCCTCAGACTACTGGCACCCTGGGCGGTCTCTGTCTCCGCCTGCTCCTCAAGCAAGTGTGAAGTGCCCTTAGCGCTCTGCTCCAGCATTCTAGCCAAAGATCTAACGCCCACTGAGGTGCTGGTATCTGTGCTGGTGCCTGGTTCAGAGACCGGGCGTGACTCAGGTGCATGTGACGCCTGGCAATCCTCCGGCTTCAGGGTTGGTTCTTTGGGGTCCTGCGAATCCAAGGGAGAACAACAACATGTCATTAGTTTAAGTCATCGCACTGTCACTAAGCCACATCTAAACTGCAGCCGTGCACACAGTTCTCAATGCTTGCAGCCCAGGACTGCTCCAGGGCCCTGAAATTTAAGAAGAGTTCAGTGAGCTGTCACTGAAATGCCTTTTGGAGGCCCTGCATGATGTTCTCCATCCCTGCTCTGGCCACTGGAGTTCCAGCAATCCCACCACTCCATATTGGAAGGGAGTGACAGTGGTGGTCAGTGCCAACACTGTACAGGAAAGGTTGGCCATCCAGTGCAGAAGGAGGATGAATGATCTCATCCATGCCCCCAGGGTAATTCAGCCATCTCATCATGCTAATCTCTCTCACTCACAAGCCCATCACACATTCACTGGCACCTCACTCACTGCCAGCTCAAGGGGCATCACCACCTACTCTCACACACACACCCTCACATCTCCATCTGGCCTAATCCCCTCTTGAGACTGCACAGTGAACTAGGGTTGATCCCTTGTCTTAATGTTAATGGTAGAAAGAGGGATATGCCAGGCCATAAGGTTACAGATGACCTACAGCGCCTCATGAATGCCAGTTTTGATTTACTAGACCTGTCCAAAATCTATCCCATTTAAGCATGATGGTGGAGCACACAATATTAGATATGCAGTATCCTCAATGTGAAGACAGGATTTAGTCTCAACAAGGACTGTGCGTTGATTACTCCTGCCAATACTGCCATGAACAGATGCATCTGCAACAGTAGGCTGGTGGTCAAGTAGATTTCTGTCATTGGTTCCCGCAACACCTGCCGCAGATATGCCCTTTGGGGCTTGGCCAGCTCAATCAGCGGAGGTGCTACCGAGCCACTCTTGGCAATGGGCATTGAAGACCTCCACCCAGAGTACATTCTGTGCCCTTGCTACCAAGTGGTGTTCATCATGGAGGAGCACTGATTCACCAGCTGGGGGAGGACAGTAGGTGCTAATCAGCAGGAGGTTTCCTTGCCCATATTTGACCTGATGCCATGAGATTTCATGGGGTACAGACTCAATGTTGAGCTAGGACTCCCAGGGCAATTCCCTCCCAACTATTTACCACTGTGCTGCCCTATCTGTGGGACAGGATGTACCCAGAAACAGTGAAGGGTGAGCCTGGAACATTGGCTGTAAGGTATGATTCAGTGAGCACAACTATGCCAGGCTGTTGGTCGACTAGGCTGTGGGACAATTCTCCAAATGTTGGCACAGGCTCCTAGGTGATCATGAGGAGAACTTTGCAGGTTTGACTTGATGGGATGTGCTGTTGTCATTTTCCATGCCTAGGTCAATACAGGGGGCAGAATCTTCAGCTCGGTGAGCGGGGGTGGGGCCTGCTCACCGAGGCGTAAAATAACCCACGGTAAAGTCAGGTGTGCGTCCCGACATCACCGCGCGTCATTCGGATTTTCAATTCGGCGGGCACACAGCAGAGTTGGCTGCCCGCCCGCCAAACTGTCAAAGGCCTATCAAGGCCAGTTAACTACTAACTAAAACAATAAACTGAGCTGCCCGTCCAACCTTAAGGTTGTTGGGCAGGCGAAGAGCCCAGGCAGCCTTTGTAGTTTTCATGGAACCTCATCGACAGGCGGGATGAGGGTTCATGAAGGTTCTTAAAGGTTTGAAAAAATTTTTAATAAAATTCATAGACATGTCCCAGCTCATGTGACAGTTTCACATGAGGGGACAGGTCCTAATTTTTTTTTTCATTTAGGCAACACCCCGCCACCCCCCGGCCGCACAGGGAGTGTTCAGGAAAAATGTGCGTGCAGGTGATTGGCTGCACACACACCCGCCTGTGCCCACTCCTGCACAACCCCCTTGACGGGGAGAAAATTCTCCCCCTAGTGTTCTGTCTCATTTTACTTTTTCCCATTGCAATCTTTCTCTAGTGGTTTGGTACATCTGGGTAAGGACAGCAAGACTACCATCCCTAGAGGACATTACTGAACCAGATGGGTGTTTACGATAATCCAATAGTTTCATGGTCCAAATTTCTGAGACTGGCTTTTAATTCCAGATTTATTAATTAAATGAATTTAAATTCCATCAGCTTCCATTTGAACTCATGTCCTCAGAGCATTAGTCTGGCCTCTGGATACTAGTCTAGTAACATTATCACAATGCCATCATTCATAGTAACATTATCACTATGCCATCGTCCACAGTAACGTTATCACTATGCCATCGTCCATAGTAACATTATCACTATGCCATTGTCCACAGTAACATTATCACTACGTCACTGTTCCTATTCTGTCATTGCTATTAAAATATACCTAATAAGAATGTAAGCTGTAAACTTAGATCTAACTCCCAGGAAACACTAAACTTTGGTAGAATTTCGGTCTTGCCAGTGGAGCATTAGGTTATGAATTCTATCACCTTACCTCTCAAAGAATGATTCCCTGAAAATATAGAAATGTTAATTGCTACCTTAGGAAATTAAATTTGAACAAATAAATTAGCTTTCATGATTAGGAAAACAGCCTGCAAAATTAGAAAATCTCTATTTGTAAATAAAATGTGCTCCTGGTGCCTGACTGGGCCCCAAGCAAAATGCAACGGAACCATGAACATAGTAACCTACCCAGTAACTCAGTTAGGGTGTAGTTAGATCACCACTTTCTCATTGACATGAAGTATCTTGAGACGTGCATCAATTCCTGCCTTGATTTAAAGAAGTTCTCCCCTTAAATCCTGAAGTCCGCTCCAAGTACTGGTTCCCCTTTGGATTGAACACAGGATCAGGAATGGGCCACTCAGCCCTCGAGCCTGTTCTGCCCTTTCCTTAGATCACAGCTGGCCTGTATCTCACCTCCATTTACACACCTCTGTCCCCCATCCCTTGATAACCTTATCTCATAAAAATTTGTCAGTCTCACTCTTGAACATTTCCCAGCCTGTTATTAGAGAGAGTTTCACACTTCCACGAGCCTTTGGGTGAAAAAGTGTTTCCTGACTTCATGACAGAATGGCTTTGCTCTAATCTTAAGATTTATGCTCCCATGTTCTAGAATCCTTCACCACAAGAAATACCTTCTCTATTGTTTCAAATCGGTTTACCATGTTAAACACTCCGATTAGAGCCCCATCAACCTTCTAAGCCCAAGTTTATGCAACCTGTTCCAAACAGGTAAGGAGGATGAACGAGCACCCCTCCAATCACCTTCCTCAGTTAGTCAGAACAAAGATTTTTAAATTTATTTTCCCCATGGATGCCTTTTCCAAATCCCAAATGTATTTTTTCTCCATCTATGCAGTGGGTAATAAGGAGCCAATCATGAGGTTTTCTTGAGTCAAAGAAAGAGAAAGTTTGTTAGCCACTAAACCGAAGGAAAAAATAATAAAAGACACAACATTACACAAACAGAGGTATCTGAACTAAGGAAAGTTAGAGTCCAAATAAAAAGTTAAAAGAATCTACGGTTGCTTGTCCTTGAGGAGTAGATTGTTGAACGTTGCAGCCGTTTTAAGTTAGATGGTTCCTTTAAAAAATCCTGAAGTTGAATTGAAGTCCACGTAACTGCATTTGCTTGAGATGATTTCCCTTTTTTCTAATCCGTAGTCTGTCAGCCAGAAATCAATGAGTTTTTCCAGAGGTTCTTTCCGATAGACGTTCAATATCTCTTGTGCTGGATTTTAGACTATAGAGATAGGGCTTTACTTGACTTAAGAGAGAGAGAGGGAGAAATTCCTTACTGCTCCATTAGCAGCTTCTCTAGGTTCCTCTGCCTCTGCTTGGCAAACCCAATTCTTAAAATCCTGCTTGCTGTATATTCCAAAGGAATTTGTCTACCCTGTCTGGTGTAGTCATTGTTGCAAAATAAGCAATCGTATTTTAATGTTTCATCTCAGAAACTTTTAACAGTTTCAAGATAGTGGAAACCAACAGGTGATAGGGTTTGAGTGTCTGTTGGTTGTATATCCTGGCTGGCTAGCAGTTCCCCATTGTCTTGCCAGGATTACAGTTGATTAAAGTCCAGCACTTTGCATTGTTAATTTCTTACTTTCAATAGTCCTACTTGAAGTGGACCTTGACACCCCTAGGTTTAACACTCCAGGAGCAACATGTCAGAGCATGTCTGCAGTGCAATACATAACTATTCAGAAGTGGTCCACTTACAATTCCATAAATCAGGTGACTTGTGGTGGCCATCTTTCATCAGTATCTTTTCAAAAACGTCCTCTTTAAACAGTTCAGTGTGTTTTTGATTAGCTGGTGAAATTATAGGTAGAATATCACTCAGTTACAATTTCCCTTTGTCGTGACAAACCTGTCCTCATAATTTAACCTTTTTAACCCTAGTATCATTTTGGAAAATCTGCACTGTAAATTCTCTAGGGCCAATAAAATCTTCCTGAGATGCAGTGTCCCAAGCTGAATCCAATATGCTAGATAGTGTCTGACCAAGGTTCTATGCAACTGAATCATAACTTTCCCCCACTTCGCATTCCAAATCTCTTGAGATAAAGGTCAACATTCCATTAGCATTCGTACTAGCTTTAAGTGATTGTGTAAAGTATCTGGACTCTCAAATCCCTTTGCTCTGTGGCAGTTTTTACTCTCACCATTTAGAAAATAATTTGATTTGTCTTTCCAGGATTTAAAGTGGATTGTCTAACACTTTCCCAAATTGAACTCCATATGCCACCATCTTGCCGACTGACATAATCTGCCTATGTCCTGGAACAAGGTGATTGCGGTCAGTTTGTCAGCTCCAAGTTGAAAAGAGTCAGGATCTGGGAGGACAGGAATGACGCCTTTAAGAACCTCCACCTTAAAAATAATTGCAACAAGAGTGGAAGCATTTGGGGTAGGAGGAGATTTTGATTAGCCAGTTGAGCATTAAAGGGAAGGTTCATGTTAAGTCAGAGACCAGGAGTTGAAAAGCTAAAGATGTGTGTTCTTCCCTTGTGTAATGTGGGTTAAAAGGTGTTTAGAACTTGGATTGTTCAAGGACTTCCTGTTTATAAGATCAGGGAGGGTCTGGGACAGTAGGCCCTTTGTAACTTCCTGCTCCCATCTAATCAACCTATTGTTGCTCCATTTTAACATCATCCACAAAGTAGATGTAGAGCTCTAACCATTATTCCATGTAGACGACATCCATAGATATCTCCAGCCACCTCGCTAGTGACTTCCTTAAAAAGTGTAGATATATTAGGTAGACATTGGGTGGAATTGTTCATGTCCGCTGGCATTGTGCACACTTGGCAGCTTGAGCAGACAATAAGGCAGGGGCCAAAAATTGGCTTCACAGTTGCGATTGTTCACCGATGGTGGGCCACATTACCCGCCATCAGATGTCATCATTGTAATACATCTGCATATCATTATAAAACTAGCCCGCCCGAGGCATCCCCCTTGCCCCTGCTGGATTGTCTGCCCACAACATGTTTCACAACAGCATATAAGGCGTGCGCTTGGTGAGCTGCACTTTGAGTGGAAGTGGGAGGTGAGTACCCAGTAACAGTGCGCAATGCTAGCAAGGGTCGCCATGGGGGTGGGGACAAGGGCTGCCCTGCGGTTGAAGGTAGTGCACAAGTATGTGCGGGGTGTGGGGAGGGAAGTGGCCACACATTATAAAGTGACCATTGCTCTGCAGCTGAGACAGTTCAGACGTAGCCACAAGCCTCTAGCTTATCTGCCCACTTGAGCAACGCAGGGTCATGCAAGTGCCACTGAGTGCTCCAGAGCTTTTCACCCCTTGGGCACAGATTGCAAACTAATGAGCGTTTTAGTGGACTCCAGAACAGTTGGACTGGCCGTGGAGCAGTCACTGGTGGAGGCCCCTTTCAATGTCTTCAACCCAGTTTGAACCAGCACCCCCACGGTTCAAGATAACAGCACACCTTGCAGATTAGGAGAATGCCTGTGCCTGAGCTGAGAGCACAGCCTGCAGTCCAATGGGCAAAGCTGCTGCCAATCGGTCAGGTGGAGTGGGGCGGAGGTGGGTGGGGTTTTGGGCATCCATGCAGTGCACTAAACTCTGGCCATCCAAGTGGTGGCCAACACTCTCTAGGATGCATGAAGGGGCCTTCAAACTTAACCAACAGAGCTTCTTAGTGCACCAAAGCCAACACACATACCTCTCTCTTTCACCCTGCAGGAGGAGTACATCAGGAACATGGAGCCTGGTGAACTAGCTGTATGCCTGATGGCCTACAGAGAGCGGAGATGAAGAAGAAGAGGATGGCGGAGGTGCCTGGCTGGGCGGGGGGAGGAGCAGCACCCTCAGCAAGAAGGGGTAGCTGGGGTTCCCACACACGCCGCTAAAGAGCCACAGTGAACCATCGCTTGAGGACACTCCATAGATCTTCACATAGCCTCCGAGAATGTCTGACTCCTGTCTGGTCGAGGGCCGCTCACTTGTGCTCTGTGACCAGGGTCATATTATAGAGACGCAGCCTTGAAACTTTAAAAGCATCTTGGCCTTTGTCCACCTTCGCAACCTGAGCCCTTCAGGAGCACAACGTCACTGGTCACAGATGCTGAAGAGATGGGGGCCAGCCCCACCTTAAAGGTACTGAGAGCACACAGAGAGTATGATGGAACTCTGTGACACCTGCCCATGACATTCTGGCAGCAATAACAAGCACGGCCGAGTTGCAGGCATCAGTAATATGTCCAGGGAATATGAGTCTGGACTATCACTTTGTTCTGAAGGCTGCACAAAGCACAGGGAAGAGGCCCTGGACTTAGACACCTGCACAGAAAGGTTTCACATCTGAGTGACATGAACACTGCTCATCAGAACAAGGAGCCACAGGCAGGGAGACCTACTTAGGAGCTTATTGACAATAGTGAACAGTATGTACAAGTCACCCATGCCCAAGCTGTACAACTACATCCTCTTAACTTTCCTAACCCTGCCGCTATGTCTTGGTGCTCCCAGACATCCACAGCGGAGGTGGAGGCAGCCTGTTTACTGCCAAACCCTGTCTGTGATGACCTTGATGGGCGTGCTCTGGAGGGCCGAGACCTGGAGAACCCCAGCCTGCTTTTGAGGTCCTGCTGTGTGGCAGTGGCACCCTCCTCGGCCTCTGGAGCTGGAGCTGCTGGGGTCACAGGAAGAGGGGATTCGGATGGGCCAAACATTCCCGGGGTCACCTGGATGGATGATCCCAGATGTGCATTTGCTGATCCTCCTCCCTATGGGTGCCCAAGTGACTCCTTGACGAGAAGGGGAAGCTGGAATGAGATCGGGCTGCCCCATATCCCTCCCCCGTTGACACTGTTGGAGGCCAACTATGGTGTCAGCGATGGAGTTCAGCCTGTGCAGCAGTGCTGAGCGGCATCCTGGACCAAGGTCTCTATGGCAGCCGCCATCCTACCAGTGTTGATCTCAGTGCATTAGCATGCCGATGCTATCACCTCAGCCTGAAGGCAGACAGACTCTTCCATCATGCCTTGCAATCTGAGTGCATTGGACATCCCTTCCTGATATTCCCGAGCTTGCAGCTCCAGCAACTGTGACATGACGGAGTCCGGAGGTTCATCATCTGACTCGGGCTCAGCAACGTTCTGGCCTCCAGCAGCCCTCTGAGTGCTGCGGACTTGGGAAGTCCCTGCCTCCACCTGGTGTGGATCAGTAAGTGTGATGTGCTCACCAGATTGTGATCCATCTCCACAGGACCCTCACTCACTGCCAGTTCAAGGGACATCACCACTCACTCTCTCACACACACCTTCAATGTCCTCATCCCATCCATGGGACTACTCACCACCCACACATGCTAGACACACTTATCATCTAGCCTGGCAGGCATCCTGATACCCTCTCTCCATCTCTATTCTACCAGAGGCTACTGTAAAGCTAGGTCCCACCAAGGTATATGTCTCTGTGTTGGTGGAAGGTGTGGGTGAGTGCTGTGATGGGTCTTCAGGGAGTGTTTCAGTGGATTCCTCTTCTGAGCTTTCCTCGGGGCTTAATTGGAGACCCTGGGTTATGAGGTCTCTTGGCAGTTTCCCAGATGTGCCTGCGGAAGCAAGGGGAGATAATTAGTGCATGGCAGTGGCCTGTGAAAGAGGACACATTGCTCATGGCACAGTTGTCTGATGGGTGTTGCACTGCTGGATCCTCACGTGGTAGAGCAGAGCCGACCTCACTGTCAGCACAGGACTGGTCCAGATCGTCACCGGCCAGCTGGATGGCTCTGTTTTCCAAGTCCGTGAGGACCTTGATTTCTGGCATTCCACCATCAGTCTGCGACCTCTCCCTGTTGTTGTGTGCCAGCTTGCCCTGCATGAATAGAGATGGAGAGCTTGTATCAGGACACCTGCCAGGCTAGATGATAAGTATGTCTAGCATGTGTGGGTGGTGATTGGTCCCATGGATGGGATGAGGACAATGAAGGTGTGTGTGAGAGAATGAATGGTGATGTCATTTGAGCCGGCAGTGAGTGAGATCCCTGTGGATGTGTGCTGGGTTTGTGAGTGTGTGAGTTGAGAGTAATGAGAAGAGTGACTTACCCTGATGGAAGGGAGGAGACCATTCATCCCCTTGTTGCACTTGGTGGCTGTCCACTTTTGCAGGGCGTTGGCACTGACCACCACTGCCACTGCCTCCCGAGTCAGTTTAGTGAGGTGGCTGCCCCCTCTGCGGCCAGGGCAGGGGTAGAGGACATCCCGGCGAGCCTCCACTGTGTCCAAGAGGCATTCGAGGGATGTGTCGTTAAACCTGGGGGCTGCAATCTTCATGCCTTTCAGGGTCACGTCTTCTGTGCAGCAGTCTTGAGTTGAAAGCACTGAGAGGTGTGCACTTGGCTGCACTTTAAATATGACATCCGGCGTGATGAAGCAGCGAGGTGATGTTGCGGCTGGCGAATGAGAGCCTGCCCACCATGGAAATGGCGTGTTTCACGGGAATGTATAATTAATGCTGCAGATTTGGTATAGTATGGTGTGAAAAGCCACCATTATGCCTGTTAGGACACTTAGTGCAAACCTGGGGTGACTCCGCCCATTACCTACACTTCACATCTTCATGTTGACTCTCTTTGATTGGTTCATGCATATACAAATTGCTCAGTCACTATCACTGATGATGGATTCAAATAACTTTGCTACAACTGACATTAAGCTGACAAGTGTTTAGATTTCTGGTTTCTCCCTCTCGTTATAATTTACAAGGACCACAATTTGAATCTAGAGAGCTTCAGAAAAGTATTATATGCTGCATTTTCCTTTCCTGTTTATTTTAATGTTCATGGATGGAAACCATCAGGTACTACAAATTTGTCATTCTTTTATTTCCATTTTTAACATAATTGATTGATTTTTAGGTTCCTTTGCACTGCTGACATTTTATCCTCTTCCTCTACTGTGAAAAAGGATATGGGTGAAGATGTTCCCCTTCACATCTGTCTTAAATTGCTTTTTCAAGTGTGTTCTAATGTCCTGACCTACTGCAATACAGTCTATAAGAAGGGCTTGTCATTAGAGGTGTGTTTTCTTTTTGTAGTGACCTTCCTGATCAGGTGGACATCAGATATCTCACGTGGAACAGGGGGATATTTTGACCAGGCAGCTGAGCATTAAAGGGAAGATTCACATAAAGTCAGCAGGAGTTCAAGAGCGATAAGATATACTGTGTCAGTCCCTTTGTAACTTCCTGCTCCCATCAATGCTCTATTTTAATGTCATCTATTTAAAGAAAAGTCCACTTCTCTTAGTTTCCTGACCAATATTTCTCTATCAATGAGCAACTATCAAATACAGATTTTCCATTCATTCATTCATATCCTGTTTGTAAACACTTGCTATACACAAAATGGCTACTGTGTTTGTTTACATAACACCATCTATATTCAAAAGGCAAGTAATCCAATGCTTTGGGACATTGTATGGATGATAAAGGCACAATACAAACCTATCTTCTATTTTACCTCAAAGTAATGCTTTCGATTTTTTAACCTATGCTAATTAATATCTTATAAATCTCTATAAAGACCCCTTTTTGTAGGCATTTTTGCAGGATTAAGGAGCTCAAATTTCTCACTTCTATCAGTGTAGCTCAGTTCAGATACCGAGAATTGGAATTATGGCTCTTCCTCCATGGTTGGTGTGTTTCCCTTATTGCTTGGTGAACAAAATCCAACTCAATTCTCAAGGTGTACCCTGACCAGGCCATTGGACAGAATAGTTTGAGATTTTCTGATCACGCGGTATTAATTCAGCTCACTTTGTTGATCTGCTACTTCACTGTTGGGTGTAGAGTGGCTACAAAATGTATGATGCTTTCACACAAGTGTTTCCATTCTCTTGTCTTTTTAAATATCTATTTGCAATATTTTTCTCAGTGAAGGCACTTTGAAAAGTTCTGGTGAAACACTGGGCTGAATTCAATGCCCTCCCTGTGCCAAATTTGCTGGTGATGAGGTATTTAATCCGGCAGGAGGGTGGCGCTGGGAACACTGCTGCTTTCCTGCCTCTGCCCCGATTCAGTCTATGTCAGGAAGGCTTGGGAACAGCCTTCTCATCCCGCCACCAACTGAGGCCCTTAAGGGCCCACTTATAGGCCTCATCCCACTGCCACTGGCATTCATTCAGCGATGAGTGAGGAATTCACCAGGCAGGGAGCCCAAAGAGCAAGCCCTGGGGGGGTTGCCTGTGAGTTTCCAGGATTGGTCCCTTTCTCAAAGGCATTCAGTGTCTGATCGAGGAACCCAGCATTGGGAAGGTTGGGCCCATTGAGAGCCACCCATCTCCCTCCATCCCCTCCCCTGCGATCCCCTCCTGCCATCACTCCCCTGTGGTCTGGGTCCCTCAGCAATACCGGGACTCAGGTGGGTCCAGTAATGCCAGCAGCCACCGCTCCTTTGGTGGAGCTGCCAAGTTAATTGGCTGGCAGCTCTTAGTAGGCACTACTTCCATTCCAGGGTCCTGGACCCGGAGAAGCCCCTTTGCTGACCAGTTTTAGCAATTAATGCGGTGGGCTTTCCTGAAAAGAGGTGCTGCAGGGCTCTCTCCGGCTCTCCAGCTTACACTAAATTCTGTTATTCCTGTATGACAGTCAAGAAACTGGATTATAGTTAACCAATTAAGAAAAATATGAATGATTTTCTACCCTCAGTTAATCAATTTATTTCAGACCTGTGTGTGCATACTTTGTAAATATTTATACTCGGGGCAGAATTTTCCTGTTGGCGTGCAGAGGCGAGCGTCCCAATGTCACTGCGCACCATTGCGATATTTCCTTGGGCGAGTGCGCGATAATACCCACTGTGCGCCCGCCATTAATTAATGGGCCACTTAAGGCCCTTGACTCACCAATCGAAGGCAATTTTTCGACGCCCGTGCAATCTTCAGGTCAGCTCACGGGCGCAATGGGCAGGCGGGTAGGAGACATTTGTATAAACCTCATCCACGGACGGGATAAGAGGGCTCAGTGGGGTCGTGAGTATGCTCTGTCAAATATTGATGTTTGAAAGTTATTGAAACTTGCCTGTGTGATCTGCAATACTTCAAAACACATTCCAGCTGCTTGGTCTGGACTCACAACCCTCAGGTCAGCACTCTGCAGTGAGGAATATTTTCTGGGCCTGCAGGTTTCAGGAAGCTTTTCCATAGCCTGGGAATGGGAGCTGAACTCTCCACTGGAGGCAGCTCCTCTGAGGAGGAAGGGAGGGATAGAATAAGGAGGAGGCCAGGAGTGTACGTTCAGCCTCCAGGGGAGCCACCTTTGGGAGGACAGGTGCAGGCACAAGGGGCGCAGGGCCAAGAGGTTGTCCAAGGTGGAAGGGGCCACAGAAGATGCCACTATCCTGCTGCCAGGGTTTACAGGCGGTGAAGCAGCTACCTCAATCTGTCTGAGGTCCAGTGCCGAAGGAGGCTCCGACTCTCAAGGGAGACAGTCAACTATATCAGTCAGATGATTGGCCCTGAGATCTCCCCTAACTGTGTGGGTGGACACCCCATGCCAGTGGCTCTGAAGGTCACAGTTGCCCTCCACTTCTATGCATCTGGGTCCTTCCAGGGCTCGGTGGGTGATCTTTGCGGTGTCTCCCAATCAGCTGTCCACACTTGTGTCAAGCAGGTTACAGACGCTCTGTTCAGACGGGCATTGACCTTCATCCACTTCCGCTAGGACCAGGCAAGTCAGACACAGTGAGCCAAAGGCTGCGCAGCCACTGCTGGCTTCCCCCGTGTCCAGGGTGCTATAGACTGTACACATGTGGCCATCAAGGCGCCAGCAGGTGAGCCCGGTGCCTTCGTCAACAGGAAGGGCTTCCACTCCATGAACGTGCAGATAGTGTGTGATCACAGGATGCTGATTCTACAAGTCTGTGCAAGGTACCCAGGCAGCTCCCACGACACCTACATCCTCAGACACTCCCAGGTGCCGGGGCTCTTCAGTGCTCCAGCCCGGCTGGATGGATGGCTGCTGGGTGACAAGGGCTATCCCCTCAGAAGGTGGCTCATGACGCCTCTCCACCATCCAAGAACAGAAGCTGAGCAGCGGTACAATAGGAGCCACAGCTCCACAAGGGCTGTGGTGGAGAGAACCATCGGTCTTCTCAAGATGAGCTTCCATTGCCTGGACCGCTCAGGGGGCGCACTCCAGTAACCCCCCAGACCGTGTCTCGGTGATAGTGTTTACATGCTGCACTCTCCACAATCCTGTGCTGGAAAGGGGGAACACGGTGGACGATGAAGACGTTGATGCAGTGTCTGCGGCTGCACACGATGAGTCCAGCAGTGAGTCCAAGGATGAGCAGGCACAGGGAGATGCTGAGGGGGTAGACGCTGACCTGGGCATCCTCCAGGGAGACAGGGACACTGGGAGGCTTTAATCCAATGAACCTTCTGCTAGCACATCACAGATGGACCTCCAGGACAAGCCTGGACTGCAGGCTCCATACTCGATACCTCAGTGCAAAATCTGCCTGGTTAGGAACTGTCACTAGGGGCCTTGTTAATGAAGCTGAATGTCCCACAAATCACTCCTAACATTTTCGGAAACCATCCACCTGCAGAAGAAAAGAGGCACCCTCGACCATGGTCATATGTCTGAATTTAATATCACAGGCAAAGAAACTTAATGAAACAAAATGACAAGGTGTTCCAATTCAAAACAAATCATAAGGACCCCATCTCGGGCCAACACAAAAGCACCAGTGAGAAACCCGTGGTGTGCCTGAGGTGCCTCATGTTTACATTTCCGGGTGCTGTGTCTTGGTGCTGACCCCTCACTGGGAGTGGTATCTGAGCCAGCTGCTGACTCTGCTGTCCTGTTGGCCTCGATGACCTTGGTGGGCGTCCTCTGGCCCGTGGAGCCTGTGCTGGCCCCGCCTGGGAGGGAGCTGCCAGTTCCACAGCTGGCACCTCCCCAGTCATCACAGCCTCACCAGGTGCTACGGTCACTGGGAGAGGGGCGGAGGAGTTGCCGCCCTCATCCGGAGCGCCCTGAGAGATGCCCGCAGAGACAACAGGCAGCTGCTGCGCCAACGTGAGGTCGCTTCGGACCTCCCTGCTCACTGTGAATGGGATGGGCACCGAGCTGGGAAACTCCCACACTGGCACTGACCAGCTGAGGGCAATGCCGATGTGACGGTTTGCTGGTCCGAGTGCATCCCCAGGAAGCTCTGATGGGTCTCCTGGAGGAGCCTCTCCACGAGAGTCTCCACTCTCTCCATGGAGGATGCATGGTGCTCGGATATGAGGCTCATTGCTTCGGCGATCGTCCACTTAGACTCCTCCACCACGGAGACCAATCCAAGCATAGCCTCATGTATCTCCCCCAGATGCTCCTGCACACCCGGTCGCATTTCCTGCATTTCCTGCATTGCAGACGACTCCAGAGGCACATCATCAGGCACCGACTGAGCATGTACCTGGTCCCCTGCAGACCTCTGACTGCTGGCACCATCGGCACACTCTGACTCTGCCAGCTCCTCCAGCAACTGTGAAGTGCCTTCACCGCTGTGCCCCGGGACACTAGCCAATGTTTGAGTTCCCACCGAGGCGCTTGTATCTGTGCTGGTGCCTGCCTTACAGAAATGGTGTGACGCTGGTGAGACTTCAGGCCCCTCAGGTGTGAGAGTGGGCCTCTGCTGCCCCTCCTCCCAGCCCTGACCTGATGATGCTGCATGGAAGAACAAGGAGAGTGGGTCAGTTAACGTGGAGACAATCTCAAAGTGCATCCCTGTCCCCCGGATCATTATGCGCTCATCCTTCCATACCAATGGTCAAACCATGTTGCAAAATTAAATCAATTAACATTCAGCAGTTCTGTGGCTGTTGGGAGAACAATGCTGACCTCACTGTTGGGCATAAATACCTGGCGCCCCAGTCTCACCGCCACCTGTGGACCTTGGTGCATGGCACCTCTCCAGATCAAGGGCCTCCTCCTCGAAGTGGCTAAGAATGGCGATCTGCGCCTGGCCACCACCAGTCCTTGCATTCTCTGCCGCATTATGAGCATTCTTCTCCTGAAAATGAGAGACGAGCATTGATTAGTGAAAATTACACGTGGTCTCTCCTCATGCACAGCCCACTCCAACCAGAGTGGGACATATCAAGGCTCCAGAACCTCCTTACCCTGCTACTGCTGAACACTCACACAAAGATACTAGGCCTGGTCCACACCCCCGCAACGCGCCCCTCCCCAACCACCGCCCCCCCCCCACACCCACACCCCCCCACCAACACACACGCCCCACCACCCCCCCCACACACACCCCCACCCCCCCCACCCTCCCCCCACACACACACACCCCCACACCCCCCCACACCCCCCCCACACACACACCCCCCACCCCCCCACACCCCCCCACACACACCCCCCACACCCGCCCAGACACACACACCCCCCACACCCCCCCAGACACACACACCCCCCCACCCCCCCACACCCGCCCACACACCCACACCCCCCACCCCCCCCCCCGCACACCCGCCCCCCGCCCCCCCGCCGACACCAAACCCCCCCACACCCCCCCCCCCAACACACACACCCCCCCCCACCCCCCCCCCACACACACCCCCCCACACCCCCCCCCCACACACACCCCCCCACCCCCCCCCACCCCCCCCCACACACACACCCCCCCACACCCCCCCCCCAACACACACACCCCCCCCCACCCCCCCCCACACACACACCCCCCCACACCCCCCCACACCCCCCCCACACACCACACCCCCCACCCCCCCACACCCCCCCACACACACCCCCCCCACCCCCCCACACACACACACCCCCCCCCACCCCCCCACACCCCCCCCACACACACCCCCCCACCCCCCCACACCCCCCCCACACACACACCCCCCCCACCCCCCCCCACACACACACCCCCCCACACCCCCCCCCCCAACACACACACCCCCCCCCACCCCCCCCCACACACACACCCCCCCACACCCCCCCCCCACACACACCCCCCCACCCCCCCCCACCCCCCCCCACACACACACCCCCCCACACCCCCCCCCCCACACACACACCCCCCCCCACCCCCCCCCACACACACACCCCCCCACACCCCCCCCCCCACACACACCCCCCCCCACCCCCCCCCACACACACACCCCCCCACACCCCCCCCCCAACACACACACCCCCCCACCCCCCCCACACCCCCCCCCCCCCCCCCACACATTCCCCCCCTCCACCCCACCCCCATCTTGGGCACATGCTGCCTACATCACATTAGGCACCACACAGTATATCCTTCCATAGCAAGGAGGCACAAGCACGTGGAGCGCAGAGCGCAGCAGATGGTTCGTTGCCACGCCACCTTGAAGCTCCCCTCCCAGCATGTCATCACCCTGACTTGGACATGTCCTGGAGTTCAAAACAGCGCCTAGGTGCAGCTCCTCCAGGTTGCCCCCAAACCAGTCATGTGGGTCTCAGTATAACACATGCTGCAGGGACAAAACACATCTCTTCATCACCCTCTCAGGCTGACCTCAGCATGGGCAATATCTGCTGGCCCACACAGCAAAGGACAAATGCCGTCAATGATTCAATGCAGTCACTGCACTCAGACTTGGTGGGGGAGGCAGGGAAGTGGTGCCGGGGGGGGAAGCTGATTTGCTGGGTTAAATGCCCAATGCCAACAAGTCATTGAAGCGCTTGCGACACTGGATCCAGGTGCACCGAACCATGTCGCAGGAGCTCACCATCTTCACCACCTCCTCCCAGGCACGTTTCGTCATGTGGTGGGGGGGGTGGGGGCCTCCTCCTCCCACGCTGGGGAACCAGCACCTCCCACCGTGCTGCCACCTCCTCAAGGAGGTCAATAAGGCAATCATTGGAAAACGAGGGGCACACTGGCACCCACCCTACCCTCCAGCCTGGCCCGTCCCAATGGTCTACTCTCCAGACTTGCATAACCTCGATTGCCCCTCTGCGGAGCCCTTCACCCAGCCATTGCAAGCAGCCTTTCTGAGGCTGCCAGGGCCTTCCTTTATACAGGCTGCCGGGTCCACCATCACCCACCCACTCCCGCTAGGCACAGGAGTGGTGAAGTATGCTGGGCGGGCCTTAATTGGCCCACCCACGTGAAATGGTGGCACAGACCTGATCACGAGCAACGATCGGGTCCGCACCCACCCACGCCCGGTCCCACTCCACCCCCCCCCCCCCCACCCCAACCACCATCCAGAAAATTCTGCCCTTGGCATCGGTACAATTGTCAAAAAGCTGCGATCTGCAGTGAATTTTTACAGAACTTTGTGAAGTTTTTATGGAGTCCATGTATATTGAAACAATATTTAGCCTGAATATTATGTTCAAAATAAAATAAGGTGCAAGTATAAACTGGATACTTTTCTCCCTTCATCCCTCTCTCTTCTGTTGACCTGTTATACTTGCCTATTCGTCTCCCTTACCCCAATGCGTTATACTTCAGCAAAAAAAAGGCCTCCAAAAAAAGTCAGCTCTCAACAGGGAAGTCCTGGCCAGAATTTGAAGTTCACCAGCAACCATCACCCCCTCAGTATCTAAAATAGAAATTCTATGAGCATTAAGCTCAAAGAAAATGTTAAAGAATTTGTGCCCCCTCCTCATCATTGGCTGAAGTTTCCAAAAATGTAAAGGCCTCAACAGGATGGTAACTTCTTATCTTCCACATTCTTATCCTCCACATCCATAATACCCACTTTCACAGGAATGAGCAAAGTTCATTAACTAATGCAACTGTTTTTATATAATATCTTTAACCTAAGATCTCTGGGATATGGACTCTTCCAACAGCAAGACACCAGACAAGGAACACTGAGAAGTGCATAAAATAAGTAGAAACTTTTGTTGTTTGCTTATGCTATAAAATTGCTTGAGTTTCCTTTCCCGTTTCTCATCCATGCCTCCCTATGTTAGAATGATGCTTTGGCACATCATACCTGCTGCTCACACTGCAACTTCCTCTCTTCTGGAACTCCCAGAATGACGTTTCTTGAGCTTCATGATCGATAAAGAATTTTTTTTAACAATGAAATATTTTGCAAATTCACCCATTGCAAAACTACAATACAACAATATATAGTATACATATATATATAGATATATATATATGTATACTAATGGAGAATTTCTAAATTTTAAAAACTAAACAATGCCTGTTTTAAAGTGGCTGAAACTATGTCTGTCAGTGAAACTGAACAGCGGGAGCTATTTGACAGTTTCAAAGAAGCTTACACCTCATTGGTCTGAAGAGGCCCTAATGACCCCCAGTGGAGGCTGCAGAGACCAAATTCAAAGAGAACTATACAAAGGCCATCTACATTTTAGAACGCAGCTGGCTAAGCAGAGTCTACAAGTCTGCTAGGACAAAGAACCCTGCAACCTTCCTTTCAGTTCTTAATGGCTGGAACATTTAATCATCTCGGGGACCCAGTCGAGGGATATGTCCTTTGTCAAAGGTAGCCTGGAGAGATGGGAGTCTTGTGACATGAACCGCTAGCTGGTGGAACCAGTAATACTGCAAAGCTCAGTCTACCATTTTTACCTTATACAAGCAGCAGCACAGAAAAGGGGCTGTATCCAGGTTTGAATGCCTGACTCCCCAACTACACCGTTTCTATTGGAACTTCTGCAGCCTTGCCTACAAGACTGATTCACCTATGTGTGTCTCCCTTATCGTGGAACTCTACTGGAAAAGATACAGCATCAGTTTTCAGCCTGCCAGGCTCTGTAAGGAATACCTCATTGAACTTTGATTCCGGACTCTGGGCTCACGTGAAACAATAATCATGACACTAGGATGTTCTGAGGAACAACGGGACCTTGGTGTGTGTGTCCAACGTTGTCAGAAGGCAGAGGGGCATGTTAGTGGGGTGGTGAAAATGGCATATGGGACACTTGCCTTTATCAATCGAGGCATAGATTACAAAAGTAAGGAGGTCATGTTGGAGTTGTATAGAACCTTGATGAGGCCACAGCTGGAGTACTGTGTGCAGTTCTGGTCATCACAATATAGGAAGGATGTGATTGCACTGGAGGGAGTGCAGAGGAGATTCACCAGGATGTTGCCTGGGATGAAACATATAAGTTACGAAGAGAGGTTGGATAGACTTGGGTTGTTTTCGTTGGAGCAGAGTAGACTGAGGGGTGACCTGATCGAGGTGTACAAGATTATGAGGGGCATGGACAGGGTGGATAGGGAGCAGCTGTTCCCCTTAGTTGAAGGGTCAGTCACGAGGGGACATAAGTTCAAGGTGAGGGGCAGGAGGTTTAGGGGGGATGTGAGGAAAACCTTTTTTACCCAGAGGGTGGTGACGGTCTGGAATGCGCTGCCAGGGAGGGTGGTCAAGGCAGGTTGTCTCACATCCTTTAAAAAGTACCTGGATGAGCACTTGGCACCTCATAACATTTAAGGCTATGGGCCAAGTGCTGGTAAATGGGATTAGGTAGGTAGGTCAGGTGTTTCTCACATGTCGGTGCAGACTCGATGGCTGAAGGGCCTCTTCTGCACTGTGTGATTCTGTGAAAAACTCTTTTCTCTATGTCTTTCCCTGTAAATATTTCTTTTCCCTATCCCTCTTTTATCACATGTGTGCACAAGGGGCTATGTGGTGACACCCATCCCACATTTTAAGTGTGTGCAAATAAGCTAACTCTTTGGGTAGAATTTTTGTGTCGATGAGCAGGGGTAAAATGACGCACGGTGATGTCGGGCGGACATCCCAACGTCACCACACGGCACTTACATTCTCAGTTCGGCGGGCGCATAATCGAGTCAGCTGCATACCCGCCGACCTGTCAAAGGCCTATTAAGGCCTGTTAAAAACTAATTGGAATAATTAACTGAACTGTCCGTCCAACCTTAAGGTCGTCGAGGTGGGTGGTGGGGGGGAAGGGGGGCAGGCGAAGAGCCCAGGCGGCCTTCGTATTTTTCACGGAACCTCATCCACGGGCGGGATGAGGTTTCATGAAGTGTTTAAAAATACAATGAAATTTTTTTAAAAATTCATTGACATGTCCCAGCTTTTGTGACACTGTCACATGAGGGTACATGTCTTAAAAGTTTTTAATTTCTTTATTTAGATGTTTAAAACATAAACAAATCTTCCTGAGTCACCTCTGTGCCTCAGGGAGTTTTGTTTAGCCGGCCCTGACTCAGGGAATCCTCCCTGTCTGCACAGGGACTGCACAGCGCTTCTGGCGAGCATCACGCTGGCCGGGCCAATTCCCCCATAAAATGGTGGCGTGGCCCCGATCAGGGGCACCGATTGAGTTCGTGCCCGCCCCCGCATAACCACCTGCTCACCGCCCCCCCCCCCCCCAATAGGGGGAAATTTCTGCCCTTTGAGTTCATCCTATCACGATTTTGCAGTGGGGTTATTAATAGCAAAAACTGACCATCTGGGAAATACACCACCGCTTATAAAGGGGGAAATCAAAATCAAACCACCTTTCTGTTTACGGATGGGTGGTGAGAGGAGAAATCAGGGCTGTTTAAATTAACCCCCCCTTCCTGTCCATAACAGTATTTAAAATTCCACTTGGGACTGATACTATTATTTCCAGACAAATCTATACAAGGTTTTGCATCTGTCTCATTTATTACAAATACAAGTTAATTCAAAAGAAAGAGAAAGAAAGGCAGTCATTTCATTCTACCTTCTTCTGATCTGCAGTCTAAAACCTATCAACCGCAACAACTAATTGACCACACTAGTTGACAAACAGCAGCTGGACTTACCAATTGAGACCATTTCTCCGGGTGTAGTTGAGCTGTGGCCTTAAGGGACAGGCTAGTTTAAACACAGTCCTATCATAGCCGCCAAACACCCATAACCATGCTTCAGACCTCCAGCTTCTCATAAGCATTGCCACAAGAGGATCAGTTAGTAGTGACATTCCATAATTTTTTTGTGCAATCATTGCCTTTAACTCATTACATCTTTGACCTCTAATTAAATGTTCTGCCAGATAACTCACTATGCTGCTTAAAACATTCATAACTTCGTAGGACATCAAAAAAATACAAACTTTAGCCTGATTCATGTCTAGATGTGATGTTTGTGTGATAGGTTGTTTGTGTTGATACTAGATCAGTCACTGAGGCACACTCAACTCCCCTTGCAAACAGGAACAAATGTTATTGAGTCCCCCTTAATGAAGCGACCTGATTGAAGTGACCTGGGGTTATACAGGAGCTTGGTTAGACAAATTTGCATTTATATAGCTCCTTTCATGAGCTCAGGACGTTCTAAAGCACGTTACAGTAGTTCTGTACAGTAAAGTATTTCTTGAACTGTAATCACTGCTGTAATGTTGGAAATTCATTGTGATGCTTTGCTCAGGTGCAAGGTGTCATTGGCAGGTCCATGCGTTGCCCGTTCAATATCTTATCAGGTAAAGGGCACAAGCTGGAAGGCTGTGAATGCGAGCTCTCCTGACATCACAGAACCCAACTGGTTGATGTGATGACAGGGTACCAAATTTGGATCGCACATCTCTAGGCTAGGAATTTATTCATCACTCAGCAAAAAATAAGGGTGAAGCTCCAAGCTGGGCCACTCAGTAGTGTTCCTTAAAGGGTCAGGCACCCAGGCAGCGTAAATTTTAAGATTTTCTGCTATTGCAAACAGCTGGGAGGTACTGCGGATTGTTTTTGGAGGTGCTGTAGTGAGTTCCTGGATTTACCACTGAGTGTTGCTGCATCCTCACAGGATGACCGAGGAATGGGTGAATTGTCCACCCAAAGGCTCCAACAGGTATTGGAGTTGCAGCTGCAGTGCCTCTAGACCTGCAGCTTGACGGCTGTGGAGCGGAGGTTAAATTGGAGCTGACTCCTCCACGCTCTTTGTCAGTGATAAGAGCCTGTCTGGCAGACAAACCAATCCATCCATGCTCTTGGTATGCATACCCATCTGTGCTTTCCTATAAGCCACCCCATCAAGGTCCTCATCTGAGTCCTTTGCAACAGAATTCGTTTGCAACTCCCTGGCCTAGTTACAACCACGCATGCCTGGTTGACTCACCATGTGCTGATTCCAACGGTATACTTACCTTCAACTATATGCAATTGCCAGTATCTGAGCTGGTGAATATGAACATGAGATCAAATGACGGGGCCTCTTCATCGGTGCTTTGCTGTTCCCTTTCTCTTCCTCCTTGGACTGCTGTGGTTGAGCAGGTGGCAGTTCTCGCGTGTTGGAAAGCAGGAACCCAGCAGGGAAAGGGTAAGGTTAAGAAGGAATGGTGAAGTGGCAAGCAAGAGGCTCATGGTTACACCATCTGCAGCTTGCTCATCGAGCCAGATAACAGGATAAGGTGAGTTGAGAGTTCAGGAGGTGCATAAGGCAGGAATTTGGCATTAACCTCAATGTTCTCAGCAAAGTCAGGCAGCACGGACTCTGTTGTTTGCTGAGAGCAATCTCTTCTATAGGGTTCAAAGGATGCAAGGGTTCATGTGCCCCACTTTGCTCTTCTCCCTTTTGTTATGTGCCACTTTGTTCTGCACTGGAAAGAGCAGAATGTCAGTGATGTGTGGCCTATGTTGGGTGATATTGCTGCCATCTGGATGGCTATCTGGAGGTATTTCCAGCTCAAGATGATTGAGCAAGCTGTGTTATTGTTGAAACAGCTATCCCAATGGAGATAACTTCTTCTTAGCTGTGACCAGAGGCGTGAATACAAAAGGGGGAAGGTTTCCGCTTGTCACTCTCAGCAGAAAAATCATAAGCACATTTTTCATTTCTGTATAAATGAGGATCAGGGGAAACCTTCCTACATTTGGGTTTATGATGTCACTACGCACATCTGGACCAAAATAAATCATTCCCTTTTGTTGGGGGGGAGGGGGTGGTAACCTGGAAACTCTAGACGCTTGGACAGTACCGAGACCATTCACAAAGTGAGAAATTCCTCAGCACTTGACAAAGCTCAGGGCAAATGGACATCATGTACAAGCTATGACTGCAAGCAATTTTAAAAGAAAGGGTTGAATAGTATTCTCTGTTTTCTACAATGACCATCAAAATGACACAAAGCCACATAAAATCTTCCAACATCTGTCCCTTGTAAATACCTACTTTGCTCCAGTAAAAAATAGGTCTGTGTTTTATGCCCTATCATTTAAGAGTTCTCTTCCCCCAGGTTCTGCCTGTGGTTCTTTACTACATTTGTTCATCATTCCATCAACTCTGAATTCGGGGCTGCTGACTAACATTGGCTCAGTTTCTCCTCTTGTTTCCATTTTACTGTCTACAAGTGCTAAAAGAGCTGCTACTCAGGGGAAGTTCGAAAGAATGCAAATATGCCTTGTTAAAACCTGAGAGAGTGATGGCAGAAAGAGAACCTCCCAACTGGGAGAACGAAAGGGCTTTGTGATGAATAATATCTTGAAGCCTTGTGATATACCCAGCATGTAGACCACAGCAATGAAGTGAATAATTCACTGACAACAACATAGACCTCCTGCCAGCTGACCCTAGCGTTACACTGAAAGGCAAACATATTGTCTCCAGGAATGGGACGTGACAGAAGTTTCATATGAGCAATTGTTCAAACAATAAAACATCACAAGAGAGTTATGTAAAACAGCACAGGGAGGTGAGCTCATTAACCCTGCAGAGCACGTCTGATCACATTTCTTTGCATGGTGCAATATCAGTTTGAATTAACCCCCTGTATCCCAGAGATCACTACAAGAAATTATATTGGATTTTCCGACAGCATCACAGTCAGTGACAGGACAAAGACAAGCCTCAGATGCACAACATTTGTTACACAATACAATGTAAATTTAACACCGGAATTGTATTTTTTTCTTATTCATTTCTTACATCATTTGTTTTGTAAACAAAAGTACCCAATAATGTCGAAAGTTTTTTCAACATTATTTAAAGAGTACACATTGCTGCAGTATTTGTAGAAAATACAAAGGCTGGCAAAGCTAAGTTATTAATAAGTGCATTTTTGGTGCGTAACATTCTAGGACCCACTTGTCCAAATTAATTTATCTACCAAAGGGACAACAACTACAATTGGCAGGAGAGTGAATTAACTGATCAGATTATAAGGTCCAGTTGTGATTGAAATTTAGTTCTTTTGGAAATATTTACTTGTCTTCCTTCACCAAAGGTCTTGCTGTACTATACACGTTCGAGATTTGATGGAACTGGGGTGTGTATGTTCTCTGTCTTGGAAACTTCCCACAGTAGGAATTAGATCAGTTATCCAGTCTTACGGGGAATCACAAGCATGAACCAAATGTCATGCTGCAACATATGGGAGCTTCAGTTTATATGTTTTAGGTTTTATCATGGGTTGGATTAAAATTGTAACTCTTCAAACACTTGGGCCTGGATTTTGCGCTCATTGGGCATGTGTAATCGACGGGTATGGGAGCAGATGGGAAAGCGTCCCACTGACCGCGATCGGCCCCTGGCCACGATTTCACACTGGCTGACCAATTAACAACACAGAACTAGGTGAGAATATGAGTTGTGAGGAGGATGCAAAGAGGCTTCAAGAGGATTTAGTGAGTGGACAAGAACATGGCAGATGGAATATAATGTTGAAAAATGTGAAGTTATCCACTTTGGTAAGAAAAACAGAAATGCAGAGTGTTTCTTAAATGGTGAAAGATTGGGAAGCGCTAATGTCCGAAGGGACCTGGGTATCCTTGTTCATAAGTCACTGAAAGCTAACATGCAGATGCAGCAAACAATTAGGAAGGAAAATGGTATGCTGGTCTTTATTGCAAGAGGAGTAGAGAGTACAGGAGTAGAGAGTATAGGAGTAGAGAGGTCTTACTGCAATTATAAAGAACTTTGGCAAGATTGCACCTGGTGTGTTGTGTAAAGTTTTGGTCTCCTTACCTAAGGAAGAAGGTACTTGCCATAAAGGGAGTTTAACGAAGCATCACTAGGCTGATTCTTGGGATGGCAGGATTATCCTATGAGAGTTTAAGGAGACTGGGCCTAAATTATCTGGGGTTTATAAGAGTGAGAGGTGATCTCATTGGGGCAACCAAAATTCTTACAGAGCTCAAGAGGTTGATGCAGGAAGGATATTTCCCCTGGCTGGATGATGTCTAGAACCAGGAGACACAGTCTGAGAATGAGAGGTAGGCCACTTAGGACTAAGATGAGGAATTTCTTCACTCAGAGGGTGGTGAATCTTTGGAATTCTCTACCCTAGAAAGCTGTGGAGGGTCAGTCATTGAGTATATTTAAGACAGAGACTGATAGATTTCTAGATGTTAAAGATATCATGGGATATAGAGATGGTGCAGGAAAATGGCATTGAGGTAAAGATCAGCCATGATCTAGTTGAATGCCTATTTCGTCACGCATTTGTGTTTTCATGAATTGGGCGTTCGGGCCAGTGCGGGGTGGGGGTGGGGGCAGTGTGGTGGGGGTAGGAAGGTTGTAAGATAGGGTGCGAACTCTGTTTCTCTCTCCGCAGATGCTGTCAGACCTGCTGAGCTTTTCCAGCATTTCCTGCTTTTATTTCATATTTCCAGCATCTGCAGTATTTTGCTTGTATCTACAGCTTCTTGGTGCCTTCTGGTTGGCTCTGAGTTGAGTTCATGCGAAAAGACTACAAATTACAGAATTATGACCTTAATTTTATATTGACTGACATGTGTCGTCATTCATGGTCAAAAAGGATATCTCCAGGCTAATGTCTTCTTACTCAGGATCTAGACAGTACATTACATTCACCTTGTATCCTCAAAATTATTTCACTTCAAAGCAAGAGATTTTTAGACAACTCCGACATTTCAAAAATACTACACACATAAGATTCATTCCTTGCTTGCAGCCTGCTCCTTCATCTACCCCAAACAGAAAAACAGAGCGATCCATAATTGGCAATAGGTTATGAATTAACTGTGCTGATCAAAACTGGATTCCACAGCTTTTTACCCAGTGACAGATCACATAATAAAAGCACTACCACAAGCGATCTGTCACATTTTTATCTAATGACTCGGAAAAGTCTACTCATTGAAACCATGTGAAATAAGATTACAAAAAAAACAGAGTGGAATTAGTAATAGACTAGTGTGAATAATTTATCAGGCTGTTCCATTTAGAAGTTGTTTTGTTCAGTGTGCACCAGTGATGGTGCTGTCAAATTATCAATCAGACGCTATGCTCAAACCAGGAATGTCATCCAATTATGATAGTGGCTGAGAATGCAAGAGACAAGAGTAAGGTCCATTTAAAGAAAATATTGTATATGAATTAGGTTAAGGGCTGCTCTGCACTTAACCCTTGTATTCCCAGATTCCAAGATAAACTGATTGCAGACAGCTTGAGTGCCTGGAGCAAACAGGATGAATTTTTATGACTTACTCACAGATAAACATTCACATAAGAAGAACCATGGGTAAAAGATGGCTAAAGAGCATTAGTAGTTCATTAAATATTGTGAGCTGAATGTCACAACCAACTGGAGTACTTGAACATGCAAATAGAACAGTTCAAAATCTGTGAAATATTAATAATCCCAGTCTGGTAGAAGTAATAAGACACAGCTCAATTTCCTTCCATTATGTTCATGTAACATAGCTACTCTATGACTTTATGAACAACGTATCCCTTTTAGATAGCAAACATTCATGAATATCCACTGTCAGTCATTAGTATCAACAGTATGATCACAACTCATTGAACCCTTGATCCCCATTGGTTACCAGATGGCTTTCATTCTCAATTAAAGGATACTTCATATTCAGACCCTCTTCATCTGGGCAGTGAAGTATGAAGGCTTGTTCATGGTCATCAATGGCTTAATCTTTTTCATGTAGCAAATGTGAAGAAACCTTTTTAATTCTCTATTTCCAATTTCTCGCATTTTCTTCTGAAGGCATTAAATTATGTGGTAAATCACTCAGAGCCATGCTGACACACCATTCCACAAGTGCAGACAGCTCCCTGGTATGTTTTTAAAATGGTCAGTCTTTTGGCACAACCAGTGACTGTCAACAGGTTATTTGATTATGATGGACATCACAGTCAAGGTCAATCCTGTCCTCACCAGACATCCACACATGTATACAGTTTAGCACAAGACACGGGACAATAATAAGGAATAGCAATCCTGACTATTGTTTTCTCCTTTTTAATTAGCTGAGCTGAGACCAAAGCACTGCCTCAACTGTTGCCCAGATTGACTCAGCTAACTCCTTACAGAGTGGGATCATACCTGAGGGCGTCTGTCTCTAGGTTCAGTATTACACATAACAGGGCCTTTACCACTGGGAAATTAGGGTACTGTGAATAAATCTTTGATTTCTGTGCTGAAGATCCTAATTGCTTTCGGGTTGGAATGAATATCTGACACAGCCTGATAGCGTAGACTAGGCTCTTACTCCCTTGACTTTAGAAGATTAACAAAAATTGATCTGATCAAAGTGCTTAAGATGATCCCAGAGTTAGAAAGGGCAGATCGAGAGAACTTATTTCTCCTGATGGGGCAGTTCAGAAACATGGGGATTAAAATTCGACCAACCCAATTCAGGAGTGATGTCAGAAAGCACAAAATGGGTAGTGGAAATCTCGAACCCTCTCCCCAGAAAGCTGTTGAGGCTGGGTCAATGTCCAAACTGAGATGTATAGATTTTTGGTAGGCAAGGCTGTTAAGGGGATGCAGTTTTGTATTGTTCTACACCTATGTGGCTGTTGCTACTTCATTTTAGCTGGATCATTTATCGAGAATGTAAAATATATTGCATTTTTGAGGGCTTCCCAATTGTCCAGTGAGTTTGTTTGATGAGTCTTTGAGCCAGTCAGATTAGTTCTGCATTCATCTACTGGTCTATGCTGATCTCAGCTGATCTCAGAGGGACTAAACATTACAGTTGCCCTAGCACCCAGTTATGAAGAGAAAAGCCACACAGAGTTCTTTTTCAGTATTGTGACAAGTATTACAAATGCATGTCTTAACTATAATGGCCAGCACATCAAACCTGCTGACACTGTCAAAGGTAACATGTAAATGGAAAGAAAGGCTTGCACTTATGCATTTACCTTTCCTGACCTCAGGATGTCCCAAAGCACTTCACAGCCAATGAAGTACTTGCAGGAAACACAGCAGTTAATGTCACACAGCAAGTCCCACAGACAGTGGTGAGATAAAGACGAGATCATCTATTTTTATTTAAGGAATAAATATTGGGAGGGACACCAGGGCGATCGCTTCTGTTCTTCTTTGAAATAGTGCCATGGGATATTTTACATCAACTTGAGAGAGCAGATGTTCTTTTAACACCTCATCCAAAAGACCACACCTTCAACAGTCAGCACTCCCTCTGCACTGGAAGATCAGCCTAGGTTTTGCCCTCAAATCCCCGAAGGTAGGGATGCTACCTCTGAGCTCATGGCTGTCCTCATGGGAACATCGGTCGAGGTATGTGGGCTCATACCTCAAGTAGGAATCAGTGCCGTGAGAAAAGAAAGAAATTGGAGAGAACAAAAATCTGGTTTTAGGCAGCAATCAGCCAATGGCTCAAAAGTAAGTGTTGCCGGTGTGAGAATGAATGATACTGGCTAGAAGGAACCCACTCTCAATCTGTAAAAGGTATCTTTGTTAATCGTAGCTGGGGTAGTTTCATATTTCTGCCTGGTGCGGTGGTCAAGTGACACAATTGAATCCCTACCAACTCAAGGAGAAGAAATGAATCAGAATTCCCATTCCTGACTGCTGTCCCAGTACAAAGTATATGTGCAGGTAGTGGGTGAGAACAGGTCTCAGCTCGACTGTGATGTTCTCCATAGCAGGAAAGCAGCTCAGATTTGTTTTTAAAGTGATGTTGATGCCTCAGGTATGGGGCGGAATCGTCCCAGATTTGCACTAAGCGTGGTAACAGGCGGGTAAAACGACATTTTACCCACTGGCCACGATGGTGGGTTTTTTACGCCATATCATCCCAAACCAGTCACATTATTTATGCACTCCCGGGAAACAGGTCTCATTCACCCACCCACCATCACGTCATCGCTTCATGACGCCGGGCGCCATATTTAAATCCCAGCCGCAAGCACACATCTCAGTGCCTCCAGACCACGACTGCTGCATGGAAGACAGGCAAAAAAAGATTGCAGCCCCCCTCCCCCGCTTCAGCGACACATCTCTGGAATGCCTTTTGGATGCATTGGAGTCCTGCCAGGATGTCCTCCGCCTGCGGTCTAGCTGCAGACGGGCAGCGGTGTCACCAAGCAGGATTTGGAGGCAGTGGCATTGCCAACACCCTTCAGAAGAGGACACCCACAAGTACCGCAAGAGGATGAATGATCTCCTCCAGTCTACCAGGGTAAATCACTCTTCTCATCACTCTCAACTCACACACTCACAAACCCATCACACATCCACAGGGCCCTCACTCACTGCTACTTCAAAGGACATCAACATTCATTGTCTCACACTTGCCTTAATTGTCCTCATCCCATCCATGGGACCACTTGCCATCTACACTTGCCAGGCATACTAATCACCTAGCCTGGCAGGCATCCTGCTTACACTCAAAGAACAAAGAAAAGTACAGCACAGGAACAGGCCCTTCGACCCTCCAAGCCTGCGCCTATCATATTGCCCGTCAACTAAAACATTTTGCACTTCTGGGGTCCATATCCCTCTATTCCCATCCTATTCATGTATTTGTCAAGCTGCTTCTTAAACACCACTATTGTACCTGCTTCCACCACCTCCTCTGGCAGCGAATTCCAGACACTCACTGCCCTCTGCATAAAAAACTTATCTTGCACATCTCCTCTATATAGTTTTCTCCTCTATGTCCCTAGTAATTGACTCTTCCACCCTGGGAAAAAGTTTCTGACTATCTACTCTGTCCATGCCACTCATAATTTTGTAAACTTCTATCAAGTCGCCCCTCAATCTCCGTCGCTCTAGTGAGAACAATCCAAGTTTCTCCAACCTCTCCTCATAGCTAATAACCTCCAGACCAGGCAGCATCCTGGTAAACCTCCTCTGCACCCTCTCCAATGCCTCCATATCCTTCTGGTATTGTGGTGACCAGAATTGCATGCAATATTCCAAGTGTGGCCTAACCAAGGTTCTATACAGCTCTACACTCGCTCTATCTCTATTCATGCAGGACAGGATGGCACACGACAAGAGGCAGAGGCTGCAGAATGGTGGAGGGATGCCTGTGATCAAGGTCCTCATGGACTTTGGAAACAGAGCCATCCATCTGGCCAGCAACAATCTGCACTGGCCCTGTGCTGACGGTGAGGTCAGTGCTGCTCTACCAAGTGAGGATCCAGCAGTGCAACTTACACCAGACAACCATTCTGTGAGTGTTGTGTCCTATTTCACAGGCCACTGCCATGCACTAATTATCTTTCCTTGCTTCTGCAGGCACATCTAGGAAACAGCCAAAAGAGTCCATGACCCAGGGTCTCCAGTCAAGCCCCAAACACATCTGGGAAGGTGAATCTGAAGGCACCATCCTTGAAGTCCTGTCATAGCGCTCACCAACACTTTTCACCAGCACAGAGACACACACCTTAGTGGGACCTAGCTTTAGAATAACCTCGGGATCACAATCTAGTGAGCACATTGCACTGACTGGTCCACAGCAGGTGGAGGCAGGGACTTCCCAGGTCCCCAGCACTCGGAGGATTGCTGGAGGCCAGAACATTGCTGAGTCCAAGTCAGATGAGGAGCCTCTGGGCTCAGTCATGTCACAGTTGCTGGAGCTGCAAAGGCAAGCTCGAGAACATCAGGAAGGGATGTCTGCTGCACTCCTCAGATTGCAAGGGACAATGGAGGAGTTCGTCCGCTTTCAGACCGTGGTGATAGCACCAGCATTGCAACGCACTGAGGTCAACACTGGCCGCCATGGAGACCTTGGTCCAGGACATCACTCCTTCACTGCTGCATGGGCTCAACTCCTTCGCTAAGGCCACAGCTGGCCTTCAACTGTGTGTACATGAGAGGGGTGCAGGGCAGCCTGATCTCAATCCAGCTACCCCTTCTGCTCAAGGAGTCAGCCAGGAGCCCACAGGCTACCATAAGGAGGAGGATCAGCAGGTGCACACTCCGGGGCCATCCACCCAGGTGACTCTGGGAGTGACCGGCCCATCTGACTCCCCTCTTGCTGTGATCTCCGCAGCTCCAGCTCCACAGGCTGAGGAGGGAGCCACTGCCACACAGCAGGACCCCGAAAGCAGGCCGGGGCCCTCCAAGTCTCAGCCCTCCAGAGGACGCCCGCCAAAGTCATCACAGACAGAGTGTCACAGTCAGCAGGCTGCCCCCACCTCCACTGTGGATGTCCGGGGAGCACCAAGGCATAGTGGCAGCTTTAGGAAAGTTAAGGAGAATAAGTTGCACAGCCTGGGCATGGGTGTTGATCACTTGCACACACTGTTCACTATTGTCAATATATTCCCAAGAATTTCTCCCTGTCTGTGGCTCCTTGTTCTGATGAGCAGTGTTCTTGTCACCCAGATATGAAACCTTTCTGCACAAGATAAAGGCAGGTGTCTCAGTCCAGGGCCTCTTCCCTGTGTCTGTGCAGCCTTCAGGACAAAGTGAAGGTCCAGCCTCACGCTCCCTGGACACGTTACTGATACCTGCACCTCAATGGTGCTGGTCATTGCTGCCAGAATGTAGTGGACACACAGAGTTCTCTCATTCTCTCTGTGCGCTCTCAGCATGTTTAAGGTGGGACTGGCCCCCATCTCTTCAGCATCTGTGACCAGTGACACTGTGCTCCTGAAGGGGTCAGGTGCTGAAGGTGGACAAAAGTTCAGATGCTTTTAAAGTTTCATGGCTGCATCTTTATGATATGACCCTGATCACAGCTACCCTCGAAAGACAGAGTCAGACATTCTCAAAGGCAATGTGACAATCTATGGAGTGTCCTCATCGCATGTTGTCATCATCCTCCTTCAATTGAGAGACTATTAGGGCCTCCACTGTTTCTCCATGACAGGAGCATTATCACAGAAGGTATGTGCGCTGCCATAAGCCAGAGTGGAGTCAAACATTCATAGATGCAATGTGAGGATCTATGGGGACACCTCACTGCATGTCATCATCATCCTCCACAAATCTGGCAGCTATGAGGGCCTCCCGAGTGCACCTGCCTCGTCTAGTTAGTGGAAAGGCCTCATCCCTGTCATTATCGCCTCTGAGAACCTCCTCTCCCTCATCTCTGTCGGCGTCCTCCTCATAGGAAGAGACCTCCAGCTCCTCCACCTCCTCCTCAGCCAGCTCGTCACCCCATTGCAGCACCAGGTTGTAAAGGGTGCAGCAGACACCCTCCACAGACTGTATTGCAGGGATCTTCCAGACCGGTCCAGGCACTGGAACCTCATCTTCAGCATCCTGATGGTCTGCTCCACCAAGTTGCAAGTTGCAGCATGACCCTCATTATACTGTCACTGCTGCCCCATGGCTGTCATCAACCACATCCTCTGTGGGTAACCCTTGTCCCTGCAGCTTCTGTGGACCCTGGACATCTCAGGGACCTGTGACCAACTGAGGATGTAGGAGTCGTGCACACTCCCTGGAAACCGTGCACAGACCTGCAGGATGTGTTTCTGGTGGTCGCTCGCCAGCTGCATGTCCAGTGAATGGAATCCCTTATGGTTAATGTAGTTCACCGTGTGATCTGAGCACCACGTTAGTGTAGTCACTCGCACCCCGAACCATGGGAAACCTGAGATCTGGGCAAATCCAATTGCTCTTGCATCCTGGCTTTTCTGGCTCCAGGTGAAATGCACAAAGTTGTGTGCCCTCCTAAAGCTGGCATCCGTGACCTCGTGGATGCATTTGTGAGCAGAGGCTTGTGAGATCCCACATGTGGAGCCATTGGCATAGAAATTGAGCACCACTGTCACTTTCACAGCCACTGGTGGTGGATGCCCTCCATATCCCTGTGGCACTAACTCCCGCTGTAACTGGTAGATGTGAGCGACCAGTTCCCCAGACGTGCGCAGTCTTCAACAACACTGGTTCTCGGTCATCTGCAGGAATGGTAGGTGGCATCTATAGATTCTGGGTGACACTAGGTGCCAGCCAGTGACGGCTCACTCTGGCTCTTTGGTGGCGTGTGCAGGACCCCCAGCCACTCCTTCTTCCTGAGGGTGCTGCTGCTGCCTCTGCATATCCAGGGGTCTCACTCGCTCCCTCCTCCATCACCTTCACTCTTTATAGGCCACAAGACTCCATGATCCTGATGGCATCCTTCTGCATGATGGATTAGTGCAGTGGGTTAGCATGGGTGCACTAAGAACCTGCCCTGGTTAAGTGTGAAGGCTCCTTAACGATTCCCGGAGAGTGTTGGCCACCACTTGGATGGCCAGAGTTTAGTGCACTGTATGGCTGCTCGCCGCCCCACTCCACCCAACCGATTGGCAGCAGCTTTGCCCATTGGACTGCAGGCTGTGCTCCCAGCTCAGGCCCAGGCATTCTCCTAACGCGCACTGCAAGGCTGCCCTGTTAGCTTGAACCACGGGGGAGACTGGTCCAAACCGGGATGGTCACATTGCAAGGGGCTGTGAGCATCTCCAGCAGTGACTGCTCTGTAACCAGCTTTAACAAGGAGACTGTACTACATGTGCGGTCGTCCAACTGCTCTGCTGTCCACTAAAACGCTCATGACTTTGTAGTCTGTGCCGGGGGTGGGGGAGGGGCGGCGGTGAAAAGCTTTGGAACACTTGGTGGCAATTTGATGCCTCTGCATTGCTTGAATGAACAGATAAGCTAGAAGCCCGACTCCAATCATATCACTGGGGCTGTGCCTGAACTGTCTCAGTTGCAGAGGAATGGTCAAATTTATACAGACTTCCCTAACGTGTGGTCACTTCCCTCGCCCACCCTATCCCCCATCCGAATGTTTGTGTGCTATATTCAACGGCAGGCCCTTGCCTCCCCCCTCCCCCCTCCCCCAAAAGCTGCCTCAACGGCAGGGCTGCTCTTAACCTGACCCCCCCCCAGCGCCCCTCAAGTTTGAAGTCCAATAGGTGACCTTGGCGAATGCTGCACAATGTTACTGTGTACTCACCTCCGAGTTCCCCTCAAAGTGCAGGCCGCCAAGTGCATGTCCCTTGTGTGCTGTTATGAAACATGTCGACGTGTTTTCCCGCCAAAGTAGATGGACAATCCAGCCGAGGGAGGGGGTACGACACCGGCAGGCAGGCCTAGTAATAACATGCTGATATATTACAGTGAAGTTCCCAACATCCCATGGTGGAAAACACAGTCTGCCATTAACGGGCTGAGTGGGCGATCGCGAACTGGTTTCATGCCGTTGTAAAACCGTTGTGCCATGTCCGCCCACACCACCAAACACGCCTGATGCCAGCAGGCACAGAAAATTCCACCCATGGTATCAGAAATTGGTGTGTGGTTGTGGAATTGTACCAAGAGGACCTTTAAGAAACATGTGGGGGGTGTATCTTGGAGAAATTTTTTAATTTAAATCATTTTGAATACCTAAAGATTGTGATTACTATATGCATTTGTGTACAAATTGCACCTGGCTTGATGACTTCTGTTTTAATTTTTGTTTTAAGCTATAATTGTTAGCTTTTTATTTGTTTTGTGGGACTGGGACTCAAACAGAAGCAGGGGGTCAAAATATTTTTACAAGTGCTACTTTTTTGATTTTTGGGGACCAGTTTTTGATTTTCAAGGTCTCCTTTTTCATTCTCACTAAATCCTTTATTAGGTGATGCAGTCATGTAGTAACATTACCTTCTGTATTTGTTTTGATATATGGAGTATTTGGACTGATACAGAAGCAGAGTTAGAAGAATTCATCAATATTCTCAGTAATCATCATCCTCAATTAAACTTAAAGTCACAACACAGAAGGAAAGCATTAATTCCTGAGACACCACTGTATTTAAATTGGTACAAGGCAACAGGTGCAAGTTAGCAACAGAATATGTTTTCACAATAACTGACACACATTTCTACAAACAAAAAGTCATCACCATAAACACGTCTTCAGACTGGTGAGGTCACAGCAATGCATTTCCATCATATATACACAAAGCTGGAAGATTTTGACCAGCACTTACTACCCTATTTACTGCATCTCAGATCTCAATCTCAGGTTTAAATTTAACAATTGATCTAGCATTGATAATGACCTAACACCAATTGCTGTTTGTGGGAGAGAATTCCAAACTTCTACCACCCCTTGTGTGTAGAAGTGTTTTTCAATTTCATTCCTGAAAGATCTGGTTCTAATTCTCAGATCATGCTCCCTAGTCCTAACTGTTGCTAAATAAATTGACAATTGACCTCATTACGTTTCTGACATTTCTACATTGACTGCACTTCCAAACTATTTAATTAACTGTAAAGCACTTTGGGATTCCTAAGAGCACAAAAAAGCACTATAGAACTGCAAGTCATCCATTACATTTAGCTCTCTGTAAAATGATTGTATGTTTGTCTCTAACATAGTCACTGTGCCTCTGGAAATTCACAGTATGTGAAACGCTTTGCGATAAAATAACACATAAATGCAAATCTCTCTTATGAAATAAAATTGTTAAGTATTAAACTATCCAATTAACACAGTGTTCACTACAATAGCATCCACTGCACTTTCCTCATACAATAGTTCCTGATCTTATGCAGCCTTAAGCTAGAGACTCCACATTCATTTACAAGGAATTCATTACTTCAGTGACTTTAAGTTTTCCTGGCTCCCAGTCAACTGAGTATTCCTTTGTTGACAAGTTGAAAATGTTCGCTCGCCTTTACAGCCTCATTCCCCTTCACAGTTTCACCCACGCTTCACAGCCTCAACCCCCCCCCATCACCACAGCCGCTCTCCCTCGCAGCCTCTCCCTCCACCAGCAACCTCCCCCTACCACTGCCTCTCCCTTGCCGGCTCTCTCCCAGCTGAAGCCTCTCTCCCACAATGCCCACCCCGGGTATGTCTATTAAACAGTAATATCACAGGTTTTGTTTCCCTTTCAACAAAGAAATAGCTGAAATGTATTTATTTGCTTATGGGATGTGAGCTTCGCTGGCTGGGCCAGCATTTATTGCCCGTTCCTAGTTGCCCTTGAGAAGGTGGTGGTGAGCTGCCTTCTTGAACCGCTGCAGTCCATGTGGTGTAGGTACACCCACTGTGCTGTTGGCGAGGTTGTTATGAAGAAGAGATGCACTATCATTTCCTCCATCAAAGGATTCTGATAAGAACTGAAAGAATATTTAATGGGATTCAAGCAGTGCTGTAGACTGATTGCTGTGAGGAATATATTTACTGCTCCCTTTTAGTGACATTGCAACAACTAATGCCACATGTCAATTACTACTAAAAAAATATGAAATACACACTCCACCAGTAAAACCTTCATTTTTTCACTGTAGATAGATCACACAGTTTCCACTCAGAATGAGGAGAAATAATTTAGGCTTGCGCTGTCCCATTCTGTTCCCCTCTCCTTGACTCTATAGGTTCCCCACAACCTATTCCCACTGCAAGTCTTTGTCCTCCCAGTGTTTACGTATGAGCATATGAAACGAAGGGCAGGGAGAAAACCATCAACCCATCACATCCATCCTGTCCGGCCTCTGTGTAACCCGTTCACATCACTGGCCCACCTCCAAAACCAAGCAATCTCCTGGGAGAGAAAAAATAAAGATGGAAAAAATCCTGCAGTCAACTCAGGAAATATTCTCAGGAAACTCACATCCAACTTGCACAGGGATAAGAAGCTCTTTTACGCTGTGGTCCACATGAATGTGGCCTCAAGGAGCCACAGCAAAACTCAAGTACATGGGAATCCGAGGGAAAACTGTCCACTGATGGGAGCAATACCTTCTACAAAGGAAAGTGGTTGACTCGATCTTCCACTTTCACATGGCAGGAAAGAGGTCCATTTACAGCACTTATTTCACCAAACAACCATGTTGGTCCTTCTCTAAAATCCTTCACAAATACTTTCTCTCCTACGTTAAACGCCCTGTCACGACTGTGACAGTCATGCCCAATTTTCTGACTTCCCTGACTCCTTTCCACCTTCCCCCCGAAGTTTGTCATAATTGGGCTCAATCTCGATCGGAGACGGCGCTTCATCAATAATTTCACGGGTGTGACACCAGTTGCCGTATTAGGGATGGTTCTATAATGGAAAAGAAAACATGCTAATTTAGTCGCTGTAGAATCTCCAGATAATTCCTTCATATCAGATTTGAACGTCCGAACTGCTCTCTCGGTCAGTCCATTTGAAGAGGGGTGATACAGTGAAGTTTTCACATGAGTACTACCATTGAGGCTGATAAATTGGTGCAACTCAGCACTCGTAAATACTGTTCCATGGTCTGATACGACCATTTTAGGCAGTCCATTGATTACAAAACTTTGTCGTAGCTTGTCTATTGTAGCAGAAGATGTGGGTGCCCTCACTTCACGTATGCCCATCCATTCTGAGCATGTGTTGACGATAATTAGAAACAATGTTCCCGTAAAAGGTCCCACATAGTCGATATGTACTCACACCCATGACCTTCCTGGCCACTCCCAGGGTCATAACGGACCTGTAGGTAACTTACCTACTTGCTGATTCCACATACAGCTTCTCATTAAGCTCCCTATTTCTCCATCCACTCCCGGCCACCATAAGTAGCTGCGTACTTTACCTTCATTTTGGAAATTCTGGAATGTGCACTGTGAAGTTCAGATAACAATGGCTTTCGTTCTTTCGGAGGAACAATCATACCTGCTCCTCACAATAAGATACCTTCCTGGCTGGTTATTTCGTATCTTCTCTGGAAATACGGTTTCATTTCATCAGATTCTTGATTTTGTGACCAATCATGAAGACCTTGATCTCGCACTTTGGATAAGACTGGGTCTCGATTTGTCCAGTCTTTAATCTGTCCAACACATATCGATGATGAGTCCAGGAAGTTCAATAATAAAATGAATTCTTGAGGGATTGGAACATCCTCATCTTTTACTTGCATGGGCAAACGGCTGAATGCATCTGCGTTTGCAATTTGACTTCCAGGTCTACAAATGAAAGGATACTTATACGCTGCCAAGATCAGTGACCATCTTTGTACTCTTGCTGAGGCTATAGGGGGTATAGCCTTGTCTTTGCTGAACAATCCCAATAATGGCCTGTGATCGGATATAATAGTAAACCAATGACCATGTACATATTGGTGAAACTTCTTAACACCGAAAATGATTGACGGGCCTTCTTTATCTATTTGAGAGTACTCTTTGTCTGCAGTATTGAGTGACCTCGAAACAAATCCTACAGGTCATTCTGATCCATCATCCATTCAATGGGAGAGCACTGCTCCCACTCCACAGGGAGATGTGTCACATGTTAATGCCAACTCTTTTTTTGGGTCAAAGTGTACTAGAAATGTAGATAATTGCAACAACTGTTTCACTTTTGTGAAAGCTTCTTCCTGTGGTGCTTGCCAAGACCATCACTGGTTTTTCTTGAGTAAGTAATACGGGGATGCCAGTTCCATCAACAAATTAGGCAAAAAGCGTCCATAGTAATTGATCATCTCCAAGAATGATTTGAGTTTGGATGTATTCTTTGGCACTGGTGCTCCTCTAATGGATTTCACTTTTTCTTCAACTGGATGTAGGCCTTGTGAATCTACCTTGTGACCGAGGTAAGTTACCTCTTTCACTTGGAATGTGCACTTCTCTTTTTCCAACCGCACTCCAACCTGCGTAAAACATTTCAAAACTTCTTCCAAGCTCATCAAATGTTCCTTTTCAGTGACCCCAGTCACGAGAACATCATTCAAATAAACTACAACATGGGGCAGTCCCTGTAGTAAACTTTCCATGGTTCTTTGGAACATGGTGCAAGCTGAAGCTACGCCAAAAGGTAAACGGTATATTGGTCCAACCCTTTGTGATTATTAATGGTGACAAACTTCCAGGAGGTCTTCTCTAATTCCAGTTGTTGATAAGCATGACTCATATCAAGCTTCATGTAGGCAGTTCCACCTGCCAGTTTAACGTACAAGTCTTCCATGTTTGGTATGGGGTGTCTGTCCAGCTTAGCCTCTTGGACCACGCATACCACCCCTCTTCAAATGGATTGGCCAAGAGAGTAGTTCAGGTGTTCGAATCTGATATGAAGGAATTATCTGAAGATTCTATAACGAATAAATTAGCACGTTTTCTTTTCCATTATCGAACCATCCCTAATACGACAACTTGACTGTTAATTTGTAGTCCCACAAATTCAAACGCTTTGGTCAGGTTTGAGAACAGGTATAATTGGTGCTGCTCACTCTGAAAACTGCACTGGTTGTATCAATCCCAGTTTTTCGAATCTGTCCAGTTCAGCATCTACCTTTTCCTGCATTGCGTAAGGTACTGGTCTTGCCTTCAGGAATCTTGGTGTTGCCTCTGGATCTACATGAATTTTTGCTTGTAGCCGCTCAATCTTGCCAAGTTCGCCCTTGAAAACTGAAGCATATTTTTGTAGTAGCTCTGATAGCCCATTAACTCTCAGTTGGAAGATTTCAGTCCATTCCAATTTAATTTCTTTCAGCCAGCTTTGTCCAAGGAGACTCGGTTCATCGCCTGCTACTACCATCAAGGTTAACCTCACTGTTTGATCTCCATAGTGCACTGTGACTTTACATACGCCCTTGACTTGTATGTCTTCCCCCATGTAAGTTTTCAATTTGGCATCAGTTTCTTCCAAATTTAGTTTATGTTCCCCATGATTCAGGTATTTAAAAGTTTGCTCACCGATCCCCATAGTGGCTATTCCAGTATCCACCTCTGTTCTGATAGGCTTCTCATTCACTTTCATGGTTACATAGGATCTGTTCTTCCTACCTTTCAAATTATATAGTGAAGAGATATCAGAATCTATTACTTCAGGCTTTTCAATGTTGTTTGTCTCATTGGGTTTTTGCTTTTGTCTGAAAGTCTGCCTGATTCTATCTTTACAATGTCTCTTGAGGTGTCCATTTCGATGACAGAAAAAACATTCAATCTTTTTAAACTGTGATTCATTACAAGATTATCTGCATCTATCTCTGTTACCAATATGCCATGTTTTTGCTGCTAAGTTATCTCTTTTAATTTGCTAGCGGTGGCTGCTTCCCATTACTGAGCAAGGTTTTGTACTTTCATGCTCTTTTTGGCTGAGGCTCCTCGCCCAATGTGGAGGATGGTGCCATATTGCGCTCGCTGTATGGCTTTTGAGTCTCTGCACCTTCCATTGCCAGAGCGATTTCCAATGCCTTCTGAAAATACAGATTTGTTTCAGGCAGTAATCTCATCTGAATCGCATCTTCATTTATACCACACACCAAATGATCTCTAATGATCACTGGTGGATGTACCAAATTTGCAATGTTCAGTTAATCGTTTCAGACTTGCCACATATTAAGCAATTGTCTCACCCGCAGCTCTATCGCTTGAGTTAAATTTGAACCATTGCGTCATCACCGACGGCCTGGGCTGGTAACGATTCTTTACGAGGTTCACAAAGTCATCAAAACTTTTTGAATCTGGGGCACGGGGTGCCAACAAATTTTGAATTAATCCCTATGTCTTACTCCCAAACATGGATAAGAGGATCGCATGCTTCTCCTCCCCTGTGATGTTGTCCCTCTAGAAGAAGAACACAAAGCGTTCAACAGGGTGAGGCCAGTCATCCGAGGTTGGATCGAAAGGCTCTGTTCTTCCAAGGAATTATTTCAACGATCAGGAAGGAAATTTTTCTTTACTTACAACCACTGTGCAACGTATGGCACAATTTTGATTCATCTGATTTCCTTTGTTCTTTCTTGCTTTTTACTCTTGGCCGACAGCTTATTGGATCCAGTGCCCTGGTTTGTTGAGTCTAAAAGATCCAGGTTGCACGCTTGTTTCAGGGAGACCAAGTTGGCACCAAGACAGAGAAGATCAGTAGACCGTTCTTAGAAGAAACACATTGGGGAGAATTTTCTCCCCATCGGTGGGGTTGGGCGGGAGCAGGTGCGGGCAGGTGCGCAGCCAATCACCACCCACGATTGGCTGGGCGCTGCCATCTTATGTGGGCGAGCCAATTAAGGCCCACGCAGTGTGATGCACTCCCGGAAGTGCTGTGCGGGTGGGGTTGCCTGAGTCGGGGAGTACGCTTTTTCACGCATGCACGTCAAAGAGCGCAGAAATCACCCTGGGGCACAGAGGTGCCTCAGGGAGATTAGTTTAATTCTGAAAATTTTAATAAAGAAGAAAAGAAAATTAAGACTTGCTCCCTCATGTGAAAGTGTCACATGAGCTGGGACATGTCTATGAATGTTATTAAAAATTTTTATAAAACTTTAAATACCTTCATGAAACCTCATCCCGTCCGTGGATGAAATTCTATAATAAATGTGAAGGCCGCTTGGGCTCTTCGCATGCCCAGCGCCAACCTTAAGATTGGACGGGCAGCTCAGTTTATTGTTTTAGTTAATATTTAACTGGACTTAATAGGCCTTTGACAGTGCAGTGGGCGCACAGCCAATCTGCTCGCCAACATGAAAATTCTGGCCATTCTGTTTATTTACAAAAGGAACTCAGTTGTGTGCTTGTAACTCAAAACTCTGTCTTTACTCTTCAGACTCTAACTCAAGACTACTGACTACAGAGGTAGCCCACACTACTCTGCTATTGGGTACCAAGATCATGTGATCTTACATTACATCATTTGTCTTAAAGGTATATTACATATCAGATGACTACAGTGCCCCTAACTCCAAAGATGAGGAATTGGTCTAAAGAGTAGGGAAATTAAAAATTTTGATTTTTGTTTGGATAATAAGGATCAGTAAAATATTTAAATGAGCTTCCCTATTTTTAAGTGATGTCAGCAGAAGGGAAGTGAGTAGCTGGTGGGTTTTTCTTTTTGAAATAGAAAGTTTTATTATCTAATAGATAGGAGAATGGCAGGGCAACACTGACCTGATTGCACAGATTGTGTCACGTGTGAACTCCAGGACACTCCTCGTGTCCTTGATAAACCTATGTGCAGGAAGTGATGTCAGCTGCAGCAGCTCAATCCCCAGGTTTTGGTGCATGCGCAGCAGCTGGTGCTATTGTGCCACATCCACGAGGTTGGCAGCTTCATGGATAGCATGTTTATAGGTATGGTCATCCCACAGTTTAAGAGTATGCAGACAGAGAGATGGAATTAGTGACCACCAGGCATCAAGAAGAAACAGTGTAGGAACCTCCCTAGTGCAGGAGTTCCCTGAGTACAGTTTTGAATACTGATTGAATAGACGGTGCATCCAAGGAGTGCAGCCGGGGCTAAAACCATGGCACCATGGCTGGTTCAGCTGTACGGAGGGAATGAAGAAAACTGGAATAGCAATAAGCTTAGGAGATTCAATATTTATGGAAACAGACAGGCATTTCTGTGGTTGCAGATGTGAATCCTGTATGGTTTATTGCCTTCCTGGTGTTAGGGTCAAGGATGTCACTGAATGGCTGACTGCAAAGCACCAAGGCGGGCTGGGTGGGATGAACACCCAGTGGTCATGGTCCATATTGGTATCAATGACATCGGTGGAAAGAGGGATATGGTCCTGCAGTTAGAATTTAGGGAGCTAGGTAGGAATTTAGCAAGCAGGAACTCAGAAATAGTAATCACCAGATTACTTCTGGTACCATGCATTGATGAATATTGAAATTGGTGAAATATTGAGGATAAAATAAATGAATACATGGCTGGAAGAATAGTGAAGGAGGGAGGGCTTTAGATTCCTGGGACACTGGGACCAGATTGGGGGAAATGGAATCTGTATAGGCCAGAAAGGTTGCACCTAAACAGAGCCAGACCAATTTCAGTGCAGGGTGATTTGCTAGTGCTATTAGAGAGCATTTAAATTAACTTGGCAGGGGTGTTGGAACCAGCAGGTAATACTAGAGAGGAATATCAAGGTGCACAGAATACTGGGGGAGATAGTTGGACCAAAGTACCAAATAGTAAGGTAGTAGTGTGTTCAACATAAGGGTGAAAGTAATAAAGTCTAAATTAAGATTGCTGTATATGTATGTGAATACATGGAGTGTGGTAAATAGGATTGTTGAGTTGTCGACACAGGGAGCCATGTAGTTATATGATGTTGTGGCGATAATGAAGACCAGAGTCAAAGAAGGGCAGGATGTGTATTAAATATTCCTGGATACAAGGTGTTCAGGGAAGATAGGAAAGGAAGGAAAGGGGGAGGATGGCAACTTTGATTAAGCAGAACTTTACAGATCTTGGAGAGAGACAATGTCCCAGATGGGTCATGCAGAGAATCTATTTGGCTGGAGCTACGGAACATAAAAGTTGCAATTATATTGCTTGGTATTGTCTATAGACCATCAAATACCTGGAAATATTTAGGGAACAAGCTTACAAGGAAATTGCAGGGAGGTGCAAAAATTAGAGAGTAGATATAATAGTCATTATTGCTATTAATTATCCAAATATAGCTTGGGATAGTAGTAGTGTAAGGAGCAGAGAGGGGCGAGAATTGATCTGATCTGGTTAAATTGCAATCGAAGGTTAGCAGGTAAAACTATAGTTGAACAGTGAAGAAAGATAAAGAAGGACAGATAGTCCATCAAGGAATATTCCCACAAAGGGGAAAGGTAGAGCAAACAAATCCAGAGGAAATTCCAAGGAATATTCCCACAAAGGGGAAAGGTAGGGCAAACAAATCCAGAGCCCCCTGGCAAAAGAGATAGAAGTGAAGATGAAGAAGTTAAAGTGTGCTTATGTGAGATGTCAGGTGGATAATATGACCAAGGTTCAAAGAGGAATTGAAAAAGCAAGTAAGGGAATCAAAGAGAGAGTATAAGAGGTTGGCAGTTAACATAAAAGGGATCCAAAAGTCTCCTAGTGGCAAGCCAAACTAATTGTAAAAAGCTGGAAAAGGGGAACTGGGGTCAATTAGGGACCAAAAAGGGGATTTTTGCATGAAGGCAAGGAGCATGGCTGAGGTATTAAATGGATACTTCTTCTTTATCAAGGAAGAAGCTGCTCTACAGGTCATGGTGAAAGAAGAGTTAGTTCAGACACTTGAAAATTGATAAGGAGGAGGAATTGGATAGGCCATCTATACTCCAACTCGATAAGGCAACAGGACCGGATGAGATGCATGCAAGAATACTAAGGCAAGCGAGAGAGGAAATTGTGGAGGCACTGGTCATAACTTTTCAGTCTTCCTTAAACTCAAGGGTGGCAGAGGTGGAGAATTGCAAATATTACACCCTAGTTCAAAAAAAATGTGCAAAGATAAGCCCAGCAACTGCAGGCCAGTCAGTTTAACCTAAATGGTAGTGAAGCTTCTAGAAACAATAATAGAACCATAGAAAAGTTACGGTGCAGAAAGAGGCCATTCAGCCCATCATGTCTGTGCCGGCCAGAAAAAATGAAAAAGAAACTAGCCGCTCATTTTAACCCCACTTTCCAGCAACTGGTCCATAGCCTTGCAGTTCACAGTGCTTGAGTTGCAGATCCAAGTACCTTTTAAATGAGTTGAGAGTTTCAGCCTCAACCACTGATTTAGGCGGTGAGTTGCAGATGTCCACAATCCTCTGGGTGAAAAAGTTTTAATAATACTGGACAATTTTTTTATTCATTTGTGGGATGTGGTCATCGCTGGCTGGGTCAGCATTTATTGCCCATTCCTAACTGCCCTTGAGAAGATGGTGGTGAGCTTCATTCTTGAATCGCTGCGGTCCATGTGGTGTAGGTACACCCACAGTGCTGTCAGGGAGGGAGTTCCAGGATTTTGACCCAGTGACAGTGAATGTACGACGATATATTTCCATGTCAGGGTGGTGAGTGGCTTCGAGGGGAACTTCCAGGTGTAGGTGTTCCCATGTGTCTACTGCCCTCGTCCTTCTAGATGGCAGTGGTCATGGGTTTGGAAGGTGCTGCCTACGGAGCTTTGGTGAGTTCCTGCGGTGCATCTTGCAGATGGTACACACTGTCTGTCAATGGTGGAGGGAGTGAATGTTTGTGGATGGGGTGCAAATAAGAACATAAGAACTAGCAGCAGGAGTAGGCAAGTCAACCCCTCAAACCTGCCCTGCCATTCAATACGATCATGGCTTGTCTCATTTTGGCCTCAATTCTCCACATAACCTTTCAACCCATTACTAATTAAAAATCTGTCCATCTCTGCCTAAATTTATTTAACATCCCAGCATCCACTGCACTCTGAGGTAGTGAATTCCACAGATTCATGACCTTTTGAGAAAAATGAATCCTCCTCATCTCTGATTTAAATCTATCAACCCTTACCCTAAAACTATGGCCTCTCATTCTAGAATGCCCCACAAGGGGAAACATCCATTCCATGTCTATTTTGTCTATCCCCTTTAGCATCTTATATACCTTAATTAGATCTCCTCTCATCCTTCTAAACTTTAGCAAGTATATCGAGCGGGATGCTTTGTCCTGGACAGTGTCAAGCTTGAGTGCAATTGGAGCTGCCCTCATCCAGGCAAGTGGACAGGCTTTGGGGAGTCAGGAGGTGAGTTACTCGCTGCAGGATTCCTAGCCTCTGACCTGCTCTTGCAGCCACAGTATTTATATGGCCGGTCCAGTTCAGTTTCTGGTCAATGGTAACCCCCAGGATGTTGATAGTGGAGGTTTCAGTGATGGTAATGCCATTGAGTGTCAAGAGGAGATGGTTAGATTCTCTCTTGTTGGAGATGGTCATTGCCTGGTGCTGTGTGGCGCAAATGTCACTTGCCACTTTTCGGCTCAAGCCTGGATATTGTCCAGGTCTTGCTGCATATGAGCACAGACTGGTCAGGGCGGAATGGTTCGAGGCTGTGAGGGCAGAGTCAGCATTAATCAGCCCATCAGCAGTTTAAATTTCCCAGGCAATTAAAGTGCCTATGAGTGTGTCAGGACTTTCTTAGGGTCCGTGAAATTAATGCAGAGAAGTGCAAAGTGATTCAGGAAGTACGCTGAGTGACATTAGGCCAAATCGGATCAGCATTGATGCTGTATGAATTGCTACTGCCTGCAAAAATGAGCTGCTGTATGTTTTTAAAAGCCACGTGTTTTTCAGTGGTCATGTGAGTGAGTGAGTGAGTGAGTGATTGGGTGAGTAGGTAAGTGAGCGGTTGGGTGTGTGAATGAGTGGATGAGTGGGCTATTGGGTGATTCAGTGAGTAAGTGATTGGTGGGGTGGGAGCAGGTAGTCAATTTGAGGTGTAGTTGGGTTGGGCCTGCGTAGGGTAGGTAGTCAGGATGGGTTGGAGCTGTAGGGTAGTTGTCAGTGCAAATAAGCCCATCAGAAGTTTAAACGTCCCAGGCAATTAGTCTGTCTATGCACATGTCAGGACTTCCTTAGGGTCCCGACCTTCAACAGCATCTTCAGTTCATTGCATCGCCAGAAGATTTGGCCCAACATAAAGGGCAATTCTAAAGGGAATGCAGGAATAGAGGAATCTGTTGTATTTGTACATGAAACATTGAAGGTGGCAGGAAAGGTTGAGAGAGTGGTTAAAAAAGCATACAGCATTCTGGGCTTTATTAATTGGGACATAGAGTACAAAAGCAAGCAAGTTGTCCTAAACCCATATGAAACATTAATTTGGCCTCAATTGGACTATTGTGATCAGGTCTGGGCACCACACTTTAGGAAAGATGTGAAGGCATTAGACAGGGTACAGAAAAGATCCACAGGGACATAGGATCATAAGACTTAGGAGCAGGAGTAGGCCATTCAGCCCTTTAAGCCTGCTCCACCAATCAGTAAGATCATAGCTGATTTTCGTGTGGTCTCAACTCCACTTCCTGTCTGCCCTCTATAACCTTTGACTCTCTTATCTATCAAAAATCTTTCTGACTCAGCCTTGAGTAAATGCAATGACCCAGCCTTTACTAGTCTGGGAAGAGAATTTCAGAAAATAATGAACCTTTGAGAGAAAAGGAAATCTGCTTTTCTCCATCTTAAAAGGGAGACCTCTTGTTTACATTGTGTCTCCTGGTTCTAGTCTTTCCCCCACAACAGGAAATATCCTCCCAGTACCCACCCTATCAAATCCCCTCAACATCTGATTTGTTTCAATAAGCTTACCTCTCATTCTTCTAAAAGTCCAATGAATATAGGCCCAACCTGTTCAACCTTTCTTCATAAATAAGCCCTTCATCCCAGGAATGAGTCGAGTGAACCTTCTCTAAACTGCTTCTCCCGCAATTATATCCTTATAGTAGCTTGGGAGTACAGAACTTGAGTATTGCTGAAAAAAGAGGCAAGCTGTCAAAGCTTTTTGTCCTCCACTGATCAGGACAGAGTCACAAGAACACCAAGTATCAAAGGGAACAACAATTTACACTGCATGAGAAGAGGTTGCTGATTGGTTGGCAAGTGGACCCTGATTACTAGAGGCTTTGCCAGCAAGCAGTTAACTGCCAGGCTTTTGTTTAAGTTTGAACCAGGCATTGGTCAAGGCATTGCCATGGGGAATGAAGCAGGGAGTAGCTGTCCCCCAAGCTTTTGTTCAGTTCAAAAAGGTGCAATGCGTGAATATGTTCATTCTGTTTGCAAAGGATCATATCAAGCAGCACATCCCTTCAGCTGTTTGCAACAGGAAAAGTGCTGATCATACTCAACCAGCCCTGTTTGCAAAACTCAGAACATGGTGTCCAACATTAGATGTGATTCCATAATTGGACAACACTTACTAAACAACCTTGATTGTGCCATGAATTACATTAACAACCAACTTAAGATTATTAGTGGGGCTTGCAGGGTGGCTCACTTAGCTTGACGCTACATATATTCACATGCAGTGTCCTGTCCTTTGTAGTTGCAGGCAGGATGCAGACACAGCATGGAAGCTGTGTACTGTTCGGAAAGAAGGAATTTGTGGTTAAAAATGCTCAATTGCCCTTTTAGTCACCTCCATTGTTTTCCTGTCAGACCTAAGGGGGGCAGTGGGTCCCACAGGATTTGGAACCTGCCCTGGGGAAATCCTGAAGAGGACCCAATCCAATGTCATTTTCTGGGAATTCCCAACCTCGCATACACCAGAATCTTTCTCCACCTAGCAGAAAAAATTCTGCCCATAGAGACATAGGCATACAAATAGGCCAATTAACCCCTCAAGCCTGGTCCATATCTCAAGGTATCCTACAAACAAAAATCTATAATCTTTGTATTCAAAATTCAAAAGGACTCAACATCTATGGCTTTGTGGAGGAGAGTGGAGAAGGGTGGTGAGAGGGGGTGGGGTCAAGTTTCAGATTTCCACGAACCTGTATATGAAAAGAAATGCCTTCTGATTGTACTCATTAATAGATTCTCTCTAATTTAAAGATTATGATCATGAAAAGGAAAATATCATAGGAGCAGACATTTGTTTACTGGTTCCACTGTACAGGGGGGGAGTTGTCAACACGGACTTTGCCATCTGCTAATCTGCCCTGAACCAAATATCTTACATCTAGGTATAGAATCACTTGAACTCTAAACCAAACCATGTAGCCATCACCTGTACCTGGTGTGAGAAGACAAATTGGAAACATATAACCAAGGGGCTGATCCCTCCCCACCAGAAAAACATCCCAAAGCACTTCACAAATGCATAAGCAGATAAAAATTGATACTGAGCCAAATAAGGAAATACAGAGGGAGGGTGGAGGTGTTGGAGGAGTTGTGAGTGACATAAAGCTCAGGCAAAGTGTTAGGTTGGTTTTAAAGAGAGTCCCTTGGCATGACAAGGTCGCCAACTCAAAGCTCGTGTAGCGTGCTAATTCCATCAGCATGCACTCATTGCTAAGCCAACAACGCCTGTGCTGAATCAGCCATGTTCATCAGATGGATGATGGCTGCATACCTAAAGACTTGCTGTAGAGTGAACTGGCCACTGGGTCATGACCTGTTGGACATCCATACCTCTACTACGAGGACACCTGCAAGCACGATATGCAGGTGACAACAACCTCTTGAGACTGACTGGGGAGAGTATTGGAAGACTGACTGGGGAGAGTATTGAAAAACCTGAAAAGAAACTGAAAGCTCAGCAGCCAAGAAGAGGGTTCAAAGAAAAGAAAGGCCAGTGAATTCTGCACCTTCTCAGCCCACTGTCTTCCTCTGCAGAGGCTACCATGCCAAAGAGGGTTTCCTGAGCCATGCCAGACAATGTTTAACAGAGTTGACCACCATGGCGCAAACCATCATCTCACAAGAGGGAAGGCTGCCAAGAACAAAAGAAAGTCTTAAAGGAGGAGAGGAAAGTGGAGAATAGAAGTTCAGCGTGGAAATTCGAGAACGTGTGCTCTAAATGACTGAAGGTGCGGTAAAATGAATGGGAGATGCACAAGAGGCCATAATTGGAAGAATGCAGTGTTCTTGGAAGATTATAGGCCAAAGGAGGGCACAGAGATAGGGAGGGGTGAAGCCATGGATAGATTTCAACATGAGAATTTTGTATTGGAGGCAATAGGGGATCAGGCATCAATGTGGGTCAATGAACACAGGGCTGGGGGGTGAGCAAGACTTGATGCAGGCTAGGATATAGGCAGAGAGTTTTGGATGAGTTAAAGCCTCTGGAAGGTACAGCATAGGAGACTGAACCAAAATAAATTTTCGCACAAATGCACTCATGGGTACACATTCCTACACCTACACTGCTGCATGTTTTGTCAGGCTGGTCACCACAACAACTGAAATGCTAAAGCCAACTATTTAATATGCTCTGCTTTGCACAGAGCTACACAGAGCTGGGAGGAGTCTACAGTCTTTCTCGTTTCCTGTTTTGACTCTGGCAGAGACAAGCAGCCATTTACAAGACAAGTCGTCTCAAAAGACCTAGAAAAATGTGTGAATAAAATGCTTTAAATACAATCAGAGTGTTAACTGTTTAACTCCCCTTTCCAGGTTTTTGGAAATAATTATGTACGGCCTGTATCCAATTAAAGATCAAATATTGGTGTAATTAATGTTCCTTTCATTTCGTTAATTAATAGCTTACTGCTTATTGTAGAGCTCTGGTTTTATCACCAGTTCATTCTTGTGGTATTCTTGGTGCCTGATTTCGCAGACAGTCTCTACTGACTTCTCATTTTAACACACACGGCTACAAGCCAAGTTGTGTAAGCTGAAATAACCATATTCTGAAAGATGTCTTTTCGTGTGTCACACTATTTTCATTGGCAGTATTGAAATTCTACAAAATTTGATCACTAAGTGTATCAAGAAGAATCGATATGAGAAAGAAATTGAGATGTATTCTTTAATAATGTTCAAGTTACTCTCAAATATTCTTTGCTCTTGAAAAGCTGTTTGCATGGGAGGAAGCAATTATCTGTCTATCTGTCCCTCCCATATCTATAATAATAATATCCAATTCTTGTCTGTCAGGACTGTTTTTATGGTCAGTTTAAGGGGCACCTCTGTTGATGGGTGATGCCTGGCACACAAGGAGGCACGTGGAACGTGCAGAGGTCTGGAGCCTCTGTCAACAGTTGGTACCCGCAGCAGTGGTGGCAGGTAGGGGTTGGTGGAGAACAGCAATAGCGAGAGGTAAGGGGAGCCCAACAACAAAGTCACCCTACCTGGAGAAATTGTTTCTGTGAGGGAAGGGATGTGATCAATGGGAGGGATGGAGATAATAAGAGAGGGATGGGGATGGCATGAGATGGTTTGTAGCGGAAGGATGGAATGGCATGGGAGGGCTGGCATGGGGTGTGCGTAAGATGACAAAATTGGTTAAGTGTGGCAAAACAGTGGGGACAATTCTTTGGTAATACTTATTGTTTGAAAGATATTCTTTGTGCTCGAAATGAAAATTCACTAGATTTGAAAGATAAACTTTTAGAAAAGCTGCCAGGTGAATTAAAAGAACACATCAGTACTGATTTTAGAAACAATGAAGATGATAACCGCTTGCAGCCTCCAGAGTTACTACACAGTCTAACTCCAAAGGGCATGTCTTCATACAAATTTAGACTCAAGGAAGGAGCGGTTGTAATGTTGCTATGAAACTTGAATCTTAAACAAGGACTTTATCTTGGAACAAGATTGGTAGTTTGGAAGCTGGTTTCTTCTATGATGCATGCTAAAATTATAACAGGCAGATTTCAAAGAAATAGAGTGTTTATTCCTTGAATAATATTAAGCAGATGTAAAGTTGCCTTTTTAACTCAGCAGGAAAGAGTTCACAGTTAGACTTTCATATTCTATTATAAACAAAACACAAGGTCAGACACTTGACCAAATTTGAATGTATATTTCTAGACTTGTTTTTACACATGCACTTTGTTCTAGAGTGAGAAGTTTCAAGTCTTTGGTGAAAGAATAACTAGAAATCCTGTATTTAAAGAAGTGCTATGACAACAAAGGTAGTAATTTTGACTGCAAATGTTTTGCCAGTCTCTGCTCACGTAACAGAGACACATGAGAGGACATGTTTTGTTACATTTTTATTTTCTTTATTTTATTTTAGTATCTCTTCACGGTGCCTCAGGAAGATTATGCAGCACTTACTTGCGCGCATTGTGTGCTTGACCCGCTCGCATACCCCGTGCACCCCAGCATAGACAGCGCTCAGCCCTGCTGCTTGTGTTTCACGCTGGGCAGGCCTTAGTTGGCCCGCCCAGCATGAAATCCCGGTGCGGTGCCCATCATGGGTGGCAGTCTGCTTCCCAACAGCCCCCACCCACCCCCCGCCAAGCCTGCCCAACAAGGGAAAAATTCTTCCCAAGGTTTCCACCCAAGAAGTGTCTGCTGATCAGCTCTATCGGTCACCCTACAACATTACTCTTTGATTTTTTTATAGCCAATACTGCAAATTATGGCGGGTGAGAAGCAGAAAAGTGCAGTTGGTCAAAGCATAGGCATCTCTGTACAATGGGCTGAAGAGCTGGGAGGAGCAAAACTGAGGTGCTACAGCACCATCTCTGTTGAGAGGGTATAATCAGTATGGCAAGGATATAGTCAGTGTGGCAAGTTTAAATAGGTTGTTTTGCAATTATATAGGGTCTTCCATGATCTCAGGATGTTTCAAAGAACATTACTTTAGAGGTGTAGTCACTGCAGCAACTCAAGGAAAAGGAGATCCTTGGAGTTATATGCATTGGCTTAGAGGTTCCACTCGTTTACATTTTTTTTCATCGGTGCAACCTGGGTAAAAGCAACCGAACCCACACAAAAGAATTCAGAAACTCATGCGCGAGTTACATCAAGCATTAATCAGGTTTTTGCTAACTTTAATCTTTTAATCTAGAACAATTCAACGGTCATTTTGTCTGAGCCGGGACAAACCCACAAAACTGACGCACCTTCAAGTCAAAATATTGACCAAGGCAAGTTTCCACCAATTGCACCCCTTTGTGACCACCCAAGGAAGCTCTTCAGGTTGAGTTTTCTTAGGTGCACAGACAGTTTTTTGCATATTAAAATTATTTAATTGACTATTTAATTGACTAAGAAACTGATTAACGCAACTAATAGTGTAGTTCCTTTTTAAGTCTTTTTTAGTGATTTAAAATTGGGCTACTCACAGAGAGAGAACTGAAACTTCTTCGTAAAATGCTTTTTTGATAAACCCATTTTCAGATGTACCAAGGTTACCACATAAAAACATCAATGAATATTTTTTAATGCAAAGGACAAAGGCCATTAGACTCCACTATACTGGTCAATCAGGCTGGTTTCTGTAAGATTTTACAGCTGTCATTAAGCAAATGTATTTCAGTGCAAATTTAAACTGCTACCCAACCAGCAAGATTTTAAGTGCAACTTGCACCCAATTTCCTGATTGTGCCCAAAATGGAAACTCAATCCCATTAGATATTTAATATAGATATTAGATATCCAACATAGAAATTTTAATATGAAAAGTTTACAAGAAATGAACACAGCTATAGGATTTTTAACACATTTTTAAAACTTTCAGCCACTTCCCTGCCCTTACTGCAGTTTTAATACTCAGAGGACTCATTCTGCAATTGCTAGAGGCAATGTACCCAGCATGTATACAGGCATCCTGCTCACAATTTTGTAATGCAACGTCTCACCAGCAAAATGAACTTGGAAACCAGGAGATCTATAAAAATGGCACAGTAGTGCTGTAAATGTGCTTCTGGACATACAACTGCACCAATGGATGTTACAATTGTCATTTTTCTCATTTCATAATAAAAATAGATTGGACCAAGTGACACTCTAGAATCTGTCTAACTAGCCCCATTCTATTATTTTCACTCTTCCTTCTACTTTCCCCCTCTCTCTCTCCGTATATCCAGTTCGCCCTTCTCTCACCTCTTCTTTCCTCTTCTATATCATCCTCTATTCCACCAATTTCCACTCCCTTCTCTTTTCATCTCTTTCCCTCCATTTCCCTTTCTCTCTTCCTGCCATTCCCCTCACTCTTTCTCCCCCTCTATTCCTCTCTCCCCTCTCCTTTTTCTCTTCCAAACCCATTCAACTATCTCTCTCCTTCCCCCCACTTTCCCACCCCAGTCTCTGTCTCTTTCTCTCTCTTCCCCATCTCTTCATCATATATCCTATAGTCATGTGTACAAGCCTTTTATATATAATGACAAATTATATTTAACATTCATTCAGCAATCTTGAAATGAAAGTTTAACTATTTGCAGGAACATTGATCAAAGGCAAGCAGAACCAGTCCAGTTTTGAGCATCTGAGGACTCACCAAAAAGGAAGAAAAAGATTTCACTTGGTCACACACAACAAACAAACAGACAATTAAAGCACATTCAAAATTCAATGGAGTAGCTTCATTAGAGCAACTATCTCTTTATCTCAATCCACAAACAAATAAGAAACACATATGCACCGCACACAGTCATCAGCAGAGAACAGTTTTCTTCAGTGTGGTTGTGAAATGGCACTTTCTCAATGTTTGGTTTATACACATAAGGACTGCATCATTTAATAAAAACATGAGATAAATTTTGATGAAGGAAGTCCACTGGCCCATATGTTCTCAGCCCTCCCCTGGGGACTTAACCTTATCAAAGCGGTACCATTCCTGAAGGAACTTTGAACATCACTAGGCATAGGCATGTATGCACCATCGCATGGCACTGGCTGATCTTTGACCCTTGAAAGTGTGAGGGGTTTAATCCTGATTAGTCTGCTATGCAGCTCATGTATGTCAAATGCCTCCTTGTATACTCTGCTTCCATGAGGCAGGTGAGACTAAGGGGGGTATTCTTGATGGGACATTATCACCCATGCCAGAAATTCTTCCACTGATTTCTGAAGTCATAATTAGGCTGCCTTCAGTCAATATTGAGGAAAGTTTTTTGCTCTGCTTTTGGACTTTGCTAATGACCTGAGAGGGCCCTTATGGACAGCCACAAATAGTTGGACCTGTAGCTCATCAGGGTTGGAGTGGTCACTCCCTGAAGTAGTGTGCCTCAGAAGAACAGCATTAAGGTCAGGTAGGGACATTGACTGCTCCAGATTGGTGGCTACTATGGGATTGTTCTTGGTTAACCTGGGCTATATCAGATCAAGAATCATTCAGTAAAATTCTCTGATGCTTGGAGTGAAGCTATTTTTGTATTATGGGCAGCCAACATTACGAACATTTGCTGTCAAAGTTACTTACATGCTTTCAAAATCCCACCCTTAGTATCTCCCCATGGAAATAGCCATGCTTCTTAAATGGGTCAAATGCAATGGCTTGCAACACATATTTTTCTGTAGTGGATAAGGCTCAGTCAAATTTGGGATGTAACCAATATGCTGGCGTGGCGTATATGCACATCAATAGGGTACTTGTTAAAAAACATTGTTTTTGGGTCATGTTCAGCATTGTGTTATATGGACAATTTACAGGTCTCATAGGAAGCAGCCATTTTAAAAAAACTAACAAAGACACATGGTTCTTCCCAAAGGTCATAAACTGCCAAAAGGCATGAACCAAGGAATTTAAAGCAACAGTTGTTCAGAGAAATGAGATTATATCACATCAGTGTAGATGTTCACTTAAGATACTTGGGCTTTTACACATAATCACAACAAAATGGTAGACTTGCTGGACTGGATTTTCATGGAGTCAGGGAGGTTATGTTGAAGGGTGAAAATGACGGCCAGGATCTGACTCTGGGATTCCCAACCCCATTCCTGGGGTTTCCGATTTTCAGGAGTGCCTTTTAAGGGTGGGGGCTGGCTTGGGTTTCAAGCCCACATCCTGCACTCCCTACCTGGCCAGCTTCGTTGCGGGGATACGCATGCCTAGTCCTTCACAATTTGGCCAGGCCAACTTTTCAAAGAGTTGTGGTTTACTGCACCTCAGAGGTGCCGTGAACCATAGTCTGCGTGAGGGAGCCCTTTGAAAAGTACGTTCAAAAGATCTCCCTCTTACCCTTCCATGCCAAGGTACGCTCCCACTGACTTCCTATGGTCCTTCATGCCCCATGCCGAGCCAGAGCTCTCAATCGAGCACTGCTTTCCCTGGAGCTCAAGTATTTCAGTACTCTAATGCAAGTCTGGGCTCTCAGCCATGAATGCACAATGAGGTGCAAGTGCTTGTGGTTTCAGCTGTACATACTTTGAAGGGTCTGGATGATTGACAGTTTTATTGGCCTGTAGTAAAAAGGAGTTTTTTTTTTTAAGAAAGTTGAAAGTAACCAATTTTAAAAAAGCTTCTTTAACCAATCCTTTGTCACTGTAGGGTTCATTGGTTCTATACAGCGTAAGGGCATGGAAGGGTCATGGCTTGGAACAGGGGGGGCATGAGGGGCCATAGGGGCTGGGATTTTCCAGCCCCCGTCGTGGGCGCGACCTGCCGTGGGTGAGGCGGTGCCCCAGCCAGAAGTCCATTGACTTGTGGTGGGACTGGAAGATCCCGCCCAGGGAGTGGGTGGGAGGGGCATACTATGGCATGGGGCATGAGGAGCCATAAGGGGGCAAGTGGGGGCCATGAGGTGGCATGGACGGGGCGTGCAGAGTGAGGGAGTGTGAGGGGTGTAGTCTAGAGGGCCTTTTGCTTTTCATTATAACTGGGGCAAAGTCCGACAGCGCCGAGGTGGGCCTCTTAAACAGCCCTCCTTGGCACCCGGCAGCCCCAGTGCCTGCCTCTGAACTCTTTCCTGGGTTGGCTGGCCTGACTGCAGCTTGTACCCGCTCCCCTCCACCCCCCACAATGAAAATCCTGTTTCTCTGTGCACTTTCTCCCCAGGCAGGCGGGCTGAGCCGGGAATTTTCCCGACTTCCACTACCTGGATGAAAAACCAGCCCGCTATCTGAAATTTAAACAAATAAACAAAGTCCTCTTAACACAAATTTTGTAAGATATGTTGATCTATGAAGCAAAAGCAGTGCAGTCTGAGTAATCAAATAATTACTGCTGAAGCTATGAAAATAAATATAAAGTCAAATTAATTTATATACAAATCTGGCTGAAGTGAATTCCTTGTAAATTCCAGCTTTAGCCAGAACTTGTATAGTCATTGCTGTTACATTCAATTTTGCACTGAGACTTTGACATGTACCACCAATCTTTCCTTTGGATCATAAATCATAGCTCCAGTTGTTCACAATGAATTTTTTTTCATTGACCTTAATCTTAGAATGGTTCCCTCAAGTTCTTTGCCCTGAATCAGCTACTTTACTCTTGTAGCTAGATGAGTTAATCATCAATGAATGACAAGGATCCCTAAAACGCCCATGCTGGGTTATTCCTAAAAAACACTGGGCTAAAATAACACGCCAATTTACAAAAGAAGCACAAGTAAAACCCCAGTGATTATTTCTAGGACACTTTTTTGAAAGCTCAGCCTCTTTTTACAGGACTTTTTTCCTGCTTCAATAACTTCACTGAATCCAGATTGATTCCACAGTGAGGAAGGGGAGAGAGATATAGATAGAAAGAATGGAAAGGACAGAAAGTGAGAATAACAGAAAGAAGAAAATAAATAATCTGAGAAAGGGAGAAAGAATAAACATCACATGCTCTGGATATTCCAAAACACATCACAAGCAATTGGGAGAGGGAAATTTCTTCTGCTTGGTCAGAAAAAATCTTGCCAGCATTTTACTTAGTGCCATCATATACATGCCACAGTGCACACACAACTAGAGACTGGAGCTCAGTAGGAAATCTTCCTAGCTGGTAAAAAATGTAAAAGGAAATTTGTGACATTGAGTGCTTCCTGGAAGACATCAGCCATCATGGCAGCCAGGATAGTGGAACTAATGAGGATGGATGGTGAGGAATGTTCCCAGCAAAGCGACAAACAATCAAAGTGAAGCATCAAAAATTCTCTTCTGAAGACTTTGAGTGGCTTCCATCAATGGAGAGGGCATACTCTTCCAGGAATAGTGAAGTAGAGCTTGTGGACTGTAACCATGAGAAAGTGGATAGAGTTGGGGTTGCTAGTGAGAGGAGACAAAGACTGAGGAGATAATAAGAAAATTTGAGATGGTGATTTGTGTATTAGAAGATTTTGCAGTCTGGTCTAATTAAGACTAAAAGTGCCCTGAGCTTTTCCTGTTTTCTTATGGCACTTACCTAACAAGTGTTTTGGTGCATTTCTTTGAAATAAATCAGCTATATTCATTGTTGCCTATAATCAGATAGGTAGAAGATAGAAAACTTCTATAGCCCCCATTTAACAATGTCTAATGTTGCTTCTAATGTTGCACAATTTTTAATTCATGGGGCTTTTTCCCTAGTCCACTGGGATGCTGACCTGCCCTTTCCTTTGCCTACGGCCCTTTGAATACTTGCTGCCCCATGTGTATCTGGGGCTGCACTTACAGGCTGGTGAATGGTTGGCTTTTGACTGCTGTTCCCTCTCCTTTCTTATCTCTCCACCAAAATGTGGCTGGGAACACTATTAGGAAATTCGAATAGTTTCTCCTCTGAATAACTGAGCTTTGCAGATCAAAAAGATCACAGGTGCAAGCCACAGTCTGGGCTGAGTTAGCTTATCTCACTTGGAGTGGCAGTAGGGTCTACAGTTGACCTCATCATGCCTGGGTAAGGGAGGGAAAACTCACCTGAGTTTCTTTTCCTGAGTGATCTGTTATAACACTGCTGGAGGCGCTCTTTTGGGCTTCAGGTGAAAGCAGGGACGGATTCAATTCTGATGTCCTTTCACTGGGTAACCAGCCTGCTAACACTCAATGGGGTCATTTTAACTTTGGATGATGATGTAAAACAGGCAATATTGCACTAACCTGCCATTAGACTTCCAGCCCTATTTTTCCTTCCAATAATTCAACAGAAAGGAAAATGAGACCTTCTGTATAACAAGTGGCCAATTTGATATCGCTTTTTTTTAATATCACCCAAAGTTAAAATTGACCCTTGCAGATTCAGGAAGGTGAAATGCCAGAAGACAATTGATGTTCACTGATGGCCAGTACTTAACTTTTAAGTAAAAATTTGCACCTATTAACTTTCCAATGTAGAGGGATAAGTTTTGAATTCTTCAGTAATTTAATAAGTCTGATCACAACTAGTCTATTGTGAAAGTAGGACATGCACCATACTCCATGGCAGTCAGCTGGGATGTGTGCCCTTGATCCATCATTGATTAGTGCAGGAAGCTGCATCAACCCAGATATGTAGCATGCCTATTCCCTAGCAGAAATATATCCTTAGCACTGGACCTAACACCCACTGGACTTTCATCAGTTATTTTCCAATATGCATCCATGCTCTTCCCAATGTAAAGCCCTGTGTGTTAGAACTCCATATTGTCAAAAATCATAAAACAAAGAAAATGCAGATAAATTTGGTCAAGCTATTGCAACAATTTGCAATTTGTATTTTTTTTATGAGAAGGTATGTGCACTGAAGTCAGAAGTAAATATTCCACTACCACTTTTGGAGATATTAAATATTAAATGTAAACATTTATTAACAAAAGAAAAGAAAACTTAAACACACAAGATTACAGTTACACAGTTAAATTTGGTCTTACAGCATTTCGCAAAAAAATTCTACTTAGCTAGACTCCCAAACAAACGCCCTTTCCCAGGCAACACTCCAAATAGACTCTTAATCTAAAAAGCATCCAGTAATATTCCAACAAGGTACCCATTGCTGTTATGAGGGAGATATTTCACAGCTTCTCTCTTCCTCTCACTCAACAATGGCCGCTCTAGATCTCACATGGCCACTCACTGTACAGCTCCCAATCTTTCCTTAAATATATTTTCTCCTTTTTGATCTTTAAAATCCATTGTTTTAAACAATGAACAACAATTAACAATGAAGTCACCACTCCCAGAATACGAAAACCTTTCATGTTGTCATTATGACCAGCACTTTCGGGGAAAGTAAACGTAACGGCCAGAGTTTTCCTGTCAGCGATTTGGGGGCGGGGTCCGCTCGCTGACGGGAAAATGACGCAGGAGGAACCCCCAACATCATCCCGGTCCCTTTAAATGTTTAGGAAGGCGGGCTGACAGTGAAATCAGCTGTCCGCCCGCCGATGTCAATGGCTAATTGAAGCCATTGACAGGTTAATTAAGATCATTAAAGACGCTGTCCGTCCAACCTTAAGGCTGGTGGACAGGCCAGGAGCCCCAGCGGACTCCTGATAATACACAAAACCACATCCACCGGCGGCTTGAGGTTTCATGTCCGTTTTTTAAAAGTCTAATAAAGTTTATGTCCTTTTTATTAACATGTCCCATCTCGTGTGACATTGTCACATGAGGGGGCCACGTTAATAATTTTTAAAATTTTTCTATTTTTGACTTTTCTTACCTGTCACTAATCTCCCTGAGACGGCACTTAGCCTCAGGGAGCAGTGCGCTCTTTCACCCGCATGCACGAAAGAGCGCGCTTTGACAGATGGGCAATGCCTTCCCCCCCACCCCTGCACAGGAAGCGCATAACACTTCCTGTCGGTCAGGCCGCTGGGCGGGGCCTTAATTGGCCCACCCACTCAAAATGGCGGCAGGCCCCGTTTCGGTGGCAGGGGTCAGCTGTCCGCCCGCCGCCAAGCTGGTGGGGCCCGCATATCCATCGAGTGCAAAATTCTGCCCAATAACTTTGCCTCATTTATTTACCATTTTGCTAGTTTTAAAACCTCCAGCCATGTCTCCTCGAAATTCAAAAAGCTAACCCTTCACTCCTCACTTACCTCCTAATGCAAATTCCCATTCATACTGTATCTACTGGAAATCTCATCTTAGCTTGCCCATCTCCACTTCAAAATGCCTACTTGTACACCTAACCTGTTTGATGATTTAAACCTTGCAGTCTGACTGTCTTCAGTTTAATTAACTTAGTCACACACACAACACACAACACACAACACACACAAACAGCCCCCACAAGCCTGCTTCAGCAACCACAGTAGTATTAAGAAAAATGATATTCCCTTTACACTCATGAAAACTTGGACACACTCCACACATAATTTTTCAGCATTTTGGAAAATCATATGGAGGATTTGCCCAAATTTTCAGGACACATTCATGGCGGGCAAAGCTTCCTGCCAAAAGCATGAGCAGTAAAATTCACCTTGGGATTAGCTCGAAATGGGCAAAGGCAACTCACTTTACATTCTGCCTTGTATTCTTTTCCAATCAGCAACTTGCTAATGCCATTTTAGTGCTACCGCCAAAGGTGAATTTCACCCCTATGAAATCATAAAATTAGCGTATCAGCTGCAGATATCTATGAAGTGTCTATACCCAAAACATTAACGTACCTTTTTTCCTCTGTAATGAGAGGAGCTCCTAAGTATTGAGGCACTTTGTGTTTCGTTTCACCTTCTTTTCACCTTCTTTTAGAGATGGGAAGCCTCACTTTTAAAAAAAGAGTTTTACTAGTGAAACTATATCTTAGGAGGTTACAAGGTTTCGATTTTGTTGAGCGGATTAGATTTCTAGCTGTAGCATTCCTGCAGACGAAATTTTTATCCCTTTCCTAGATGCTGATCTTAAGCAGGATTTTCAATCGTGTGTGTTCAGACAGTAAGATAAATCAGACGATCAGTTATCTTTATAATCTGTCCAATCCGATATGCAGCAAAATGCAATACAGAAAAATAAGCGATTTCCTCTTCTGACAAGGGCTAACTGTACTCAGGTTTCTTCAAAACAAAGTTGTCATGGAAGTTTTCGAAGGTGAAGAACCTGTGAGATGCAATTGTAGGCCACAGGGGTCTCCTGACAGATTAATTGGCCAGAAAAACAGCACAGGAGTGAAAAAACAAAAAAGTGGGAGCTCAGTAGTGGTGTAGCCTGAGGGGTCCAGATGTACAATAGCCCCACAGATGAAAAGCACGCGCTGGCGAATCTGAAGTGGCTCACAATGCTCTGTAAGCAGAGTGTGAAATAGCTCTCTGAAAGGGTCAGTCATTTCCCAGTCCATATACTATGAATATAAATGGGTACTGCAGCCTCTGTTCTCAGTAACAGTATATATGTATGTGTATAAGTATAGATATGGGTATATACATGCATATATGCATACACATATATGAATATGTATATATTCACATAGGTGTTTGTATGTACTTTTAATGTAGTAATATGTCTCAAGATGTTTCAGCTGCCAGGGATGGTAACAGGCAAGAAGCAGGAGTATCTGAAATCATGATCTTAAGTGGGGAGGGGGAGCAGCAAGCAGGAGGGATTTCAGAAGAGAATTTGTGGCACCAAATGGCATGAAATTCTCCCACCCATACCAGCAAATGCTGATTTTATATTTCTTGTTAAAGTAAAGCATCAGACCCTGATGGCTCAGCAGATTTTCCAATGAGGAACTGCACCATGGAGAACACGAAGATCCCCAACTCCATAATGGATAGGGCTGATCTCAGCTTGGGCCGTGGGACGGTTCCTACGATTGGCCTCAGTATCCCATGAAAGGGCCAGTGGCACAATTACTGTTTACTATTCCACTCATGTCAGTTACGGACAGGATTAAGTGAGGCTCTGGTCCTCCACAAGGTGTGAGAGTCCATTAACACTAACTTTCAATGTATAGCGGCTAATGTGGATAATGGCCTCTCTGGGTGAAGTATCAAAGGACTGTGCTTGTGAAACTGTATCTAAGTATGAATTAGTCACTTTGAGAGCAGAAAGGAGGAGAAAATGAGAATCTGCCAACTTAGACCTGAGAATATTAGTTTTGAGTAAAACCAAAGCCATGATGTAACTAAAACTAACATTGAAGACAGTGACTTCAGGAGAGGACAAATAATGATTAAAGTGTGTTGTATTGTTCAACAATGTTCATTGGAAGGTGTTGTGCCATCAGTGAAATTTTGACAACTTAAAGAATCAAGGTTATGTTTAATTAGACAAAAGCAACCATTTGTATTTATAAAGTGCCTTTAATATGGACAAACAACTGAACAGGAGGGTGTTCAGACAAAAATTGACCGAAGAAGTAGACATTCAGTCAGCTGACAACTACAACAGCATGTTTTTAGGAGCATCTTAAACTTAAAGAAACAGGTGGAAAGGCTTAAGGAGGGACTTCAAGAGCTTGGTACCTCGATAAATGAAGGCAAAGCTGTCAATGATGGAGTGAAAAATCGGGGGTGCACAAGAGGAGCCTATGGGATTGTCGGGATGGAAGAGGTTACAGCAATAGAGAGGGGAAAGGCCAAGAAAGGATTTAATCTTAAAGATGAGCATTCTAAAATTGGGGGTTGGTAGACCCGGAGCTAATGTAAATTAACGAGTACAGGGGTAAAGGGTGAATGGGACTTGGTGTGAGTCAGGCTGCAGGCATCAGAATTTTGGATGAATTTATTGAGGATGGAGGATTGTAGGCTGGCCAGGAGAGCATTGGGCTCACGGAACAAAAGCAAGAAGGTCTCAGTAGTAGATGAGCTGAGACAGGGGTGATGACAGGCAACATTAGGGAGCTATAAATCGGCAGTCTTTGTGATGGACAAGATATGGGCCGGAATTTTTAGCGTGGTGTGTGAGTGCGATCAGCAGGCCAGTTAATGGCCAGCAAGCATGAAACACACACTGAGACCATTCTCAGTGCTGCCAGAGGGGGCGAGTGCCAGAAACAGGAGAGGGGTGGGTGGGAGATTTAAATGCGGCTCCCTGCAGGCTCAAAGTCTGTGATTAGAGCCTCAGGGAGCTTGTTTGCAGTGTTTGGACTCCCTTCCCGGCTTACAGTGTTGCTCCAGTGTGCAAGATGGCATCAATGCCCAGATCCCATGCCAGGCATGACGGGAATGCCCAGATCCAGTCTGTCCCCTGTTTCTCAGCTGAGTGCCTGAGGGTCTTACTGGAGGCAGTAAGTGACCGCCGTCACATCCTGCTACCAAGGGATGGCAAGAAGAGGCCACTGCACATCACCAAGAAGGCTCGGATGGAGATGGCGGCTCTGATCAACGGTCATGACGTTGTAGACTGAACCTGGATCCAGTGCCGCAAAAGGTCCAATGACCTTCTATGCTCTGGCAGCGTGAGTACTGATTCCAGTTGGAACCTTGGGTACCTGTCTTTGTGGCTGGCAACACATGTTGGTGCTCACATAGGGTGTGAAATGCAGAGCACAATGTGGCATATCATGTGCCTTGATAGACCATGGCTGGCAAGTATGCCAGGGTGAAGTGCTACAAGATGACGGATAACTGTTCCTGCTTCTTTGGGGGTGAAGAGGTATGTTTGGGGGGCCTAATGGCAACACTTTTCCCCTAACATGAGAAGAGGAGTTACAATTCGCTGTAGCGAGGGCGGACTGGTGGGGCGGTGGGGGGGTACCAGACCTGCTTATCTTCAGTCAGGCAGAGGAGCAGCCTTTGGAAATGGCCTGTGAGCATGGAGCCAGGTCCACAGGCGAGGAAAGGCAGGGTTGTCGGATGAAGGGAAGAGTCCAATGGAAAGGGAGGAGATTGGTGTAGTGTCTCAGATATGTTGTTGTTGCAAGACTGACATGTGAAATACATTTGTTCCTGTTGCTCGTCCAGTCGAATATTTTTACTCAGCCAGATGTCAAATGTCATGAGAAAGCAGGCTGCGTACACTCAGACGTCATAATGATGATCCATGCTGACCTTCTTACTTCCTCCCTTAGTTGCCTCATCATCACGACCCTTTGACCTCCCCCAGGAGGAACATCTGCCAGATGCACCCGAATCACATCCCCAATTCGCACCATGCACCAGCGCAGACACAGACACGTAGGTGGGCATAAGCATCTCGGATTAGATGGTAGTGCACAGCAGTGAAGGCACAACATACTCACTTAAGGTGCTGGTGGAGACAGAGAGTCCGCTGGACGCCGGCAATCGGAGGAGCGCTGCAGCCCACGACCATGCGGAGGCCGAGCCAGATGTTGAGCGTCTGGAGTCGTCCATCAGGCGGCAGTTGCTGGATGTCCAGCGGGATGCACAGGAGGATCTGGCAGAGATCTCTGAGGGTCTGCCTGCCATGTTATCTGTTGTGGAGGACTCCATGTGGATGACCCGCAGCTCTGAATGCAAAGCCTCCACTATAGAGACAGAGGTGACTCTCATGGACAGGCAGCTCCAGGAACTCAATCAGGGGTTTCTGGGGTTGTATTCAGGCTTGCGAGCCCACAAACTGGCAGTGACCCCAGCTGGTCACTGCCTGTGTGTGTGAGGCAGATGAGGCACAAGTAACTCTGCTAGCTGCTCGTCCATCTTTGGTGAGCAGGGAGGTTCAAACCAACCTCGTGTTGGTGAGCGAGCTGCAGTTTGCATCTGGGGACTCCTCTCAGGGTGCTCTGGATAATGACAGCGTTCCTCCACCTCTCGGCCAGTGACCGCCACATCTGATGGGACCGTGGTGACGGAGGAGAGACGAGCTATGGACCTGGCACTCAGAGGACAGCCACCAAAGGTCATCAAGGCCAACAAGGCATCAGATCCATCAGGCTGCCTCCAATCCAGCTGCCAGCGATGGGGCTGGGGGTGTGGTACAGGCACCAGGACATAGCACTCACAAACGGAAGTTTTAGTCAATATGATCATGTAAGGAGTTGTCACGGATAATTTCTGTCTCCTTGGCACATGTGCACTGGTTCACTTGTATACTTGCCTTCATTATAAAAATGTCTCATTATGTGCAATGGTCTTAGTGTGCTTCATGCATTTGATAAGGAAGAGGCCTGGGACTCGCATGTGACACAGAGGAAGGGCTGCAAAGTTTATTTCAGAGGTCGGACCTTGACTGAAGGGTGACATGACTGCCTGATCCAGAGAGATCAGTAAGATGGCGTACCCCTTGCCATCACCTTGATTCCTTGGTTTGCATGTCCAGCTGAAAGTCCTCTGGATCAAGGCTGCCCTCGCCTCCCTACCTCCCTTAAGGATCCTCACATTGGCATCCTGCCCCTCACCCTGGAGTTCCACTGGCTTCCCCTCAGAGGCAGCACCTGAGACGTCCCCTATGGCCTGTTGAACAGGACGGCCATCTTCATCCTCCAATGGGTCCCCCCTTGACAGAGCCAGATTGTGCAGTGCACAGCAAACAACAACAATAAAGGAAACGTGCTTGGGAGGATATTGAAGAGCTCCCCTGAGTGGTCCAGGCAGTGGAATCTCATCTTGAATAGGCCTATGATCTTCTCAATTACTGCCCATGTGGAGGCATGACTCTGGTTATAGCTCTCCTCAGCTTCTGTCCTTGGGTGTCTCAGTAAAGGCATGAGGCCCCTTTTCAGTGATGCCCTTTGTCCCCAGGAGCCAACCATCCAAGTGATCTGGAGCAATGAAAAGCATTAGCACCTGGGAGTGACGGAGAAAGTAGGCATCAAGGTGGCTTCCTGACACAAACCTACATTATCTGACTCTAGTGGTCCCACACAATCTGAACATTGAGGGAGTGGGGCCCCTTTCTATTTACAAAGGTACCCGGCTCCCCCACTGGCACCTTCATGTCCATGTGTGTGCAGTCAATGGATCCCTGGGTGTGAGGAAATCCTGCAGTTGCAGCGAAGCCTTTGGCTCACACAGCCTGGCTAGCTTTGTTGGTGGGAAGAGAATGAAGGTACTGGCCCTTCGGAACAGAGTGTCAGTGACCAGCTCAATGCAGTTGTTGGCAGCAGATTGGGTGACACCACATAGACCTCCCACTGACCCCCGGAAAGAACCTGAAGTTCAGGGCCACTGTCACCTTTTGAGCCACAGGCATAGGATACATGGTTGGGGATGATCTCTGGGCCAATCATCTGGCACATGCAGTTGACCGTCTCCCTGGAACGATGGAACATTCTTTGGTGCTGAACCTCAGGTATGTCTAGGTAGCAGAGGCGCTGCCTGTAGACTCTGCCTGTTGGGTAATGGCGCCTTCTCCGGACTCTTCTGCCTTGCACTTCCTGCTGGCCCTGCACCCCATCTAGCTGCGCCTCTCAATCCACTCTGGACACCGTCTGCAGGTGACAGGCGTCCCCTCCCCTTTGGCCCTCTCCTCCTCTTCTAAGGAGGTCCCTCCAGAAGACTCCCTATTTCTGTGCTGATGTTTCCACAGGTTTCTGCAATGAAGAGTATTATTGGATGCAAATACTAAGAAAGCAGGGAGTCCTCCAGAACAACACTAAGATGCCAGAAACTCTCAATAAACCAGCTCCAAATCACTCACAGCCAATCTCCTAACTACTCATCTTTGCATCTGCCTGTGGGCCTTTTATCCCACCCTGGAGGTAGAATCCATGAAAAATGTGAAGGCCACTGGGCCTGTGCGCTGGGTGTAAAATCCCAGTCAATCGCCATTTAAATCAGCTTAATTAGACCTGTAACTGTCAGCAGACTTCCACATGCGCCCACTGACCGAAATATCGCGAGTTGGGACGATGACACCGAGATGCCCTGCCACTGTCATCACGCCCCATTTCACGAACAGTCTGAGCCATCGCGCATCGCCAGCGTGAAATTCTGGCCATGAGTTCAAAAGGGTCAAACGGGATGTTGACATTGCATACAGCCTGGTTCAGTCTGAGGCAGCTGTAAGGTTGGGGTAATGAAAATGGTGGTGAGAAAATAGGTTATGATGAGGGCTGAAGACAATGGCTTCAGATCACATCTGCATGGTATTTTGTTAGAATTAAAATATGCCTTGTGATTATAAGGCAAAAAAATTTGAACTGGTTAACCTGGTCCCATTTTAAACCACAAGGCCAGGGGTTAATAGCTGTCACCTGAATCTCGGGATGTCTGGGATGTGTCTTTCCCCCAATTTTGTCCTCAGTTTCCTTTCAGTATTACCGGGTTAGGGATGAAAACCAAAAACCACCCACGGTTCTTGTTCCTAAATATTATTCAGCAGCGCCTTCAGGCAGCATAGTGTGTTAGTGGACTTCTGGTGAGGGTAGATTGCGCTCTGCTGTCCTCCATGGTTGAATAACCCAGCCACACTTAGCCTTAAGGCTTATAGGACAGTGGTCACCTCAACAGCATGCAGGACTCTGTGCAACAAGGATTCAAAACATTTAGAAAGAAAGAGCAAAGTAAACTGGTAAGGAAATAATTTTTCTATCGAATGTGTAGGTGTAAATTGGCAGGCTAGCATCAATGTCAGGTACTAAATGCGAAAAAATTTTGCAGACTTGGCAAACTGACAGGCCGATATGTTTGATCCCTGCACCACTTGAAATACTAACATCACTTATTAAAGAATTTTGCAGTGGAGATCTTTCACGCATCGCTGAGGCACAAAGCACAGATAAAAAATCCCTGCCACACAGTTAATCACAAAAGTATTCCACTGACATGGGAAAATGATCGTTCCATAGGGGCATAGCAATGTGAAACTTATCCTTTTAAAAAAAAACAGGGGGGAAGCTGCAGAACCATTCCTGTCGATGGAATCCTGTTCCATGTTTTCTTTCTAACTGGTTATTTCGGCTTCCTTGGATTGGACAGGATTTGGTGTTTCAGCCAATAGGCAGTCAGTGATGTTAATGTAATTTCAGTCTTCAGGAAAGCTTGAGATCATTATAGGGAGGGAGTCAGAACGAGAGCCTGATTATTCCAGTCCCTGAAGCAAACTCAGCTTGCTGAAAGCTTATCAAGCACTTTCTCACTCCTTTTCAAAACTCATCCTGAAAAATGTCTCCAGTCACTCCATGCTGAACTGCCCACCTAGTTTGAGGTGGGAGCAACACGACCCAACTGTGGACCAAAGTCTTCAGAGCAAATGCGATTGCGATCGATTTTTAAAGGAATATTTTAACTGATCTCTCTCTCACTTCACTCGCCCCCCTGCTTATGTCAACTTGACTGGAGTAAGTCTCTGAGATTTTTTTCTACCATTTTGTTTTCTTTTGATGTCTCTCTGATAGCTGAAGGAATTTTATCAGTGCCAGCAGAAAAGTTGTATCAGTTTCCATTAGTCTGGCGTTTGCAGTTCATCACGGCAGATGATTTGAATATGGTTGTGGTATGTCAGCCTCCTGTGTGTTTAATGTCACTCTTCCTTCACAGACATAATGAGTTCTAACAGTGTCAGGAGGGTAAGTGTAAAAGGGAAGTGCCCTTTGGCTACTTGTTGCTATGAAAGGCATAGGTTTAATATTAAAAGTTTCAAAGGGACTTTTGTTGACTGTTTTTGCTGAATGTCCAATTATTTTTGCAATATTGAACTTCTTCCTTTCGAAATGTGCACTCTTGAGAAAACATCAATCTGTTATAGCTGAGACAAAGTGTTGCTGGAAAATTGAATACCTGTGTAATATTAATCTAAGGCTGAATCTGTCAAAACGGTGTGATTTATCAAGATTTTTTTTTTTGGTGACTTATTTGTACTCAAGGTGCTTTGCACCCAGATGTGTTAAGGTCTGTAGACTGAGGTGCTGTTGGCATTTTCCTGGATTGCCTAGAGTTGAACTGTTTGCCCGAACCAGACTCCAGATGTGCAAGCAGCTGTTGTCTGTCACTTGGGTGACAAGTGGTTATTTTCTATTGAGTCCCGGCAATTTCTATTATCCTCAGCCATAAATGTCAAGGTTTCGGCCCTCTCGCCATTATCATCAATGTGATTCTTTCTTCATCCCCATGTAAGGAGAGTGAGTGCATTTCCCTCTCTCCCTCCCTACAGTCTGTTTCAATTTTATGTTCCCTTTCTATTCCTTAGACAGTGGGATATATTTGGAATTAAGCAGTCAGCTTCAACTAAAAGAACAGACTGATGCTCCCTGAATTAAAAGGCCTCTGGAAAAGGTGACGCAATATTTGTCAAGCCCTTTCTCTCTGACAATATTTACTCCCACCAGAGATTGTAAGCTTAAACACTGACCATTTATCAAGCTGACTGCCTGGGGTTCAATACATGTTTTCAAATTTACTGTAGGCTCAAATTGACCAAACCTGAGCTTTAAAGACAGAAATCTCTCTTGTGCCAATAGTAAGGATCAGAGAGAATTAAAATATCTCACGCTGCTGGTATAGAAAATTATTTTTAAACACCTCAGTCTTGTTAGGGGGCAGAATCACTCGAAGAAAGGAGCGTGTAATGTTTGTACTGAAGATTTTAAGGTCAGTGTCAAATCCTGTTTGCTTTTTAAGAATGTATATATTTCCTTAAAGAACATAGCTGCTTTCTTCCTTGCCAATCTAGCTGTGATTCTTTGCGTTTGACATAACACAGCAATTAGTTTCCTCAATGCAAAAATTAATCCAATTTTTCTCCAGCAGAACTTAATTGGCCGGGAGGAACCACTGTGATTCCTATTGGAATTGTCTTGTCAGAAAAGCCTGAAAGGATTAGTAATCTAATGAATTTCATATTCTGACATCAAGTTAATCCTTGCAACAAGTAGTACTTTTTGTTCCAGGCTTGTGATTTATAATAACTAGAAGAGGAGGGAGATGAGGGGAGAAAGGGAGTGAAAGACCAGGTTTGTGAAACAATGCCATATAACACAAGCAAGCACACAGGTCCTCTACTGGAAAATTAATGTATTAAAATGTCCTTTCAAATGAGTGGAAGTAACGCAACCTGCACAATCTGGCAGCTTCAGTTAAAAGACCCTCGTATATTCAAAGTAAAATGATTCAAGCTTTTAAAAGATATTTTTTTGTTTAAAATAATGCAACTTTATATTTGAAAGAAAAGTTTGAACTTAAGCAGAACTTTAACACATCATCAAAATGTCTCCTAGATACAATTAGATATTTTTCAAACTTGGTGACTTGTCATGTGGGCAACAAACAGGATATTAACTATAGTTTATAGTTCAGGGGTGAGAGTGGCAGGAGACAGAAATAGGGCTGATAATTAGTGCTGAAAGTGAAAAAGGTCTGAAATCTTTTTGTGGCAAGGAGTTATGTAATTATAGCACTTTGTATGATCTGTAGTGAAATGCAAATGTTTCTAGGCTACTTCAAATAGGTGGAGTTATTACACTTGTGGGTAGAAACATTAGTTTTCCCTTTGTTTACCTCATATTACCCTCAAGACTGTGGACCAATGCATTTGTGACAAGTCACCAAAGTGACCCTAGCATCTCAGCTTTCCATGTAGCTAGTGCCTGTAATATTAACAGAACATGACCTTCCTGGATTATGTACATGCAAAATGAAGTAAACGACTCTGGCAGTGCTTTGCAAACTATTGTCCAATGCGACCCCATTTTAACTCACCACCACCTTCTCAATGACAATTAAACATGGGCAACAATTGCTGGCCTTGTCACTGACATCCACACCCTGTGAACAAATATATAAAAATAAAAATCTTGAAAATTAGCATGACCCCAGACACCAGTAAAACGAGAACAGCAATAAAGCAACATTATAACATTCAGTATGTAATTATTAACGTTCGGGTGTCACATTTAACAATACATCATATAAATATGAAAATCTGTGTTTTTAAAGTACTTTGTAAATTTTTATTATTTTATATTCAAATGTAGGTTTCAGCTAAGCTCTTCATATTCCCTGGTGACAGAAGACTTAGTGAAGCCCCTCTCCTCAACCCCCGACACATTATGGTCAACCCCTCTGCCCCCAGCCCAGACATACTCCCCTCTTCCAAATGCCCCTTTCCCCACTCACTCATATACTCAGCAGCTCCTCTCACTGACTCAGTAACCCCTCTTCCCAATCACGCCCCCTCACTCAGCAACCCTTCTCCCCAAACCCATCCACCCCCCCTCCCCCCCGCAGGCCCAATCCTCCCGAAAACCAAGGAGACTCAGGCCCTGATTTTCGCAGCGTCGTAATGACTCAGGAGACATTTAAAAATTGGCGGGCAGGTCCTGATTCAAGGATTCCTGCACTCATCCTCAATTTTCACTAGGACAGGAATAAGAGTGCAGGGAGCGAGTGAGTGAGCTTGCACCCTGCACTCCCGACCAGGCCAGCTCCATTGCAGGGCATTTCCTAGCTCCCTGAAATCTTTGTGGAGTCAGGCCTGCTTCTCCATGACTCATTGTTCACGACCCAAGAGGAGTTGTGAACCATAGTCTGGATCCAGGATGCTTTAGAAAGGTAAATTCAAAAGGGCTTAGCCATGCTCCTCCATGCCACTTCCATTCTGCCCTCCATTCCAACTCAGTGTGAACTCATGCACCCCGCCCCCGCCGCCTTCCCCATGGCCCCTATAGCCCCCATGCCAGCTCAATGCCAGAATTTGGTCCTCCATGTCCATTCACCCACCCCATGGTCCCTCATACCCATCATGTCAACTCATGGCCCTTCAATCCCATTTCCATGCCCATTTACCCAGTATACGCTAAGTACAGAACCAATGAGCCACATAGTAAACTGCTTAGAAAAAAGACATTAATTTACAAATCTCTAAACTACTTTTCCTGCAACCCTATAAAAGTATCAATTAGACAGGCCATTGAAGTATCAATAACAGAGGCTTTAAACACTTCACACTATAACCTTGCACAAATAAACACTGAGCCATTGACAACAGAGATCACACTTAAATATGTCAATCAAGAAATCCTCTCCAGCTGTCAAAACAGAATGCCTGCTGAGAAAATTGTCTTATGAGTCTGGACTCTCAGCCAAGCATGCATAATGAGGTTACCCAGCTCTACTGAAAGATTTCTGACACCTGTCCTCATGCATAATGAGGCTAGGCTGAGAACACATACTCATAAAAGGAATATCTTAGTGGGGTTCCATTTTGACAGCCAGAGAGAACTGTCGGATTTTGCTTGGTTGACATCTTTAAATGGTTATAATAAATTTTTATTTCTGTGATTTCTTTTGTCAATGTCTCAATGTTTATTTGTGCAAGATTAAAAAGTATGAAGTGGTCATTTGATAGTACAGAACTTGAGTATTGCTGAAAAAACAGACATGTCGGAACTTTTCATCTTGCACTCATCAGGAAACTTCGCAAGAATACCAATATAAGGGGAAACAACAATTTATACTATATGAGAAGAGAGTGCTGATTGGTTGGCAAGTTGACTCTGATTGATAGAGGCATTGCCATGGAGAATGCACCAATTGATGGTGACTGACAGTTAGCTGCCAAGTATTGTTGGAGATTTAAATAAGGCATTTTGACCCTGATTAGTCAAGGCATTGCCCTGAGGAATGAGTGGCAGCCATTCGCTGACTCTTTCCTCAGAGCAACGCCTTGACTGATCAGGGTCAAGCTGCTTGGTTTAAGTTTCAAACAATGCTTGGCAGTTAACCATCAGTGACCATCAATTGGCGCATTCCCCATTGCAATGCTTCTGCCAGTTAGAGTCCACTTCCCAACCATTCGGAATTCTCTTCCCATATGGTATAAATTGTTTTTCCCCTTATAATGGTATTCTTGCAAAGTGTCCTGATGAGTGCAAGACAAAAAGCTTCAACATGTCCCTTTTTACAGCAATACTCAAGTATGAAGTGTTTGAACATTCTGCTATTGATATTTTAAGGGTCTATCTATCTGACACTTCTATAGAGTTGTAGGAACAGCAGAAGAAAGAAAATTTTTGAATGGGAGTTTCTTTCTCAGCAGTTCCACACATGCCATTATTACCATGTGGCTTATTGGTTTTGTACATAGTGCATGGATGAATGGGCATGGAAGAGCCACGAGGAGGCATGAAATGTGATGGGAGCTATAAGGAGGTGCGGGAGTGGGTGAATGAGCATGGAAGGGCCATAAGTTGACATGGGGGCTATAAAGGGCAATAAAGGTGGATGGGGGGGTAGGGGGTATGAATTGGACTGAGATGACATGGGGAGTGGGTAGGGTGGTGAAGGGGATGTGGTGTGAGGGCTGGACGGTCAAAAATATCATAATACAACTGGAACAAAGTTCCAGGGAACCGAGGTGGGTCTTTTAACCAGCACATCTTGCACCCACCTCCCCCAGAGGGAAGATCGCACCATTTGGAGGCCTTTCTAATGAGACGGGTGCAGCAAGATATGGAACTTCCCAACTCAAGCTGCCCACCTCCGTAGCAAAAATTTGAGCCTCAGGCCCTGCTTCCCCCTTCTGTTCCCAGCCTACCAAACCCCATGGAGGCTAAGGCTATGACCCCACCCCGCCCCCCCCGCACCCACCTGATGAACCCCACGGAGACTCGTGCTCTGCTCCCCTAATCTCCTGACTCTGCTCTCTGCCACTCTGCCCAGCCTGCCAGACTCCACAGACACTCGGTCTCTGCACCCCACTGTCCCAGCCTGCTGAACCCAGAGGTTAAGGGCCTGCTCCCCCAATCTCCTGGCCTAGCAAACCCTGGGACCCTGCCAGGAGCCCCACCTGGGCTGTCAAACTCTGTGGTTCCACCTAGCAGCCAGCAACAGTGAAATGAGTGACAACACTCAGGTCCAAGCCAACGTGCAGCATCCCAATCTCATTTCTGCCAGAGTTTTTTTTAAATTTGCACATGGGATGGGGGGTGTGATATGTCATTGGCTGGGCCAACATTTATTGTCCATCCCTCATTGCCCTTGAGAAAGGAGTGGCTTGCTGGGCCATTTCAGAGAGTAGGTCTGGAGTCACACAATGACAGACTTCCTTCCCCAAAGGGGCATTGGTGACCCAGATGGGTTTTTATGTTTCATTTCATGGTCACCATTAGACTTTAAATTACAGATTTGTTTTTTTATTGAATTCAAATTTCACCATCTGCCAAGGCGGGATTCGGACTCAGGATCCCAGAGCTTTACCCTGGGTCTCTGATTTACCAGTCTAGTGACGATACCACAACACCACCACCTCCCATTTCTCTCGCTCTCTCCCCGCTTTGACCACGTTGGAGGCGGAGGTGGCAGCTGAAGGTTGGCAGAGGCTGGAAAAAAAAATTCATCCAAATCCAGAAGTTGGAATTCTGCCAAACAGAAGAAATTTCTCATCCCTGACAGTCACACATTGTTCAAGGTCTCCCTGTCTGACACCGGCGTATCCACTTCAATTACATTATTCCTGGGACTCCATCGCCAAACCTGCAACCTGGGCCAATTGCAGTCCCATCTGTGGCCACCTCTCTCTGTGGCACTGCCAGTACTGATGAGCTGGCAGCTCCTGGAGGCAGGAATCTCCCCATTAGGGTGATGAGGACCCTGACTCTGACCGGGTAAGTGTGTGAGTGGCACTAAATCGGATGAGGCAGGGTGGGTGCAGAGCGGCCATGGTGAGGTTTCCCCCAGCTCTGCAGCCAGTAGATAGGCAAACAAGGATTAAGTTCCACCCGGTGTCAAAACAGCTGAGGTGTCACCAGTTATTCAGCATTAGGTGCATCATCCCTATATCCCATTTTTGTCATGCACATGAACAGACAAACACATATGCACATGCATCCAATCACACACATACACACTCACTTACTTTCATTGTGGTCACTCAATAGCAATCAGAAATTAGAACTTTATACAAACTGCTTCTCCTTAACTCAAGACAGCTAAGGTCAATCATAGAGTCCTTGGGATTGAGATCTGCTGGGACAGAGCATACAAAAATGTTTCCTGGTCTGTACACTTCAATAAATAACTCGTTACAGTCACTGAACGACTGAGAAAATTATTATGTCTTTCCTTCCCAATCCATACATCAATTTCAGGTGAGAAGGAGGCAAAAATCTCCTCCTAGAGATCTGGAATCCATTAATGTCATCCTTAAATCCAGAAATTTGTACACAAAATCTAGAATGACACTCTAGCGTGGTACTGAGGGAGTGCTGCACTGTCAGAAATGCCACCTTTCAGGTGAGATGTTAAACTGAGGGCCAGTTTGCCCTCTCAGGCAGATGTAAAATATCTGTTGGCGCTCATTCGAAGGAAAGTTCTTCCAGGTCGCCTGGAGAGTACTTCCTGGTCCCTCAACCAACACCACTAAAACAAACAAATGATCTGGTCATTATCGCGTTGTTCTTTGTGGAATCTTGCGAGGCACAAATTGATTTCTGCACTACGTCCCATTCAACAGCGGCCACATCTCAAAAAATAATTCATTGGTTTTAAAGCCTGGAGTCACGAAATGCGCTACAGAAATACAATCTTCCTTTCTTTCTCATTTGTCCACTAGGAGGCACAGAGAATCAGCCTGCAAATTTCCTTCCCTCCCTACCTGTGTTTAGAAACCAGCCAAACCTCAGTCTAGGGGGTCTCAGCCTGACAGCTCGAGCCAGTTGGGTAAACTCTATACCTCTGGTACCGTGGCAATGAGAATGACAGCACCACGTGTTTTGTGGCGTAGGCTTTGCACCTTTCAAGCTAAACTATAACACAGGCAGGTTAATGAATGTTCAGCCTTTGAATCAGACTCAGCCTGATTAATCCTGTGAGTTCTCAGGTGTATTGAAACAAGACGCAACTTCAGCTGAACAGGGGGAAGGCGTAACTAATATTGTCTGCACTCAGGGTTAATTCTATAATTAAATTTACAGACAGCTGATTCCACTTTAAAAAACAAAATAATGTGGCAAGACAATGTTGCCTTTCAGAGTGAAAAGTGATAAATCACACTCCTCTGTAGCATCTCTGCACTAATGAGTTCTGGTAGTAGCAGAGATGTCTGAGAGTAAATCATTTTATAATCAAGTGTCTGCACAGAAAATGACTATTCATCTTCATAATGAACAGTGCTGTCACAGGTTGACTTGGGTCAACCTGCCACATTTTTGCATAAAGTTTAATCTGTCAACTGAAAGGGCCTTACAGGGTCAATAAATTAAGTATTAAATTCGTGTCAGCTGTAGAGAACAGCACAGCAAGAGGGTATTCCCTGGCAAGTTTCAGAAGGCAGTTGGGTGTGGAGTTGGCAGGGGTTAGAAGTAGAGTCAATGTAGAAAGGGCTATCTGGAGGAAAGAGGAGAAATTACAAGTGAGAACTCTCCAATCCTGAGGAATTATATTTCTTCCCTCCCTCTTTCAGCCACTGAGCAAGAAGCTGTTTAATTGAGCCTGTGTCAAACAGCAAAACCTCACCATTTCAGGCAATAGCAATTTGAAAGAATGTATCCCTCAAACTGCAAGTGGCAAAATGAGGTGCCATCCAAATGCATTAAGTGTACTCAATTGATAGGAGAGGAAATGAATAGTTTGTAATTGTGGTCGTAATCCATTTTCATAAGCTAGGCGAGTGCTTCTTTCAGAATATTATGTGAATTGATCATCATGAGTAGGGGCATGGGTTGGCTGAAGGTTGATCAATCACCTATGTAAAGAGAGGTGAAGCACAACTTGAGGTGAGGTGTCAAGATTTGCCATGTCCTGATGCTAGTCCCAACTGCTAGCACCAGTTGGAGATCAACCAAGGTGCAAGTGATGGTAGCTGCCCGTGTGCGCTGCACACAACACACATGCCCCAGAATAGATCACAAGTCAATCAAGCCTTTTCATATCTCGTTAGAACTTCACTTCTGAAACACATTCAGAAAAATGGCTCTGTTGTGCTGCTTCCAGACAACTGTAAGGTGGCAGGGATTTGAACTCTCCCCTCCTCGGCAACAAATGAGGCAGCTCCATCCTCCACTCTCTTCTCACCGATTTCCAAATTTGCTGCCAGCAGTCTTGGTGATGGATGGGATATGCACTTGGCTTGGGCATAAATATCTTGCTCAGTTCCTAGGATGTCAATAGGAGCCTGATGGCAGGTTGACCGCATCCTGAGTGGCACCTGGACTAAAGGTAGCTTAAGCCTTCTTGAATTGCTGCATTGTAGCAACCGAGCAGTTTGCTGCACCATTTCAGAATGCAGTGAAGAGTCGACCATGTTGATTTAAGACTGGAGTCCTGGGTAGGGCAGATTAAGTAAGGACAGCAGTTTACTCCCCCTAAGGATATTGGCTGGGTTTTTACAACAGTCCAACTGCTTCATACTGTTTTTTTGTAACTCTTTCGAGCACAAACACGTTTCCATCTGTTTCAGATGTTGTTTCATAGTTTGCCATTGTGAGATCTGGACTCTTAATCTTGGGGTTACAAACCCAGTACCATAACCACTTGGCCATTTAGGCCAAGCCTCCAACTGCTTCATGGTAGCTTCCACTCAATTCATATTCTCATTGTGAGATTTGAACTCACATTCTAAGGATTAGGAGTTCATTAACAATACCACTACCTTTGAACTACTAACATGTGTGCAGAAGGCGATACAATCTGTCCAGGCTCCACAATTGGCCCGTGCATAAACCGGGTGTGTGTTAGTGGCTGTGGGAGAAATGCCTTTTTTTTCCCCAGCACTAATCATTATGTGTGAGGCTGAACTCCGTTTCAGGGTTCACATATATTGCAAAAGGAATAATTTGCATGATGGCTGGCTAACATCTCTAGCCATACGAACCGGCGGCAAAGCAACAAAAAAACGTCATTGCCCAGAGGGGTGGGAAGGTGTACCTGGAGGGAGAATTTAGTGTGCCACAATCTGGGCGCAGCACAATAAACACATGGAGAGGTTATGCCTAGAAAAAGAAAACCTATGTACATTAAAGATACATGTATATGTCTGCTGCTTGTGCGGGAGTAACACACTTTATAGCTTTGGCTACCTTTTGCTGGCACTTAATCAGGTTTCCGAATGATGAGATGAGATGCAAGCTAAACTGAATCTTTTGTGCATTCAACTTTTCTCCAATCAGTCAGGGGGGTAAATTTAAATGGAAAACAGCTTTAACATGGAAACTAATTAGGGAGGAAATCACCGTGGCACTTAAAATAGAGTTTGAAACACACACTTTTGATTATTGATCGTTTTCAACAAAGGGAGCAAGAGAAGCAACATTTTCCCTCACAGACAATGGAATTTGGAGTCACAGCCTCCATTCAGAATTAGGATGAAATGCTTCACCTGGCAGCTGCTACCTCTTCTACCATTTAAGACCCTTTGTAGATTCACACACGAGTTTACTGAGCCTGAGGTTATGAAAATATAAATCAGTTCCAAAAAAAAGGTAGAGGAGGCTACAGTTTTGTTGGTCACATCTCTTGCTCTTGGGCCCCAGGATCTAAGGGAATTCAGGGCTGTTCCCTTGTTCTAGGGAGGAAACAAAGTTCTTTCATGTTGCCACAGATCGTTTTGTCTCCACCACGCTTTGTTGGATAATATTGCAGACATGCTTGCCTCTTGCTGTGGGTTACAGATATGTGGGCTAGTGCTGTGCAGAAACAAGATTCTGTTGTTACAGTTGTTCTAACGTTTATGCACTAGAGGCTAGCCTTACAATTCATGTCTGACTTTCTGATTTACAGCACTCAGAGGATCAGTTTCACCCACTTTTGCTCCACTTCCTGACTGTCATGTCTTTTTGGCTGAGAGATGCTTTTCCGGCTGTTTGTGATCTACAAGATTTCTGCATGCAGAGCAGATTTACCCTGCACCCATCACTTAATCTGAGGTCCACGTCCCTTCTTTCTCAGTCATGCCCTTTCAATTCTGGCTAGCGTTTGCTCAAAATGTTCCCAATTAAATAAATTATTGGCGGTGCCTGGCTGAGCATGAGCCAAAGAACATTTCCGAACACATTTCAAGAATGAGACTTAATGTAAATGAAGCTATTTTGCTGCATGTGATTATATAATCCCCACTCTTTACAGGTTCTGGCCTCACCTTTCAAATAGCTACAATTAGCTTGGATTTAATTTTTAAAAATTCCAGTCAGTTCCAGAAAAATTGGACTTGGAAAAAAGTTTTCAGCTCAGCTGGAATCGATCCAGCAAGAGGTGTATTTTCCCAAAAAGGGTTTTCTGAACTTGAATTGATTGAAACGTGAACACTCAAACACAGTGATGCAGCTCTAATGAGTGAAACTCATTCTCAGACAAGTTATTCCGTCCAGCCTGAACTTTTTTGTTTCTCGCTCAGAATGTTTCTCTCACCTCCAGAAGATACTGGCTGGTGCTGGGATATGCTGTCAGAGGCAGCAGCTGCATGTACTTTCAAACTCAACAACCAGTTCCATATCTTAGAACACAACGGAATCCACAGTTAATGCCAAGTGCCTGAGTATAATTAAACCCTCATTTAATATACAAAAAACAAGTTACTGGGTATGCTTCCATGTCACTAACTGCTGGGACATAGCTCCATAAATGCTGGTTGCTGTAGTTTGGTTCCATGGTCACTAGCCGCTGTGTTATGGTTCCATGGGCAAGAGCTACTGGGGTATGATTCCAAGGGCAGGAGCTGCTGAAGAATGGTTTCATGAGCTCTGGCTGCTGGGGTATGGTTCCAGGGGTATGAAGCTGTCCAAGCAACTGCTCTTCACATGTAAAGCCTGGAATATGAATATTGGCAGGATACTTGACCATCACATGAGGAAGTGAGCTTCACAGCATGACCCAACTCTATCACTAAGTCTCATTAGACATCAATCAGGAACCATGTCTGATTTGTCTACTCCCTAACAGATACTGAGATCATTGTAGTGCGATGCCCCCCCACACCAACCCCACCGTAAACCCCACACCCCCTCAGATTAACTAACCCAACACAGACCAGGAACTTTTGGGCATTTATGGCACAACTACCCAATGGTAAAGTCCACTGACCAATCTTAGGAGTATATAGAAAATACATTTAATAATTTGTATATTTTTAAATAAAGATAAAACAGATTAACCTTCAAGCTGTACAACATAGTGAAATGTTTATTTTTATCTGTGTGCATTAGTGTTTGCACTTTTTAAACTAATACAGGGTCCCAAATAATCTTGATTCCAAACAGCTTAGTATTTGAAACCATCAGGCCACACTTATCTCTCTTTCCATATAGCTCAAGCGGTATGAGATTCATGATAGAAACCATTGTTGACACCATTCTGCAGTTCTGTATGATGTGTGTACATCTGTTCTGTATGAGAAAGACACATATAACCATATATAGACGGAGGTCATCAGATTGAATTTCAACTCAAGCTGACTGATCAATGTCCTTTATATTTAAAAAAAACTGCAGGCATTTTTAAATTTATTAAATTAAACTTGTGAGTTAACTCCAGCAGATAGGCTTTCCAGTCTGCTTGCCAGACTTCCACTGAGGTAACTGCTTGTGTTGTCTGATTAATAGGTTGCATTTCATGTGCTTTTTGCACCGGTTATGAAGTAATTGCAAAGCCAGTTCGGCAGCAACCTGCAGTCAAGGCTGGAAATCTCATTACATTCTAGGAGACCTTAAACAGGAAAGAAATGGAGAAAAGGAGAGAGAGAGAAGCCTGTCATATCATTTCACTGGATTGTATTCAAACTGAGAGCTGGTGACAGCACAATATTCTAAGAGCAATGGGCACTAGACTGAGGCCCAAGCTATGCCCTATTGAATTTGAAACACTGCAGTATTTGTTATGAGCTCTATTACAGTGCAGCCGCAGGGTTCAAATGTGCAGATAGTTGAACTCCTTATTCAGTAAATTGGCTGTTATGTTCAATTTTGCTTTAATTGGAAGGCTGAAAGAAAAACTTTCCACTTTCGATTCATAAACTACATGTTTCCACTTTCCTGGATTGCTCTCCTGTGCCTCTCACTCTGTGCAGAAGCATCAAGGACAGGTATACAAGTGAGATTTTACAGGCAAAGTATAAGGGTGAAATAGTACACAAACCCTCCCATTTAATTAAAAACAGAAAGTGCTGGAAATACTCAGCAGGTCAGGCAGCATCTGGTGAGAAAATCAGAGTTAATGTTTCAGATTGATGACCTTTCATCCTGCTATTTAAATGCTGTGTACGTATAAGCATAATATAAAAGCAAAATACTGGAAATCTGAAATAAAAAGAGAAAGTGCTGGAAAAGTTTGACAAGTCAGGCAGCACTGTGGAGAGAGAAACATTTTGAGTCCAATATGACACTTCCTTGGTAATCATTGTCTGTTTTCAAAGCCTGGGCAAGCAGGAACAGACTGTAAAGTAAAGGAACATTGCTTCAAACAGGTTATTAAAAATATGTTAAAAAGAGAGGTCTCGAGGCTAAGGAGGTAAGGAGTGTCCAGCTCCTCCACTTTGGAGGTTGACAATACATTCCAATAGAAACAGTACAAGCTCTGCAAAAATCCAAAAGCTTGACACATGGAAATGCAGGTGCCAGCCACATCTTCCTTGGGTTTAGATGACATTCTCTTCAGCTTATTAGGGTTTGAAAGTAACAGGACATCAAACAGGGAATAGCGGAGACAACGCAACTACCCATGATGTCCACATTGAAAATCCTATCTTTCAAACTGTATCTTATTACTTAAACATCGTCCAAGAGCTGTGACCATGTCAGGGAGGGGGGTATTGGATGGAGAGGGCAATTCGAGCTCTTGAAGCATGAGGAGAAGGAGATGCACATTACACACGCCGAAACAATTTGTGGGGCATATCCTCCTCATCTTTTCCCAACCCAAAATTACCTCTGTGCACTGATTCTTTTCTTCCTTCCCTTTTCCCTTGAAGCTGTTGGCTTTTACTGGAATATGGAATTGTAGAAATTCCAGAAGGAGTCCCCTTGGTCCATTGTGCCTGGAGCAAAAAAAAATTGCCCATTCTAGTTCAATCTCGCTGCTCTTTGCCCATGTCCTTTAATCATTTGTCTACTTCAAGTGACTGTCTAATTCGCCCATTATACAGGCTTTTAACCTGAGGGTCCAGGGTTCCAGTCCGTGTCTGGGTGCTGCTTTTGGCTCAAGGTGTTCACTCCCCATGAAACAACAAAAAACAAACTATGCGAAAGTGACAGAGAGGTTTCTTCAACATACAAGAAAATCCACCTTCTCGAAATTGTGGAAGCTTTGATTACTTACAGAAAAAAATACAGTCTGGCTGTCCTCCATCTACTCACCAAAGTGAATATCAGCAGGTGATTTACCCAGAGCTGAGCCCATACTGGTCTAATCAGTATCCACACAACCTAGTGCAGAAATTGGATAGCATCATGTCAGGAGACCAGCAAGGCAGGTGTGCTAGAGGTTAGGGAGGGGAAGGGGGTGTCGATTATATATGAATTGGGTGTTTAATCATATTTGAGTGGTGGGCATTGCATGCTCAAAAACTTTTTTGGGTTATTCAGGTGCACAATATGGAATGTGTGACTCTGCAAATAAAAGCTTGTAAGTGTATAAAGTCTCCTCCAGTTATATCCACCACCACCTGGCTATCTGAATTGTACTGGGGGAGAGGGGGCATTGGATTAGTCAAATCTACAGCAACATAGGAAAATAGGAACATAGGAGCAGGAGTAGGCCATTCAGCCCCTCGAGTCTGCTGCACCATTCAATTAGCTCATAGTTGATTGCCTACTTCAATGCCATTTTCCTGCGCTAACCCCATATCCCTTGATGTCATTAGTATCTAGAAATCTATCAATCTCTGTCTTGAACATACTCAATGACTGAACTTACATACCCCTCTGGGGTAAAGAATTCCAAAGTTCACTACCCTCTGAGTGAAGAAATTCCTCCTCATCTCAGTGCTAAACAGCTTGCCCCTTATTGTGAGACTGTGTGCCCTGGATCTAGACTCACCAGCCAGGGGAACATACTTTATACATTTACCCTGTCTATCTCTTTAAGAATTTTGTAAGTTTCAATGAGATCATCTCTCATTTTCTAAACTCTAGAGAATACAGGCCCCATCTCCTCAATCTCTCTTCGTAGGACAGTCGCACCATCCCAGGAATTAGTCTAGTGAAACCTCCACTGCATTCCCTCTATGACAAGTATATCCCCACTTAGGTAAAGGGACCAAAACTGCACACCATAATCCTTGTGTGGTCTAACCAAGGTTTTATACAATTGAAGCAAGATATCTTTACTCCTATACTCAAATCCTCTTGCAATAAAGGCCAACGTACCATTTGCCTTCCGAGTTGCTTGCTGCACCTGTATGTTAGCTTTCATTTTCTTATGAACAAGGACATCCAGGTCCCTTTGGACATTAACACTTCCCAATCCCTCACCAATTAAAAATACTCGAGAGTTTGTTCCTCCTACTAAAGTGGATAACTTCACACTTATCCACCTTATATTCCGTCTGCAAAGTTCTTGCCAACTCACTAAACCTGTCTAAAACCCCTTGAAGCCTCTTTGCATCCTCCTCACAGCTCATATTCCAACCTAGTTTTATGTCATCCACAAACTTGGAGATTGTATTTGGTCCCCACATCCAATTCATTGATATAGATTGTGAACAGCTGGAGCCCAAGTGCGGTACCCCACTAGTCAAGATGCCAAGGATGTGGTAGCATGGGACTATGGTAGAGATGGAGATAGGCAATGTTGTGAAAGTGAAAGGAAGCAGTTTTGATGTTGAATAGGATTTGTTACATCAGAGTCTACAGCACACAAACATGCCATTTGGCCCTACTAGTCTAAGCTGATGCTTATACTCTACATAAGCCTCCTACCACCCTTCTTCATCTAACCCGATCAGCACATTCTTCTGTTTCTTTTCCCCTCATGTGTTTATCTTGCTTCATCCTAAATGCATCTATCCTATTCACTTCATTCACTCCTTGAAATAGCAAGTTCCATATTCTTAGCACTCTTTGGGTAAAGAGGTTTCTCCTGAACTCCCTATTGGATTTATTAGTGACTGCCTTATATTTATGACCTCTAGGTTTGGACTCCTCTACAAGTAGAAACAATTTCTTCAATTATATCCTATCAAAATCTTTCATTATCTTAAAGACCACTATCAATCCCTCAGCTTTCTCTTGTCTAAAGAAATGAAACCCTGCCATTTCCAAATAAGTGTACCCTCACTTGTAGTATCATCTTTGTGAATATTTTTGCACCTTTTCCAATGCTTTTATTTCCTTTCAATGCAAAGGAGACCAGGACTGTGCACAGTGCTCCTAGTATAGTCTAACAAAGGTTCTGTACAACTTTAATATGACTTCTCTGCATTTCAATTTTATTCCTTATGAAATGAACTCTTGCATGTGGTTTGCTTATTTTATGGCTTTGCTAATCTGCTTAACCTACGACCTGTACCACAAATCTGTTTGTTTCTCAACCACATTTAAATACGTGGGGCTGGATTTTTATGGAGGAGGTGGACAGTCAGGTCAGAAGACTTCCTTACCCAACAGACCCATCTACTTTAAACAGTCTCCTGCCAGCTATATTTTCATCCTGGAGAGGCGGGGGTGGGGTGGAGATGGCCTTGGTACTACCAGAGGCAGACTCAAAATGAGAGCGGAGGGAGGTGGATGACCAGGCTGGCAGGCAAGAACAGTCACCTCCATTTACAGGGATATTGACCCTGTTTTAATGATGAATGTCAGACCCACAAACTTTCACCCCTCAATCAATCCTTTACATGTTCCATCTGTGCACCCTTATACCTTAATGACCCCACCCCTTGTATCCTAATAGCAACTTATCCAGTACCCACTATAGGCAAACCTCAGGAGCTATGCCTTTGAAATGGTGTTGAAACAAAAAAATAACTTCTAACAATCTAATAGAGCTCTCACTCAAACACACTTCATACTGAAAGCCTCTCATTTATAAAGCCCACCAAAAATTTATATCTTTCCAGTGGTCAATCTGTTGCAAAAACAAAGAAACATTTATTTCACTAATCACATCAAAGACAGATAATCCTTTAATAATGTCTTAAGCCTGTCAATCAAATTATGTCTGCAGCCCCTGATTTAAGTGGTTCAGGAGATTTTGAAACTCAGCTAAGCATTCATAATGGGCTCAACTATCATAATAACCCTTGGAAATGTGAACAAAGGAGTCCATTGAAATTGAAATATCAGGTGGCCTTTTTTACTAAGCTACACTGGATGCCCTGTCATTCGAAATAGTCCAGGAACAGTTGAGGGCTTTCTTACATTTTAAAAGGACTCTGGACATTTAATCACTTTGAATTATTATGCTAAAGATCCTAAGCAGCGTTTTCATCAATTTTGAATGAATAACAGCACTTATCCATTTGGGAAAAGTACTCTCATGCATCTCAACACTTATACAATGCTGATCAACGTAATGGTAAACTTATATTTGTAGAATATAGCCCTATAATCAATCACTGCAGTAAAAATACATCTAAATTACAATTAAGCATCTAACTATTGAAACTGAAATCATTTTTTCTTTGTATTTCAAAGCCTGTCAATGAATGAATTCCAGGAGCAGGTGACTTTTTTTTGGTTACCCTCTTGGGACTAGGGTTCCCCTGTGGTTCATGGCTCCTGAAGGGGCTCAACTCCACAAAAATTGTCGGAGCTCTAACTACCCACCTCTGCAAAGGAGTCGGCAAAGGTGGGAACCTGTAGCCTTACGCTGCGCAGGCAAAAATAGCCAGAAATGGGAATGGAGGCACATATCCAGAATAGGGTCCAACCCACCATTTTTAAACGGCTCTTGAGTTGTCCTGATTTGGCGAAAGTTCAAACCATATTATCCCAATGGTTTCTACCAAAATGCACCACCTTACACTTACCTATATTTGAAATTAATTGCCAATTACTGCCATTCTCCAAACTTATTAATGTCTTCCTGCATTTTAACTCTCTCCCTTTGTCTTGACTACACAAATTTGAAATTGTATTTCTGATTCCCATGTCCAAATCATGAATGTCAGTTTTGAACAATAGTGGTCCTACAATTCCTATGGAGCACCTATCATTTTCTTTTGCCAGTCTGAGTAGCTACGTTAACCTCACTTTGTTTTCTGTTTAGTAGCCAGCTAATTCTCCATTCTGCAAAATGTCCCCTGGCTCCACACACTCTGACTTTAGTTATGAGTCTACTGTGACCCGTTTACTATATCGAAGGCCATTTAAAATCCAAATATTTAGATCTACTACATTTCTCTTGTCCACTCTTTGTCACTTTCTCAAAGAATGCAATGACATTAGTTAAGCATAACCTTCCCTTTTGAAATCCATGACTACTCTTTATTATATTTATTGGTTGCTGGATGTTTTTCTGTCACATCTTTGGATAAAGATCATTATCTTTTGTACTTCTAATGTAAAACTATTTAGCTTATAGGTCCCTGGACTTGTTCTATCTGACATTTAAAATATAGAAATAACATTAGCTGTGCACCAGTCCTCTGGCATTATTCATTTTTCTAATTCTTGCGCAACTTTTGGTAGCCCCATAACTATTTTGGTTTTTCTTTAGTTGTTTATGTCTTTACAAAATACTTTATTATCTCATCTTTTTATATTCCTCGATAATTTAATTCCCTAGTTTGTTTTTTTTAACTTCTTTCCTAACCTCTTCATATTTCCTTTTGTTACCCTCTCCTTTTATTGTCTGAGTCCTTATTATATGGCTTTTTCCTTTATTTTTATTTTTACCCTTATCTGTTTACTTCGTCGTAGTGCTTTGCTATTGGACAGTTTGTTCTTGATACAAAACATATTCTCCTGAACTCTATTCATCACCATTTTAAATATTTATTGGTGTTCTGTCCCTTTGTTTGTCAACCTTTTTCCCCAGACAACATTCCATTCTCATCACCTCAAAATTATCTTTTTTCTGCTGCTGTGATCTTTGCCTGTCTTCTGTCTTTCTCAATCATTATTTTAAACCTTACTATACTAGGGCCAAGATTTTCTGGCCTGTTGTGGCAGAACCCACCGTGGGAAATTCAGCGGCCCAAAAGTCCATTGACTTTCAGCGGGACCAGACGATCTTGGCGTAGGGCAGTGGCGGAAAATCCCGCCCTAGGATTGCTATTACCCAGATGTTCCCCCTGGGTAGGCTTACTTCCTTTATCTGTCCTGGTTCATTTTCCATTGCTAGGTCTGAATTTGAAGCTCACCTCTGGAGCCTAATTGGAACAGCTAAGTTTTTTTTTAATACTGGGGCTTAAATTGGAGGAACTTTTGATTCCTACATACTTTATTCTCAGCATGCATTTATAGAAGCCAGACTCTTGCCTACAGATGATGTCACTGAGGGACAGCATATGGAGGAGGAGGAGGGAAAGAGTGGTGGGGAGGATGGGGAAGACTGGGTCCATGAGGACGCATGCAGAGTAGGAGGAGAAGACATTGTTGAGAAGCATGGATTTGAGGAAATAGGTAGGATAGGTAGGATTTGGAATCATGCGAGGACAGTCCAACACAGGTGGGGGCCGCTGGTATATTTGAAAACATCAAAAGTCACACAGAGGACAAAGTAGTAGAAGGCAAGCGGGGTGGTGGTGGTGTTAATGTGCAAAAGTTGCTGTCACAAGGGATGTCAATGTAATTTAACAAGGGTGCGCAGAGTACTGTTGGTCGGACAGAAACCGAACTGAAAATAATTCGAGCAAGGAATTCTGGAAGACGTGAGCAGGGATCTGGGGGGTGACAACACATTCAGATACACTGGAGAAAAATGGAAGCTTAGAAAGAGGTTAAGGGTAAGATTTTTGAAGGTGGCAGCAGTTTTGAAATAGATAAGGGCAGTGGCAGATCAAAGGGTAACATTTGTGATGTTAGCAAGCAGTAAGGGCTAGGCAAAATAAATGATTGGATAGGAATAGGGATGGAAGGGTCCTCTAAGGAAGTGTCAGATTGGTGGATGGAGAAACTTCAGTGCGATATAGTGCACACTTACTTTCAGAAAGCGTTTGACAAGGTACCACATGAAAGACTGTTGGAGAAGGTTAAGAGCTATGGAATGGATGGAAGGTACCAAATTGGAATCAAAATTAATTAGAAGGGAGGATATGGAGAGTAGGATTTAAGGGAAATCGCTCAAGTGATTGAAAGTGGGTAGCAGCACCCCATGGGATTCTATTCTGAGGCTGCTTCTATTCAATGTGCACATCACTGATATTAATATGGAGACTAGAGGGAGTGATATCCAAATTTGCGGCTGGTACTAAAATACCTAGTATATAATTCTGAGGATCAAAGGAAGCTACAGAGGAATATTGCTAAGAAAGTGGAATTCAATGTCTGTAAATGTCAGGTGGGTACACTTTGTTTTAAAAAAGGTATTAATCATATTCTGAATAGGTAAAGCTGGATAATATGGAAGAATAGAAGGATTTGGGGGTTCAGTTTCACAAAATATTTAAAGCACGACTTTCAGTAGCACTGAAAGTGGACAAAGTCATAAAACTGTTTTATGGTAAGACATATAGAACATAAAGATCAAAATGGAATGACAAATCTAAATTAAGCCTCACTAAAACCACAATTGGGGTACTCTGTGCAGTTCTGGGCTTCACACCGCAAAGAATATTCATGCAATAGGGAAAGTACAGCGTACATTCATGAAGCTTCTGTCTGGCATGAGGAATTCCATATAAGGGAGGAGGTGGCATAAAATGTCACTTAAACAGTGATCCAGAGGCCCAGGCTAATGCTGTGGGAACATGGGTTCAAATCCCACCATGGCAGCTGGTGGAATTTGAATTCAATTAATAAACTTGGAACTATAAAGTTAGTCCATGACAATTATAATCAATTGCTCTAAAAATCCATCACTCACTAATGCTCTGTAGGGAAGGATATCTGCTGTCCTTGCACATTCTGGCTTACATGTGAGTCTAGACCTAAAGCAATGAGTCTAACAAGCACTTGTATCAAGTTGCTACAAAAGTCAAAAGAAGGAATGAAACTGGACAGACCACCTGGCATCAATGTAGGCATCGGAAACGACAATGGCACATCAGCCTGTGATCCTGCAGAGTCCTCCTTGCTAACATGTTGAAACTTGTGCCAAAATTGGAAGAGCTGTCCCACAGGTTAGTCAAGCTACTAATGTAGTCATACTCATGGAATCATACCCTACAGACAATGTTCCAGACATCACCAACACCACCCCTGAGTATGTCCTGTCCCACCAGAGGTATACAGTCTGTGGCAGGTGGTGAGGGAACCAAAATGAGGGGAAAACCTACTTTCCCTTGTCCTCACCAAACTACCTGTTGCAGGTGCATCTGTGCATGAGAGCATTGGTTAGAGTAACCATCATACAGTCCTTGTAAAGACAAAGTTCACTCTCCACATTGAAGATACCCTCCATCGTGTTGTGTGGCACTTGCCACAGTGCTAAGTGGGATAGATCTCAAACAGATCCAGCAGCTCAAAGTTGGACATCCAAGAGGCGCTGTGGGCCACCAGCAGCAGCAGCAGAATTGTATTCAACCACAATCTGTAACCTCATGGCCCAGCATATCCCCCACTCTACCATTACCACCAAGACAGGGTTCAACCCTGGTTCAGTGTAGAAGAACACACCTGGAGCAGCACCAGGCATACTTAAGAATGAGATGTCAACCTGGTGAAGCTACAATACAGGACTACCAGCATGCCAAACAGCAGAAGCAGATGCAATAGATTAAGCTAAGTGATCCCACAATCAAAGGATCAGATCTAAGTTCTACAGTCCTGCCACATCCAGTCATGAATGGTGGTGGACATTAGTTAAACACCTAATTGGAGGAGAAGGATCCGCAAATATCCCATTCTCAATGATGGGGCACCCAGCACATCAGTTCAAAAAACAAAGCATTTGCAAACACTTTCATGCAGAAGTGCTGAGTGGATGCTCCATCTCAGCCTCCTCCTGAGGTCCCCAGCATCACAGATGCCAGTCTACAGCCAATTCGATTCACCCCACATGATATTAAGAAACGGTTGAAGACACTGGATACTTCAAAGGCTATGGGCCCTGACAACATTCTCACAATGGTACTGAAGACTTCTATTCCAGAACTAGCCACAGCCCTAGCCAAGCTGTTACAGTACAGCTACAACACTGGCATCTACCCAACAATGTGGAAGACTGCCCAGCCATGCCCTGACCACAAAAAACAGGACAAATCCAACCCAGATAATTACTGCCCCATCAGTTTACTCTTGTTTATCAGCAAAGTGATGGGAGGTGTCGTCACAGTGCTATGAAGCAGTACATATTTAGCGATAACCTGCTAACTGATGATGAGTTTGGGTTCTGCCAGGACCAATCAGCTCCTGTTATTATTACAGCCTTGGTTCAAATATGGATAAAAGAGCAGATCAAGAGGTGAGGTGAGAGTGACTGCCCTTGGCATCAAGGCAGCATTTGACTGAATGTGACATCAAGGAACCCTAGCTTCTTGGGAGTCAGGAGAAAAAACTCTCCACTGGATGGAGTCATACTTAGCACAAAAAAAGATAGTTCTGGTTGTTGGAGGTCAGTCATCCCAGTCCCAGGACTTCTGCAGGAGTTTCTCAGGGTAGTGTTCTAGACCTAACTATCTTCGGCTGTTTCATCAATGACCTTATCTCTACCATAAAGTCAGAAGTGCGGATATTTGTCGATGATTACACAATGTTCATCACCATTCGTGCCTTCACAGATGCTAAAGCAGTCCCTGTCCACATGCAGCAAGACCTGGACAACATCCAGGTTTAGGATGATAAGTGACAAGTAACATTTGCACCACTCAAGTACCAAAGTATTGACAATCTCCAACAAGAGAGAATCCAACCATCTCTCCTTGACATTCAATGGCATTCCAATGCCAAATCCCCCACTATCAACATCCTGGTGGTTACCATTGACCAAAAACTGAACTGGACTAGCCATATAAACACTGTGGCTACAAGAGCAGGTCAGAGGCTGATAATTCTCCCTCCTAGGTCACCAAAACCTGTCCGTCATCTACAATGCACAAGTCAGAAGTGTGCTGGAATACTGTCCACCTGCCTGGGTAAACGCAGCTCTGACAACACTCAAGAAGCTCGACACCATCCAGTACAAAGCAGCCCACTTGATTGGCAACCTATCCACCACCTTAACATTCACTCCCTCCACCACCAATTGCACTGTAGCAACTCACCACTGACCCTCGACAGCATCTTCCAAACCCACGACCTCTACCACCTAAAAAGAGAAAGATAGGCACACGGGAAAACCATCACCTGTAATTTCCCCTCCAAGCCACTCACCATCCTGACTTGGAAATATATCGCCGTTCCTTCTCTGTCACTGGGTCAAAATTCTGGAACACCCTCCCTAACAACACTGTGGGTGTACCTACATCACATGGACTGCAGCGGTTCAAGAAGGCAGCTCACCACCTCCTTCTCAAGTGCAGTTAGGGATGGGCTATCATGAACAACAATAGCAATGATGAGATAGATAAACTCTTAGAGCTCAATGTGGAAAATTGGAAACTGTACTAGAGGAAGGCTGAGAGTGGGAGGCAGAAAGTGACTTGTGCAGAGAAGGGCATTGGCAATGGAGGTCCTTATTTGATTACCCACCCCATCCCCCCAACCCAGTCATTAGAAAAATCGGTTGCAAAATGCTCAATTTTAAAACAGGCTGCCCCGCAGTGATTTTACACTGCAGTGGCCTTAAGAAGCAAAGAGTGAGACTTCTGCTCCTCACTGGAAGGAAGTCCAACCCTCGAGAGCTGCCGACTAATCTGATTGGCCAACAGCTCTTGCAGTCCCAGCAGTGTCAAAGCTCAGTAGTGGGCGCTGTTGGGACTGCTAGCGGTCCCACGAAGAAGACATCATGGACCCGGGAGTGAGTTGAGTCTGGGCCTTTTTGGGCAGGGAAGGATCGGGCACTCTTGGGGGCACGGTGGGGGCGAGGGGGTGAGAACACAGGCTTTGGAGACCAGGGTTGGAGGCACAAAGGGGCTCTATGATCTTATGGGGAGTGTTCCACAGGGCACCACAGGATGTACTCCCCTTTCTTTCCTGCACTTCCGTCAACTTTAGTGAAAAAAGTGGCTTTCTCACTCTCGCCGCTACCCAGCATATTATGGCAGTGGAGCTGGATTGAGGTCCTTAAGTGGCCATTAATTGGCCACTTACCCACACCCCTCCCCACCTCCCCCCCCCCCCCCCCCTCCCCCCCCCCCCCCCCCCGTATTCGGGGGACCGGGTCTGGGGTGGACAAGAAGGTGGTCATATTGTACATGCCCCCTGCTGAAAACACACATGGTGGGCGGGGCTCTAAAATCCAGCGCAATGAGTGAGCTGGTTGTGGTGGGGCAAGAAAGTTGGGGGGTTACAGAGTGAGTTGGCAGTGGAAAGAGAATTGGGAGTTAAAGAATGAATTGTTGAGGAAGTATGAGTGTAGTGGAGTTGGAGGCAGGCTGAGACATATAGGTGGTGAGACAAGGTGGTAGTAGTAGTTAGAGTTGGCTTGTCAGTAAGTTAATTTTGAGACACTGCAATTTTTGCTGTTATCATTAGCACATTTTGCTTCCGTTTGCAGAAAAGGGCACATGTACTGAAGCTGTTGCATATTTTGGTTTGGTTAAAAACTTAGACCTGCAAATTATGCAGTATCTTTATGACACATATTTGAAATTCTGCATGAAAGTAAGGATGGTGCAGTGGCTGAATTTGTTTTCCCTCTCCCTGGCCCAGTTTTTAGCTGCTGCCCTCTCTGAGATTTAGTAACTCCTGCCGAACAGTGACTGAAACAAACATTCACAATCTAGGCTTCCATTTATATATGGTGTGGGCAACTGTGAAACTATAACCTAGCAATGGAAGGATAAAGAGAATATGAGACAGCAGCACTGTCCTGCTATTGCCCCTTAGCTTTGTCATTGAACTAAAAGAATTTAGTATTAGTAAAGAGATAGTACTTGAAAAGTTAACTGGATTGAAGGCTGAGCTTCATCAGAGTGTTCAATGAGGTGGCTGGAGAGATAATAGATTCTGGAAAGGTTCCTGTGGACTGGAAAGTAGCAAATGTAACCCTACTATTTAAGAAGGCAGCAACAGGGAGAATGGAGAACTACAGACCTGTTAGGAGTTGGGAAAATATTAGAATCTATGATAAAGGGTATGATAATTGGACATTTAGAAAACAATGGTAAAATTGGGCAGGGTCAACTTGGATTTATGAAAAGGAGATCATGTTCGACAAACCTGCTGGCGTTTTTTGAGGATATAGCTTGTAGCATTGATAAAGGAGAACCAGTGGATGTGGTGTATTTGGATTTTCAGAAAGCTTTTGATAAGTCCCACACAGGAGGTTAGTAAGTAACATTAGAGTGTGTACAATTGGGGGAAATGTACTTGCATGGACTGAGAATTGGTTGACAGACAGAAAGTAGAGAGTAGGAATAAATGAATCATCCTTAGGATGGCAGACTGTTACCAGTTGGATACCACAAGGATCAGTGCTAGATCGACAGCTGTTTACAATCTATATAAGTGATATGGATGTGGGGACCAATCACAATTTTTCTGAATTTGCTGATGACACCAAACTGGGTGGGAACGTAAGTTTTGAGGAGGATGCAAGGAGGCTTCAAGCAGACTTAGACAGGCTAGGTGAATGGGCTAGAACATGGCAGATGGAATATAATGTGAATAAGCGAATAAGCATAATGCTCAGTCCACAAGCATGATCCATGTCTTCCTGTCGCTTGCCATTTCAACACTCCACCCTGCTCTCATGCCCACATGTCCATCCTTGGCCTGTTGCAATGTTCTAGTGAAGCTCAATGCAAACTGGAGGAACAGCACCTCATCTTCCCACTATGCAGTTTACAGCCTTCCGGATTTAACATTTGAGTTCAACAACTTCAGACCATGAACTCTCTCCTCCATCTTTACCCCTTTTTAATCCAATTGGGTTTTTTTGGGGTTTTTTTTTTATTTTAATTTTATTTAATTTATTTTATTTGTATCCTCTTCCCACCCACACACACACACACACACACACCCACCCCCCTCACACCCCCAAACAGGGCCATCTGTCACTGGCTTCTATGTTGTGCTTTCATAGGCACTGATCTTTGCTCTGCTGTCAAGACATTTTGCTGTTACTTTTATGCCACTATCAGCACCTTCTTTAGTCTTTACCACTACCATTAACACTCACTTTGTCTTGTGTCCATGACATCTTTGTCAATCTCTCCTTAGCTTCCACCTATCATTGACCTTCTATCTTGCTCAACCTGCTGCACCCGCTCTTAAACAATATTAAACCCATCATAATTGTATCTGTCTTTAGCTCTGAAGAATAGTCATATGGACCCGAAATGTTAACTCTGTTTCTCTCTCCACAGATGCTGCCACTGAGTTTTTCTGGCATTTTTTGTTTTTAGTTCAGATTTCCAGCATCCACAGTGTTTTGCTTTCATCATAATGTTATATTATTATGAAGTTTTTCACTTTGGTAGGAAAAAACAGAAAGGCAGAATATTCCTTAAATGGTAAGAGGTTGGGAAGTGAGGGGTCTAAAGGGGCCTGGGTGTATTTGTTCATGACTCACTAAAAGTTATCATGCAGGTGCAGCAAGCAGTTAGGGAGGCAAATGGTATGTTGGCCTTCATCGCAAGGGGATTTGAGTACAGGAGTAAAGATGTCTTGCTGCAGTTGTATAGATCCTTGGTGAAACCTCACCTGGAGTACTGTGTACAGTTTTGGTCCCCTTATCTAAGGAAGTATATATTTGCCATAGACGGAGTGCAATGGTTGTTAAATTAATTCCTGGGATGGCAGGATTATGAGGAGAGATTGGGGAGACTGGGTCTGTATTCCCTAGAGTTTCGAAGAATGAGAGGTGATCTCATTGAAATTTACAAAATTCATACAGGGCGTGACAGGATGGATGAAGAAAAGATTTTCCCCTGGTTGGTCAGTCTAAAACGAGGGGACATAATCTCAGGATAAGGGATAGAGGATTTAAGACTCAGATGAGGAGGAATTTCTTCACTCAGAAGGTGGTGAATCTTTGGAATTCTCTACTCCAGAGGGCTGTGGAAGCTCAATCACTGAGCATATTTAAGATAGAAATCAATAGAATTCTGGAGACTAATGGCATCATGGATATGGAGATAACACAGGAAAGTGGTGTAGAGGTAGATTATCAGTCATGATCTTATCGAATGGTGGAGCAGTTTTGATGGGCTGAATAGCCTACTTATTTTTCTATATTCCTAATTAAATTAAACATCCCAAATGAACAACACCATTATTCAGCATAATGCTAAATATAGACCACAAAGGTATACAGGTTCAATTGCCAATTTGTGCTTAATTCACAGGATAGTGTGAGGGAGTCTGTTTTTAAAATTAATTTGTATGTTTTTGAGGCAGACCCTAGCTCAGAACAGAAACTGAACAAAGAAATGAAACTGAAAGGGGCGTAGAAACGGTAAACCTAGAAATGAAAGTCAATTCCCAGTTTCTAAGGAAACCGCAAACAAACAGAGCTTGGGAAACTTTGTTGAAAGATATAAAAGGACACAGATCAGTCCAAGCAGCAGTAGCAATTGTTGAGTCCACTGATGCAGCACAAGCAAGTGAAAAAAGACTGACGAAGACAGTACAGATCCAGAAGCTAAGAAAAAGTTGCTGCAGTTGTTTCTGCTTCCAGAGGATAATATTTTAGTGGGTCTACTTCAGACTGAGTTAAACAGGTTCAGCAGGTGTGTGCCACTTGTGGTGAAGAACATGAAACTTGGGTTGGATGTGTGCTGCTATCAGCTGGGGATAAGACTAGGAGGGGAGCTGAAATTCCTTGTGAGGAAGGCAGAGTTTGAAGGTCTTTGTGACCAACTGTGATCACTGAAATCTTGAGTAGACTACTGAGCAAATTCACAAGGGTCTGCATTAGTTGCCATTTAAGTTGCAATTTATTATTTATTTTCCATCACAATTTGCCTATTAATTCATGTTTAGCTCATGTTAGTCCTGGATGTTACAGTATATGGTAGCGAGTATTTAGTGTTTGCTTTGTTGACACTTGTATAGTAAAACATCCTTCTGTTGTTAAACCCATGGAATCTTATTCCTTTAGCAATGAAATTGGACTTTCAGATTTCATCCACTTTAAAAAATAGTTTCGGGTCTCTACTAAGATTGTAACAAAATTGGGGGCTCATCCAGGATCGTAACAATAGACACAGATAAGCCCATTCAACCCACCATACCTCATCCACCCAGAGAGTCCCTACAGCCCCTTACACCCACACCACCACCATCCCACCCATCGTATTAATTGATTGTTTTTTAATGTGACAGGGGTTTTTAATCTCAAATCAATCTATCTGTGATCTACGTGCAGATCACACTTAATATGAAGAACTTTCTGATATTGAAGCCAGTGAGAATCGGGGTGGGGGGTGGGGGGGGAGTAACTCTCCATTCATTGGAATCATACCTAGCATAAAATGAGAATGATTATGGTTATTAGAAGCCATCATTTCAGTCCCAGGACATCACTGCAAGAGTTCCTCAATGTGCTGCCCTAGGCCCAACCATCTTCAGCTGCTTCAATGATTCCCCGCTCCACAACAAGCTCAGAAGTTTGGGGGGCTGGGCTGGGGTGGGGTGGTGTCGCTGATGCTTGCACAGTGTTCAGTACCATTTGCAACTCCTCAGATACTGAGGCAGTGCGTGTCCAGATGCAGCAAGACTAGGACAACTTTCAGGCTTGGGCTGATAAAGTGGCACATAACATACAAGCTGCATAAGTTCCAGACAATGACCACCTGCAACAAAGAGAGAATCTAACCATCTCCCTTTGACATTCAATTGCATTACCATCGCTGAATCCCCCACTGTCAACATTTTAGGGGTTACCATTGACCAGAAACTGAACTGGACCAGCCATATACATCCTGTGCATGAAAGAGCAGCTCAGAGACTGGGAATTCTGAGGCAGGTAACTTGTCTCCTGACTCCCCAAAGCCTGTCCACCATGTAAAAGACACAAGTCAGAAGTGTGATGGAATACTCTCCACTTGCCTGGATGATTGCGGCTCCAATAACATTCAAGAAGCTCGACACCATCCAGGACAAAGAAGTCTGCTTGACTGACACCCCATCCACCTATTTGAACATTCACCCCATCTTGCACCGATGCACAGTGGCAGCAGTGTGTTCCATGTACAAGATGCACTGCATCAATTCACCAATGCTCCTTAGACAGCACCTTCCAAACTCACAACTTCTAGCGCCCAGTAGGACTAGGGCAGCAGATGCAAGGAAACATCAACACCCGCAAGTTCCCCTCCAAGCCACACATCATCTGGACTTAGAACTATATCGTCGTTCCTTCACTGTCACTGGATCAAAATCCTTCCTAACAGCACTGCAGGTGTACCTACACCAGATGGACCCCACTGGTTCAAGAAGGCAGCTCACTACCACCCTCTCATGGCAATTAGAGATAGGCAACAAAAATGTTGGCCTTGCCAGCGATACCTACTTTCCATGAAAGAAAAATGTCCTAAATTTGCCTTTTACCATTTTACTAGTTTGAACTGACATCCTTGCATCGTTTCTCCAACTCTCATAGCTTAGTTCACTGATCTCCATAAGAACAACCACTGGAGTGTGATAAAGGGCCTCAGTGCTACTATTGGCAAAGGGAAAACAGTGGTCAGAGTTTCCTGCACGTGATTGCTATTCAGGGCCTCTTGTGGGTCTCCAATGAGGAGCTTGTCCATGATGCACCGTGGTTTAATAACCCATTGATATTCAGTGTTTGGATATAAACATGCAGATTGGCCACTTGGATGAAGGGACAGAGAGCTACTGATATCCGTGGCAACATATTCTTGGAAGGGTCGGTGGGATAGATTTTCAGCTTGGCATCTGGGCATAAAACTGGCAATGGGGATTGGCCACCAGTTACTGGAAATAAAAGTCAGGCAGTTTTATAATGAATGGCCTATCCACAGGGCAGCAAGATGAAAATTTACCCTTGTGTCTTCAGGAGATGAAGTGGGGGTGTGGGGAGGTAAATGGAAGAAAACTGGAACTTGCTAGAGATAAAATAAAAGGTGAGGATATTTGTCTATGCATAGTTCCATGGACAACTGTAACCCACTGAAGCCCTATCCAAGTGGGCATTTTCCATTTATAAGCCTTGACATTGTGTGTCAATGGTTATTCGCCTACAGGGTGCATCAGAGTGAATCAAATGCAAACCCAATGGCCACATTAGTACCAGGATAGCAGAACTTGGTTTCCTTTCCCTTCCTTAACCTGGTCACTGGGACCAATTGTAGCAGCCCAGCTGAGGTCAGAAAACTCAGCACTGGCCTGGGGATTGAATCTGGAATCTTCCTGGTTTTCATTCCTTAGTTACCCACTAGATAAGAGACGACGTTTCATCCCCATGCTTAAGTCCCTCAGTAGCCTTGCTCCTTCTCTATCCCTGAAACCTCCTCCAACTCTACAATTCTCTGCATTCCTCCAACTCTGACCACTTGAGTGTCTTCCAACCTTTTTGACCACCACTGGCAGTCATATCAACAGCCATTCAGCCTAAGTTTTGGAATTGCCTCCTTAAACCTCTCCACCTCTCTCTCCTCCTTAAAGCCTACCTCTGTGACCATGTTTGATCATCCTTGGCTCACAGTATTTTTTGGCCCGAGTATGCTCCTGTGAAACAGCTCAGCATGTTTTACTACATGAAAGACATATAAATGCAGCTGTTGTTGTTGCTGAACATCCTGCAGTACTGAAAATGTCAATCAGGTTTCTTTGAGATCAGGCACTGAGCACTCTGAACTCTCACATATTGTGGCACAGCGGAGCTGGGCAATAGTTACACAAAGAGATTCACTTTCACATCCATAATAATGCTTTTTTGCAGCAGTGTAACAGTGATCCACAGCTGTAAATACTGAACAGCATTGATCTACTTGCTGAGTTGGGTTTGCATTCTAGAGTTTGATATGTCGAGTGAGTGTTTATGTCTTTCTGCATTTTGTTAATATATCTTAAACATTTTGGCAGCATAATATTCAGTGAAATGCAAGAGAGCCTTGCCAAGTAAATTATAAGTAGGCCAGAAATCTCCCTTATCATAGACTTTAGGAATAGTTTAACCTTGCCTCACTAGTGCTGGGGATGTGGTAGTCACTTAGTCACAGTACAGTGCAGTCTTTTAACTTGCATAAGGCATATTGTGCACTGAAGGGAAGATGAATAAGAGCTGTGTGTCTGTGAGATGGATATCTTAACTCCAGGTGACTGGTGACTGGGACCTCTTCAAAACAAGTCACATTCTGTGTAAAAACAGAATTACCTGGAAAAACTCAGCAGGTCTGGCAGCATCGGCAGAGAAGAAAAGAGTTGACGTTTTGAGTCCTCATGACCCTTCCACAGAACTTCACATTCTGTGCATGTAGGCCATATAGTGTGACAGAAAGAATGCAGCACTGTACTTGGAAAAGGAGAGAACAATTACAAACATCTTATCTCAAGTATTGTCCATGACAGCCTTTTCAATTAGGATTTAAGTCTGGTTATTGATCAACCTCAATCCATAAGTTCCATTGTTTCAAACATAAAAGGCAAAATTATTTTGTCTTTTATTGAGGTTCAGAATGTCAAACTGGCTCACTGACTGTCTGGTAGCCAAGTCAGAAGGACTGGTGCACAGAATCTCAGCAGACGCTTCAGTGCGCTTCTGAGGGAGAGCTGAATTGTTGGAAGTGCTCACTTTTTTGATGAGAATTCAGATTGGGGCCCTGTCTGACTGCTGAATAAAAGATTCCGTGATACTTTTTCAGAGATGATCGGGCAGTTCTCCCGATAACATGTCCAAAGTAGATCGATTTATTATCTATCGCATAGTTTATCTGTGTGTTCTATGATGTGTAGTTTATCTGTGTGCAAATTGGCTGCTGTACTTGCCGACAAAATAATTGCACTTAAAAAGTAATTAATAGACTACGTGGAACCTAAGTGGGACCTTGGTACGCCATAGGTGCAAGTTCTTTCTTCTTGTTCTTTTGCATCCCTGGGTTAGGAAAGATAAAATTCAGCTGGGGCTCTTGCTCTTTATTAGTGACACCCCCCCCTCCCACAGTCAAGTGACTTGCTGACATTCAGGGGGGTAAACCTGGTGGGAAGCAGGTGTTTGCAGCTTGGCACCTATTTTACACCTCACCTGAAGTCAGCAGAAAATAAAATTGGGTGTGGGGTAAAACAGGCATCTGACCCAAATCCACCTGATCCCACCTTACTGGGTAAATGAAAGGTACCCCTGACTATCAGTGAGTGATATAGCAAAAAAAAAAGACTTGCATTTATATAGCGTCTTTCACAACCTTAGGACATCTCCAAAGCATTTTGTAGCAAATGAAGCGAGGGTCTGTCATCATCTACGTCAGTCTGTGCTTCCTTAATGGTTAAAACCACAAACATTTGTCAGAGACATGAAGCCAACAGACCTGGGTACAGTGAAGCCTACCTTTACACTCCAATCCCTGTATTGTACAATGAATTACTGTAATGACAAACAGGAGTTCATTAGTTTTTCTATTGCTTTTCATTTTATTTCTTAAAAATTCAACTCCTTCATTTTTTTACTAGACCAAGTCCTACATTTGGTATTTCACTTGCCTTTTTCTCCCTTAGCCTCACTCTTCTCCTTTTCTAACTCTAGTATCTGAATATGTGACAAGCATAACACCTGTCACTCCTTCACCATTTGGCAGGAGATCTGCATCTGTGCCAAGACACATCTATAGCTGGCAATACCCATGGGAAGACTGCATTGCACTAAAGGTTTCTGCTGTACGAGAGCCGAAACTCCAAACTATAGGCCTACATTGGCAAGCACCAAGTTCATCAACGTGCCAATGTCACAGCAACACACATTGGCAACCCAAATAACTAGTTAGCATTACGTCATCTCCAAAGTGATCTCGCATTGCACCAGCCCTGTGCTGGGATGGTGCCTTTCAAACTAGGACCAATGCATGAGTCAGCAGGGACATGGGGAGTTAGGACAGAGGGCACAGATAAAACCAAAACTACATTAAGTGGGTGCGTGGAGGTTTGGGAGGAACAAGTTGGTCCAGACAACTGTCAGTTTACTGCTAAGGAACCCAGGCAACAAATGGTAAACCTTATCTCACATGCAGTTGGCTAGGAACTTACAAAGCAAGTGTGGCGTATGAAATGTGAGCCTTTGCTCTCCGATTATGTATTGTGTTACTGCAATGATTGACTTCTGTAAACATGGGCTGCTTTGGGCACAGCGCAGGCTGCTCATGACACAAAGAAGTGCCCAAATCAGCTAAAGACGTGCATAAAACTCATGTCAGAGGCATATTCCCAGGTAGCACCCAGGAGGGAATATTTCAGTAATAGGAAATGCTGCATACCATTACCTGTATTATTAATTTACTTCAGATATTCCTGAGTGAAAAGAGCCTCAGTCAGGAGTCAGGAATGGCTAGGGCGAAATCAGCCTCTCTACTTAGCTTTCCAGTTGAAAAGTCATGTTTAATTATGGGTAAAATTGCTAACGGCAGCACTGCAAACATGCACAATATAAGAAGGTAGATTAATGATTTAAATCTTTTAAGACAAAGCACAAAGTCACACTGATGGCCATGGCATCAATAAATAATAAAATTGCCTTGTACCTAACCCCAAACAGGATGGGCCTAAAATATTTGGATTGTTATTCTTTTTAAATTTAGCAATTATTTTTCTTTGTGGAGTTGGGGGTGGGTTGGCTGGTGGTCAGGGTTACAGACTTCCCCTAATCTTTTATGCATTCATTCAAAGTGCTATAGGGAATGTTTCTTTTCCAATTTCAGATAAGGAGCAGCTGGAATTGAAGCTATAAATTACTTGCCTACACTGAGATCATTTTAAAAGTAGCCAGCATGAGGTGGCTGCTGGGGGCTGTACCTAATTGCATAGTTCAGGGGGACGCAGGGTAATAAATTATTGCTTTCCGCAGCAGTGACTTCAAACATGCTGTTGGTCTTTTCTTCCAGCTTGCTCCATTCTCGTGAGCTTCCTTTCTTTGTGAGGAGAGGTAGATTTAAGTGTGATTGATTGAATAGCAATAGTCACATTTTTTTTTTCTCTCTTTGAGGGCCTGTCCATGTGGACTGCAGTCAGTTTTGTTTTTTTGACAAGGAGAAGGATGGCAAAAGGTGATCAGCACCCACAAGTGGAGTTAGCCCAAAGTATCATACTTGGTGTACCTGAATTTTTTTTTTGAAATTAGTGCTCTTGAAAGAGGATATTGCAGCCAGCAGGGGGCACCCTTGGCAAAGAAACAAGAGTCTTGTGAAAGTACCTTGGGAGGAAAACTGCAAGCAGCCTTTATATTTCCCATTCACACAGCAACCAGTTACAACTCTCAAATGACTTATAGACCACCCGCCCCACACCCCCCCCCCAACCCCACCTAAAGCAGGATCAACTCTTACTGAAATTATTTAGAAAAGTACTTGTATTTTTAAGTCAAATACTAGAACACCTTTTCAATGTGTAGCTTTGATCTACCAGACATTACAAGTGTCACACTTATGAAAACTATATGTGGTGACTTTTCACAAGTTGTTCAGATATTTTATTCTAAACTGCTAAGTACTGTTTTTTTAGCTACTTTTCTCAATTTCCTCCTAAAAATAGTGCTAAGCAATACTCAAACTCAAGTACCTCTTGTGTGACAGTGACTGCCATCAGTCTGTTTGACAGTCCCCGGGAAATCCAATTGTGTCCCCAAAAAACATCAAATCCACACATACTCTTCCATCAAGGATCACTGGATAGCAATCCAGCGAAGGAATGATGGCAAATTTTCCTATTCCTCAAGGTGAGACCAGTTAAAGTGCCTTCAGTACTGCCCTGCCTGCTCATAGGCTAACACGTGGTCTCTGTAGCAAACCAATCAAGCAAATTTCAACTTAGCGACATCCTGCCCAACTTTCCTTGGCATTTCCTTGCTTGTACTGCCAGTATAGTAAGACAGATTTTCCTCTTCTATAATTAACTGCTTAGACAATCTACAACAACAGTTTATATCAATCAGCCTGGCTCTTATCTGCGCGATACAGAGAAATGCTGTACTGTCAGAGGAACTAATTATCAGACGAAACATTAATCTGCCCTCTCGAGTAAACCTAAAGGATCCCATGGCACTATTGCCCTAGTCAATGTTTATCCCTCAACCAACATTATGTGCGTTAATTACCTCACTTCTGTTTGTGTGAGCTTGCACAAATTTGCTGTGTTCTGCATGAAAACAGTGACGATGCTTCCAAAGTACTTAATGGCTTTAAAGTGCCTTGGAATGTTTTCAGATCTTGAAAGATGCTAGATAAACACAAGTATTTCTCTCCTTCCTGTATTAGGTAAAGCAGCCCCTGTAAGCTATCACCCGGGGCTCATGGCAATACAGGATTTCACTTGTATTAATAAGAGAGAATGTGACCATGGCGAATAGTGTAACATTTGTATTATATTATGTAAAAAAAAAGGTAATTTTACATATTCTGGGCTGTATTTCTACCGTCCATGTCACATTCACACAAGATCTTCAATAGGTTCATCTGATAGCCCAAAACCTGCAGTAGCAAAAACATACACAGAAATATAATTATACATAAATATAACTCGAAGATATTGGAGCTCAACAAAAGGCTGATCGTAATATACCAATGTTCAACTTGATCCCTTTCTCCCAGTTTTATCCCTGAGGTGTTTATTTTGGTTGATGTATGCACTGTCAAGCCCCTTCAAAATCACTTCTCATTATTCTAAACTCTTGGGAATTAGACCCCATCTACTCAATCTATCCTCAAAGGACAATGATCTCATTCCAGGAATCAGTGAACTTTCCTTGCAGTTCCTCCGAGGCAAGTATATCCTTCCTTAGGTAAGGAGACTAAAATTGTACAAAGTACTCCATGGTATCACAAATGTCTAAAACAATTGCAATAAGATTTATTTATTCTTATGTTCCAATCTCTTTATAATAAAGGCTAACAAAGTTCCAGATGTTTGCTCCCGGGCCAGGTATGCAGAGATGGGAGAATTCCCAGCTCTACAAATCCGACACAGCTGAATTAATTTAAAAATATTGAAACAAAAACAACCCTCCAGCCCTCACGCCTCATCTAATCTGCACACTTCAGATTTCACACTACCGACCTACCAAAGTCCCATTTCAGAGGAGACAGTTGGTGATTTAAATGGCCAGCTGTCTCCGATATGTGAACCCTAGCCTGATTCCAGTCCCGCCCCCGTGAAAATAGGAAGTGCTACATTCGGGGCGGGATTTAGGATTTCCAGGTTCGTCCGCCATTTTTGCCATGATGGAGACACTCTCTGTGATGGCGAAAACCTGGGCCATAGTATTTGCTTTCTTAATTGCTTGCTTTACCTACATGTTAACTTACTGTGATTCAATTTTTGTGACACCCTGATCCTTCTCTTCATTTTAAAAATCTTCTGCTTTTCTATTCTTCCTACCAGTCTATAATTTCATGTTTCTTGTATTATATTCCACTTGCTATGTTTTGGCCTACCTTTTAACCTATGTATATCCTTCTGCAGCCACTTTGTGTCCGCTGCACTGCTTACTTTCCCGAAATAATTTTGTATCGTCAGCAAACTTGGAAACACTGTACTCAGTCTCCTCATCGAAGTCATTGATGTAGCTTGAAAATAACTTAGGCCTAAGGACTGATTGTTATGGTATTCCACGAGTTATTGTCTGCCAACCCAAAAATAACCCACTTATTCCCACCCTGTTTTCATTCTGTTAACCGATGCTCAGTTTGTGCTAATATTTTACCTCCCCCCACCCCATACCATGAGCCTTAACTTTATGTAATAACTTCTTGTTGAGTCCTTGTCAAACATATTTTCCTTTCATAGATCTGTGTTGACTCTGTCCAATTATATTATGGGCAGAATTTTACATCCTGCGGGTGGGTGGGTGCGTGCCCAACCCGATCGGGTGTAAAATCGCGTGCGCCCTGATGTCAATACACACTCTTGCGATATTTCAGTCAGCGGGCACGCACGAGAGTTGGCAGTGCGCCCGCCGACAATTAAGAGGCCATTAAAAGTACCAATTAACAGGGATTTTACACTGCCCATCCAATGTTATGGTTGGCAGGTGGGTAAATCGACCAGGTGGTCTTTACATTCTTGATGAAACCTCGTCCAAGGGCAGAATGAGGTTTCCGTAATTAACTATAAAAAAAAATTAAAATCTATGCCCAGAATTCTTATAACGTCCGTGCACCGGGGACTCATTCTGATGCATGGACTTTTTTTCTGGATTTTACATTCTGTCTTTATTGATTTTAAGTTCGTCAGCTCGGTGAGGCAGTTCTGTGCCTTCAGGGAGCTTCCACTGCCCGCTTCCCCCATTGCCCGCTTCCCCCATTGCCTGCTTCCCCCACTGCCCACTTCCCCCACTGCCCGCTTCCCCCATTGCCCGCTTCCCCCATTGCCCGCTTCCCCCATTGCCCGCTTCCCCCATTGCCCGCACTGATGTCAGCGCTTTGCCCTCCTCCTATCCCCAGCTTGGCAGCGCTGAACCTTTGAAATCGCAGTCGGGGTCCGATCGCAGGCAGCGGGTCATTTCTCAGCCGCTTCCAGGTCCTCCCACCTCACCCGCTCGATGACCTCAAAATTCTGGCCTATGTCTTTCTAAGGTCATATCCCTAATAATAGCTTCCAGTATCTTCCCTCCTACTGATGTCAGGCTAACTGACCCATATTTCCTTGTTTGCTATTTCCCTCCTTCCTTGAATGGACAGGTTAACATTTACTATCTTCCAACCCATGGCACAACTTTAGATTCTAGGGAATTCCGGTAGAATTGGCAGGGGTGTGGGAATCACGAGGTAATACGAGAGAGGAATACCTAAGTACACAGAATCCTGGGAGAGACAGTACCACAGAAGGAAATAGTAAGGTAGCAGATAGGTTCCGTGTAAGGGAGAAAGTTACACAGTCTAAATTAGGGTTACTGCTCATGTATGTGAAAGTGCAGAGTGCAGTAAGTAAGATTAGTGAATTGCAGGCACACAGAGCCCATGGAAATATGATGTTTTGGTGATAATGCAGAGCTGGTTCAAAGAAGGGCAGGACTAGGTGTTAAATATTCCTGGACACAAGGTGTTCAGGAAAGGTAGGAGAGGGGGAGGGGTGGCAGTACTGATTAAGGGGAACATTACACTGCTGATGAGAGAGTGTGTCCCAAAGAGGTCAGGGGTAGAATCTCTCTGGCTACAGCTAAGAAAAAAAAGGTGCAGATACATTTCTTGGTATAATCTATAGGTAACCAAACCATGGGAAATATTTAGAGGAACAAATTTGTAAGGGGATTATAGAGAGGTGCAATAATTATAGATTAGCTTTTACATTGAGACACAGACTGCGATAGTAGAAGTGTAAAAGGCAAGGAGGGACAAGAGTTCCTGGAATGTGTTCAGAGGAATTTTCTACAGCAGTATGGCCAGGATTTTCCAGCCCCGCCATGTTATGTCTCCCCCACCCCGCTGGATGCAGCGAGCCATTTAAATTTCCATTCAGTTCGGCGGGACCACAATATCTCACCGGGCGGGAGGGGCCATAAAATCCTGGCCTCTGTTTCCAGTCCAATGAGAAATGAGGCATTGCTAGATATGGTTCTTGGGAATGAGTTCCACTGAGTGGACCAGGTATCAGCAGCGCAGCATTTAGAGGACCATAATCATTGTATCATAGGGTTTAGGTTGGCTATGAAAAAGGGCAAGGAGCAATCTCAAGGAAGGTAAATTAACTGGGGGTAAAGCCAACTTTAATGGGTAAGAATGGATCTGATCCAGAAAAATTGGAACCAAAGGTTGGCAGGCAAGGCTACAGCTGAATATTGGCTACCTTTAAAGAAGAGAGAGTTCGAGCACAGCCAAGGTGTATTCACACAAAGGGGAAAGGTAGGGCAAAAATATCCGAGCACCCTGGATGACAAAAGAGTTAGAGATTAAGATGAAGAGGAATCAGCCTGTTTATGACAGATGTCAGGTAGATAATACAACCAAGGACCAGGCTGAATATAGAAGGTTCAGAGGGGAATTAAAAAACAAGTAAGAGAATCAAAAAGAGAGTATGAGAAGAGACTAGCAGCTAACGTAAGAGGAATCCAAAAGTCTTCTATAGGCATATAAATTGTAAAAGGGCGTAGAAGGAGGAGTGGAATCAAAAAGGGAATTTAAGCATTGAAGCAGGGAGCATGGCTGAGATAGTAAATGAATACTTTGCATCTGTCTTTACCAAGAAGATGCTCTGCAGGTCCTGGTGAAAGAAGAGGTAGTTCAGGCACTTGAAGGATTTAAAATTGATAAGGAGGAGGAATTGGATAGGCTGTCTGTATTTCAACTTGATAAGGCAACAGGATTGAATGAAATGCATCCAAGAAATACTTAGGGAAGTGAGAGTGGAAGTTGCAAAGACACTGGCCATAATTTTCCAGTCTTCCTTAGACTCGGGGGTAGTACCAGAGGACTGGAGAATTGCAGCTGTTACACCTTTGTTCAAAAAAGGGTGTAAAGATAAACCCAGTAACTACAGACCAGCCAGTTTAACCTCAGTGGTAGGGAAGCTTCCAGAAACAATAATTCGGGACAAAATTAATAGTCACTTGGGAAAATGTGAGTTAATTAAGGAGAGCCAGGGCTCACTTCCCACACCCTTATTCCATGGCAGTGAAAATTGGGGTGCTGGGAATGGGAGCAGAAATCCTGTATTTGGGACCCCCGTGCCTTTTTAAAATGGCTCCAGAGTAGCTCTAACTCTTCTTCAAAGACAATGGTCAGAGTTTTCAGGTTCGGGTCTGTTTATGGTATGTGTGCCAATTGTTATTGACTGGTTCATCTGGTGCCTAGTGGTTCCTGAGGTATGTTGCTTCTCTGGGCAATGTTTGTTGCATGGCAAGTGTTGCTGCTGTGGTAATTGTTGCTGCTGATCCATTGTATTTGTTGGGGAACGGCTGACATCTGGGACTAATGGTCGTTCAGTTCCTTGCTCGGTTGGGGAAATCAAATCAGCCCCATCAACTGCTGGGTGTGAATGAGCAGCTTCTCCGGTTGCACATAGCTGTCTGCAGGCTCAACAATAGGTCTGGCCATTCACTTTCACGAGGTATAATTGAGGTGACAACTTTTCTATATAGGTCCCAAGTTACCACATCGGTAGGCATTTGTAGAGCGCATTGAACATTTGCACTCTGATTGGCTCTCCAACTCTCAGCTCTGGAAATGATTTGGCAGCTTTATCAAACTGAAATTTAGCTTTGTGTTGTTTCACTTTGATCTTGTCACTCACTCCTGCTACTGCTTCAGTTTTCAGTAGTTTTTTAGCTATTGGAAGGGTGGTCAGGGTGAGGTGTAGCGTTCACTGGACTGGACTAGGTGTGTTTCTACACTCTAGGATTGTGTTGGGCACATCTGAGCTAGATCGAGTCGATTTTTTGATAATCCTTTGGAAATTTTCACTGCTGCCTCAACCTTTCTGTTTGATTAGTAACGGCGTGGAGATGGTGTGCAGTGCTGAATTTCCCAATCATTCATACAGCCTCTGGATTCTTCACTCCAGCAGTCAATGGTTTAGCGCATGCGAAACACCACAAATCTCTTTCAGTACACGGAGGGGTACCGGTCCAAGCTTTTGACTGATAACAGGTCTGGGCCATGTTTCAGCTGAGATGATGGGATTCTGCTTAGAGTCCCCTATCTGGAACTGCAGATCTTCTTTCTTCCCATTGCATTGGACTCTCAGCTTAGCTTTCCCTCTTAGGGGTGAGCATCGTTCTATCATATAGCCTTCACTTTATCTTCGACAGCTTCATTTTCAGGTCACCATCTCGAGCTACTTCACACAAGTCTGTGAAGGTCATGACATTGCACATTGCATGTCTGACACTTCACATTAACTTGATGCTCTCCTTTTGCAGTCATCATTGGAACAGTCACAAACCAGGTTTTGCCTCAAGACTTGACAACGTGAACCCACGATGGAAAGGAAGATAAAATTCCACCCATCGAGTCATATCAAACAGTGTTACTGCATTTTTAAAGTTTACTTGAGAAGGCAGACAATGCCTTGGTTTAATAAAAGCAAACTACTGTGGATGCTGGAAACCTGGAAGACAAACAGAAAATGCTGGAAAAACTCAGCAGGTCTGACAGCATCTGTGGAGAGAGAAACGGAGTTAACGTTTCGAGTCCGTTTGACTCTTCTTCAGAGTATTGTTTTAATACCTCATCTGAAATGTGGCATCTCAGTCAGTGCAACGCTCCCTTCATACTGCACTGGAGTACCAGTTTCAGGTTTCCAGCATCCAGCATCTTTGTCTGCACTCTCAAGTAAACTTTAAAAATTAAGTCTGTGGAGTGGGACTAATTGACTCCACACCCTTCTGACTCAGAGGCAAAAGTGGTGCCAATAAGCTGGCAGTTGGAGCAACAGTGTATTGCCTGGATAGTGGGACATGGGAAGATATTGATGAAGATAATGTTATTTTTATAAGGATATGGTTAGGGCCTGCTTCATACACTGTCTATATTTAGATCAAGGAGCTAGCTAGATTGGTCTCTCTTATCTCTCAAATTCTTAGAACCATTTTCTGTGGGTCTACAAGTATGCTAAAAAGATAAGAGAGCCACGTATAGCAGAATATATGCTGGGAGCTAAGCTACGGATACCAAACGCAGCAACCCAAAATAAAATTCATTGGTACACGGAGAAATTTCGCAGTGGTACTCTGTATTTGACTCCAATATGTACCTGGCATAGAGGAGTAGCTTGATGTTGCCAGTAGATTCAAATGGTTCATTCCCCACCACAGATATTCCTCAACTGAATGGAAATAATCCCTCCAAAAAAGCCTGAACATACAATGAGATTAGAATGTGACTGTTAAAATACATTGACACTTCCGAACAGAATTTTACAAACTCAGCTGACAGGTATGGCCGCAGACCATAAAAGATAACTGTAAGTGCTGGCTTGGGAACTGATGCATCGCTTACATTCCAGGCTGGATCAGGTCATATAATACAGGGAGACCAAAGACCCTTCTGTAGTTTAACCTTTGGCCATCCTCGAATGTTCTCACTCAGCAGGGGAGGTGGAAGGCTGCAGCATTATTGCTCTCTACCACCGCCCTGCCCCCACCTTGTTTTCCACTTCAGTCAACCGATTGTTGGTTAGCTATTGCTGACAGGCAGACACAAACATGTTTGGTCAGGTACATTCCAATCTCTTTATTTAAGCCTCATATACACACACAGTTTTGCTGCAGGGAGGATACAAGGCAGCATCCAGTCCACAGTAAAATGTACCATGTAAACATCAGTGAATAGACCACATCTTCAGATGTCCTGCTGCAGGGTCAGGACCCCTGTTGTTCCATTCAATACAAATGTACAATGCTGAGTGGATTATATTGCAGTCTATAATAGACCATTTTATTTTTGTCTCATTCCTTTCCTCAAGGTTTTGACTCATACTGGCACATAACAGATAACATTGAGTAGAAGCGAATGCATAGAAAGGAAATCAGACATGCCCCATGACTGAAGGAATAGTGTTCAAATCGCTGGGGATGAAGCTGATAAAGGCCGAGGAGCCTGGGCAGAATTGATGCATAACATGTTCGACCAAGGCACAGCAGCGGTCAACAAAACCGAGTTTCAGTTGTGAAATAAATCTGAGAAACTTGGGCTCTGCTTGAAAGGAGACATTTAAAAGGTGATCTTCAACACATATGCATGATCATGAACAAAATGAAGAAGCTACGTGCTTGCTTTGATCCCAGTGCTAAATTTGTGGTAGGTCTTTTTGATGGATATATCTCAGACGGTGGAGCGTGAAATTGAAGGGATGGGATTCCCTCTGGGTTCCAGTCCGCCCCAGCCACACAGTGATTTTACGCTGGAATGGACAAGGCCTCGGATGGGAAACATGCCTAGTCCCAGTTGAGGCCCTTAAGTTTCCCGGCCAGCTTCACTTTTTAGACTGGCGGGAGGATTTACCAGGCCGAAGGTTGTGAATCACTCAAAGGGTTGTGAATCTTTGGAATTCTCCACCCCAAAGGGTTGTGGATGCTCCATCGTTGAAGACATTTAAGGTTGGGATGGAAAGATTTTTGATGTTTCAGGGAATGAAGGGATATGGGGAGCAGGCAGGAAAATGGAGTTGAAGCCCAAGGTCAGCTATGATCATATTAAATGGTGGAGCAGGCTCGACAGGCCATGTGGTCTATTCCTACTCCTATTTCTTGTGTTCTTGTGTTGACCCCATCCTTCCCCCATCCAGTGACTGCTCAGGCAACCAGAGGTGGGGTTCCACTTGGACACAACAATCATTTAAATGAGAAAACAGTAAGAAATTTACGTGCCTCCCATCTCCGCAGCAACAGGCAGACCCCCTTCCCCAAAAAATAACCCAGACCAATTTCTAGTCCACAGTTCCATGGGCACCATCCTGTATCTCACACAAGTGACCTCTTCTTCTTCTTAGGCAATCCTTCCTTGCTTCCACCCTGGCTGATGAGTTCTGAGATGGCTGATAAGTCCAATGCATGATCTGCAGACTCTGTCACATATGGGGCAGGTGTTGAAGGGCCAGGGAGATGAGTTCTTTGGAGGTTTATTGACTCACTCCATTGTCTTGACTTCACCTTTGCATGTTCCCAGAGTGTCCAGTGCCTTCCTGAATAAACCTTCTCCATTTCGGTCTGTCACAAGCCAGGGGTTCCCATGAGTTGGCAGGGATGTTTGACCTCTTCTGGATGCTTTCAGGACATCCTTAAAGCGTTTCCATCATCCTCTTGGGAGTCTCCTGCTGCAAATGAGTTCTGAGTATGACAGTTGCTACAGGCCAGTTAATCTAACACCTGTCATAGAGAAATGCTAGACTTTATTGTTAAGGAGGTTATAGCAGGACAATTAGGAAATCTTAATGCAATCAGAGTCAACATGATTTTGTGGAAGGGAAATCATGCTTGACTTGATTGTTTTATTAGAGTTCTTTGAGGAAATAACAAGCAACATGGCTCAAGGGGAACCTGTAGATGTGGTGTGCTTGGATTTCCAAAAGGCATCCAAAGGTTGCACCACAAAATAAGAGTTCATGGTATAAGGAATAACCTATTAGTATCGATAGAGGATTTGTTAGCTGACCAGAAACAGAAGGTAGGAATAGATGGGTCATTTTCAGGTTTGCAAGATGTAACCAGTGCAATGCCACAAGAATCAATGCTGAGGCCTGAAATATTTACAACCTATGGGCTGAATAATATGGTCTCATGCAGGTTCCACATCTGGAAGTCGGCAGCGTTCCAACTTCCAGGCACACCGTCGGGGCATGCTCGATAATGCATTAATTGCTGCCAATTAGTGGCAAGAGCAGGTTGGAGACCTTCATCCTGCCCAATGTGTGCTGGTGGGCTGAAGGACGTGACAGTGAACAAGGTCATGGCCAGTACTTTAAAGGGCCCCCCTGGCATTGGACAGTATCAGGTGACCTATCAGATGATCAATCCAATGGATTTACTATACGGGGAGAAGATTTGTGCATTTTCCAGTCTGGCCAGGTAAATGCATTTAAACTTTAGCTAATCCCTGCAAACCATGTCAACCCTCATAGGCGACAGAAATTTTAAAAATCAACAAGTCTCCCACAATCTGGCACTGAGGAGTTGTACATTTTATACATGTTTCCATACATAGATGTCAGTGCCATTGAAGCGAGGGGAGAGGAGTTCCAGAATATGGCCAAACCAGCCCCCAGATTCAATAAGGCTGCCCTTGGTGCCATTCTGTGTGCAATTTATAATCAACGTGACCAGTTCATGTCAACTATTGGCAAGGAGTGCAATCCCAGCCAGGCTGGTGCTGTGTGGGAAAAGGTGGCCGAAGAGGTCAGCAGTGTGGGTGTAGTGAGAAGGACTTGGTCCCAGTGCCACAAAAGGCTCAATGACCTCATGGGCTTGGCCAGGGTGAGTATGGCACCAATGTGAGCAATCTTGGTCCAGTGTGCTATAGGTCTCGCTAGCGAATGCAGGAGGTAATTCAGGTTTGCTGCTCATGAAAGGTAGCATGATTCCACAAGCACACAGCTGTCCTAGAACGTGCCATTGTGCATTTTTAGCGATGGTCTAGCTTTACAGTGGGTGGTTGGCAGGATCGCCTTATAACGCATGGGCATAGGCTACAGGCTGACACGCACTGATCTGATACTGGGTTGGAGGCTTAACATATGATAGTTGGAAATTTTTGATGAAATCTCCGTGTCAAATCTTTTCAGGAGAAGTGAACACCTGTGAGAGAGCCTGTACAGGCAGTGCGCTACCAAATCTACAAGTCCTGACTCTGGGATCTGGAACTCACTGCCTGAAAGGGTGGTAGAGGTCGGAACCCTCACAACATTTAAGAAGTATTTAGATGAACCCTTGGAATACCACTGCTTACGTTGCTATGGGCCAAGTGCTGGAAAATGGGATTAAAGTAGACAGGGGCTTGATGACCCACATGGACACGATGGGCCGAAGGGCCTCTTTCCGGGCTGTAAAACTCTATGACTCCTTTTGAGGAGCAAGTGCTGGCCTTGCTGGAGTGTGACTTGTCCAAGGGTATAGGCAGAGGCCAGTAGGCCAGTATAGGCAGAGATTGGAGGTAGGCCTGGTTCTGGTGAGAACGCAAAAGTCTCAGACTGATTGAAAGAGGAGGCTGGTGGAAGTTTAATGGTGCTTAGGCATTATGCAATGTGGCTGATAAATAAAGTTCACACGTTGGAACCTTGTTGAGCTTCATCATCTGTAGCTTCACTTCATCGTTCAAGGGTACGTCGTGTCTGCGGAGTTCAGTCACTCATGTCGGACAGCGAAACAGTTGATGTGCATCGTGTGATAGGGCTGAAGATGCAATGTCACATCCTCTCTCCGCACTCAGCACTATCACAGATGCTGGCACTTTGGCAGAGTTTAGAGTGTCGTACAGAGGTCATGCATGCACTGATGAGGGCATTTCATACTCACATGTGCACTTGGCAGAGAGTGTGGTGAATCAGGCCTTGGGCAGTCAGAGGAGTGCCCAGGGTGATCCAGAGACCGGTAACGAATCGGATGATGAGCCGGTGGAGTCGCCAGTGAGGCAGGGGATGCTGGATGCTGGAGGTCCGTGAAGATTTGGCGGGTATACCGGGGGAGGGTTGCGTTCTCTGGCCCAGATTGTGGAGGTTTCCACCTGGGCCATGACTGCTGCAATCACCCACTCTTCAGAGCGCCAAGCTTCCTCCATGGACAGACTGGCAACATTCCCGGAGGGGCAAATCGAGCACAGTGCAGATGCAATCGTCCAGATGTGCTCTGACCTGCATACCATCGCCCTGGTCCAGATGTGCTCTGACCTGCATACCATCGCTCTGGTCCAGATGTGCTCTGACCTGCATACCATCGCCCTGGTCCAGATGTGCTCTGACCTGCATACCATCGCCCTGGTCCAGATGTGCTCTGACCTGCATACCATCGCCCTGGTCCAGATGTGCTCTGACCTGCATACCATCGCCCTGGTCCAGATGTGCTCTGACCCGCATACCATCGCCCTGGCTCTGAGCTCAGGGACACAGACCCAGGGTGACAGGGGACCTGGGAGCTTGGACACCCAACCAGCTCCTCATACCTCACTGGTTGGCAGGGAGGACCAACTGGTCCAAGTGGTGGAGGGTTGAGCAGCAGCTGCCTCCACCTTGAAGTTCCTCTCGTGACACGTCTGATGGGGGCAGCAACTCTTCTGTCCATCAGCCAATGACACAGCCATCGCTGAGGTGACTGAAGACTTGCATGCATCTCAGCAAGAGTCTCCTGGAGTGGTGGGTTGCTCAAGCCCACAGCAACACAGAGAATGCCTGCTGAAGTCATCCAGGGCAAGGGAGGTAGCAGATCAGCCGCTTCTCTCCAGTGCAGCCACAAGCGAGTGGGGATCACTGCGCCAGAGCGCTTGTAAATGTGTTATTAAATATCCACATTAGTCGCAAAGAAGGGCACATGGTTGAGGTTATTATTTATTGATGTTGTTAGAATTTTAAAGCTTGTGGATAAACACAAATCTCCATATCTCTCATGCTGATGTTGTCGTTAATCGCTGTGCCTGTGTGATGTGTCTGGGGGTTGAGGAAAGCAATAAATGGTTGAGGAAGAGCCAGAGGAATCATGTTCTGGTGTGTGGTGATGGAGAATATGGGGATATAAAGGCTGCAGGGACTCTCTCCTAGAAAGTGGGGAAAGGAGGAGCAAGATTTCCCCAAACCCCTTCTGTTGCAGTGACAAGTTGCTGTATATAGGTATCCTGGTGTCGCGGCCAGGGCCATCAGCTGGACCATCAACTCTTCATTGCCCTCATCCTGCGTGGCCCCCAACACTGTTGGATGAGATCTCCCCTGCAAGCATCTCTCAAAGTGATGTTACAGTTTCTCTTGAAAGCCTGAGTCTTCTCCTGCACGGAGTCTCGCTCAGTTGTGGGGAGCTAAATCTTTGACTGTACAGTTGGGGTGATAAAAGATCGTCTGCATCTCCACTGAGGGTCTCTGGGTTCCTCCTGATCTTGGGGGTCTGGCATTACCCTGTCCCCATCCTGCAAAACCACAGCATCTTGAGCCTCCCTGTGTTCCCTTCTTCCTCTCACCTTCATCTCCTCCTCCTCCTCCTAATCCTTCTTTCCTCCTCACTGGAGGTTGTGTCTCCAACTGAGACTACAATGCCCATCTGTCTCAGACATTACCCCTGGGTAATGGGTGGGGAAAAAAATCAATCAGAAGAGCTCTCTGAGTCAGAGGAGAGTCCTCCTGATGACACAATCTCCAAAAGTTCCCTCTGCCCATTCACATGAGCTGTCCCTGCAGCCAATGAAGTGTTAACTGCAAAGCTGAGACTCTGGTCTCAGCTGCAGTTTTAAAACCCGCCCAAACAAGCTCGTTCATCAGAAAACTGACTCCCCACCGGTTGTGATTCTCACCCTGAAGGAGGATTATTGCCTTCAGAGTGTATCATTGCTGAGAGTTGGGTCACCAATGACCTTAACTGCCTTCTCAATTGCCATTTGAATAACACGGACGGGTTTCTGATTGTTTAGCTCACCCACATCCTGCGTTATTGCAAACCAGCAAGATGATGTGGGACTAGGCGCCTGGTGTCGTCATGCCCCACATTACACACCACAATGCGGCAAACTGCTCCCGAGCTGGAAGCGTATTATTCAGCCCTCTAACAATGACTTGGATGAACAGAACGAATATACGGTTGCTAAATTTGCTGATGACGCAAAGATAGGTAGGAGAGTCAGTTGTGAAGAGGACATAAGGGCCAGGCTTTTACAGTCGGCAAGCGGGGGCAGGCCCGACACATTGGCTTGTAAGCTGAGGCGCGATGATGTCAGGTGTGCATCCTAACGGCTGTCGGGCAGGCAAAAAGGCCAAGCGGCCTTCACGGTTTTTAGGAAACTTCATCCACGAGCGGGATGAGGTTTCCTAAAGCTTTTACAAATTGAATAAAAACTTTCTTTGAAAAACAAGAACGTGTCCCATCCCATATGAGACAGTCACATGAGGGGACGTGATTCATTAAATTTTTATTGAATTTATTTATTGTTTTCAAAAGCGCTTCAATCTCTCCAAGGAGTCCCCGTGCCTCTGGGTGATTGAAGCACTCTTCCACACTCTTGCGCAAGAGACCGTGGGACCCAACTCTTCCTCCTCCTCCCCCCCCCCCACCCCCCCCAACTCTCACAGGTAACACTGAGCGCTACCGTTCATGTATTATGCTGGGTGGGCTTAATTGGCCTGCCTGCGTAAAATGGTGACGCACAGCCGATCGCGAGCACCGGTTGGCTCCGTGACTGCCCCTTGCTTGCTCCCGCCGAGCCTGCCCGATAGGGGAAAAAATTCAGGCCAAGGTTTCTGCAAAGGGATAGAGATAGATCAAATTTGTCAGATGGATATGATGTGGGAAAATGTGAACTCGTCCGCTTCGGCTGGATGAATAGAAAAGCAGAATATTATTCAAATGGAGAGTAAAGAAGCACCTGGATATCCCAATACATGAATCACAACAAGTTAGTATGCAGGTACAGAAAGTGATTAGAAAGGCAAATGGGATATTGTCATTTATTACAAGGGGAATGGAATATCAAAGTAGGGAAGTTTTACTACAGTTGTACAGGGTATTGACGAGACCATATCTGGAGTACTATATTCAAGAAACGTGTAACTTATGATTTGGAGTCTTGGACAACTTACAGCAGGCACCTCAAAGCACTAGAGAAGTTACCACCAGTTGTGCCTTCGCAAGATCCCCCCAGATCAGGTGGGAAAGAAGGTGATCCAACCTTAGCTTGCTCTCCGAAGCCTATTTGCCCAGCGTTGCGGTGCTATCACTCAAAAGCAGTGTCACTGGGTGGGCCCATATCATTCGTATATCTGACACCAGAGTCCCAAAGCAAACATACAAACTAGGAGAATGAGTCCATCGGCATTAGAAGCAGTGCAAGGAGGTTCACTTGACTCATTCCTGGGATGGGGGGCTTATGTTATGGGGAAAGGTTGGGTAGGTTGGGCCTGTGTCCGTTGGAGTTTAGAAGAACGAGAGGTGATCTTATTGAAACATATAAGATCCTGAGGGGGCTTGAGAGAGTGGGGGCTGAAAGGATGTTTCCCCTTATGGGAGAAACTGGAGCTAGGGGACACAGTTTAAAAATAAGGGGTCTTCCACACAAGATGCAGATGAGGAGAATTTTTTTTATCTCGGAGGCTTGTTGGTCTGTGGAAGTCTATTCCCCAGACAGTAATGGAAGCAAGGTCAGTGACGGTTTTTAAGACTGAGTTAGACAGATTCTTAACCGACAAGGGAGTCAAAGAGTAAAAAGGAAAGTAGAGGCCACAATCAGATCAGCCGTGATTTTATCAAACGGGGAACAGGATCAAGATGTCGATGGACTCATTCTCCTAGTTTGTATGTTTGCTTTGGGACTCTGGTGTCAGATATACGAATGATATGGGCCCACCCAGTGAAACTGGTTTTGAGTGATAGCACCGCAACGCTGGGCAAATAGGCTTCGGAGAGCAAGCTAAGGTTGGATCACCTTCTTTCCCACCTGATTTGGGGGGATCTTGCGAAGGCACAACTGGTGGCAACTTCTCTAGTGCTTTGAGGTGCCTGCTGTAAGTTGTCCAAGTCTCCAAATCATATAAGGAGTGCAGGGATTATTTTTGCCCGATAAACCATGACCTTAGTCTCGGCTTTGAGATCCTGCTTCTCAAATACTGTTTCTCTTAGTCAGTCGAAGGCTGAGTTGACACATTGGAGGCAACGGTGATTTCATCATCTATGTCTGCTTTGGTCGAGAGAAGGCTTCCATGATATGGAAAATGGCCGGCACTTCCCGGGATCTCACCATTAATCTTAACTGATTGGGGTAGGCGTTGTGCTGTAGGAGCTGGTTGAAAGAGGACCTTAGTTCTATGAGTGTTTAATGAAAGGCCCATTTTCTCATATGCTTCAGAGAAGGAGTTGACAATAACCTTGGGCTTAGTTTCTGAGTGAGTGCACACACAAGCAACATCTGCATACTGGAGCTCGGTGACTGAAGTTGGAGTAATTTTGGTTTTGGATTGAAGGCGGCGTAAGTTGAACAGTCCTGTAATTTATCTCCACGCCTGTGGGTAATTTGCTGGAGGTGAGGTGCAACGTTGCAGTGAGGAAGATGAAGGGGAGAGTCAGTCCAATGACACAGCCTTGTCTGATCCCAGCCTTCACTGAGATATGGTGTGTGGGGGGTCCATTTGTGAGAATCACAGCTTGTTTGTCATGGTAGCAAATTTCTGAGCATAGCCAAATGTAAAGGGGACCAAGTGACCATCATTCATGCCTGAGCTTTGACAGTGGATGCTTACGTTGGCCATAGCAGTAGATTAGGGGTGAGTGATAGTGGGACCTGGGAATACCAGCCCAAACTGATGGCATGAAAGCCTGCTCATCGTACCAGTCTTACAGGAAATAAGGTTTTTTTATACATTCAGAGGCTATAGGCATCATTAGCATTTATTGCTCATATTTAGGGCCTAACTAGGCCACTTCAAAGGGCAATTAAGAGTCAACAACATTGCTGTGGGCCTGGAGTCACATATAGAGCAGACTGGATAAGGACCGCAGATGTATTAGTGAATCAGAAGGGTTTTTGCAACAATCTAATATTTTCATGGTCATCATTACCTTTACCAGCTTTTTATCCCAGATGTTTTGACTAATTGAAATTAAAGTTACCAGCTGCCTTGGTGGGATTTGAACACGTCTCCAGGTCATTAGCCCAGATCTCTGGATTACCTGTTCAGTGATATGTCCACAATGTTACTGTTCCTTTATCAGGGCAACTGCGCTTCAGTTTCCAGTCAGCATGGGTGGGATCTTGTGGCTCTGCCTGTATACGGGATCTTCCAGCCCTGCCTGTCTACGGGATCTTCCAGCCCTGCCGGCCTACGGCATCTTGCGGCCCTGCCTGTCTATGGGATCTTGTGGCCCTGTCGAACTCAATGGACTTTAGGCTGGCTCACTGCATCGACTGCGGTGGGGCCCTCTGTGCCGGGGCTGGAAAATCCCGGCCCATGGGCAGGACTTTTCGCCGAGTGGGCGGGCCCCACACCCGACCCGCTTGCGCATAAAATGCCGCGCGATGACATCAGGCGAGTGTCCCAACGTCATCGCGCACTCGTGTGATATTTCAGTCGGGAATCAGCAGCGCACCCGCTAATGATTAAAAGGCCTATTCAGGCCATTAACAATGTCATTGATTTAAAATTTTCGCTGCTCGCCAACCCTTACGATTATTGGGCAGGTGAAAAGGTCAGGCAGGCTTTGCATTTTTTGCTAAACCTCATCCACGAGCAGAGTGAGGTTTCAGTCCGTCATTAAATAAAGATTTAAAAATTTCATCCTAATTTCTAACATGACAGAGACACATGAGGGGACATTTTTTTTAACATTTCAAAGACCTTTAATTTTAAATGTCAAAACTCTTCACCTCCCTGAGGCAGCTCTGCATGCGTGAACTAGACCTACTGCCCTCCTCCCACCCTCCTCCCACCACCCCCCACCCCCCACCCCCTCCAACACAGGCAGCACCAAGCGCTGCAGCACATGTTTCACACCCGGGGGCTTTAATCACGGTCTGGCCCCAGTGGTGGGCGAAGGTTGGCTTTCCGGCCGATCCTGCCTGCCCCACCAAGCCTGCTCGATGTGGGAAAAGTCCTGGCCGATGTCTCCAAAGCACAAGGCCTCCAATCTGACAATAATTAGCAGCGTCACTCAGATAGATGGGCCTAAGGATGATTCAAGTGGGAAGTGGAAAAATGGCAACCCAGTGCAATAGGAGGTTCTCTTCTTTTGTTGAAGTTGTGACTGAGGAACAGTATTGAGGCATCGAGGGACATTTACTCCATGTTGGGTTGTGTTGAGGGCGCTTCTGTTTAGGGACTGCTTCCTGCTTACACTGTGCAGCTGAAATGAAATGTTTTCCATTTCTTAAGACTAAAATTGAAGAGTGAATGTTGTCAGGGTGTTGGACTGAAAAAGCATCTGAACCATCACCACCTTCTTACACAGTGGGCGTTGGATAATAAGTAGGAGCGAAGATGAAAAGTGACTAGCCCAGGGAAACTGAGGCCAATTCCAATTGCTTCTCCGATTGAAATCAATAAACTCAATATAGATAGATGGCAAGTATGCAACCTCATCTTTTTATAATATTACAATTTCAACTAAAAAGCACTGCCTGTTAACTGTGGTGTAGTTGGTCTGAGCTGTAAGGTTCTCCGTTCAAGTCCCACTCCAGGAGTTGAGCACAAAACTAAAGTGCAGGATGAGAGAGTCCTGCATTGTTGGAGGTGAGATGTTAAACTGAGGCCCTGGACAGACTTAAAAGATCCCAGTATTTCAAAGAAGAGTAGGGGAGTTATCTTTGTTATCCTGGTTAACATTTATCACCCAGTCAACATTACACAAAAAATTATCTGGTCGTTATTGTTTGTGGCCACCTGTTATGCGCAAATTGCCTGTCATGTTTTCCACATGACAATAGTACTTCAAGAGCTGAGATTGTGGGAGACTCAATCAAAGCCTTCAAAAGAGAATTGGATAATTATCTGAAAAGAGAAAAAAGAAAGAAAAGGCCACAGGGGAAAGTGAGAACTTGGGACGAGGTGAGTTGCTCTGGCAGAGAGTTGACATGGACATGACAAGCCAAAAGGTTTCCTCCTGTGCAGTAGCCACTCTAAGAAAATGTTTTGAAACATCTGATGGTCATGAGCAACAGTTTATAAATGTAAGGTTTTCTTTCCATTAGGGACAAAGGGGCTCCATACTCAAAAGTGAAATGCTGAGATGTACATGAGCAGAGACCATCATTCTCAACACTGGTGACAGTGACTCTTTTGTTAATTTACTCTTGTTTTGCCCTCACAATCTGCCTGTCAATGCAGTGACTTGGGTTGATGTACAGCTCCAGTCTCTGTATTATGACTGAAGAAGTGAAGGTCCTTTTCTTTATGGTGAAATTTGCCCCAGCTGAATATTGTCTTTGGTCCCTCTCAAAAATTCTGTTTCCTATTTACTGACTATCACTCTCTTTGGCAAGTGTCAAGAGGCTGAACCAAACTGTTTGCAGCTTTAATGTCACATTTGACCCTCAGGTGAGCTTTTGATCACGTATTTGTTCCACCAATAGGACTGTTTACTTCTACCTGTCCAACTCCCTCCTAGTCTCAGCTCATCAGCTACTGAAACCCTCACCCATGCCTTTGTCATTGCTAGGCTTGACCATTCCAATGCACTCCTGGTTAGCATTCCACCTTCCAACCTCCATAAGCACAGGACAATCCAGAACTCTGCTGTCAATATCCAAACTTCCACCAAGTTCTGTTCGGCCCTATGATCTAAGCTCTAGAATTCTCTCCCTAAATCTCTCTGTCTCGCTATCCTTTTTGTAATTAAGATGCTCTTTGAAACCTCTTTTGGTGACCAAGCTGTGTCACCTGTTAAAAACAAAAAACTGCGGATGCTGGAAATGCTAAACAAAAACAGAATTACCTGAAAAAACTCAGCAGGTCTGGCAGCATCGGCGGAGAAGAAAAGAGTTGACGTTTCGAGTCCTCATGACCCTTGAGGACTCGAAACGTCAACTCTTTTCTTCTCCGCCGATGCTGCCAGACCTGCTGAGTTTTTCCAGGTAATTCTGTAAAACTGTGGCTCAGTTGGTAGCACTCTCATCTCTGAATCACAAAGTTCTGAGTTCAGTTCCCACTCCAGGATTTATAAAAATCAAGACAAATGCTCCAATGAAATAGTGATGAAGTGCCACAATGTCGGAGAATCTAGGGAGAATTTTCTCCCTGTCGGGGCTGGGGGGTGGGGGGGTGGCGGTTGAGTGGGGGTGGGTGCACTGCCGATCACCAGCTCCATGCTGCCATTTTATGTGGGCGGGCCAATTAAGGCGACAGTGTCACATGAACTGGGACATGTCTATGAATTTTTTTGAAAATTTTTATTAACATTTAAAAACCTTCATGAAACCTCATCCTGCCCGTGGATGAGGTTTTATGATGAATGCAAAGGCCGGCTGGGCTCTACCTCTGCTCCCCCCCACCCCCCCACCCCCCCCAGCAACCTTAAGGTTGGATGGGCAGCTCAGTTCATTATTTCAACTGGAATTTAGATGGCCTTAATAGGCCTTTGACAGTTCAGCGGGCGCACAGCCAACTCCAGTGCGCGCCCACTGAGCTCAAGATCTGAATGACGCACGGTGACGCACGCCCCACCCCCACTTGCCAACCCGAAGATTCTAGCCTCTGTCTTTCAGGTGAGACTTTAAACCAAGACTCAGTCTGCCTTCGGACGTGGACAGAAAAGATCCCATGACACTGTTTCAAAGAGGAAAAGAGGAGTTATTCCTGCTGTCTTTGCCAATATTTGTCCCTTGAGTAACATAAAAACCGGATGATGGATTTTCTAAATTACAGCAGTGACCACGCTTCAAAAGTAATTCATTGGCTGTTAAGTTCTTTGAGACATCCTGTGGTTGTGAAAGGCACTATATAAATGCAAGTCTTTCTTTTTCAAGCTTTTGATCATCTTTAATATTTCTTTATATGGCTCAGTGTCATTTTTTTTTGATAACAGTCCTATGAAGAGTCAATGTATTACGAGATTAAAGGCGTTATCTAAGTGAAAACTGTTGTTGCTGTAATTATACTGACTCCAGTGGGGTGTTTGTGTCGCCAGCTCCAGATGTGCGTGTCTTAGACAGCTACCTTCACGAGTAGAACAATACCTCAGCAAAAGCCTGTACCTTGAAGGGAAAGAAACAGAACATAGCCTATATCAGTGGCTTTTTCCTGCACTATTCACTTTTCATCGGGTGCATTGAGATTCCTGCCATGCAAAATGGTCAGCTGAGTTATTGTCTCCCAGCACTATCAGCCAAACTGGCTTATATATCACCATGGAATGCACTGAGTTTACACAGTGCAGGAGGACGGTACTAATACGGATTTGATTCTGTCCCATTGTAACTTATTAAAGCACATGCATGTTTGAAGTCATTCTAACCAATCGCTCCATTTGCTTTTGTGCCTCCGAGATTGAAATATTACTCATAAACTCAAGAAGTGTTACAGGACAAGTTGTGAGTCTGCTTGTTAATTAGTTACACATATTTCAGCTGCCAGTATGTATTCTTTTTGGAATATTTCTTGTTTGTTGGGAGTTCATAGACTATGCGCCAGTGGAGCATGTGTGATTATTGAACAGTTACTTCCCATTGCTTTGAAACAAATACTTCATTCATTTCTGGCAAGAATCATCAGTTTGATGATGACCAGCATCATCGTCTCATGTCTGGAACCAGATATTCCCACAGTGGGCAGATCCCCAATACAATCAGCCAGGGAAAATGCCTACCAGTAAAATGCTCTCTCCAGGCCTCAGTGGGTTTGTCAAAAAGCACTCGCTCTTGCAGCAACAGGCACTAGCCTGCAGCCATGATTGACAACAGAAATTAGCCAATGGAAAAATGATTGAGGAGAATTTTTCTGTAATTGCAAGGCCTTGTGGATGAGCTCAGCCCACTGATCCTACTCATCGCAAATTATTGTCTTAGCCTCAAAATTTATGGCATCATAATCAGATCTTTGCAGTCATCTTTGTTTGCCTCAAGGGCCCCTTGCTTTCAACTCATAGATCTTCTTTTCTTCAGAGCTACCCTAACAGAACTCTGCTTAAGTAAGCAGCAGACAGACTCTGAATTCAGGTTACTTATGATGTAGAGGCAAGAAATCATTGGCCACATCATCCACTGTGCAGTTTGCTCTAGTAAGACCTAGTCAGCAATATTTGCCTTGTGGCTGAGCATGCTGGCTATCAGCCACACTGCCTTGGAGGTTAACCTTTGGATCAAGGCCAGCATCTTGCCTAAGACAAAGAATTTAACAAGCTGGTGGTCCAAACTTTCCCAGCAACAAAAGTAGCAATCAAAGGACAAGCCAAGCTATTCACAGCTACATGGCCAATTACTGTGTCACTCTCGAACCTGATAGTTGGCTAACGTTGCAAAAGCTGAACAAAATATTGCTGACAAGGAAGGCTGCATTACCATTGAAGCTCCAGGCTTGGCATATTGTGTTTTGCAACAAGGAAGAACCTTTATTTATACAGTACTCTATCCTGTTATCATAGTCTGCAAAAGTGATTCAAATTAAGTTAACTATTCTTGAAATGCAATAATTTATGTAGGCAACCATGTCAACCACATAGCAAACTAATTGGATCATGGATATGGCCCCAGTGATTTGATTTGAACCATGTTCTGGCCCATCAGCTTAATTAGAACCTGCAATAACCCAAGTCAAAGTCCTCAGGATCGGTACTTGAAAAACATCTAGCAGATGACCAGAAGCTGCTCATGGAAATGTTACTTTTCTGTATTCATCTGAATGGTAATATTTTTATGGATTTACTTTTGGCTAGTCCTTGGGCACCCATGTTGGTGTCTCCAATGATCCAGTCCCTGGTATATGCTTCTTAATAACCAGTTGCACTATAAGAATACACCAGAAAAGGAATTATTTCCTGAGGTACTCTGTTCTGACAGGATTCAGTAATTATGACTATTAGTAGCCTGATGCCCTGTTTCTATTTGGATACTCCAAGTTTATGTTGGGTTGAGTGAAATCAGTCATGATTGCTTCATTATTGTCAGTACAAACACACTTCTTATTTGTCTTAGAATATTTTTATCCTGCTTGTGGGTCTGTGACAGACTCTAATCATTAATCGTCTCCTGTGCAGACTTGTCAAGACATGCCAGACTTTCACTTTCTGCCTTCCCTTGGATTTCAATTCAACTTCATTCACTTTCAAACAATCTTGAATGCACACAGCAACCCCACAGGTCCAGCAGCAACTGCAGAGAGAGAAACAGAGTTAACGTTTCAAATCTATATAGCTCTTTTTCAGAGCTAAACGGAAGTAGAAATGTAATGGATGTTTAAGAGGGGGTGGAGCAGGTGAAACGAGATAAAAGGTCAGGGCTAGGTGACAGCTAAGGAGAGGTTTGTTTTGCCATGCAGACAAGACAAAGGGAGTGGTAATGGTAGTAGTAAAGAGTAAAGAAGGTGCTGATGGTGGCATAAAGGTAAGAGCAGAAGGTGGAAGGTGTTAATAGCAGGACAAGGGTCAGCACTCTGTGAAAGAACAACATAAAAACAAGTGACAAACAGCCCTGTGTGTGTGTGGGGGTGGGGGGTGGGGGGCACGGGTTGGGGAAAAATGATATGAAAATGAACAAAATGAACATTCCTTGTGGAACATTCCTTGTTTCAGTCCTACTCCGGCCTCCTCCCACAACTCTTCTTTCAGTACATCGATGACTGTATTGGTGCCGCATCATTCTCTCGTCTGGAAAAATTTATCGATTTTGCTTCCAATTTTCACCCCTCTCTCACCTTCACATGGTCCATCTACGACACTTCCCTTCCCTTCCTTGACCTCTCTGTCTCCATTCCCGGTGATAGACTGTCCACCAATATTCATTCCAAGCCCACCGGCTCCCACAGCTACCTCGAATACAGCTCCTCACATCCTGCTTCCTGTAAGGACTCCATCCCATTCTCTCAGTTCCTTCACCACCGTCGCATCTGTTCCGATGATGCCTCTTTCCAAACAGTGCTGACATATCTTCCTTCTTCCTCAACCGAGTGCTCCCCCCATTGTGGTTGACAAGGCCCTCAACCATGTCTGGCCCATCACCCACACCTCTGCCCTCACCCCTCCCAGAACCATGATAGGCTCCCCCTTGTCCTCACTTTTCATTTCACCAGCCTCCCTCTTCAAAGGATCATCCTTCGCCATTTCCACCAACTCCAGCAAGATGTCACCACCAAACACATCTTCCCCTCACCCTCCCCTGTCAGCATTCTGTAGGGACCGTTCCCTACGGAACATCCTGGTCCACTCCTGCATCATCCCCAACTCTGCATCTATTCCCACAGCACTTTCCCATGCCAATTACAGAAGGTGCAACACTGCACCTTTACCTCCTCCCTCCTCACCGTCCAAGGGCCCAAAAATTTCACTTGCACCTCCTTCAATTTGATTTACTGTATTCACTGCTCCTAATGCAGTCTCTACATTGGTGAGATTAAATGCAGACTGGGTGACCACTCTGAGGAACACCTTCGGTCTGTCCGCAAGCATGACCCAGACCTTCCTGTTGCTTGCCAATTCAACACCATCCTTTCCTCATGCCCACATGTCTGTCCTTGGCCTGCTGCAATGTTCCAGTGAAGCCCAACGCAAACTGGAGGAACAGCACCTCATCATCCTTTCCCCACCCCTCCCCTCCCCTCTCCCTCAAAGGGCCATCTGTCATCTATGTTGTGCTTTCACAGAGTGCTGACCCTTGTTCTGCCGTTAACACATTCTGCTCTTACCTTTATGCCACTTTCTTTAGCCTTTACTACTACCATTAACGCTCCCTTTTTCTTGTGTCTGTGACACCTATGTCAATTTCTCCTTAGCTCCCACCTATCCCTGACTTTCTATCTGGTTCCACCTGCTCCACCCCCTCTTAACAGTATAAAATCCATCACATTTCTACTTTTGGTCAGCTCTGAAAAAGAGTCATATGGATTTGAAACGTTAACCCTGTTTCTCTTTTTTTTTTCACTAAAGGACGCTATTCGGCCCATCATGCATCTTTGAAACTGACCAATTCAGTCCCGCACCACAGCTTTATTCTCAGACCCGGCCCAATTGGTCCTCTTTAAATGCATGCCCAATTGCCATTTGAAAGCTCCGATGCAATTTGATTCCATCACACGTTCAGGTAGTGCATTCCCCAGGTCATAACAATCCTCTATTTCATTTCTCCTCACCTCCCTTCGAGTTCTTTTGCCAATTAATTTCTCTGGTTACTGACCACTTGCTAACAGAAAGAGAAATACTCAGCAGCTATGCATTTATTTGCTACACCTGAGTTGACTTTCTGTTTTGTGTTTTGTTACTCGCTATGGAATTTTATTTTGAGACCATTTTTATTTCAATTTATATACAGTTGCATTTTGAATCGTCAGTGGGTGTCGTATCATACACATACTGTAACTAAAAACCTCAAAGGAAAGGTTCCTGCTGAACTTGGCACTGTCCATGAGACTATTTCCACGGGCACAAACCACTTTACCCCACTGGAAGGTATTGTTAGATGTGAGGCACTGAACGTCAGAACAGTCACCCGCAGCTCATGAGGTGTCAGTTGACCACCTGTCTCTGCTGTTTTGAAATGGAGGGGCCCATACACAACTTGAGAAGGCTGAAAGCCCATTGCTATTGGGGACGCTCCTTTCTGAGCACAATATTGGAGCGAGTGCTTTTACATTTAAGAACTTGAGCCACGTAGTTTCCCTCTCAGTTGCCTTCAATCATACAAAGAGGCCCCCATTTTGTAACAGGTAAATAGATCCCCACTCCAAATGTAAAATTGGGAGAGTGGAGCATTTTCCAACAAAAAATAAGGGCAACCTTAGATCAATGCCTAATGAGTTCACGAAATGGGTCATTGGGGTATCTCCATAATGGAGCTAAGTGCCACCTATCAGAAAACAGTGCTTCTCCCTGTGCTAAGAACGACCTCTATCACTCCCAGAAATGGCTAGACACAATGTTGGGGATTACAGAAACACAGATGGATAAGACTGGCCCGCCTCAACTTGGATTAACAAAGATGTCACTTCAAATGAAATTACCGAATTTGTTTCCACCGCCTGTTCAGTCAGTACATGTTTTCTGAGAGTTCACAAATTCAACCCTCCCTGCAATGCACCCATTTTCTCTACTGAAGGTGCAGACTCTTGCTATAACATATTTATGTCTGTACCAGGTGCCCTCTGATCCTTCTACCAAGCAGAGGCACACAAGTTAGGTGGGATTGCAGTTCCAGGGTCTGGGGTAGTGAATAGAAGGCATGAAACCCATGCCAAAACACTTAAGAGCGACAAAATGCCCTCATCTCCCCAAGTGGTCAAAGTAGCCATAGTTTATGTGGGAACTTTGATAATGAGGAACAATGGGCTATTCCATCAAAGAAGGTATCACAACCAAGCCAACCAAGTCAAAATATATAAGCATGCCTTTTGCAGCAGGGGTCAGTGAATAGTGACCAGGAGCAGGAACACTAGCTGATTTTTCCATCGTATAATTGCAAGTGTTGAATCAACTCTTTTTCACCTCTTTTTCCACAATTTTTTATTGTTGCAGTAGCACAGGAGAAGGATCTCACATTTAAACACCTTACCACCGTGCAAAAACATCTCGAAGCACTTCAGCTGTTATCATGTAAATAAATGCAGCATTTGGCACACAGCATGATCCATAAAAAGCAATAATAATATTGATTTAGTCTGTTTATGGTGGTATTGATCAATGGTGCAATGTAGGCCACCCTGCTTCTTGAATTGTGACATAGCATCTCTGGCGATGCAGATCTGTCAGACTTAGATTACATGCACAAATCCTAAGAGTCAGTAATGAACCATCCACCAACAGCTAGCTGACCCAAAGGTGAAACTGCTAGTACTGAGCCAAGAAGGTATTCAGGACATTTATTTGTCCGTGGAGAAAGTACAGATATAAAGCAGGAAATTACACCATAATTTAATTTTATAATTAAACAGGCTGAACCATCCAGAGAAGTTAGTAATAAAAACAAAAAACTGCAGATGCTAGAAATCCAAAACAAAAAACAGAATTACCTGGAAAAACTCAGCAGGTCTGGCAGCATCGGCGGAGAAGAAAAGAGTTGACGTTTCGAGTCCTCATGACCCTTCAAGTTAGTACTTTGCTTTGGATTTTCTGGCTTCTTAAAATGGAATTAGTAAAGGAATTTTCCTCAGGCAATATCCTCTTTTTTTTAAATCAAAGACTCTTTCTTAAGTCCAATAATATTTACATGAATACAGATTCATGCGGTAAGAAATATAAACATTTCTAGCATTGCGTTATTTAACTGGTAACCCTTGCAGCTATTTTATTTCCAATTGCTGACATGAACAAGAATTAAAATAACTAATAAATTCTAAAACTGGCACCATATAGATGGTTTAACTTCATAGTGCTAAAATTCACGAAACTATATGGTTTTATGTGCTCTGTATTTGATCCAATATTGGGTCAGAGTTAGATTTTAAAGAGGGACAGTTTTACTGCTGACATTATTTAATTGTCTTCATCTGTGTTTTGTACAAATACACAAAATCTGGTCCTCCATACAGAGATCAGTGAGAGTGTGAATGATTGATCTGAGAATGAGTGAGTGGTTGACTGAGACGGCAATTGAGATTGTGTGAGAGAGAAAGATAGGATCAGTGTGCGAGTCAGAGAATGAATGACGATGAGGGAGAATGTGAGTGAGAAAAAGTTGTGTACGAATGAATGCGAGAGAGAAAGTGCCTGACTGATGGAAGAGTACATGACTGAGTTAGAAAGTGTAAGAGAGGGACTGAGAGTGAGCGAGAAAGGGAACAAGAGTGAGTGAGAGAGAAAGTGAGACACAAAATGGGTCCCAATCTGCGGTAACAGGGCATCTAATAGCATCAGTTCAAAAAAATGTTGCCAATGAAATTATGGAAAGCGTGAGCTGATCACAGTACAGCGAGGAAACCAGGGTAACTGGGATCTTAGTGAATAGGCAAATATCAAAATATCTGCTTAACCAATGAGATATAAGAATTTGGAAATAAATACAGGAAAGACTGAGAAGGAGGGTGAATTAAAATAGTAGAATTCAGACACAAAAAGAGAAATAAAGAGAAGGAAAGAAAGATTGAAATGAGAGAGAAAAAAGACAGAAAGGAAAAGCAAGAAAAAAAATTGACATTTTTTAAAACCTCTCCAAAAAATTCAACACCTAGGGGATCGGCAGTCCACGCTTGTAATAGTTAATTTTCAGTTACAGAAAGTGTGTTTGGTAATAATTAACACATCACATCAGGGTAATTATATTTATAATATCAAGGCTTAACCTTCTGTGGTCTGTTTAACAGACAATTCATGAGCAAATACAGTAAATTTCTTTAAAAAAAGCACAGAGGCTAAGTGAAGGCAGAAGTGGAGTGGCACACACAGATTAGAACTCCTGCCGATTTATATTTAACCGCATATCTGCTCCTTGTCTAAAGTTGCTGTGCCATTTACCCACATATAACAGTAAGCACCATTAGCCTTACCTTTACTGAGGACCAGCTATCCTCTGAAGGAATTCCCTATGATAACGCAGAAGTGGCATGGTCAAACTTCAAATTATCAGTCCAGGGAGCTGCCAATAATGTCCTGGGAACACCTGCCAACATTGGTTTGATGAAATCGATGATCAACTTAAGGAACTGCTACTGGACATGGCTGGGAAATAAAGATACATCCACTGCTAAGAACTTATTCCAGGAGAGCAAAAAGGACCTGCACAGGAGCAGCGTAAAATGAAGACACTTGGTGGGCCAAAAAGGCCAGAGAGCTTCAAGTCTATGCTGATATCAGCATGATATGAGGAATTTCTATAAAGCCCTGAAGACTAAGTATGGTCCTCCCTCATTCAGCTACTTACCGCAGGTGGGGAATCTTTCCTGATGGACAGAACAGTTACCAAAGAGCATTCGGCTGAGCACCTTAAGGGTGTGCTTAGCCACCCATCCATCAATAAATGGGGCAGCTATGGACAAACTTCCAGGCTGACCCAGGTGTGAAAACCTGGACAGCAAACCTGAGTGGAGGTTGACAAAGCCATCAGATCTGTGTCCTCACGGAAAGCTCCACACTGAGACAGGATCCCAGGAGAAATTTACAAATCTGTGGGACCTAAATTCTCAGAATTGTACCACAAAATGTAGGATCAACAAACCACTCCCCAAGAGTTCAAGGATACCACAATTGTTCACATTTATAAAGGGAAAGGGCAAAAATCTGTGTGTGACAACCTTAGGGTAATCTCACTGCTTGTGATAACTGGTAAGGTTCTAGCAAAAGTCCTACTCCCAACAGACTGGTAAGCCTCAAAGCGAAAGCCAAAGTGGATTCAGGGAAGGCAGAGGCACTTGTGACATGATCCTCACCCTTTGGCATATACAAAAGAAATGCCACAAACAGCAGATGGGACCCTACTGTGCCTTTGTTGACCTGACAAAGGCCTTCGACACCCAGTAAACAGCGAGACTGTAGAACGTCTTCGCCAAACTTGGATGACCTGATAGAGCTGTAAAACCTGATACAGGATCTCATGATGCACTGACGGCCAGAGCTCCTGACTGTGGTGAACACTCTGATCCCTTTGATGTAACAAGTGGTGTGAAGCAGGAATGTATAATGGCCCCCTTGCTCTTCAGTATATTCTTTGCTGATTTGCTTCTTCAGGCATTTGATGGAAATGTTGATGGAATATACATCTAATTCAGAACAGATGGCAATCTCTTCAACCTGAAATACCTGAAATCCTCAACTAAGGTATCAGAGATGATTGCTGTTTGCTGATGATTTTACCCTCATGTCACACCAAGCGTGGCCTTCAACAGATTATGGGCTGTTTTTCAAAAGCGGCTGATGACTATGGGCTAACCATCAGCCTAAGGAACATAGAGATACTCCACTACCACCACCAAACCCCATCATCATCAATGTCACAACCCTGAAAGCTGTAGATAATTTTATTTATCTCGGAAACACAAATCTCCAGAAATTTCTGAATGGACAGCGAGGTGGCAAATAGAATTACCAGAGCAAACTCAGCATTTGCCCGTTTACTCAAGAGATTGTGGAGGAAATAAGGTATCGAGCTTACAACAAAACTTGCTGCATACAAAGCTGTGGTGATGTAGTACCTACTATCCTGTTTGCCAGAGAGACATTAACCAGCCACTCCAGACATATTAAGCAGTTTAACAGGTTCCAAATGAACTGCATTAGGAACAGCATGGACATCAAATGGGAGGACAAAGTGCCCAGACTTAGAAAAGCACAAATGCCTGAACTCGAAGCACTCATCATCAGAGCATACTCCGATGGAGTGGACATGTCCATATGACTGATGATAAAATCTAACATGGTCATGTATTCACAACTTAAACTTGGACATCTCCTGCAAGGTAGGCTGAGATTAAGGTTCAAGTACTCCTTGAAAGTGAACCTCAGGAAATGTGGCATGTCCACCACAGACAATGAGAAAAATGCACAAGAAAGAACTAGATGGGGTGCGATCTCAAGGAGGCAATGCTTCCTTCTAGCTAAACAGCGAAATACAGCTAGCTAAGGACAAAAGGCAAGCTAGAACGACTGACAAAATCAGACAATTCATCCTTGCCTGCACTGTGAATCGTAAAAAAGCCATGTAGGTCTGGAATTAGGCTCCACAACACAGCCACCTTAGAACGCACACTAGATGACTCTATGCACGCAAGAAACGGCCATCTTTGATATTGAAGGAAAACTGGCTTCAATTTTGACAGCAAATTCTGGCCCATTTCAAGTAAGTGAGAAGGTGAATGAGAGGAAGCATAGCGTGAGTAGATATTGCCTGAGTGAATTTTGGCAACTGGAAATTCAATGAATGTGATTAACAGCCGAAGCAGGTGCCCCTTTAAAAGCCAGACTGCGCTACTGTGGAGCACAGTAAAAGACCCAAACACGCACAAACAGGATTAATGTACTGCTTACAGCTGTGTTATTGACAATGCTTCAGAGGAGATCGTCTATTCAACAAGAGTGTACACAATAAGGCTAAATGATAACAAAGGTGAACTGTTTGCCTGGAACCAAACACATCAGTTGACAGTGCATTGTGGTGTTGACCTCTCCTCGTTGATAAACTAATTTCAAAGAGAGCATTCAAGGTGTGCTCACAATGCTCTTCCTGTTTAAGTTATAAAATGAAAAAAAGTAACACTGAAGATAATCTCACAACCCACTTCCTAGAAAAAGTCAACCACAATTTAAACAAAATGAATATTACACTGTGTTGGTATGAGCTTTGAAGGCTGATGGTTCCAGGTTAAATAGTGTTTCAATTTCACCAGTTTTCCCTTTCCAATCTTCTTGTGAATGTTTTGAATCCTTGCTGGGTATGTTTCCATAGAGACCAGGAAGGGATCTGTTTTAATTCCTGGCCACTACCGAATTATCTGATCTCTGTCTGACCAGCATTGGGGCAATTTCAAGTGAAGGTTCCCAATAGATCGTTGTCCAGTGATCCTTGATGGAAAGTACAAATCTGTCAACATGAGAGGACTCAATTTGCATTGTTTGTGATGCCTTCCATGGTAAAATGGTTAACTTTGGAGACTTCCACATATATAATGGCGGAGCAAACCTGCTGAGTTTTTCCAGGTAATTCTGTTTTTGTTTTGGATTTCCAGCATCCGCAGTTTTTTGTTTTTATCCACATGTATAATGGCCACTTCACAAGAGATTGTGAAAGGCTATCGGTGGTTGTGGAACAATTCCCAATTGTTCAGTCAATGTCTTCAAAAGTGGAGAGAATTGAGAACATTGCTGAGAGAAATATGGTAAAATAGGCCATTAAGTATCCTGGATAGCTCAGTCAGGGAATGTATCCTTATAGTGTCCAGCAGAATGAACCTGGAAACCAGGATCACAGGTTCAGCTCAAAACAAAAACAGAATTACCTGGAAAAGGCCTGTGCAGCTTCAGATATTTATCAGTATTGGAGTTGCAACAGCTGACTTCAGTACCCTGGATTAGAGAGAAAAAATTATCAGGCAAGAATTCCTGATTCTGAACATTGCCCAGTCACCCTTCACCGACCCGTCTAGCAGAACGTACACCCTTGCAGACTCAGAAGGATAGGATTAGCTGCATCAGTACTGACCTGACTGATTAACAGCCTGTCAACACTCGTGTCTCCTGTTTCAGCTCTCTGAAGAGTTCTCGTTTAGTGTCTGACAGCAATTCTTGAAAGCTACAAAAACAATTCAAATCAAATAAGAGAAGTTGCTCAAACAGTGGCAGGTTCTGTGGTGAGATTAAGAATGCAAGTTTGGGCCAAAGAAATTAGTATCTTGCTACAGGCACCCTCTTTTAGATCATCCTACAGCAAGATAAATGGCTTGGCTGAATAATCCAGTAATGAGCTTAAGTATCAATTGCAATGACAGAGCCCAACTACAGCACAGGCTAAACAAATAACAGTTCATATATAATATATATCATAGTGGTCGGTATTGTTAAAGCTGGCAAACAGAGCATGAGCCAGCTGGTTCATCTTAAATAAATACATTATTTAACGTAATAGATTAATATATGTATTAAATATATTATATATTGTAGCAATACATAATATATTAAAAGTAATAAATGAAATATCAGCAAAACTCTCCTCGATGATTTAAAGTGCCTGTGAAATAGTCCCAGTGTAATACTTATATTGCTGCAACAATAGCATGCACAATGTGCAAACCTGCTGCTATTGAGGAAGTCCCACAATTACAGGTAGTTGAGTATTGCTGAACAAAGAGACATGTCAAAGCTTTTCGTCTTGCACTCATCAGGACACTTTGCAAGAATACCAATATAAGGGGAAAACAATCATTTATACTGTATGTGAAGAGTGCTGATTGGTTGGCAAGTGGACTCTGGTAGAGGCATTGCCATGGTGAATGCACCAGAGATGGTGACTGTCAGTTAACTGCCAAGCATTGTTTGAAATTTAAACCAGGCAGCTTTACCCTAATTGGTCAAGGCATTGCCCTGAGAATGAATCAGCGAATGGCTATCACTTATTTTGTTTAGCTGAAACAGGCACAATGTGTGCACATGTCCTTTCTGTCTGCAAAGAACAGGGCCCTGTGCATTAATATATGTAGCTTCCAGTACATGCGGATGTGGTTGTCAGCGTAATTCTTAGCACACTGAGCATTATTTAGCAAATGTCCAATCGTGGAATCATATCTAATGTTGGACACTGTGTTGCGTACAGGGGCTGGAACATGCTGTTTGATACAATCTGCCAGTCTTTGGAATGTACGGCCTACATACCTAGCATCACACTGGTGCTGAAATTCATAAACCACATTACTCATTTGTGTGATAGGCAGAACATCTTTTGGCTTGATGGCAGCATCCTGTTAGTGGTGAATACCACTCGTGTTGTTACTGTATAGTAGCGGCGTGAAACAGCAAGCTTCACCTGTAGCTCAAATTTTTGAGATACCTTGCCCTTCCAGGGTAATCTGAGGTAGACTGGGCACTTTTCAGTGACTGCCTTAAACCCGTTCATGAGTTTGCGTGATATACAGCGCAAAATGATCTGATCAGGGTCGCCATTATCCCACAGGATGCCTTTGATGCCCCTATTTCAGAATCGAGCTTGCCTGGTGAGCAAATGGCTTGGGCCCTATTTGCAATATTTACAAGGTTGCCAATAAGTTCAACCTTATAGTGTGTGGAACTGTAAATCCCAACGTATATTGGCCAATGAAGGTAGACTTGCGGTAGACCCGGCAGATTTCGCAACTAGTACGTCAAGGAAAGGGAGTTCATTCAACTGCTCCATTTTAAAGGTGAATATAAGCACAGGGCCCATTAAGATATGTAAGGAAATTATTACAAAGCTGCGGATTTAAATACGGTGAAAGTATCATTCATATATTGGAATTATGCAAGGGGTAGGAGGTTGGGTGTCATTCCATTTAAGACATGCTTCTCATGGAACCCAACAAAGATATTTGTGAGAGCTGGGCCGAGAGGAGATGCCAACACCATCTATTTGGGCATGCAGGGTGTCATTAAAACTGAACTCAACTGCATGAGTTGCCGAGTTCATAAGTTCAATGAACACTGACTCATGCAAGGGTGACAGAAGTGGGACAACAGGAGAAAAAGGTTCACAAGGTACAAAACTGCTTCAGGATTAGATAAAAAAAGACCAAAAAGACCAGGTCAGTATCCAGCTTGAACAGGATTTGCATTCCAGTAATGAAATGCAAAATAAGGCCCAATCAGAATTGCCTCCACACTCTGGATTTACCATTATGCAGGCTGGAAAACATGCCAGCCCAGGACACGTCTGGACAAATGTGACTGCAGAAGTCAAGACTTGTGGTTGGGGCTTTGGGGCATCGCAGACATTCGAGGAGAAGAAGATGCTGGAGCCCTACAGCTCCCGGACCCTGGAGGAACACATGCATTGCACCCTGGATGGATTCTGATGGACATGGTTCTGATGCTCACGAAAGGTGGGAGGTCTCCGTTAATGTCTCAGGTCTGCCTCAGGACATCACAGTCTTGGCCATGGGCTGCTACGGATGAACATGCAGGGGGGTGGGGAGAGGAAGTTCCAGCAGTGAGTGGGGGTGGAAGGTGTACCGGGCTGGGGGCTGAGAAAAGAACTGGGGAACGAACTGAGGGTGGGTCTGGGATGGACGAGTGGTGAGTGTGAGGGGGCAGAAGGAGCCAGTAGGGTGGGAGGATGAGGGTGGGTCAGTAGGGGTGGACGGGGCAGCGAGGATGGCTGGTGGAGACACGGAGGCAGACATGGTCCCTGGGGATAGAAAGAAGGAGGTGTGTGTCTCTGCGCTGGTGGAGGGTGTGGGTACGCACTGTGACAAGTCTTCCAGGCTGCTTATTTCTAGCTCTTCAATGGAGGAGGTGACCTCTTGGCTGGAGGTGAGAAGGTGGATGGAGCTGAGGGACTGGCTGGCTGAGGGTGTCGGTCACTTGGCAAAGCTCCCTGTGAACCAAAGCACAGAAGATTACTACATGGCAGCAGAATCAAAAGCAGGAGAGAGAGCACTCACAGCTGCATTGAGAGGGGGATGATGTGGTGCAGGATCTTCACATGGGTGTTCATCGCCAACCTCACCGCAGGCACAGTGCACATCCTCACCAGTCAGCACAATGGCACACTCCTCAAAGAGAGTGAGGGGCCTAATATGGGCCATTCCACCCCCCGGTCAGGCACCTCTCCCTGCTGCTTTCCGCCAGCTTCTCCTGCATGAAAACAGGTGGATAGAGTATTAGCAGGATACATGGCACTGTGTGGAATGTTTTTGTGGTGAGCGGAGACATGGGCGGGATGAGGACACAAGCTCCAGAGGATGTGAGAGTTAGTGGTGTGAGATCCCTGTGAATGTGTGATGGGTTTGACAATGTGTGAGTTGAGAGTGATGAGGTGATTGACCTACCCTGGTGGAATGGATGAGAGCATTCATCCTCTCCCTGCACTAGACGGCTGACCTCCTCTGTGTTCCGCTGGCACATTTACTTTGGTTGTATGTTTTACAGATATTGTAATTACTTCATAAATATGTCTTCTGGCTGCTATTTGTTGGCCACATTATAATTACAGTGTGAACATTTCCTCTCTTTATTATATACAAGTACTACTGAGCACTGTTTCGACCTCGGAAGGAGGGATGAAATGACTCCCCTATTCTACCACTCCAAATCTTTTCTTTGTGAATTTATAAGGATGAAGATATTAATTCAAATCTCTGTGTTTAAACATTTACGTGCTGAATGCAAAGAAACCAGTCTGACAGGCGTTCTTGAGTTTAACACACAAAGGGGCTAGTTTTTATTGAGCTAAAAACCCTCCCACGTAAAGATATGAAGATATTTAAAAAGGTAAACCCATGTCCCAACCTTCGCAACACACACACACACACGCACACACACACACACACAATTCTGCAAAATTACAAGTTCTACAGCAAGAAGTTACTTTTCGAGCAAATTAAAATCCAATGCTAAAAGGTAGAAAGTAGAGAGTTCAATGTTTGAGTCCTTCACAGGGATCCGTGGCTGAAACAGGCTTTTTTCCACGGTGGTCTTGAAAATTCAGTGGAGTTGAAGCCTGTGTAAACTGCAATTTATAGAGATATTCTCTTTTTTAAACATAATCTGTATTTTCCAAAGGTTGATTTTCGCACCCTTCGCTTGAAAATTTTCTATCCTCTGCTGGATTTCAAACTGTAATAGAGATAGGGTCTTGAACTTGAGAGAGGGGAGAGAGATCATTACTGCTCCATTGGCAGCCTTCTTCCAGACTCCACTTAGCAGCTTGCCTTTTGCAATAAAAGACATTCAGAATGGTTATTCTAGTCACATAACCTCTCTCTCCATAATGATCTCAGAAGGCAATTGATTAGCTCATGTTTGGACAGACAGTGGCTATTGTTTTATAGCCTAGGTGATTGGATTTTGTAATGTCCCAGCCATTAAGTACTGAATAATCCATCTTCCATCTTGATGGCACCTTTCATATTGCTATTATCCTGGTAGACTTTCTGTCTCCATTTGACAGGTAGCTTTATAGAAATGCAAATGGTGAGATCGAGTACAGTTTCAGTAAATCTTTTAAAGTAATTCTTGACATCAGTAAAGTTCCATAGGAGGTTGTCTTAATGTGTCTTAATTTTAATTCACATTAGAACCTTCCAGAATCTGGTCAACTTATAATACCAGACATCAGGTATATTATGGCAGCCAACTTAAGTCAGTGTATTTCCTTGATTTTTAAAAGTGCTTTCTAAACAGTTCAATATATGTTTGATCAGCCAATGAGATTAAAAATTAATATCACACATGCACAAGTCACATCATTGTGGCAGCACACTATATGACCATTTGCTTTGGTGCTGTGTGTCAGTGTTTTTGCTATCTCAATATAAACATATCCTCTGGCTGTATGTTAGAGAATGTGTAATTAAACCATGATCATGTTCACTAGTTGCTGTGTGCCAGTGATACGGAACACACTGTGGTGCACATCTGCTTTGATTGCTTTGTGTTAAAACTGTAAAAACAGTATATTTTCCATATACCATGGGTTAGTAAATGTGACTCTGAACCTTTTGGGTTCATACTATGTGTTAGTGTTATTATAATCACAGCATGAATATTTGCTATGTAAGACATTATAAACACATTGTGAACATTTCCTCTGGTCTTGATGATGGTATCTGAGTGATATTGTAATCATAGTAAAAACATTTCCTGTGGTTGCTATGGATTAGTGAAATAGTGATATTGTAATTAACATCTGAACATTTCCTGTGGTTGCTATGGATTAGTGATGTTTTAATACAGTATGAGCCTTTCCCCTGATTGATATGTGCCAATGATATTGAACACACTGTTTGAAGATTTGCTCTGGTTTCTATGCTTTAGTAATATGAATATTTTCTCTGGTTGCAATGCGACAGTGATATGCAACACATGATATGATTATTTCCTCTGGCCAATATGTGTGACAGATATTATAAACGTAATAGTAACATTTTCTCTAGTTGCTATGTGAAAGTGATATTGTAATCTCAGTACCAGAAATTCCTGCGGTTGCTACGTGTAAAAAGATAATCACAGTATGATCATTTCCTCTCTTTGCTATGTGTAAGTGATATCGCATATACAGTATCACGTATACATTTCCTCTGTTGCTGTGTGTTTGCAATGTTGTAATCATGGTTTCAAAAGTTTGTCTGGTTGCTTCATTTTGGTCATATTATGATAACTGAACAAACATTTTCTCTTTACAATGTGTTGGTGATATTGAAATAACGCCATGAACATTTCCTCTATTCTGTGTAAGTGATATTGTCAACGCAATATGAATATTTCCCATAGTTGCTATTTTTACTGCTATTGTAAACACTGCATAAGCATTTGATCTGGATACTTGAGGAAATGATATGATAATCTCCATGTGTATATTTCCTCTAGTTGCTGTTTGTTATCCATATTGTAACTTGTTTCGCTTTCTATGTTTCGTGATGTTGGAAACACAGAACCCCATCCCGCCCAGCAAGCCGTTTCCAGGCACCTGTCAGGATTTTCTTTTAAACCGGGGTTGCGGGGGTGGGGGGGGGGGGGGGTGGTGGGGCGGAGGTGGGTGGTGGATGTGAGCAGGGAGATGGGGGTACAATCTACTGCCAGGAAGATCCCACAAGTGGGCAATTAAACATTCAAATTAGCTACCCACGGTGGGTAGCCAATGCCATGATGACCCACTTTGGGCAAGAGCAGCCGGAGGTGGGAATGCAATGCTCAGTTGATCTGGTGCCCTCATTTCAAGATTTCATTCCAGGCCCATCTTCAAGCCCAATTCCACAGAACTAGGAAGATTCCATCCTATACAACCACTTGATGTAGAAATATGTGTTTGAGATATCACAATCACAGCATGAACATTTCCTATGATTGCTACACAATATGAAAAATAATTTGAGCGGTTCTAGGCGGTCCATACATTAGGAAGGATATATCGGTCTTGGAGGGAGCTCAGCATAGATTTATTAGAATGATACTTGGGCTGCAAGGTTTAAACTCAAGGAGAGATTAAACAAATTAGTGTTGTATTCCCAGGAATTTAGAAGTTAAGAGGCGATTTGATCGAAGTTTTCAAGATATTAAAGAGAACAGATGGAATAGGTCGGGAGAAACTTCTTCTGCATAGTCAAAAAATTACAGCCGGACCTTGAAAGAGTGAAATTAGGAAACATTTCTTCAAGGATCATAGAAATTTGGAACTCTTTTCCACAACGACAATTGATGTTCAATCAATTATTAACTTTAAGACTAAGATTGATAGATTCTTGTTTGCCAAAGGTATTAAAGGGAGAGGGAAAAAAACTAAGTAGTATGCCACAAATCAGCTGTGATCTCACTGGATAGCAGAATAGGCTCATGGGGCTAAATGGCCTGCTCCTATTCATATCTTCCTATGACATTTGCTTTTGACATTATGTAGAAGTGATATTGTAAGTACAGTTTGAACATTTCTTTTGATTGTTATTTGTAGGTTATTTTCTAATCACATTATGGACAAGTACTTTTTTGTTATTTGAGTAATTTTGCATTCATAGTATGTACATTTTCTCTAGTCGCTATGTGTTAGTGATAATGTAATCACATTAGGAGCGTACGAACATTTCTCCTGGTCATTGTGTATTAGTGATATTGCATTTGTTAATGGGGGTATGTTAGGTGTATTATCAAGGTTAAGTATACACATGTGAATGTCATTAACTAATTAAATATCTTGAGCACATATGAAGAAAGACTTCTGTGTGTTGGAAGGTAGAAGGCAGAGATAAGTAATGCTGCATTCTGTAAATAAACCTATTGTTAAGAAAATGATTTGTGTCTAGTTTCTTGCTTCTTGCATACAAATATCATGGTAGCAGAGGATATTTTCTTAATGGTGAAGATTGGAAACTAGGGGCAGAATTTTCCACGCAGGAGACTAAATACGATGGCGCGTGGAATTAGCGTCAGGTTCTCACTCCTGATCTTCATTAATTATGCATAGGGGAGCTGCTTGCTGAATCATGGGGCAGGAAGGGCACTGATTCATTCACCCGCCATCACCTCATGGGGTTAAAAGTTCCTGGCGCCATATTTAGATGCCACTCAAACACACACATTACTCTCTGCAGCCCAGTTGTGTGGTCAGAAGTTCTGGAAATGGTTCTGAGGAACAAAGAGAGTGCAGCCAGGTTTGGCCACAGCTTCCTGGAGGCTTTAATTAGAGGTGTCCCCACCGGCTGGAAGGTTCTTTATGCCAGGGATGGATCCAGGAGCTCCACCAATCTCATCTTGCCGGCCTGAGAGGCGGTCTCGAAGGAGGTCAGCTCCACGGGCAACAGCCAGAGAAATGTCACACAGTACAAGAATAGGATAAATGATCTCGCCTGTACCGCCAGGGTAAGTCAACCTTCAGCTCTGCAAACTCACACTCTCATAATGGCATTATGCACTCAATGTGTCACACAGCTCAGCAATCTCACACAATATAAGTGGGGGAAAGAATCAGAATTGAAAGCCTATTCGCCAGTCATCTTGCACAAACACCATCCCCAACCCTTACTGGGTGTGGCTCAGCACACATGGTAGGTATGCATGCCTCCCAACATCACATCCCGTCCATTTGCATTCATGCAGGCCATGCTTGCTCACAACAAGAGGAAGAGATCCCAGACTGCGCGCGCGCGCGCGCGGGGGGGGGGGTGGGGGGGGGGGGGGTGCGGGGAATAGCCAACATCGAGCATCTCCCTGAATTCAAGGAGGATGCTGCTGAGTTGACAGGAAAGGCCAGAGATCAGTCCCGTGGTGAAGGTGAGATCGGCCTCTCCCAGCAAGCCAGTATGGATGAGCCCTCCATGAGTTGATCACATCCTGACATTCACAGTGAGTAACATGTGCAATGCTGTATTCAGCCCGTTCATGAACTAAAGCTATCTTCTCTCTCTTACAGGCAGCAGTTGGTCCAGACAGACCAGCACAGGCAACATAAGCCCCAGGCCCCAGGCCACCTCAGAGGAGGATGCTGAGGGTTTATTTGAAGAACGCCTGTCACTGCGTTCACCTGCACCCTCCACCCGCACAGAGACACACACCCCAGTGGGCCATAGACCTAGATTAGGCTGGGGGTCACATGCTGGGGAACATCTCATGGATACATCTCCGCAGCAGTCAGAGGCAGTGACAGCTCAGGTCTCTGGCACTCAGAGGACTGCTGGAGAACACGCGCTCACTGTGTCTGAGCCAGATGTTGAGCCTCTGGAATCGGCTGTCGGAAATATGCTGGAGGTGCAAAGACGGGCAACGGAACATCAGGCAGAGTTGCAAGAGGCAGGACACAGAGTAGAGTGGAGGATGAAGGAGTCGATCTGCGTTCTTCCTGATATCATGGCTCCAACCTCAAAGTATCCATGGGAAAGGTGTCCTGGGAGATATTGGTCCAGCAGGTTCTGCCAGATATGTGCTCGGACCTTCGTTCTATTGCTATAGACATTGGCAGGATCCATCAATGATTAGGCAGAGGGTTTCTGGGTACCTCAACCTCACCCCCAGTGTCCCTTCTCCCCAAGGAGTCAGGCAAGGGTCCTCAGTCACCCACAGGGAGTAGGACAATCAGCTGGACACCCCAGTGCCATCCATCCAGGTGACTCCGAGAGCATCCAGCCAATCACAATCCCCTCTGCATCTGACTTCATCATGCCAGCTCCACAGGCCGAGGAGGATGCACCTCCCTCACAGCAGGAGATCCAAAGCAGACTGGGCCCACCAGGCCTTGGCCCTCCAGAGGACACCTGCCAAAGTCATCACAGATAACGGGGAATCGCAGTCAGCAGGCTGCCTCCACCTCTGCTGTGGATGTCAAGGATGCACCCAGATGTACCAGTAGTGTTAGGAAAATTAAGAAATGTTGATCTCGCTATAGGGGCATGGGTGTTCACTCACTCTATATATAATGTATCTTTGTAAATACATCTGCTGCTCATGACAATGGCCTCATCATTTGAATGCATCGTGTTTATGCCTCTATGTGCCCTCTTATTATGAGGTCACCCAAGCTCCCACTCTGTGAATGGCTGCCTTTGTGTGCCTCAGGGTCATGTGGTGTTGAGCTGGTTCATGTTAGTTATTCACCCCTTGTGTAATGTCAGGGAGATGTGTCCAGCTCTTTCCTGAAAATGTCTGTGCTTGGAGTGTGGAACTTTCTTCCTCATAAGACACCATGGAGTTGTGCGTACTCATGTGTCTTGGAGGGTTACCAGTAATGGTGTCTCATTGACAATGAGCTGTCATAATTGTTTGTGCAACCATGATGGTATCTTCAACCATGTGTGTGTCTCTGTTGCTGCAAGAGGTGTCTCATTCAGGTGGTCATGGCTGCATCAAGTCCAGTAGATGCAGGGTTTGTGCTGGAGAGCAGCATTAAGGAAGAGAAAACAAGCTATGGCTTTGGTACTGTCACTTCCTACACAAAAGCATGATCAGATGCAAAGTATTTTATGAGCTAGAGGCTTGTTTGTTGGATACTGATGAAGGTTTGGATATTCTACTAAATTTCATCCATGAGACTTATACAACATGTACTCTTAATGTACTCTAACTATTGAAACCACATTTACTCCAGGTTGAGCTGTAATGGTCTTCAGTCTTAAAAGTTACCAGCTTAGAACATTGCTTCGTTCTAAAGCGATCAACATTTGCAGTGTTAACACCTACTCTGCCCTGTCATCCCTTTCCCTCCTTTCTTTTAAGAAAGCATAATCTGTTTATTGTTGGTATATAAACAAATGCATTATATGTTCATACACTGGTATCATAAACAGGCATTTTGGGGATATACGGCATTTTACAATGTATAGCTAGCAAGAACAGTGAATAATGTGCAATATAGACCAGCCCAAAACAGACTTTGTAGTGCAAATGCCTTTGATTAGATTTGGTATTATTCCAGTGTATAAACACTTGCTTTCTGGTCATAGATTAGTAAACTATTAGTGCTGACAAGCTATAAATACGCACCTTCACTAACATTGGTGAGGTTCTTTGACCTTCCCTCCAAGTTTTCTGGCAACAAGAGTTTGTTAATATACGATCTTGCAGTTCTTACACTGGTATTTTTGCTCTTTCAAAGGTCCTCTTACTTTAAATCTGGGTCTCCAGAAGTACGGTATTCAACAGAAGGCCTTTGAGGTTTGGGATCATTCTCCCCTGTATATTCACCAGGTCCCCATTAGACCCAGAAGCCACCCGAGGTTAGAGTGGATAAAGGGCCAGTGTTCCAGCTGCTGATCATAGAACCATAGAACCGTATAACACTACAGCACAGAAAACAGGCCATTCGGCCCTTCTAGTCTGTGCCGAAATATTATTCTGCTAGTCCCATTGACCTGTACCTAGTCCATAACCCTCCAGACCTCTCCTATCCATGTATCTATCTAATTTATTCTTAAAATATAAGAGTGAGCCCACATTTACCACGTCAGATGGTAGCTCGTTCCACACTCTCACCACTCTCTGAGTGAAGAAGTTCCCTCTAATGTTCCCCCTAAACCATTCCCCTTTCACCCTAAAGCCATGTCCTCTCGTGTTTATTTCTCCTAATCTAAGTGGAAAGAGCCTACTCGCATTTACTCTGTCTATACCCCTCATAATTTCGTAAACTTCTTTCATATCTCCCCTCATTCTTCTACGCTCCAAGGAATAAAGTCCTAACCTGTTTAATCTTTCCCTGTAACTCAACTCCTTAAGACCCGGCAACATCCTAGTAAATCTTCTCTGCACTCTCTCAATCTTACTGATATCCTTCCTGTAGTTAGGCGACCAGAACTGCACACAGTACTCCAAAGTTGGCCTCACCAATGTCTTATACAACCTCACCATAACATCCCAACTCCTATACTCAATACTTTGATTTATGAAGGCCAGTATGCCAAAAGCTTTTTTTACAACATTGGCTACCTGTGATGCCACTTTCAGGGAATTATGTATCTGAACTCCCAAATCCCTTTGTTCCTCCGATCTCCTCAGTGCCCTACCATTTACTGTGTATGTCCTACCTTGGTTTGACCTTCCAAAATGTAACACCTCACACTTTTCCGCATTAAATTCCATCTGCCATTTTCTGGCCTATTTTTCCAGTTGGTCCAGATCTCTCTGCAAACTTTGAAAGCCTTCCTCGCTGTCCACAACACCTCCAATCTTAGTGTCATCAGCAAACTTGCTGATCCAATTTACCACATTATCATCCAGATCATTGATATAGACAACAAACAACAATGGTCCCAGCACAGATCCCTGAGGCACACCACTAGTCACAGACCTCCAGTCTGAGAAGCAATCATCCACTACCACTCACTGTCTTCTCCCATACAGCCAATTTCGAATCCAGTTTACAACTTCTCCATGGATACCAAGTGTCTGAACCTTCTGAACTAACCTCCCATGTGGGACCTTGTCAAAGGCCTTACTAAAGTCCATGTAGACAACATCCACAGCCTTTCCTTCATCTACTTTCTTGGTAACCTCCTCGAAAAACTCTACAAGGTTCATTAAACACGACCTACCACACACAAAGCCATGCTGACTATCCTTAATCAGCCCTTGGCTGTCCAAATAATTATATATCCGATCTCTCAGAACACCTTCCAATAATTTACCTACTACTGACGTCAGGCTCACTGGCCTATAATTACCTGGTTTACTTTTGGAGCCTTTTTTAAACAACGGAACAACATGAGCTACCCTCCAATCCTCCGGCACCTCACCTGTGGCTAAGGACATTTTAAATATTTCTGCCAGGGCCCCTGCAATTTCTACACTAGTCTCCCTCAAGGTCCGAGAGAATATCATGTTAGGCCCGGGGGATTTATCTACCTTTATTCGCTGTAAGGCAGCAAGCACCTCCTCCTCTTTAATCTCTATATGTTCCATGACACTACTGCTTGTTTCCCTCCCTTCCTTATACACTCTGCCAGTTTTCTGAGTAAATACTGATGCAAAAAAACTGTTTAAGATCTCCCCCATCTCGTGAGGCTCCACACATAGACGACCACTCTGATCTTCAAGGGGACCAATTGTGCCCCTTACTATCCTTTTACTCTTAATATACTTGTAGAAACCCTTCGGGTTTACCTTCACATTATCTGCCAAAGCAACCTCATGTCTTCTTTTTGCCTTCCTGATTTCCTTTTTTAGAATTTTCTTACATTTTCTATACTCTACAAGTACCTCATTTGCTTCTTGTTGCCTATACCTGCTATATACCTCTCTCTTCTTCTTAACCAGATCGCCAATATCCCTTGAAAACCAAGTTTCCCTATGCCTGTTAACTTTGCCTTTAATCCTGACAGGAACATGCAAACTCTGCACTCTCAAAATTTCGCCTTTGAATGCCTTCCACTTACTGAACACATCCTTGCCAGAAAACAACTTATGCCAATCCACTCTTCCTAGATCCTTTCTCATTTCCAAAAAATTGGCCTTTCTCCAATTTAGAATCTCAATTCGAGGACCAGACCTATCCTTATCCATAATTAGCTTAAAACTAATAACATTGTGGTCACTGGACCCAAAATGTTCACCTACACATACTTCTGTCATCTGACCTGTCTGGTTCCCTAATAGGAGATCAAGTATTGCATCCTCGCTCGTTGGTACCTCTATATATTGATTTAGAAAACTTTCCTGAACACATTTGACAAACTCCAAGCCATCCAGCCCTTTTACAGTATGGGAATCCCAGTCAATATGTGGAAAGTTAAAATCTCCTACTATCACAACTTTCTGTTTCTTACATCGGTCTGCTATCTCTCTACAGATTTGCTCCTCCTATTCTCTCTGACTATTGGGTAGTCTATAATACAACCCTATTAGTGTGGTCACACCTTTCCCGTTCCTCAGCTCCACCCATATGGCCTCTGTAGACGAGCCCTCCGGGCTGTCCTGTCTATACACATCTGTGATATTTTCCCTGACTAGTAATGCCACTCCTCCCCATTTCATCCCTCCCCCTCTATCACGTCTGAAACAACGGAACCCCGGAACATTGAGCTGCCAGTCCTGCCCCTCCTGCAACCAAGTCTCACTAATAGCAATAATGTCGTAATCCCACGTGCCAATCCATGCCCTAAGCTCATCTGCCTTTCCGACAATGCTCCTTGCATGGAAATAGATGCACCTGACAACATTTCTATCATGTACGGACCCTTGATTTCTGTCCATACATGCATTCCTCGCATGACCTTTATCCTCCTTCACCTCACTATCTGCTCTAACACTCTGGTTCCCCTCCCCCTGCAAATCTAGTTTAAACCCCCCAGAGCAGCACTAGCAAACCTACCCGCAAGGATGTTAGTCCCGCTCCAGTTCAGGTGCAAACCGTCCCTTTGGAACAGGTCCCACCTTCCCTGGAACAGAGCCCAATTGTCAAGAAACATGAAGCCCTCCCTCCTGCACCATCTCCTTAGCCACGTATTTAGCTGCATTATCCTCCTATTTCGAGCCGCACTAGCACGTGGCACGGGTAGCACTCCTGAGATCGTAACCCTGGAGGTCCTGTCCTTCAACATAGCACCTAACTCCCTAAACTGTCTTTGCAGGACCTCGTCCTCCTTCCTATCCACCTCATTGGTCCCTACGTGGACCACAACATCTGGCTGCTCACCCTCCCTCCTGAGAATACTGAGAACTCGATCCGAGATACCGCGGACCCTGGCACCAGGGAGGCAACAGACCATCCGGGATTCTCGAACTCTCCCACAGAACCTCTTATCTGTCCCCCTAACTATCGAATCCCCTATCACTACTGCTCTCCTCTTTTCCCTCCCTCCTTTCTGAGCTGAGGGTCCAGCCTCGGTGCCAGAGACGTGACCACTACAACTTGTCCCTGGTAGGTTGTCCCCACCAACAGTATCCAAAACGGTACACCTATTGTTGACGGGAACGGCCACAGGGGTGCTCTGCTCTTTCTGTCTATTCCCTGTCCCTCTCCTGACAATCACCCAGCTGCCTGCCTCCTGACTTTTAGGGGTGACTGTCTCCCTGAAACTCCTATTACTGGCTCTGCCTCCCGAATGATCCGAAGTTCATCCAGCTCCAGCTCCAGTTCCCTAACTCGGCTTCTCAGGAGCTGCAGCTGGATGCACCTTTTGCAGGTGTAGTCATCAGGGACAATTGTGCTGTCCCAGACTTCCCACATGCTGCATTCGGAGCACTCAACTGCCCCAACTGCTGCCTCCATTACCTACTCCTAATTTACTTAGAGGACTTTACCCGGCCTTACCCCACTGGGAGCAAGATCGTCCTCAGCCACTGCTCACCAAAGCCTCTCGAGCCAAAGCCTCAAAGCTCCACTCCTTCACTGGGCCACTCACACGCTGGCCGCTCACAAGCTGGCCACTCCTCTTCAGCTTCCCCTCCTTTTATTTTCAATCTCCGCACTCTTTTTCAACTGACCTGCCTTCAAGATCCGCGCTCACTCCAATAATTCTGCTGGATGTATGAATATTTGGAGAATACATACTCAGCTGTGACTTGCCCCACCTTCCTTTCCACCGTCAAAGGATCTGCTAACGCTTATGGTTGAAGCTCACAACTGAAGAATGGCCATTTGGGTAACTAGTGCTTAATGAACTGGAATCAGTCATGCCCTTATGAGAAAAGAGAATATAATTGGCAATGAAACAAAATATCAGTTTTAAAATTATGTTTCAAAAATTAGGGGTGGGAGATGAGTCATACTCCAAAATTATCCTTGAAATTTTTTTAAAAAAGGAAAACTTGCATTTATATATTGGTCTTTATGACCTCAGGATGCTTCAGAGCATCTTAGAGCCCATTTCTGAAGTGTACTCTTTTTCGTAATGTAGGGGACCTGCAGTCAAGCACATCTAGCTCCTGAAAATACCAGTGAAATAAATGACCAGATAATCTGTTTTGATAATATTAGTTGAGGAATAAATATGGTAAGGAAATTGAGGCTTCACTTTAAAATCTCACCTGAAAGACAGCACCTGCCACAGTACCGTGCTCCCTCAGCATTGTACAGAGTTCCACTCAAAACTTTTACCAACTTCATTGACAAGCAGTGCAGATTTTAATGGTGTGTTCCTTTATAGCTAAGGATCAATTGTGTAACTGTAGAGAAGGGAATCTATCTTCCTATAAATATTGAAAAGGACAGTGCAACTTCAATAAAGAAAGCAATGGTTCCGTCAGGAATTTTGCCCTCTTTGGTCTACATGACAGCAGAATCGGTGTATATATAATCCTCTATCACCCCATCCTACCCACTGCCACCATGAGATGCAGCAGCCACAGGCACCAATATCAAACATTTGAAACACAATTTTACTTTTCCCTTGAGTTGCATATGATTGCTGCTTTTAACATTTCATCACCACCTCAGACACAGATAATTGTCTTTCAAAGATCTCTCCTCTATGATAATTATTGGCTCATAATGGCTTCAAAGTCTTGTATCTTGAACTATGAGCTCTAACCAGATAAGTTGCAGTATTTACATATTTCAAGTATCTTTCTAGATTATGGCATTTTGGCATTTGGCTGCTATGACTATTCTGTCTTTATTGTTGACTCCAGGCCCACCTTTACACCCCAGATGTTTTCTATCCCCTCCTGCCTCTGGTCATTCCAAATGTAGGAGATTGCTTATTGTATGTCGCTAGGCTATTCAACCATGGAAGGTGGTAGAGGGAATCAAGGCTGAGCCTAATCTTGGAGGATGCGGGGTCACCATTAACTAGAAATTGAACTGAAACAGCTATATAAATACTGTGGCTACAAGAGGTGATCAGAGGCTGGGAAAACTGTGTCAGGTATCTTACCTCCTTACTCCCAAAAACCTGTCCACTATCGACAAGGCACAAGTCAAGAGTGTGTGAGGGAATACTTTCCAATTGCCTAGATTAGTGAAGCTTTAACACTCGAGAAGCTTGTCACAGTCCAGGAAAAAGCTTGATCAGCACCCCATCCACCACCTTCAACATTCTCTCCCTTCACCTCCAGCACACAGTGACAGAGTATGTACCATCTACAGGCTGTACTGCAGCAACTTTCCAAGCCTTCTTTGACAACACCTTCCAAACCTGCAATCTCTACAATGGCACCAGGCTCATGGGAATATCACCATCTGCAAGGTTCCCACCAAGTTTTTCACCATCCTGACTTGGAACTATATCATTGCTCCTTCACTGTCGCTAGGTCAAAATCCTGGAACACCCTTCCTAACAGCACTGTGGGTGTACCTACTCCGCATGGACTCCAGCCATTCAAGAAAGCAGCTCACCACCACCACCACCTTCTCAAGGGCAATTAGGTATGGCCAGTAAATGCTGGACTCGCTAGCAATGCTCACACCTCAAGAATGAATTTTAAAAAGTGTAATGAAGATAACATGAAGTGATAAGAAAATATGAAGATTAAAGTCTTCCATGATTATTGCACTACCATTATTACATGTTCCTCTAATTGGCTGATTTATTCTCTGTCCAACACTGTAATTACTATTAGGGGGCCTACAAAATACTCCCACCAGTATTTCCTGTCCTTTTCTCTATCTTAACTTCACCAAACTATGTCTACATCCTAATTTTCTGGGCTGGTGTCCTTTCTCTGTGGAATACATGTTGGCAATGTTCATGTGGTTACAGTCTTTCATAATAACCCGGTACATATAAGCACTGATCTTTTGCTAATAGGTTGGAACAAGTTTTTACAACATTAAAACATTTTTGATTTGATTGCTTTGCATCTAATAATTATGCTCAATTAGGTTCTTAAAATCATTGCTTAATCATTCCTCCCACCTGCTCTGAGCCCAAACCCAATGTAACAATCTCAGGACTTAAAAGAGTAAAGAAAATCAAGGGAGTGATTATTTTATGAAAATACCTCATTAGATGGATTTGAACTGCATTCAGCTCATGCATAAAGACTGTAGTGAACTTCACAATGATTCACTTATGACAATTCATTTAAACTGAGGACAGTTTACATTTTCTAAAACTCCATTGGAATTGTTTACTGTGGGAAGTTAATTTTTCTTTTCAAATGAACAGTTTTGGCACAGAGAATTAAAGAGATGAAAACAATGAAAGACAGAAACTGAAGTTATTTTAATGTGGTTTTAAAATAATCTCAGTTTCGGACTCTGATCCTTCCTCTTGTGGCTTTTATCTATTGCTTGCTGACAAAGTATCATTTCTCCAGCTGAGAGTGTGTAGTTTGGGCCATTGGTTCTGTCACAGATTCCAGTTGTTCCTCCAAAATGGAAACAAAATCAACACAGCACAAGAGCTTTCTTTGGAATGGAAACTTATCCAGCGAGGTGGAAAAACACCCTGAAAATCACTGAAGCACAGTCGAAATCTAGAACTGGTATCTGCCTCAGGCAAATTCAAGAGCCCTTTGTTATCCTATTTGTTGGTCGGGTACTTGTAGGTCCAGAAAGGCCCAGTCCCTGAGATCCCCTCCCCCCCCGTCCTAATTCGCCTTCTGAAGACATTGGAACTATGCACCCTATAGTTCCTCACCCAAACAGCTGTAGGACGTGCCTTGGCACTGAGTGCCTGCAGCCTTTTTGACCATTCGAGTGTCACCAATGGGGCTTATCCTATCCCCTCTCAGCATTGAAACACCTGTATTTCCAGCAGGGCAAGCAGAATCCTGGATGATTCACCCTTTTGTGAACTAGTGGAACTCAGGTCATCTCTCGTGTTAGCAGTTAACTCTGCACCAGAGAAGGGTCAAAGCTGGGACAGATAGATTTGTTTTTTGGAACACTAACATATGGAAGATATTAAATAACGTTACTGTTTAGAAGCAGGGTTATAGAGGTAAAAAGGAGAAAAAGCCTTGACTCTGAAATGCAAACAGAAGGAAACAGACAGACTGGAGAAATCATTAGGTTAGTTCCTAATGAATTACAGTCTTCCTGCACCCTAGCAATACATCATCTACACTTCTTCATCCAGATCAGTCAGCCTCAGGCCCAAAGTAAGAAGCTATTTGAGAAACTGTTCAATGCAGCTGATTTCAATAACATGGGTGTCTGTAAGATGGTTGATATTTTCTTCATTGAGTACTGTTGCATTATGATCTTAATATTGAAGCTAATAGTCCAGTTCTCAATAAGACAGCAGTGACTGCAAGAGTTTAACACAGACACAGCAGCACTGGTGGCAACACTGGAAAAGTATGACCTGATGTGGAACTTGAGCTGATGAGAAACACTCACAGAAGCCACCAGCCTGCTGCCTCTGAAAGTCTTCCCTTCTAATGAGAGTAATAAAGTAAATTGCATCCATCCTCGTAGGGCAATAGAGGGGGGTCATGAACTTTGGAGTACAACACGACAGCTTGTGTTCACAATTTTATCTATGATCACTATAAATTGGAATAGTGAATTAAATCCTATGAAATTACATACCTGAAAATTTACAGACCTATAGGGAAAGGGCAGAGGACTGGAACTAATTGCAAATCCCTTTTACAGTCAGCACACACATGATGGGTGAATAGCCTCCTTCTGTGCTAAGGTTCTATGAACTGAGGTAGAGCTGACTTGGAGCACAATGGCTGAATTTGGGGGGGGTAGAGACATTGCCTTTGTGGACTGTGGCAATTAAATGTCTAAACATCAGGATTGAGCTACATGTGAAGAATGTCAAATTTTTTCTACATCAAATTATTTTGTGGGATAATCCAAGCCAATCTTATTTGAAGGCACATTCTGTGCTGATTGTTTTGTAAACTAATCTGAGACCAAGGGTGGCATCGAGCCACACAGCAGTCTCAACTACAAGATCAGATCTTGAACCACTTGTGCATGACCACTCACAGGTAAAATTACTGTATCTTACTCAGATCCAACCACAATTATAACTATATCCAACATGCTCGTGTTGTAACTTTCCAATGCCGTTATTTTCAGACAGCAGCAGCGTATTTTATGTATGCAATCATTTTAAAATTGTTTCCCTCCCAGTGGAAATCAAAGGTTTTGTTCTGACAATTATCAAGAATCAGAGATCATTCCAATACAAAGAAAGCCAATTGAGTCTTTGCTGGTGTTTTTCCCTATATGCATTATCAATCTATTAACAGTATCCTGTTCACTCTCTGTATTCTCTTTTACATGTAGCTATCTAACTGCCTTTTAAAAGGAATTTTGGACTCTACAACATTTGTTATTGAGCATGCTGCATTCTAACCACCCTCTGTGTAAAGAACTTTTTCTGACCTCTCCTTCCAACTGTTTGTGCAATTATTTTAAATTTGTGCCTTCTTGAGGCATCTCACAATCTATCACTTTTTACCTTATTATAACACTTTGTAACCTTAATGACTTCCATGAGGTCAACCCTTAACCTTCTCAGCTGAAAGATGTCTAAAGTCTCTCTTCCTAAATATAACCCCACTTGCCTAGAAACATCCTCACAAAACTATACTGCACCTATAGCATTGTTTTTACAAACATCCTGTAATGAACTGCCCAAAGCTATATCCAATGCTAAGTATGCATGTTTTTCAAATGCGGTCACTACTTGAACACCATGAGTGCTTAATGACATCTGACGCAACAAACTGGGTCAAGAGCAAATGTGGAGTCGGGGTTAGCAGCAAAAGTTCTGCCCTCGCCGCATGTGGACAAGAAAGGAAAGATCTAACGCTTGGGTGAGATACCAAGCACATGGAGACCAGCTTTCATGAAACCTCTGCCCCAGTGAGAAGTCAACACCTACAGTTTTTTTACAGTTCCAATGGATTATGCATTTTTTACGCACATTCATGTCTAATTTTAGGTATCCTAAAGGGCACCTTATCTTTCTCAAAGGGCATCTAATCTTCCACAAAGGTGTCCTGGGACCATATGTGAAAAGGTACCTTGCCTCTCCAAAAGGGAACCCTGGCTATCTAAATGAATCCACAAAATCAGACTTGCTCCTAAAAGTTTAATCTGCACACATTGGGTTTCAGACAGCTCTCACACCAAAATCACACGCTGCTAATTCCTATGAGTAGCTGCCTCCACAAAATGTGCATGCACAAATCCCGATCCAGGCCCATTCCCGCCTCCATGAAAATATAGGGAGCGCTGTTCAAGGAACAAGTCTTCCAGATTCGGGCCTCTTCCACCATTTTCGCAATATGGTAAAGCTCTCCGTCGTTATCAAAATCAAGGACTTAAATTAGTAGGGAAAGCAGTTTTATATAGAACAGCTGTCATTTTGTTTAACTATTTGTTTAAGGTTTGGCTGACAAATATACTTGAGGTTTTAGCATTGGTTAAAATGAATTTGCTATGGAGAGAGATTAATTTGTTGCCCAACGGTAGGGACTGCGTTCCCTGATGGATCAGCTAGTTAAAGGCAACGAGGAACTGAGCCATAGACACCAGAAAGATCTCAAGTGTGATGCCATCCATGGTCAGATGGATTTATAGAATATCAGCCCATCCCATTGTGCCAGCTCTCTGAAAGAGCTAATCACTTAGTTACATGCGCCAAGTTAGCTGATAGGTGCTGCTTTTATTCCCACACTCTTATATCGTTTCAATAAGAAACTCACTCTTCTAAACTCCAATGGATACACACCCAACATGTCTAACATGAAGCTAATTGGGCACTAATGGGCATTAATTGGCAGCCTCGCTCAGGCTGTAATGAGACATGCCGCACCTTAGGTGGTGTTCTCCTGAGGCTGGGACCAAGTCTTGATGCTGGGGCAGAGATTGGGATCCTGCACCCTTCACCGATGGTACTGAACCCCATAAAGAGTCACCTCCAACTGTGGGAAAATGGGCAAAGGGGGGTGGGGGTGGGGCTGAATATACAACCCACTGCCTTGTGGAATCACTGAGAATCTGATTTATTAATAAACAAACCATACCCAGGAGAGACACAGGTTTCAGTGACAGTGAGATTGGAAGCCACTCTGTGGAGTTTTCAGCAGCTCTCCAGCTCTACCGAAGGCCTTGGACTCACACTGGAGTATGGCTGTCAGCAAACCCTCAGGATATCATCTGTCTTTGACATCTGAGTGTAGACGAAGAATGTCAGGGACTATCTCACAGGGGAGGTTATCACAACTGAGGCTGACGATACCTTCCCACTTTCCAGGAGTTACTGGGTAGAAAGCAGAACCGAGAGCCACGGCTGATGTCCACCTGTCCCTAGTACAGAGGCACTGATGTCAACTGTAACTGTTCTACTGCTGCATCCAATAGATTCTGTTTGGTCAAGCGCTTCCATTATCTACTGAAACATCATACCCCCTCAGTATTAACCAGAGTGGGTAGACATTTACAACAGCTTTGCGACTTTCCATTTATAAACTCTCTCGAAATGAATCCAACTTAAAGCTAAGCCTCGATGGATGCCTGAAACCTGAGCTAGAAGCAGAAAGTGCTGGAAGCACTCAGCAAAACAGGGCAGTGTCAGTGCAAAGAGCAACAGAGTTAACAGCTACGACTTTAAACCGACCCTCTCCTGCATGGCCCCTCTCTCTCCAACCACACCACAACATGTGGTGAGTAAACCAACTTGCAACACTGGCTTTACACATTGCCCAACCTTACTCCCCACTGAAGTCAGTAAAGAATAACATCTAGACTTGGCTATCTGGCTGCCTCCCACATTCTACTTTCTGGAAACTTGAGGTCATCAAAAACTATGCTGCCATATCCTAATCACTAAGCCCTGTTCACCTATTACCCCTGACCGAAGGGTCATGAGGACTCGAAACGTCAACTCTTTTCTTCTCCGCCGATGCTGCCAGACCTGCTGAGTTTTTCCAGGTAATTCTGTTTTTGTTTTGGATTTCCAGCATCCTACACTGGCTCCCAGGCAAGCAACGCTTTGATTTTAAAATTCTCATCCTTGTTTTCAAATCCTCATGTGCTTACCCCTTCCTTTCTCTTCGATTGCCTCCAGCCCTGCAAACCTCCAAGATACCTGCCCTCATCTAATTCTGGCCTCTTGAGCATCCCCGATTCTAACTGCTCCACCACTGGTGGCTGAGCCTTCAGCTGCCTCAGCCCTAAGCCCTAGAAACCCCTCCTTAAATCTCTCTGCCTTTCTTTCTTCCTTTAAGACGCTCTATAAAACTTAACTCTTTGATGAAACTTTAGGCCATCTGCTCCAATATCGTTTTATCACTCGTTGTCTAATTTTGCTTTATAATACTCCCGGAAGTACCTTAGGAAGGTTTTTTAATTACATTAAAGGCACTACGTAAATGTAAGTTTTTTTCTGTTCTTGCTAAAAAGTATATTTTTAATAAAGCTCCTTTTTCTTTCTCAACTTGAATACACACAGCTTTAACACCCTTATAAAATATACTGTTTGTCCTCTAATACTGATGTTAGTGTATACCTGCTGGTGTACCTGTATTCTGGCTGGTCTGTATTCACCAGGCTAAGGCACACAGAACTGATACAGCTCAGAATTCCGATCTTTACCCAAAGGTGCACTAAAAACAGTGCCTTGAAACATTTACAGAGAACAGAACAAAATAAAACCAAAGCAAATGACCTAAGTGCTGCACCATAACGTCTGAGCGTTTACACCCATCTTTGTGGCATGTGGTTGAGGGGGTGTTTCTGCAAAAGCCTATTGTGTCTTGTCTATGGGTCACCATTTCAGTTGTGCTAATCACTGATCTTGTATCGGTAGAAGAATGAAAGGGAGCATGCATGCAATTTCTTCAGAGCCACTTGCTGACTTTGATTTTACTGAAATTCCTTATTGCTTTTCACCTCTGTGGCAATCTGAGGTGCAATACACCTTTAAGAGAATGTGAGCAGGTTGACCATGTGGCTGCAATACCCAATTGCTGTGTAGCGCAGGCTACGATGTTAATCAGTGGTTTACAATAGGGTCTGGTTTTAGAAGCACACGTGTTAGTGCTTTGTTACTTGTGCAAATAAACAGCATGTGCTTCATCTTACATTGGTCTCTGCGTCTGCAGTATATTGTTTACCAACTCACTCAACAATAGACAGGCGTGCAACCGTTTTCACTGAGCAAAACGACCCGACAGAAGGAACATACCAACTGGCGACAAGGCAAAACATGACTAGTCGACGATGCCAAAGCTGTGAAAATTAAACAGAAGAGAATCAGCCATCCCTTGCAAGTGGATTGTAAGTGCAGCCTGCATCATAGTCATCAAAGTTATTTCCCTCCGGTGTGCCACAGTTTGTCCGTCTCGAACCGTTTGATCAGACCACCGACAAACACCTCACATTCTTCTTTTTGGCCAACGACATATTGGGGGAGGAGAAGAGGCGAGCAATCCTCTTGTTGACATCTGGCAGTAAAACGTACGGCCTAATTCGTAGTCTAACGGCACCCAACACCCAGATTCCAAGAGCTTTGATGAGTTGGTAAACCTTGTGAATAGCCACTTTCAGCTGAAACCCTCGGTAACAATGCAGCGTTTTAAATTTAATTCGAGGTGTTGCGCCCCTGGAGAGACAGTCGCTTGCTACGTAGCAGCCTTAAAACAACTGACAGAGCACTGAGAACACGGGACATCGATTAATGACATGTTAAGGGGCCGATTAGTGTGTGGGATTAATGAAGACTCCATTCAAAAAAGGTTGCTGTCAGAAACTAATTTAGACTTCAGGAAGGGGCTGGAGTTGGCTTTCACTATGGGAGGCACAGTCAGAGATTCAGAAGCAATCAAGGGAACACAAAATAGTGCTGCCCTTCACATCAGGAGGGAAGCACCAGTTAGAAATGGTGCGCAAGCGCAGGGCTCCGCGGAAAGGTGGGAAACAGTCGGCATTAACAGACCAGCAAAAAGCAATGGTTTAACAGAGAAAACCCACAATAATAACAGCAGAGATGGAACCAGACAGCCTGCAAGTGAACGACAATTTAAAAGAATCGAGTGTTTCTACTGCCATCATATTGGGCACATTATGACATATTGTGAAGACAGATTAAGAAAAAATTCTAAGCTGAAAGGTAGAAATCATGAGATACACATAGTAGAGGAACCAGAAGAAAAGGGGGTAGATATTTACTCACTACACAACTTAAAAATGGATAAAACCGAGCCAATCTACTGACAGTGTAAGTCAATGGAAAACCCATCCAAAGAAAGGTGGATACAGGGGCATCCATGACAGTGACTGAATCGGAATAATTAATGGAAAAATGCCACAGAACTCAAGTCCTTCTTGGGAATGATTAACTATTATGGTCATTATAGGGGAACATATGTTCAAGTACCTGAATGGGGGAGACTACTCACTAAATCTGGAAAATTCAGCTGCTAAATTAAAGACGTAAGCTGGTGAAGACGTACGAGTAACAGGTATATGCAAGGTTCCAGTACAGTATGGAAACCAGGCTGTTAATTTACCCCTGATAGTGGTAGTAGGGGAGGGTCCAAGTCTACTTATTCGGAACTGGCTTGAGGAAATAAAACTGGAGTGGAATGAGATTTTTCAAGTTAGAATGAAAGACCTGCAAGAATTATTACAGGAATATGCCTCTGTGTTCAGGGAAGAGCTCAGGAAGATTCAGGGGCTGCAAGCTAAAATCCACATGACCCCAGGGCAACTCCCAGATATTTGGGGGTGGGGTCAGTCCCCTCTGCATTATGAGAGAAGGTGGATATTGAATTGGACAGGCTGGAAAGGTTGGGAGTCTTATAATTTTCCGAATGGGCAGTGCCCATAGTTCCAGTAATAAAGCCTGACCAGAGAATGCGAACATGCAGGGACTACAAGGTGACCATTAACAAAGTAACCAGACTTGATGATACGCATCCTACACCGAAAAATTGATGAATTGTCCTCCAAGCTGTCAGGGAGAACCGATATATGAAACTCGACATGAGCCACGCTTACCAGCAAGTGGAGCTAGAAAAGGCCTCTAGGGATTTTGTGACTATCACCACACCTAGCAGGTTATACCAGTATACCAGGTTACCCTTCGGAGTCTCATTGGCTTGTGCCATTTTCCAATGGACTATGGAAAATTTACTCCGAGGTCTACCCCAGCTGGTGGTTTATCTTGATGATGTCCTAGTAACAGGACTAACTGATGAAGAACACCTGGCTAACCTGGAAGAGGTATTGAAGCATTTCTCACAAGCTGGAGTACATTTGAAAAGAGAAAACTGTATCATCCAAGCAAAAGAAGTGATTTACCTGAGTCATAGGGTCGACTTGCAGGGCCTTCGCCCAGTAGAAGAAAAGGTGAGAGCTATTCGTGAGGCGCCAGTCAGTCCCGAAAAACACCACAGAACTCAAGTCCTTCTTGGGAATGATTAAGTATTATGGTCATTTTCTCCCAAATTTGTCGACAGTACTGGCTCCATTATACCGGCTACTCAAGAAAAACCACAGGTGGACTTGGCAAGCCCCACAACAACAGGCTTTTACAGCAGTAAAGCAATTACTACATTCATCAGCACTGTTGGTACATTCCGACCCAAAGAAAGAATTAATTTTGACCTGCGATGCATCCCCTTATGGAGTACTCTCCCATCGGATAGCAGTTGACTCCGAACAGCCCATTGGCTACGTCTCAAAAACACTCAGTGTTGCAGAACAAAGATACTCACAAATAGAGAAAGAAGGCATATCCATTGTATTTGGCCTTAAGAAGTTCTAGCAATACATCCATGGTTGCCCCTTCACCATTGCATCCAATCACAAGCCACCAGTAGGCTTGTTCAGGGACGATATGGTAATACCCCCAATTGCCTCTGCATCCATCCAAAGCTGGACACTGATTCTAGCTGCTTACGAATATACTTTAATCCACCGGCTGGGAAGCCAGGTTGCAAGTGCTGACGCGCTGAGCCGATTACCTTTAAGAGACAGCGATGTGAACGTCCCAATTCCTCAAGAACTTGTCTTGTTATTAAATTTTCTGGATTCATCACCAGTACATGCCAAACAGATCAGAGAATGGACAGACTGCAATCCAGTTTTGTCTCACGTCAGGGAACAAGTCTTGCAGGGATGGTCTAACGCGTCAAAGACCGAAACAAATCCCTATTTTAATAGGAGATATGAGCTTACCTGGTAGAATGGCATCTTACTGTGGGGAGTGAGAGGAAGAAAGCCATTATTGATAGAATTGCATAGTGCTCACCTCCGCATCTCTAGAATGAAAATGTTGGTGCACAGCTACTTATAGTGGCCAGGGATGGACACAGAAATCAAAAACTTAGTCAAGAACTGCACACAGTGCCAACAGGTACAGAATTTGCCCCCTTCTGCTCCATTGCATCCCTGGGAATGGCCAGGAAGGGGTCACATGGGTCCATTTTTGGGCACAATGTTCTTCTTGACTGTACACGCTCACTCAAAATGGTTGGGTGTATACAAGGTGAGATCACCTACATTTGCTGCCACTATAAACAGATTGCATCAGAGTTTTGCGATACACAGGTTACCAGAGATATCAGACCAGTGTCTGCTAGTGCAATGGCATTCACCAGCGGAGAATTCCAAAGATTCGCAAATTTCAGTGGGATAACACATCTTCAGACCTCACCATCCCACCCTGCATTGAATGGTTTGGTCAAGAGAGCAGTCCAGACCTTCAAGTCCAGAATGAAAAAACTGGATGGCGACTCTATTGTAACTAGATTATCACATTTCCTACTCAGCTACAGGACTATGCCACACACAACCATCGGTATTACCCCCACAGAATTATTGATGAAGAAACATCTCAGGACAGGTTTGAGTCTCGTAATGCTGAATTTAGGGGGCCGGGTAGAGAGGGGTCTGGAGGACCAGAAAAATGGACACACTTACCACAGTCATGAAAGAAACTTTACTGTTTAAGACACAGTTTTTGCAAGAACTTTGGAGATGGACCCAAATGGTTATCAGGTGAAGGTGCAGTGACAGGATCCCTTTCCTATCACATATCGATTGAAAGTTGGAGACACAAAGGTCACCTCAGAAAAAGGGAAACAGATCTACAAGAAAGGATGCACCAAGCATTTCCATTGGAGTCTACACCACATGTGAAAGGAACTCCACTTGGTTTGAAAGCGTCTGTAGGATCTGTTGAGCTTGAAAGAGTCGAAGAGACAAACTTACAGGTTCCTACTGGAGAGCCTAGCGGATAGATAACTCCTGATAGGGAGACCTCGGATAAACCATTCGAAGTCATAGAACTATGACATTCGACACATTTGAAGCAGCCTCCAGAGAGACTGAATTTGTAAATAGTTTATGTAAATAGTTGATATATTGTAAATTGTACTTTTGAGTAAAGGGGGAGGGATGTGATAATCTGAGGTGCAATACACCTTTAAGGGAATGTGAGCAGGTTGACCACGTGACTTTATTACCCAATTGCTGTGTAGCGCGGGCTACATTGTTAATCAGTGGTTTAGAATAGGGTCTGGTTTGAGAAGCACCCGTGTTAGTGCTCAACAAAAACAGAATTACCTGGAAAAATTCAGCAGGTCTGGCAGCATCGGCGGAGAAGAAAAGAGTTGACGTTTCGAGTCCTCATGACCCTTCTGTCGAAGGGTCATGAGGACTCGAAACGTCAACTCTTTTCTTCTCCGCCGATGCTGCCAGACCTGCTGAGTTTTTCCAGGTAATTCTGTTTTTGTTTTGGATTTCCAGCATCCGCAGTTTTTTTGTTTTTATCTCTGTGTTAGTGCTCTGTTGCTTGTGCAAATAAATAGCATGTGCTTCTTTAATATCGGTCTCTGCGTCTGCAGTATATTGTTTACCAACTCACTCACCGATAGACAGGCATGCAACCGTGTTCACTGAGCAAAACGACCCGACAGAAGGAACATAACAAACTCATCTGGTCTTCTTTTGATGTGCTTGCTTTGGAGAGGTGCAAATGATGGAGATATGAAAATATGGGCGTATAAATTTGCAATAGAGTTGAGACTGCTTCTTTCAGTAAAGCAACTGCATGGAACCAATCCTGGGTGCTTGTCATTTCGGTCTGTGTATTAAACATGTGCGGCCCAGTATGCCTGTGAAACTCTGAATGTAAAATGGAGAGATTGCTGACTGGAGGGCAGAGGGTGGATATCTCTTCCACAATCCAGCCTGAAATTGGAGACATAAGCAGTACTGAGGGAGTTTGAAGAATGTAAGATCAAAATTAATCTATGGAAACAATAGGCCACATTTAGCTGGGAAAATAATGGGGTGTTAATGATGCTATTAATTTATAAATCATCCATCAATTTCAGGAAATGAGGAGATTCACTGTGAGTTGCAAAACTTCTGACCAATTAACATTGCTGTGCCATTTGCTTTGTAGAGACAGCCACTCACCCTGAGCCTCTCCATTAGTTTACTTGCTGGATTTGCACATTCACTGTCCATTAAACTCGCTGTAGAAAATTAGGACTGGTAATTAAGCATATAAATACTCTTATAACAATGTATTAATTGTCAATGTAATGTAACACAACCCTCCATCCCAGAAAGGAAAATATTTAAACTATTCAGCCTCATTCCTGCATGTAATAAATTCTTTTTAGAGATTTTAACAATTCCAAATATGTTTGTTTTCTTAGTTTTCCTTTCTGTTTCTTTTTTCTCTCTTTCTTAATCATTTTTTTCTCTCTCTTTCTATTCAGATTTAGTTCTAATTCGCTCTGTTGCCTTCTCTGACCTTTCTGTTTCCTTCCCAATCTTTAAATCTCTTTGGTTAGGGAGCCAGACTGCTAATCTCGCCATTCACTTATAAAGTTTCAGATGCCCTGCCACCCTCATTGAGCTGGTATCAACTCACACTTTCACCAAGTTGGGGTACAAGAAATTTTCAAGCTGAAGGGTATAGGAAAAAGTCTAACTTATGGCAGACGCCACGAGATGCCCCGCTCCAGCAGGATTTGGCCCAATAGTGATAGTCAGTCTTCTGACTCCTGAGGGAGTGGAAGCAGTTAGTATAGATTGACTCAAATACAAATTTGACAGGCTCCTTTGGGATACAGTAATTTGCGACATGGCACATGATAAGTGTAGCCTGCTTGGGTGACCTTGGACTTGTGGTTCTTATAAGACCAAGGAGCAGAAATTAGGCCATTTGGCCTATCGAGTCTGCTCCGCCATTCAATCATGGCTGATAAGTTTCTCAACCCCATTCTCCCGCCTTCTCCCCATAACCTTTGATCCCCTTACCAATCAAGAACCTATCTATAAGACCATATAGTTCTCCACCAATGCAGTTTTCTCATGGTGTTTCTGCCATATTGATTAATTGATGAGACTGATTTCTACGATTAGTCAACAGCTCCATTATCATTGTACCATGTGACTACTTTGGGGTTTTTTTTTAAAGCAGATGATCTGGCCATTATTCATTGGTATTGTTTGGAGTTTACTGTGTGCAAATTGGCAGCCACATACTCACAAAGTTCCTCATTAGCTATAAAGTGCCTTGGGATGTCCTAAGGTTTTGAAAGAAGCCATACAAATGCAAGTCTTTTATTTTCTTTTCCAAGCAACTTACTACATGAGGACTATGGTTTTGGAACTGGCTCTTTTAGTATATTGGGCTTAGAGAATACAAAAGTATGTGACACTTTGAGCAACCCATCAACTGTGTTTCCCAAGAGTAAAATATTGTACAAATTGACAGTTGCTGGATTTTCACCCCCACCCCTGCACTCCCTCCCCTCCCCACCCCCAACCCAACCCTCCAAAGTCAGGAATGGAAGCATGGGCATACCATTGCTGGGCAACGTGTCAGTTATAGGACACCACTACTGGCGCCGATAATGTTCACCAGGGAAGGAGGGGGTGGGCAAGACAGGAATCACCCTCGCCCCCAAATTGAGGCCAATTAGTTAGAAAGTTTGTTAAGAGCTTGTTGGAGGAGAGGGTGGAACATTTCAAGGGCGATCTGAGTTTCAGGAGCTGTTCACTTCTGATCAGCTGAAGGGAGGTGGATACAGAGTAGAGAGGCAGTCAAGGCTGCCCCAGGGCACCATCCAGGCCCCATGAGAAGGTCAGCACAGCAAGGAGGGCATGACTATCAGATTTTGAGCCCAGTGGCGAAGAGGGCAATACCCTCGTCAGGAAAAGCGGCACCATAAGCAGCAAGAGGGCATAGGAGTGGAATGAAGGGCAGGAAGGCAACAAAGGCCAAACCCTCAACAAAGGATCTACCGCTGAAGACTGAACTACCTGGAGATGACGGAGAAGGAGTGTAGCAGGAGGCTGCAAAGCTCCAGGCAGATGGTCACTGCCATCTGTGTCATCGCCACTGAAGACCTCACACTTCACGGCGCTGTTTACCATGGCCTGTTAATAGCCTTCAAAGTCACTAGGCCTTGAACTTCTTCATTCTGGCCCATTCCAAGGATCAGCTTCTGGCCTTGGTGGCATCTCATAAGTGACTCACACCACTACATCTCACCGGTCACGGATGGCCTCTTTGCCAGGGATAGTATGTACATTCATTTCACAAGAAACACAGCCTCGAGGGAACAAAGGACATTGGGTTTCGACACCATTGCTGGATTCCCCCAGGTGCATGGCATCTGTAGTAATTATGGTTTTATTTAGTGTGCAATGTACCTTTAAGGATAATATTTGTTGGGAGAGATCACATGATCTGTAGTAACCAATAGGATAGTAGCTCAGGCTACCTCAGCAGACAATGTAGAGTTAGAGTTGGAGTTGAAAGCACACATGTAGTTGCTGCTGAGGATATTGTAAATAAGTTTAAAGTTTCCACCCGAGAAGTGTCTGCAGATTAACTCTATCATTAATAGTACAACTCAGCCACCTTACAACAGCATCAATGATTGTACCCGGGGGGTCATCTAGGCACCAGCAACTGCCCAATCAGATTCATCAAGAAAAAGAGCTTTCAATTCCCTCAACATTCAACTGATCTGCAACCACACCAAGAGCTTTCCCCACGTGTCCGCTTGTTTTCCAGGCAGCTGTCATGACTCCTTCATCCGCTGGAGTCCATGCTACCTCAGAACATCACTCCAACCCTCAAAGTGCATGGATGGATCCTAGGGGGCAAGGGAGATTCTCTGAAGACATGGCTGCTCACTCCTATGGGAGCCCCAGACAGAGACACAGAGGTGATATAACCAATGTCACCTGCTCAGTAGGGCAGCCATCAGGATTCTGAAGGTGCAATCCTCATGCCTGGACCAGGTGGTGTCTTCCAATACCTCCCTGCAAGTGTTTTGCTCATTGCAGCGGAATACTGCACTCTACACAACATGACCCTCCAGAGGGGAGTGGGTGTTGAGGACAGTGAGGCCCTGCAGGAAGGAGCAGGAGGTGAGAAAGGAAGACGCGGAAGCCGAGGGAAATGACACTGAACAGGGGGGTGCCACTGCTGCACAATGAGAGGGCCTCCTCTTGCCACCCTCTGGGAAGGGGAACTCCCGCGTCTCTCTCAGTGCATTAGATCCAGGTCGAACCGATGAAGCGAGGGTCAGCCCTGCCCCAGGTGTCAGGCCTCTGGCTCTCTTGTGACCACTTGCCTTCCTTTGACACTGTGGAAGACTTTGGCAGACTCAGTAGGTTTTGCCTTTCGGACAATCAGCAGCCTCAGTGATCGCTGCTGTGGGGTGGCTCAATGAGTCCCACATTTCATCTGACCAACTTCTATTCCTGCCCCTACTGGCTCTCAGTGTACAGGAAACCCATGCCAATTAAGAGCTTCCCTACATGAAAATCTTAACTTTAATCAGTTTCCCACCAGAGGCAAGTTTGCTTGGTTTCTAACCCAAAAACAAACCTGCCTCTATGATGAAAATCTAGCCCTTGAGGAGTGGAACATAAATTTATTTTAAACTCATTGCTTCAAATGTGCATCACTGTAACTTAAGTATGCTTTCTAAAACAAATGATTTTGTTTTAATTTTTTCTCGCATATGCTAAAAAATGGGTGGAAATTATGTGTGCTATTTAAAAACCAGTGACATTTAACACACAAGTACGTGTGACAATGAATATAAAGATGTGTGAATGCCCCAATTAGCGCAAAGTGAAAATAGTCCAAAACATTTTTTTAAATTCCCATATATCTAGTAAGTGGATGCTGCTAAATTCTGAGACCCACACTCACATTGTTGTAAGTATAAAATGGGCCCAACTATAGCATGTTTAGCAGTGGACAACTCACCACTTCCTTCTCAAGTGCAACTAGGGTTGAGCAATAAAGTGCTGGCCCAGCCGACGAAACCCACAGTCCGTGAGTGAATAAAATAAAGTCCTGAAACTAACCAGAATATTCACTTTTCCTAAACATGGATATTTTGGCAGGAGATGGGCACCTCAAGGCAATACAGTCAGGGGGACAGTGCAGCATTTTGAGGAGCATACTTGATTCTATGTTTGCTGTCTGTGTCCTGCCTGTACATGCTTACATAATACATTCATCGTCAAGCATCACAAAGCATTTTCCTTGTAATGTTTTACCGCCATATTTTAAGGTGGAATTATTATTTTAAAAAAACACTTGAAGCAAGTGTTAGCATGTGTGAAATCTAGGAAATGTTAGAACCTGTTTTAGTGCAAGTGGGAGTGGCTGTAGATGGGGAGGTTACAGGGTGGGTCAGAATAAGCGCCAGGCTTGAAGTATAGCTCAAATTGTTCCCCTCTCAACGACTCAATTGCACTATAAATCTTAGTCTACAATCAGATCTGTTTGATGTTCCAACAAGACAGGCTTCAATCCAGTGATAGTGGGAATTACTGGTGAGTCCTACAAACACTTGACAAATATTTGATTTTTTATCTTTAGTGGGTTGCTGAACTCTGTGCTTCTCAGTTGAAGAGACAGCTGCTTTGAGGCATAAAGCACTTCTATCAGTGGAACTGAGATCGATGCAGATAATGCCAGCATTATCATTTGTGTGTGGTATTTCTGTTGTTGACTGCTTAAAAGTTCTTTGTCCTAATGCAACTGAGAATAATTACCTGAAAGAATTGAAGTATTTCACATATGTTAATTAATGAGGATCATGACTTAACATTTAATATGCGTGACACTGTTTCAAGCCTTCTACCCTCTTTCCATTTCTCCCCTTTCACATGGCACTTGATACCAGTTCACAGCTAATTTGGAGTAAAAGTGAATATGCAGCCTATGACACTTTGTGAGACTTCCACTTTGGATGCAGGGTTTTATCAGCAGCATTTCTCAGAGGGGGCTTAACCACCCGCTCCCCTACAATATGCAGGAAATGACACCCGCCACCCAATGAAAGGCCTGTCATTATTTTTAGTCCCTTTTTGTACAACAAACCCAAAGAGAGAGCGTATCAGACAGCTAATGTAATCGGTGAAGTGAAAGAGGAGCAGAGGCTCATCTGGCCTTGGCGAAATTTTAATGGCGTTGATATCCAGGCAGTGTCGAAGGAAACTAGACCATGATCAGAAGTTTAAAAAGAAGGGTGGGGAGAGATGAAACACTGCAAAAGACAAAAATCTGAAATAAATAGGAAACACTGCCAGTCCACAGCAAGTCCTTGAGCATCTGAAAAGATGGTCAATCTTTTGGACATAGATCGTTCATCAGGCCAGCCACAGTATTCACATTAATATCCTTTCTAATCAGTGTGCTTATATTCCAGCTATGGACTCTGAAGCCCAACAAATCCTCTCACATCATACCATTCGCAGTGACTCCATTCTACCTGTCATCTGATTTCACACTGTTTCAGGATAATTTTAAAATACTCTGTCTTGCCCTTTGCAGATATAAACAGCATGGGAAGAATATAGTCAAACATAATTTTCATTCTTAAAATGTCCAATGTGGCTGGGGTGGTTTCCCCCGGCCAGATTCATCAAACTGAACTGGACCAGCCATATTAATACTGTGGCTACAAGAGCAGGTCAGACACTAGGAATCCAGTGGTGAGTAACTCACCTCCTGACTCCCCAAAGCATCATCTCTGAGGCACAAGTCAGGAGTGGATGGAGTACTCTCCACTTGCCCGTAAGTGTAGCTCCAACAACAATCAAGAAGCCGGACACCATCCAGGAATGACCAGCCCGCTGGTTGGTACACCATCCGTCACCTTACACACTCACTTCTTCAACCACTGATGCACATGGTATCAGCAGCATGTATCATATGCAAGATGTGCTGCAGCAACTCATCAAGCCTCCTTCAACAGCATGTTCCAAATCCATAACGTCTACAAGTAGGACAAGGGCAACAATGCATGGGAACACCACCACCTGCAAGTTCCCCTCCAAGCCACTCACCATGCTGACTTGGAAATATATTGCCATGCCTTCACTGACATTGAGTCAAAATCCTGGGACCCCTTCCTAACAGCACTGTGGATGTACCTGCACTACATGGGCAGCAGCTGTTCAAGAAGGCAGCTCACCACCACCTTCTCAAAGGCAACTAGGGATAGGTGACAAATGATCAGTAATGCCAACATCCTGTGAAAGAATACATTTTTAAAAAACCGAGCCTATATTTTAGCTAAACAGACTTACCACTTAGGTGAATCTGAAGGTCAGAAGATTCATGTAGCCTTTATATCTGTCTTCCAAGGACACAACAAACCTTTTCTTCCCCACAGTTCCATTAGCAGCATAACATCTAAGTAGCGATGCAGCCTATTGTGCTTCAGGGTAGTTTGTGCTATGGTCTGGCATTTGGTTAGGTGGTAAATGAACCAAAGGGTAGAGTGGCCCACGGCCTCAAAGTACTGAATTAGCTGTGTTGAGTGCTTAGGATTAAGAGTTGAATTGCTCTTTTGAAGAAGACAGTTGCAATTTATCTTGAAACCAAAATATAAATGAATCTTTCATCATGTACCTGCCTTTTGTAGTGAGGGTAATCATCAAGGAATAGGGTTCCAAATGAACTCTGATCATTCTTCCCAGGATGCCAAAGATATTACTCAAGTAGCAACGGGAGAAGATTCCTGTTTAAGGTCCTGGTCTGTGCTCTGTTGACTGAACTCATCTGGACAACATTTCAGGACTTCAGAAACCCAAGTTTAGAGAAGGGAAAATCAAGTTGGGTTTATGCTCCTGATTGTTATCCAGTATTCCTGCTAATAAATGAGTAGGTGGGTGGTGGATTACATAAGGTGTGGAGTCTAGTGCAGTCTAATGACCTCTTAGTATTGTCTAGACCCACACATAAAGAGTAGCCACTGAAATGGGTATTGGAGGGAGGCTAGTGCATGTTGACCCATAACAAGAAAGAGACAATGTCGAGAGGAGAGGAAAATAAGAGGAATAGAAAATAAATTTAAAAACAAAGGTATCTTTAATGAAAAAATAGGTCTCTTAGCATCATACAGTATCAAAATCACTTGCAAGACAAAGAAACAGAAGACACTGTTACACTGAGGTTTGTTTAGGTTGTTTCTTGAGAGACTGCCTGGAAACCAACACAGATTCCTCTCTTCAGTGACCCTAACACAACAAGCATTACTGTGCTGAAAGCAGTAGAAAGCCTCATCAGCCTGAAAGGTGCCAGTCTTGTCTCAGCATTAACACTCTCGCCTCTGAATTAGAAGGTTATACGTTAGGAGCAGGAAGATGCCAATTAGTCAATCAAAATCTGGTCCATCATTCACTGAGATTACAGTTGATCTGTGACCTAACTCCAAATAACATCTATCAATCTCAGATTTAAAATTAACACTAGACCCAGCATCAACTGCTAGAGAGTTCCAAACTTTTATAATTTGCATGTAAAAGTATTTCCTAATTTAGCTTCAGAAAGCTTAGCTCTATATTTTAGGCTATGTTCCCAAGTCCTATATTACCCAACATAATACCTCTCTACCTACCCTATAAGTTCCTCTTAATATCTTGAAAACTTCAATTAAGTCCACTGCAGAGACACAAGCCCATATTTTGACTGACACTTCAATATGTTATGATCCCCATAGGGACCAATAACTTTTATGAAGAAATTCAAACTTCCAGTGACTGACTGAAAGGATCACATGACAAGATTTCAAGTTTTTATGGCTTTTACTGTAATAAACAAACTAAAAGCAAAATTGACTAAGCACTATTTCAGTAGGCAACCTATATTCTAAATTACAGAACGGTTTCTCCATTTAACTTTTAAAGCAAATCCCTCTCTTTGGTTATACTTTACACTATCCCCTAAGTGGACACTTAATTCTGCAGAAACATGTCCAAAGCTATTCTCAGCTCCAGAAGGCTTGTTTCCTTTTCCATTTTCCAGTTGTTGACTTCTAACCCCAAACTGACTTTCACAGTGAGGGTTACCCCGTAGATTCCACCCTCTAGCTAAAGGGTGGAATCTTCCACATCCCCACTTAAATCCTCACAAAATTGGTCTCTTCAATCCGAGCACCAGCTCCCACCTGCATTCTACGTGGCAAACCACAGAGACTAGCCGCCTCTATCTCCATGCTTGTTTTCTCTCTCTCTTTCTCTCTCTTTCTCTCTCTTTCTCTCTCTTTCACACAGTTTCTTGCAGACTGACCTGTTACCCATTGATACGACAATGGTTTTCTATGGACTCTCCCCCTCTCAAATCCCATCTCCATGAATCACGTGGGGCTTGATTCCAGGTAGAAATGCTAATAATCTATCTTAGCCCCCAACTCAATTCAATCTTGAAAGTAAACAGACAGTTTAAAGTATAACTGTTTACAAACCTGACATTCCTGTGATACTTGGAGATTAACTGTCTACCCAAATCCATCACAGTTGCCCTTGCCATTGTCCACATGTGTGAACATCTTGCACCTTTTTCCCCAATCTGTGCTCGGATTGAAGAGACCAAGCCTTTAGGGACAGAGTAAAGTATAATCATGGAGAGGGATTTTCAGTTGTTTTAAGATCAATCTGGGCCTGACTGTCCCCATAGCAACCAGGCCACCCAGGCTTGTTGTCAAGCATGTTTCAGTGCAGCTCACATGACTCCCTTCACTACTACATTTTACCTTAAATAAAAAGACAGTCCCAAAACATAATGAACTTTTAAACTTCATATTTGTCACAAATACAGTACTGAGGGAATGCCTCACTGTAGAAGGTACCGTCTTCCTGAAACTGAAGCCCCGCCTACGCTATCAGGTGGACAGAAAAGGTCCCATGGCACTGTTTGAAAAAGAGCAGGGGAGCTTTCCCTAGCATCTTATACAATTTACCCCACAGTGTCTCTCACTATTTGTTCTTAAACCAACATAATCGGTATGGACTGGATGGGCTGGATGGCCTCCTTCTGTGTCGCAATGACTTTATGACACTATAGCATATTGTCTGGACATTATCTCATTGTTGTTTGGCAAAGGGAGGAATTAAAATGAAATGAATGACTTTGTCATCTGTAATACTAGTGATCTCATAAAATATGTGAATGTATCTTCAAAGCTTTATAAAATGTATGTGTCGATACACACTTTTAGAACAATAGATGAATTAAATATATTCCTAAATATATTTTCTTGACAGAAAATGGAACAGGTGAACAGGGGGCATTATTGGATTGTGTTAGCCAATTGTAGACTAATATTAGCATCAATGATTTTCAGTCCAATGTTCTCATACGTCAAGACAATATTGACAGGTCAAGAGAACAATGCTATGGGTGGAATTTTCCATTCCAGGACTAATTCCCATGGTAGGGGCAGGAATGGGGAGTGTTTCCTGCTGAAAGGCCAATGGGAATTCGCACCATATTGCACCGCGTTGGCCTTATTAATTATGCAGTGGGAGGTTTCTAGTGATTTTTTGCGTGTCAGGTTGGGTTGAATGGTGCATACCCTGTTCTCATATCCGGCCACAGTGTTTAAAAGGCACCTGGACAGCAACCTACCCATCACTCAAGGGTATGGCCCTTAGATCACAGCCAGCTCCGGCCCCCAAATTCAGTGATGCCTTCCTGGGAGCCCTGCTGAATGAAGTGGGGTCCAGGAGGACCATCCTCTAACCAGACAATTGGAGGAAGAGGCTGAGTCGATAAACAAACCCAGCATGGTCAGTGCCCACGGCGTCCACCAGAGGACTTCCCTGCAGTGCAGGAAACAGATGACCTCATCCACTCCGCATGGTAAGTGAACCCTCAACTGCTCGCACTCACCTCACTGAATGGTAGAGGGGAAATGGACCTCAGTGGCAACATGATAAGGTGATGCCTCGTGGCCCCACTGCAGTCCAAGTACTCTGTGGGTCACTGACCCTTCCACACAGAGACCTCACATAGCTTCTGGGAAGTGGACACAGGCATTGAGGGCGCCAGCAAGCACCAATAATGACGTGCATCTGTGAGCCTTATCCTTATATCTACATGTTCTCACCACTCTAGAGGGTCCTCTAGAACCCTTGTGGACAACCTGCAGTGCATCAGTCACATGGCACACAATTCAATTGTAAGACTAGAAGCATGAGAAAGATACCTGAAACCCAATAGTTCTCACCCCCATCTTCTCTCTTTGGGCAGGAAAAGTTAAGGCATAATGGGAGAGAGAGTGAGGAGACGGGAGGGACTGGTCTGTCCTGAAGACCTTGACTGATTTCGAGGAGTGGACAGTCCAGCTGGCAGGAGAGGAACATGACCGAGCCTGCGGAGACAGAGAGGTCAGTGGGCAGCCTCCATCCAGTAAGGATCCAGGCTTGTCACAATGAAACCTAAGGGTCACATGTTCCCCCATGTTAGAGGCAGCTCATGCTGTCGCTCGCTCTCTCCTCTCTCACAGGTACCAGCAGGAAGAGGGGAAGGCCAAAAGAGAATGAAGCCCTGTCCAGCAACCACACAAGCTCACAGAGAACCAAGGATATTGGGGAGGAGGAAGAAAGTGCACCCGTAGACTCATCACAGCAGTCACCTGCACCCTCCACCAGTGCACAGGCACATACCTTGGTGGGTAGATGTAGTTCAGGAAGGACCTCACATTCTGATGGTCACTGCATGGAAATGTGTCCGCAACAGGAGGAGGCAGGGTCAGACAAGATCAATGACACTCAGAGGACTGCTGGGGAAGGGGCATCTGTGACGTCCAAATCGGATGATGAACCTCTGCGGTCATCCAGTCAAAAGATGCTGGTGAGGCATTAGGAGGTGGGGGAGCGTCAGGCAGAGGTCTCAATGGAGTGGCACGTGAGGTGGAGGAGTCCATCTGCCTGCTCTCTGATGCAGTGGTTCTGACCTGTGCACACATGGAGGTCTCCATGAGGAGGGTGGCAGAGCCCATGGAGAACATGGTCCAGCAGATTCTGCCAGAGATGCTGCAGACCTGCACTCCATCGCTGTAGCCATGGATGAACTTTCACAATGGCTACGCGAGAGGGGAATGGGGCAGCTCGACCTCCCCCCAGGTGCCCTTCCTCTCAGGGTGTCAGGCAGGTGCCCTCAAGCACCCAAAGGGAGGAGGAGCGGCAGTTGGACACCTGTGGGATCTCCACTCAGGACTCTCTGTGGACATACAGCCCTCCAGAATCCCCCTTGCCTGTGACCGCTTCAGCTTCATCCTCTGTAACCGCAGAGGGAGCAGCTGCCCTAGAGCAGGGCAGCTAAAGGAAGCCTCCAGGCCTCAGCTCTCCTGAGGACGGTGCCAAGATCATCCAAGGCAACAGGGCAAAGTGGTCAGCAGGCTGCCTCCCCCACTGCTGTGGATGTCAGGGGAGCACCAAGAAGAAATGGCAGGAAATGAAAAGTTAAGAAGTTCTTATTTCACATGTGGTTGCACAGGTCCACCATGATTGTTAATCTTATTGTACTTGTATAAATATAGTTCACTTGCACTTTAATGAGGTCTGATGTGGTTTATTTTTGATGTAGTCCTTAAGCCTGTGCTCACAACCATCCCCCGCCTCCACCCATCTTCCAAGGGGTACCTGAGGGTGGGTCTAGGTCTCCCAGAATCATGCATATGCAGGGAGGCAAAGGTCTCTGCCAGGGCTGTTGCAAACCACGTGCAAGAAGCCTACCACACACGCTGAGCCTTTGCACTTCACACTCTCACCTGTCCCAAGGCCCTAGCATTGTAAAACCAACATGCTGGGGTTCCCCTTCAGTTGTCCAGCTGAGCTGACCCGCATCTCCACCTACCCCAATGGCCCAACCCCCATTCAGCATCTCAAGATCTCCACCATGAGGCTCTGGATAGTTTCTTACAGCTGTGGTCATCGTCACCTTTGAGGTCAAGGTGAGTACCTGTTCACCTCCCATCATCCCCCAGACCCCCAAGACCATTGGCCCACCCTAGGAATCACTTTTGACCTCCCCACAGTTACCCGTCAACCCCCCCCAACCCCATCACCCTCCACAGGTGAATGTGGAAGACGCCTAACTTCCCGAGAAGCCCACCCCACCCCATCACAGTCGATATGCCCTCCCTCGTTCTGCTGACCCTCACAATCTGCTTCTCATCCTATCTCCCCTTCAACAACCCTCGGCGTCCCTTCACCCAACATCACAGGAACCTCAACCTCCCAACCTACCAGCTCCCACTGCCCCCTTTAACCCTCACCATCCCTTCCTATCACCGATTCCCTGACAGCACAGATCCCTTCCTGATAGAAGTGCTGCTCTTCAAATGAGAATGAGCCAAGACCCTGTCTGCCCTGTCTATGCATAAAAGATCCCATGGCCCCATTTCGAAGAAGAGTAGAGGACTTCTGAGTATTCTGTCCAATATCTATCTCTCAACTAGCGTCACACAAACAATTATCTGGTCACTATTACATTACTGTGTGCAAATTGTCTGCTTCATTCCTTACATTACAACAGTGACACCTTCAGTAACCGTAAATGATTTGGCACACTCTGAAATTGCAAAAGGTGCTGTATTAATGCAAGCCTTTCTTTACTTCTGCAATTAACAACAGGAAAATTGCAAGTATGTCGTTAAAGTAAAAGAGTTTCGTACCCTAGCAGCACCAATTAGACACCTGTTTCACAGGTACTCAATTCCAGCACAGGAAATAGTGGCACTCGGAAGACCACTATGGTTCAGTTCTAATGCTTGAAGTTTTCAACTGTACAGAAATACAGAACTCAGTGTACCAGAAGTGAATCAAAAATGGAATCTTGTCAGAGAGACTTTAGTGGGCTTAATGCATAAGGGTTCACATGAAAGTCATTATAAATGAGACTTTTTTGCCTTACTTGGGGAGAAGTGGTGAAGAAGATAGAAGCGAAGATCTAGTCTTTAACAAGTGGCAGAAACTAAAATATATTCATTGCATCTTAGCTACAAGCAACAGACCAAGGAAAGCATTTTGTAAAGTTGGTGATCTAAACTTGCAGTGAACTAAGCAGAAACGTCAAAGTCAGTGCCTATTGACGTGGAAATGAGTTTGTCCTTCTGCATAAAGACTCGCTATTCAGCAGGAAGTAAAATGTCCTTACTGATTGGTATGAGTGCAATATATGGGAGAATAATTGTTGTAAGGCAATTGATGTATCCGCATGGAGGCGACTTAAAAAGCAGCAGGTTTTGTGGTGTAACTTGGTAAATAGTCATGACATCGACAGCTCATAAATCAATTGGCTTTCCTCTCCTTTGACTGCTGAAAGTCAACCAGAACAGTAAAAAAGTATCAAGCCCATTATATAGTTTTTAAATTAATGTCTGCATTTCCTCTTCTTAGGGAAGGTTTCTTACTAGTTACAAATTATTTTAACAGTAAAGCGATAGATCCACACTCCGTATTGTAAATACCTCAGTTGTTTGGGGAATGGTCAGCATCACAAAGTCACAATCTGCCATTAGGTATAAAGCTGCCTCAATGTGGGAGCCAAGCTTCAGCTACAATTAGACTCTGCGTTACCCAGTGGAGCCAAAAGCATCTTTGTATTGGTTTGATTGTCTGATCGTGAGGGAGCACCATCCTTCGCTCTACTCAAGAACATTTCTAACAGGTGTAGGAGTGCTTTCTGCCTGATACACTTGTCCCAGAAGTGCTATAAAAGCTATTCTTCAGCAAGAGCAACCATCAGCTACTGTTAGGTTACTAACTCTCCCAGAGCTTCCTCTACACAAGCAACCAAACTCCTCATATAATCAATCTATTTGTTTTCATTAATACACAGTAGCAGGGTTACATTAGCTGTGTTGGATGGAAAATGAACAAATGGATCTTTTCATTTTAGAAGGAGTGGTTACAATGATTGGTACTGGGAGGTAAAGAATAATCAGATTTATAAGAAAATGGTTAACTACAGCATGGTTTAATTGAGGGAGCAGTAACCTAGTTAGCAGCACTGCATAGCTTATAAAGGTGTTTTGCGACTTATGGTGGGGACATTGTCAGGTGGGACTTAAGTTTCTGGCTGTGTTATTCCCAATATCTGACATCAGCATAAACTGGTCATAACCTTGCACTTCTGTGGAGATTAAGATTTCTACCAGGCCTTGAGCTGTAGTTAGGTATTTCAGATGAGTATAGCGAGCTGTGCAACTAGAATAAGCCATGCTCTCATTTCACTCAGCTTGCCAAACCCCTTTTCATGTGCTGAACATCAAGTCATCTAGGGCTGGGTTTTAATTTACCTGAACTGCCAGGACAGGGGGGAGGCAGTGTGAGTGGGCGTGGGGTACGGAGGTAGAAGGGTGGCAGGGGAAGGAGGGGGTTGGGGGGGTGCAGTAAGGATAATGCACATGGAGCCCTGAAGTCAGGATTCCCTTCAGAGCTGTGGCGTGAAATCACCAAACACTATCCCACCCAGAAGCCAGCCTGGTTTGGCTTCCAATGGAGCAGGAAGCAGCCTGGTGGAGGCCACAGGACAAGGTAGCTCTGTGGTCCTGGCCTAGGGGAATGGGTAGGTGGGGGAAATTCTGCAGGGGGGAGGGGTCAGATCCTGAGTCAGGTGATTTGCAGGCCTGGACGGAGCCTGGGGAAGGAGATCCAAGGGTCCTTGGAAGTCTGGAGGTGATGAACCGAAATCTCTGGGGCGGTGGGGGCGGGGGGGTGGGGGGGCGGGGTGTTATTTCAGGAGGGAGGCCTTGAAGAGGTTGGGGAGAGAATATTGGCCTTGGGATTAGGTCAGAGGCCTTTGTGGGAAAGTAAGGAGAAATCAAAAGGATGGAGAGGTGTCCAATTGTGGGAAAGTCGCCCAGGCAGGCACTCTGGATCCCGGAGATGTCAAAAAGCATTCACCTCCCCGGATCTGGCAATACTTACCTGGGTTTAGCTCCAGATTTCCTGAAGCTCGAGAACTCCAGTGGTCCACAGTTAAATTTCACATGGGGAAAAACAATGAAGCTTATAGCCTCATTATAATATTTAAAATGTCAACCCAACTCATTGGAGCGAGATGCTCACCTGTACACACTATCCTTTAAAACCGGAAGTGGGCTGGTTGGGGTCAAGATTCCATTTTTTTTTTAATAATAACCTTGCACCCAACCCCCCACCCCCCAAACCCTCCAACAATCCCCCTCACCAGTCAGCAATGGCTCAGTGGTTACATTCTCACCACCCAGCCAGCTTGTTGCTAGTTCAGGTCCTACTCCAAAGCCTTGAGTGCAAAATCCAGGCTGACACACCAGTCCAGTGCTGCCTTTCAAATGAGAAATTAAACTGAGGCATCACCTGCCCTCTCAGGTGGAGCTAAAAAAAATTCCATGGCATTATTTCTAGGCTTTGCCCTGGTGTCTGTATTTATCCCTCAATCAACATCACTAAAACAGATTATTTGGTCATTTTCACATTGATATTTCAGGGCCTTGCTGAGCATTAATTGGCTGCCACGTTTCTTATCTTACAGCAGCTACTACACTTCAAAAAGTAATCCATTGACTGTAAAGTGCTTTGGGGCATTCTGAGGTTCTGAAAGCCATTATATAAATGGAAAACTTTCTTTCATTGTAATTATTTCTTTACATTTTACAGGCTTGCTCAAAGCAGACTACTAAAGCAACAAACAAAATCTATAATTCCCAGGCTTGATAATATCACGTTCACCAAGCCCATGAGTATTGCACTATTCAGTCCTGCTGATCTAGCCAAGATGGCAAATATATGGTCCAGTCTAGAATCTTGTATATCTTTAACCTCGTGGGTGGCCAGCAGGAGGATGCATGCACCTAGCTTTAAGTTATTATTTCTGTGGCCAATTTGTGCTCATCAGGGTATATCAGTGATAGGGAATGAAACTGCTTCTTGCAGCGAGCACCACCCAGATCCAGAGTTTCGACCCTGCCTCAGGCCCTGGATTTTCGTTCCCAGGTCAGGAGCAGAGAGCTGAGACGTTCCCGGCCCTGCAAATGCGACCTGGAGGAAAGTGCCCTGGAAGTTGGGATTTGTGTTCCAGGATAGCAGGGTTTTCTGGGAGTCGGGCCCACCGTCCCTGGAATGAGTGCAGATGCTGCCAGGTGTGCGCTCCGGCACTGTGTTCAAGATTCTTTTTTAAAAGCAGCAAAACAAAACACAGTCACCCGGCTCGCACCCCCTCACCACTCCCACCTGCCACATCCATCCCTCATCCATGCCAATCCATGTCGCTTCATGCGCTCTATCCACTCCATGGCCCCTCATACCCCCATGCCAACCTGTGCCCCTCCACCCACACCCCATAACTCCTCATACCCTCCATGCCAACCTATGCCCCTCCACCCACCTGTATGGTTCTTTATAACACTTTTGCCAACTTACTGCCAACTCATGCCAACCTGTGCCCCCACCCATCACCCTTTGCCCTTACACCTACCATGCCAACTCACCCAGTACCCACTATGGGCAGACCTCAGGATCTAGGCTGAGATCAAATAAAATAAAGTTAAAAGTGTCTATTGCATGCTTTATTTTAAAAAACTCACTCATACAATCCCATTCACTACATTTACAGTCCTTCAACTAAATTGTTACGAAAACAAGTATTCCATTCAAGTGCTTAAACACTTATAAAATACACTTGGAATTCATAGCCCCACTAAGAGTCTATAACCACTTGTAGCTGTCAATCAAATTGTGAAATGAAGTCACCCTTCTTTGATAATGGAAGGTTGTGAAATCAGTCATGCAGCAGTAATCCAGCAATGATAGTCCTCAGCTTATGTCAACAGACAGGGTGAAATAGCAAGCAATGATTTTTTTAAACGCTCCAGATATTTTTCAAAGATTTAAAGGGCAAGGGTTTTAAATGTCTTGACAGCTTGTCATTTGCCTTTGACAGTTCAGTTTGACACTTTTGTCAGTTGTTGCTAACACTTCATTTTGACAGCTGTCTTTGACAACTCATTTTGGCATTTTTTGCAGTTTCAATGAGATTGTGAGTTTATGCACTTTTTATGCATATTTATGCCTACTTTTAACAATCCCAAGGGGTATCTTCCTTTCCCAAGGGGTACCTAATTCCCCCAAAGGTATCCTGGGACCATATTCAAAGAGATACCTTACCGCTCCATAAGGGTACCCAACTCTTCTAAAAAGTTCAGACCTGTGCATGCCGTATTTCACAAACCTGGGTCACCAAAATCAGACATGAGTGGGGACAGCTGCTAATTTATATTTTTTGCAGCCTCTGCAAAATGGGCGTGTGCAAATCCTGGCCCTGGCCTGGGCCCATTCCCGTTCCCGTGAAAATGGTTGGTCCCGTGTTTGAGGGTAGGACTTCTGATTTTCATCCTCTTTCGCAATGGAGAGGTTCTTCATCCAGGCCATAATTTTAATTTCGCACACCAGTCACTCTGGTGAAGAGACAAATTGGTACTAAATAACATGTTGCGTATTATGGCTTCGCCAGTATTGACAGCTTTTACACCCCTTAGGAGATGTACTCCCACTAGCCTAGTGAAAAGAGCTCCTAACCTATTAAAATGTCAATTCTCTAGAAACATACCTAGCTAACTGAAAATATTCATACCAGTGACAATTGTCCATGATCTGCAAAATGAGCTGGCAAAGCAAAACATACTTCACTTACAAAGTAAGGAGTACAGTAACACTGTATCAAATGAAACAGTTAAAAGTAAGTTCAAAGTGGATGTTAGAAACTTTTCTTCACAGAAACAATGATTAATACCTGGAACATTTCCCAGATAAAGTAGAGAAAGAATTAGCACCACTCAAGAGGCATAGGAATACTGGATTGGTAGAGAGGGATTGAAGGCTTCAATGGAAGGATGAGTTGGAACGATCTCCGTCATTTTCATTTATCTTAGTGATCTGGAATTAACAAAAGTTATTTTAAACTTTTATTCAAATATACTTCATTCTAATGTCAGGTTAACCTCTGCTAAAGAGAAACTGCCAGAATCTTATCCCATTTTGCTCGCAGAACACTTTCTGTTTAATTGCCATATATACTACTTCAAAAACAATTTATTTAATGTTAATATTGAAAACAGACTGAGATTAAGCCATAAAACACAAATGTTTGGGTGTGTACTCCAGACCAACTGTTATATTGGAATTTGCCAAAAATGTTACTATAATTAAAATGCTATTTAATGTTGGCTGCAGACGAAAGAGGAATTTAACAGATAACCCATTTAATTCCTTTGAGTCATTATTTTTTCCTACAAAATGACTTTCATACCGAGCAAAACTTTCCATTTTGTGGTACCGTGGAAAATCTCAAAGCAAACTTATTGCAGATGCATTGGAGAGCCTGTGTTGACTATTGCAGTAAGGCTGAAGGGTTTAAGAAGAGAATTCCAGATTGGAAAGCCATGATAGCTGCAGAATATACCACCAGTGTTGGAGTTCCAGGGGTGAGGGACACAGGGCAGTCCACAGGCAGAGGTTCAGAGAATGGGGACATAGGGTGGAAGGTTGCACAGAATGGACCAATCTAAAGAGTTGTTACAAAGAGAAGTTTGCATCAAAATGTATGCTTAAAGGTGAGTACACTGCAGTTTTCATAGATAGTATCTTGTCAAGGCAGGCACATCACTGCAAAGGTCAAGCTTAGAACTGACAAGGATGTGGATAAGGGTTTTGGGGCAGTGGGATGAGGTACAGATAGACATTGGTGGTGTTTTCAAATGGCGTAGATGTTAGTGATGGATGTTGGGTTTGGATCAGGCAGGGCACCAGGACAGATTGCACACTTCTATTGTCCATTTAAGTACTTGAGTTAGTGGGCCCTGCTGATTTATACTTGCTCCTTACACCATAGGAGAAGGAAGGGAACATGAGAAATTGGCTCCATGCACACACATTTACGAGGAAAGCAAGAATGTGTGGAATATGATTTACATTATCTCCTGTTTGATTTTGACGTAAACAAACCAATGGAATAGATGGATAGAGACAGGATTCAACACATATTAAAATCAGCAGGGCCTTCATAAGTGCCTAAGGCATGGAGAAAATCTGAATGAAACCGCTCAATTTCACAACATTAACATGTCTTGGTAAATTCAGCACCCTGTGCGCCACTGTGCTAAGCAGAACAACAGGCTACAAGCTGAAATCCCAGTCTGTGCCCTGTTAGCAAAGTTCAGCGGGGGAACACATCTAGTGCTGTAGCTGAGCTCGGTGTCTTTGAGCAAGGAAAGGCTAAATCATGCAGAGCTCTTGACTGTCACCCAGTAGCCAGCACGCTGGAACCTGGGAATGTATAGAGATCGAGTAAGAATAAGATGAGGTTCAGTTCTCATATCGGACACATGTACATTTCTTCTGCCTTGACAAATCCATCCTTGACAATGAGGATGAACCAGATTGTTCACAACCTTGATTTTGTATTTCACACTGAACTGAGTTTCAGATCTCATACCCGTACCATCACTAAGACTGTCTATTTTCACCTCGGTAACATTGTCCGACTTCAGCCCTGCCTCAGTTCAGCTACTGCTGAAGCCCTCGTTCATGCTTTTGTTACCTCTAGACTTGACTAGTTCTGGCATGCCGCCCACATCCTACTCTTGTTCAAGTAGACAAGGCTGTAAGGAAGGCATATGGAATACTCTCCTTCATTGGCAGAGGTATAGAATATAAAAGTAAGGATATAATGTTGGAATTGTATAAAACATTGGTGAGGCCACAACTGGAGTATTGTGTGCAGTTCTGGTCACCACATTCACAGGAAGGACATAATAGCTCTGAAGAGAGTGCAGAGGAGGTTTACAAGAATGTTGCCAGGGTTAGAAAAGAGTAGCTACGAGGATCGATTGGATAGGTTGGGGTTATTTTCCTTAGAACAAAGAAGGCTGAGAGGTGACTTAATTGAGGTGTACAAAATTATGAGAGGAATAGATAGAGTGGACAGGATAAAATTGTTTCCCTTGGTGGAGAATTCTAGAACCAGGGGACATAGATTCAAGATAAGCGGCAAAAGGTGTAAGGGGGGACATGAGGAAGAACTTTTTTACACAGAGGGTAGTGGGTGTCTGGAATTCGTTGCCCAAGTTGGCGGTAGAAGCAAAAACTCTAAATTCTTTTAAAAAGTACCTGGATCTGCACCTTAGGTGCTGTAAGCTGCAGGGCTGTGGGCCGGGTGCAGTAAGGTGGGATTAGAAAGGGCACCTGGGTGTCCTCGGGCTGGCATGGACAAGATAGGCTGAATGGCCTCCTTCTGTGCTGTAACTTTTCTATGGTTTGTGGTTCTTGAGGTCATCTAATACTCTGCTGCAAAGTGTCTTTACTCACACCAAGTTCTGTTCACCTATCATGCCTGACATACATTGGCTCCCAGTCAAGCAACATTTCAATTTTAAACTTCTGATCTTTGTTTTCAACTTCCTCCATGGACTCAGCCCTCCTTATTTCTGTGATCACATCCAGCCCTACAATTCTGCAAAATATCTACTGCACTGTTCCAATTCTGGCCTCTTGAATATACTCATTTTGAATTCTCCCCAATTGGTGGCTGTGCCTTCAGTTGCCAGTGCCACAGCCTTTGGAACTCCCTCCCTAAACATCTCAGTCTGACTTTATTCCAAAATGCCCCTTAAGACCCACCTCGTTGTCCAAGCTTTTTTTTTCGATCATCTGCCCAAATATCTCCTTATGTAGCTTGACATCAAATTTTCTTTGATAGAATTCCTACGGAGAGCTTTGGGATGTTTTGCTATGTTAAAGTTGCTATATAAATACGAGTTGTGGCTATTGTGTCTTCAGTATAGGCCATAAGCTCTGGAATTCCGCCCGCCCCCACCCTAAACCTCTCTGCTTTCTTTACTCCTTTAAGGGGCTCTTCAAAAACCTGCTTCTTTGACCAAACTGTTGGTCATCTGCCCTAATATCACATTATGTGGTTCAGTATTAAATTTGGGTTAATAATGCTTCTGTGAGGCGACATTTTACAGCATTCAAGGAACTATTTAAGTGAAGATTATTTACTTTCTCATTAGTCAGGATTGTTATCCCTTGTTCTTTGAAGATGGTCTCAGTATAAAAATGGAGTGTCCAAGCCCAGTAAAATCATCCATGTGCAGTGATAATGCAGCTCGAAAGCAGAGGCCTAACCAGGATGTTCCCACCAGACAATAAACAAAGGGAAATCCACAGTGCTCCAAATCTGGATCCTTTCTTCAACTCCCACGTGTGTGTGTTCTGACCTTGACTGTAACAACAGCAATCAAAGGAGGCTGATTCCTTTTAGCACCCTGCAGACACAAACAGATTCATAACACTTGCTGCTGAGATTCAGTTTAAACTGCCTCTAAACTGCTTGCATGTGCTGATAACCAGTGTAAATATAATCACTTAATTTAGACCTACCTCAGTTTGGCTGGGGTTTTACATGGGTTCTTAATCAACTGGATAAACTATGAATTAAACGATGGTGTGCTGAGGTGGTTTATAAGTTACCTTAAAGCTAGAGGTTTTTCATAATGTACATGGAAGGCTGGAGCTATTTATGAAGGTGGTGTTTTTTCCCCCCCTCAGGCTATGTTGCTGTATCGTTTAATGCTTGGTTTGATGTAGCAACTCGAACAGCAACATGAAGCTGTGAGTGAGGTTGGAATCAGTGTACACAAAGTAACATCCAAGTGTTGATCTTACAATGTTTTCAGCGCCTAACAAACACTGTGGGGCTGCTGTCATGAAACATGATCCCTTTTGAAACCTATAGTGCACCAAAATGCCTTTCAAATTCCTCTGACTGAAATGAGTGAACCATCATATCAGTTAAAGAGTGAAGATATAGAAAGAGGGAAGAGAAATAATTTGTATTTGTAAAGCGTCTTTCAAGGTCTCAGGATATCCTAAAGTGATTGGCAGCCAATGAAGTAATTTAGAAGTATATTCCCTGTTATCATGTGGGAATTATATTAAATATTGCAAAGACAGCCTAACACCAGCATCTAATTCCGCTTAGTGCCCGGTGGGGGCTCAGTGGACCATTTGAAGGGGTGTTGTCACCATTTAAAAAGGCTTTTAGGTCTGCCTGGCTCTCTAAAGGTTCTGGAGTAGCTCAATGTCTCAGTGAGTTCCAGCACTAGAACTGAACCATACAAGAAGAACCAAGTTTACTCTTGCCGAAACAAAAACAGAATTACCTGGAAAAACTCAGCAGGTCTGGCAGCATCGGCGGAGAAGAAAAGAGTTGACGTTTCGAGTCCTCATGACCCTTCGACAGAACTGTCGAAGGGTCATGAGGACTCGAAACGTCAACTCTTTTCTTCTCCGCCGATGCTGCCAGACCTGCTGAGTTTTTCCAGGTAATTCTGTTTTTGTTTTGGATTTCCAGCATCCGCAGTTTTTTTGTTTTTTACTCTTGCCGAGTTGCTTGACCTTAGCTAAGTAACAGTAGAGGCACTGCAATGATTCTTGTATGAGTTTAAATTTTCACCTTCACCGCCTTGGCAGTAACTTGACGAAGCAGATTGCCAGCCTATTGTAGTACCCTCGCAATTTTTCATCCCATTGACTGGAAAGAATTAAAATCAGCCACAAGTTCCTACTCCTGTGCCTATCTAGTGACCTCTGCTGGAAAGTTCATTTGTGGAATCAACCTTGACAGTGATGCTTCCACTGGATGAATAGCTTGCTAACACTCACAGAAGTAGGCTCAGGGAAAGAATGGCCACTTGGGGAAGAGAAGGAACAAATCTATATATAAAAGATTCCTCAACAGTTTTCTGTGTAAATACACTGCAGAGTGTAATACTGAGGCATGCAGATGAAGAGGGTCCCAGGTTCAGTCCAGCCTAAAATGAATTAGTAATCTGCAGTAGAGATTGTGTCATTGCTGGAGTGTGTGTGTGTGTTAGAGAGAGAGAGAGAGAGGGAGGGAAAGACAGCATCAGGTTTACCTGTTTGAATAGCTTGCAAACACATTGAAGTCGGACAAAGAATGGACACTTGTGCGCGACAGAAGAGGCTTTCCAGTAGGGGAGGTCTGCTCCTCAGCTTGTGTTCACCTTCAGGAGAGATAGGAAGAGCATAATGGAAGGGAAAAAGATCTTTTCGGAGCTGCTATATTGGCCTTCTCCACAGCAAATTGTGACATCAAATTTAACATGAACTTTGGCAATTTGGCTTTGTGCACTCAATATTTTGAATTTTATATTATATGAGTTCAATCAGTGGCACTAATGTAATCACAGCATTCTGGATGACAGCATTCATGTTGCACATCGCTACAAGTTGGTTAACAACTTTTTAACACTGGTTCTTTAAAAGTCTGGTCAAAATAATGTGATGTCATCTTCCTGGCTTATAAATAGCAAAGGTACAGCAACTGAAATTTAAGCTTTTAATACTCTGCCCTCCCCAAATACTATAATGGAAAATAATCTGAATTTTGTGAGAAGGTTTGGGATTGTAATAGCTGGACCATGAAGTCAATAGAACTTGCATTAGATTGACAAAAAAAGATTCTATCTAAAGTATCTTGTTAAGAAAAGTTAACTTTGTCTTGTTTAAGACTGGCCCCTTTCCCACTAATCAGATTCTAATTTATTCCTCTTCTGTATGCGTAGACTGAAACAATTCCCTCAGTTCATGCTTTTTGTGTCTCTTCAAAAGGAAAAGGGTGTGAATGTGCCAATGTCCTGGACAAGTGAATAAATTCCTCATTAATTACATGACTATTTAACACTGGGTATCTAAACAAAAAGCTACACAATTTCATTGAAAACAAGGCCCTTTTGCATTTTTCTGACCTACAGATGCCATTCTAATAAATTATCTTTGATAATGACTTCCCATGGGAAGCAAAATAAACCAGCTTGTTGTAGGAAAAGGAAATGGGACCTAGGGGTGTTCACAGATAAATATTCAATTCCACTGAGGAAGCAGCTTGCTGGCCTTTGCAGGGCCCTATGAAACTAGGCCCAACAATTGCAGAGACTGTTTTTGATGCAGGATGGACACACCTTGCAGGTCCCAAGGAAATGAAGGCGACAGCAAAGGCAACTCCCTTGTACAGTGTTGACTGTAGGAGCCATCACCAGCTCTGGCCAGGAGCCAAAAACGTCAAAATGATTTATATCTACAAGCTGTCTCTTTGAATGCATGTTCCAAGGCAACTCATTGCTTCCATTCATGGTTTAGTGCCATGGAATCTTCCCACTCTTTCACAAGCACAGACCAAACATACTTCTCTGGTTCAAAAACAGAATTACCTGGAAAAACTCAGCAGGTCTGGCAGCATCGGCGGAGAAGAAAAGAGTTGACGTTTCGAGTCCTCATGACCCTTCGACAGAACTCTGTCGAAGGGTCGTGAGGACTCGAAACGTCAACTCTTGTCTTCTCCGCCGATGCTGCCAGACTGTCGAAGGGTCATGCGGACTCGAAACGTCAACTCTTGTCTTCTCCGCCAATGCTGCCAGACTGTCAAAGGGTCATGAGGACTCGAAACATCAACTCTTGTCTTCTCCGCCGATGCTGCCAGACTGTCGAAGGGTCATGCGGACTCGAAACGTCAACTCTTGTCTTCTCCGCCGATGCTGCCAGACTGTCAAAGGGTCATGAGGACTCGAAACATCAACTCTTGTCTTCTCCGCCGATGCTGCCAGACTGTCGAAGGGTCATGCGGACTCGAAACGTCAACTCTTGTCTTCTCCGCCGATGCTGCCAGACTGTCGAAGGGTCACAAGGACGCGAAACGTCAACTCTTTTCTTCTCCGCCGATGCTGCCAGACCTGCTGAATTTTTCCAGGTAATTCTGTTTTTGTTTTGGATTTCCAGCATCCGCAGTTTTTTGTTTTTAATACTTCTCTGGTTGACAAATCCACCTGTAGTTTCCAACTGATGTTTATTATTAACATAAATAAAAATACCTGGAAAAACTCAGCAGGTCTGGCAGCATCTGTGGAGAGGAACACAGTTAACCTTTCGAGTCCATATGACTCTTCAACAGAACTAAGTAAAAATAGAAAAGAGGTGAAATATAAGCTGGTTTAAGTGGGGGGGGGGGGGGGAACACAGGTACAGCTGGATAGAGGGCCAGTGATAGGTGGAGATTGCCAAAAGTTGTCATAGACTAAAGAACGAAGGTATTGACGGTAGTGATATTAGCTAAGAAATGTGCTAATTGACAGTAAGGGTATAAAGCAGGATGAGCAAGGTACAGATAGCCCTAGTGGGAGTGGGGTAGGGGGAAGGGATCAAAATACTAAAAGGTAGAGATAAAACATTGGATGGAAATACATTTAAAAATAATGGAAATAGGTGGGAAAAATCTATATAAATTATTGGAAAAAAAGGGGAATTGGAAAGGGGGTGAGGATGGAGGAAAGAGTTCATGATCTAAAATTGTTGAACTCAATATTCAGTCCGGAAGGCTGTAAAGTGCCTAGTCGGAAGATGAGGTGCTATTCCTCCAGTGTGCATTGGGCTTCACTGGAACAATGCAGCAGGCCAAGGACAGACATGTGGGCATGAGAGCAGGGTGGAGTGTTGAAATGGCAAGCGACAGGGAGGTCTGGTTCATGCTTGTGGACAGACCGAAGGTGTTCCACAAAGCAGTCACCCAGTCTGCATTTGGTCTCTCCAATGTAGAGGAAACCGCATTGGGAGCAACGAGTGCAGTAGACTAAATTGAGGGAAGTGCAAGTGAAATGCTGCTTCACTTGAAAGGAGTGTTTGGTCCCTTGGACAGTGAGGAGAGGGGAATTGAAGGGGCAGGTGTTGCACCTTCTGTGGTTGCATGGGAAGGTGCCATGGGAGGGGGTTGAGGTGTAGGGAGTGATGGAGGAGTGGACCAGGATGTCCCAGAGGGAACGATCCCTGTGGAATGCCGCCGGGGGGGTGAAGGGAAGATGTGTTTGGTGGTGGCATCATGCTGGAGTTGGCGGAAATGGCAGAGGATGATCCTTTGAATGCGGAGGCTGGTGGGGTGATAAGTGAGGACAAGGGCGACCCTATCATAGTTCTGGGAGGGAGAGGAAGGTGCGAAGGTGGATGCGCGTGAGATGGGCCGGACACGGTTGAGGGCCCTGTTAACCACCGTGGGTGGAAAACCTCTGTTAAGGAAGAAGGAAGACATGTCAAGAGGAACTGTTTTTGAAAGTGGGATCATCAGAACAGATGCGACGGAGGAGAAGGAACTGAGAGAATGGAATGGAGTCCTTACAGGAAGCGGGGTGTGAGGAGCTGTAGTCGAGGTAGCTGTGGGAGTCGGTAGGCTTGTAATGAATATTGTTGGACAGTCTACCACCAGAAACAGAGAGGTCAAGGTAGGGAAGGGAAGTGTCAGAGATGGACCATGTGAAAATGATGGAGGGGTGGAAATTGGAAGCAAAATTAATAAATTTTTCCAGGTCCAGACGAGAGCATGAAGCAGCACCGAAGCAATCATCGATGTACCGGAGAAAGAGTTGTGAGGGGGTGGTATTAACATAACTGTTTCCACCCCTTTCTTGCAACTTAGAATTTTGCTTCTCATTATGCATACTTATCATTGTCTTAAATGTTAAAAGGTCTCAGTTCACAGTATCAAATATCGATCATCTTTACCTGTAAACAGGTAGGGTATCAGCCTTCGCTTAGTGATGGCAATTTCGACTCGGAGCCAAAAGGTTATGTGTTGAAATCCCCCTCAAGAGATTGGAGCACACGATTGTTGAGGGGGTCCTGCATTGTTGGAGGTGTTGTTTTCAGATGAGATCTTTAAAAAAACGAAGCTCCATCTGCCACTAATGTAGAAGAGATCCCATATCTTTATTTCAAAGAGCTGCAGCGGAGTTTTCTACTTGTTGTCCTGTCCAATGCATTTATTCTTTAACCAATATCATTAAAACTGACTATTTTGTCATTATCACATTGGTGTTTGTGGGACCTTACTGTGTGCTAAGTGGATGCTGTATTTCCTACATTACAACACCAACTACACTTCAAAAATACTTAATTGGCTGTGAAGCACTTTAGACCATCCTGAGGCCATGAAGGACATTATACAAATATAATTTATTTTTTATTAATTTGACAAAATTAAGTGATTAAGGTTCTGCTATGACCTTTGACAACTACACTGGGCTTCTAGCATCACCCAGACATTATTGTATCAGGGCCAAGTGTTGAGGTACATTTAGGGGAGATGGTGGTGTAGTGATAATGTCACTAGACTAGTAATCCAGAGGCCCAGGCTAATGCTTTGGGGGCGTGGGTTTGAATCCCACCACGGCAGCTGGTGGAATTTAAATTCAGTTAATAAATCTGGAATATAAAGCAATTCGCAGTAATGATGACCATGACAACTATCAGTGATTGTTGTTCAAAACCCATCTGGTTCACTAACGTCCTTTAAGGAAGGAAATCTGCTGTTTCTACCTGGCCTGGCCTACATGTGACTCCTGGCCCACAGCAATGTAGTTGACTCTTACTGTGGAATGGCCTAGCAAGCTACTCAGCTCAGAGGGCAGTTAGGGCTGGGCAACAAATGCTAGCTTTGCCAGGGACACCCACCTCCCACAAAAGGGAAAAAATACATTTTTTAAAAAGCGAAAGTCTGAATGTGGCCGAGAGTCACATGTAGGCCAGGCTGGGTAGGAAACAGCAGATTTCCTTCCTTAGAGCACATTAGTTGACCAGATTGGTTTTGAACTGAATTTCATTGTTTGTTACAAAGTACCACGCGCTCAGGCTTTTCAAATAGAATTGAAAGGAATTGCACCAGCATTTTGACTAATAAATATCTCAATTTTCTGTGCCCAGTTATTATCAGTTCTCTCGTGTTTTTTTTTTACTTGCTAATTATTGGTCCCAATATTTGGGTTAGCAGGGAAATGCCTTTGTTTACTGGTAATCTCAGTATCATTGAATGGTTACAGCAGAGAATGAGGCCATTTGGCTTGTCATGTGTGTGCTGACAAGAGCAAATCAGCTGGTCCCAATCCTGCCTTTTCCTTTTGGCACAACAAATTATTTACTCTTTAGATAATTATCCAATTCTCTTTTGAAAGCCATAATTGGATCTGCCTCCACCACACGCTTTCCAGGGCCTGATCACTCCCTGCGCAATAAGGTTTTTCCTCGTGTTGTGTGTGGTTATTTTGCAGATTCATCTTACGTGTATCATCTGGTTCTTGATCCCTCTACCATTGGGAATAGATTCTCCCTAACTATTCCGTCCTGACTCCTCAGGATTTTGAACATCTCTATCAAGTATCCTCTCAACTTTCTCAGTTCTAAGGAGAACAACCCCAGCTTTTCCAATCTATCCACATAACTGAAGTCCCTCATCCTTATATCCATTCTCATAAACCCTACCCTAAACCACATCCTTCCTAAAGTCCAGTGCTCAGAATTGGACACAATACTCCAGTTGAGGCTGAACCAGTATTTTATAAAAGTTCACAATAACTTCCTTGCTTTTGTAATTTATCCTTTTGTTTATAATGCTCACGATCGCAAATGCCTTACTGACCACTTTTTCAATCTGCCCTGCTACCTTCAATGATCTGGGGACTATACTCCCAGTCGCTCTGCTCCTGAACCCCCTTTAGAGTTGTACCCTTGATTTTATATTGCTATTCCTTGTTCTTCCTACCAAAATGTATCACTTCACACTTTTCTGCATTAAGTTTCATCTGTCACATGTTTGCCATTCAACCATCCTATGTTCTCTTGAAGTTCATCGCTGTCCTCTTCACAATTCACAGTACTTCCAAGTTTTGTGTCATCTGCAAATTTTGAAATTGTGAAATTTGGCTTTGCCCACCTAAGTTTAGGTCATTAGTATGATCAAGAAAAGCAGTGGTCCTGATGCTGACCCCTGGAAAACCCCACTTTATCTAATCCAAAAACACACATTCACCACTTGTCACCCAGCCAAGTTTGAATCCATGTTGCCACTGTTCCTTTTGGTCCATGGGTTTCAACTTTGCTGACAAACCTGTTATGTGGCACTTTATCAAATGCCTGTTGGAAGTCCATGTAGACCACATCAATCTCATTACCTTCATCAACCCTCTTTATTATCTCATTAAAAAACTCCATCAAGCTAGTCAAACATAATTTGCCTTTAACAAATTTGTGCTGGCTTCCCTTAATTAATCTACACTTGCTCGAGTGACTGTTAATTTTATCCCGGATTATTGGGCAGAATTCTACCCCTCGCCGGTGGGGAGGGGGGGGTGGGGGGGGGTTGCAGAGAGAGTTGGGGGCAGGCGCGAACCCGATCATCACCCCCGATCGGGGAATGCACCGCCATTTTATGTGGGTGGGCCAATGAAGGCCTGCCCAGCATGACGCGCGCCTGGAAGTGCTGTGCGCTCCCTGTACGGGCGGGGGAGGGGGGTGGTTCCCTGAGTCGTTCCTTGCGCTGTTTCACGCATGCGGGTAAAGGAGTGCAGAGATCTCCTTGAGGCACAAAGATAGGTTTGACATGTGTAAATTTAAATGAAGAGAAATAAAAACTTTTAAAACATGTTCCCTCATGTGACACTGTCACATGAGCTGGGACATGTGAAAGAATTATTTTTAAAATTTTTATTGACTTTTGAAACATTTGATGAAACCTCATCCGGCCCGTGGATGAGGTTCCATGAAAAATGCGAAGGCCGCCTGGGCTCTTCGCCTGCCCCCCCCTCGCCAGCCTTAAGGTTGGTCGGGCAGCTCAGCTAATTGAAGTATTTGCTGTTTAACTGGCTTTAACAGGCCTTTGACAGTTCGGCGGATCCGACTCAGCTGCGCTCCCACCGAACTGAAAACCTAAATGACATCCGGTGATGTCGGGACACCCACCCAATGTCACCGCGCGTCATTTTACACGTCGGCTAGCGGGCCCGACCCCCAACTGCCAGCCGGAGAATTCTGCCCATTGTTTCGAAAAGCTTTCTCACCACCAAGGTTAAACCTGTAGTCGCTGGATTTATTCTTCTGCCCTTCTTTGAACAACATTGCAATTCTCCAATCCCTTGGCACCACTTCGGTATTTAAGGATTGGAAGGTTATGGCTAATGTCTCTGCGTCTCATGTAGTCCTGGTGATTTATCAACATTAGGTACAGCCAGCTCTTCTAATATCTTCTTGTCAGCCCAATGTTTCAGCTACCTTCTTTTCACCACGCCTTGGTAAAGATAGATGCAAAGTACTCATCTAATCTTCACTGACTTTGGTTATTAAAATGCGGCTTTGGTTAGATAGCCATTAATTAAAGAGCTCTATGGGAGTGCCCTCAAAAAACTCTCGTGGTGAAAATTGACATCTGTCGTGAGCTTGTGGTGAACTATTGGTGAGTTGTTTACACTGATTAATTTTTTTTATTCATTCATGGGCTATGGGCGTCACCAGAATTTATTGCCCATTCCTAATTGTCCTTGAGAAGGTGGTGGTGAGCTATCTTCTTGAACCGCTGCAGTCCATGTGGTATGGGTACACCCACGGTGCTTTTAGGGAGGGAGTTCCAGGATTTTGAGAAGTGGCAATGAAGGAACAGCAATATATTTCCAAGTCAGGATGGTATGTGGCTTGAAGGGGAACTTCCAGGCGGTGGTGTTCCCATGTATCTGCTGCCCTTGTCCTTCTAGGTGGTAACGGTCATGGGTTTGGAAGGTTCTGTCTAAGGAGCCTTGGTGAGTTGCCGCAGTACATCTCGCAGATGGTACACACACTGCTGCCACTGTGCATCGGTGGTGGAGGGAGTGAATGTTTATGGATGTGGTGCCAATCAAGTGGGCTGCTTTGTCCTGGATGGTGTCCAGCTTCTTGAGTGTTGTTAGAGCTGCATTTATCCAGGCAAGTGGGGTAACACTCACATTTGCAGATTCTTAAGAATCCCAGCAAAGTTGGGTGTTAATGGACTATTGCAAGTTCCCTGTCACTAAACACATTGCGAGTACAATGAAATAATTATACACAGAATATATAAGGTATACCTTGGCTCACTTATTAACATTCCAGCCTCTAAACTGGAAGGTCCTAGGTTCAAGTCCCACTCCAGGAATGTGTAGTATTGAGGCAGCTGAATACTATATTGATGAGCTTGCATCCAGTATAAGTGGAGCAGCTCGAAAAGCAATTATAGTACCTTTAATGCTGTAACTGAACTGAGGCCGAAGAAGGAAACATTAGGACAGCTTTTACATTTTAAGGAGGGTCTTAATTGAGGAAAAGTGGAAAGATGGAGCGGGTCTAAGAGGGAATTCCAGAGTTCAGAGACTCACTTGTGGAAGGCAAGGCTGCCAAGGTTGGAGGAAAGTGCTATATATATGGTCTGTCCACTAAACCGTCCTCATTAATTCTGTGCACTGAATTACAGCATCAGTTCTCAAGATAACCAAGGCATTACCTAAAAGGTCTTCCAAATGAGGTGAACCTGCATTTTATAACGAGGAGTGTGTGTCAATCTTCCAGCATTAGAACACAGTTAGTACTCTTGGACTGTGAGATGTCCTTCACTCTGCAGCAGATTGCTGTAAAGTGAATGAAGCCTCTTAATACGTGTGCTCATCTCTTGTCTTAAGCCTCATCACAAACTGATCAAGTTTGGCATGCGGGCTGTGGTTTCCTTCAGACTGAAAGTGCATAGGGATTGGAATCCAGCCCGTCTGTAACTGAACAACTCAAACCACTGTAATTCACAGCCAGCTCTTGTTGGATATTTCTGGGTTACAAGCCAAACATTCCTGGATAAGGGATGAATTGTGAGAGCACTTGTGAATAAAAGTGGCTATGTAGAAGCTGATGTAATTTTCACGTAGGTGTTTCATTTCAAAGAAAATGATTTTATTATGGCCACTGGCATTTGTAATACCCCATTTTGCCTGTGTTTACATGCAGGATTTTTTTTCAATTACAAGCCAGAAATTCCAAGCAACAATGTCGCTTTGAACTGGCACTAAGAGGTGGGAGTTTTGCCCTGAACTAAAACTATCGCGAAACAGCTCTGCAATTTTATGGTAAATCTACAAGAAATTAGAGTAACCAGCGGTATGTGCGTGGAACTTGTTATTTAGGTTTATCCTACATTTTTCATTTTATTGGTACATATTTTGTATCAGGTCATCTCATCCACCCAGTCTGAGTGGTTATTTGGCAGCAACCTAATTACAGTTTTGATTTGTGCATGTATATAATTTACATTCTTCCTTAGGAAACTGAACTTGCAAACAAAATAGCTACCTGTTGACATTATTTTATAATGATGGGCTTGACTTTTAAGCTATTTCAACTTATGAAACGAATGTCAGTCATGTTAAAATCCAACTTTTTCCCATCTCTCCCCAAGAAATCAGCTCAATCCAAAGATGCCCACAGCCCTCAGATACTCTCACCCAAGCACTTGAGTGTTGACTGTGAACATGGGCAGCCTATTCTATCTTGAGGGGGTTCCTCAGAAGGGCCCAATTTTGTCTCCACCCAGTGTTTACACACAAAACGCACATACGCTCCATCGCTACAAAGTGATCAGTAATAGGAACCACAGTTGACTTCTCCCCACAGCCCAAGGGTACCGGTGTCAGTTGTGGCCTGTTTAGCTTGCCAGGCAATGCGTTTGTCACCTATCCACTGTGAGCTGAATCCTTAGCCTTACATGGGGTGGAATCTTCTGGCCCCGCCAGCAGTGGGAAATTTGCAAGGCTGAGGAACTTGATTCAGCGAGAGGCCAGAAATCAGTTTCCTGACATCAGGATGAACTGTAGGAATTCTGTTCTCAGGACTTTAAAGGCAGGTCGAGCTTCCCGACAAACAATGTCGAGAAGCCCTTTGCATTTATTAGCCTGTCATGCCTGCTCATTAAAAGGCCAGCTCGCCAGAATTATGCTCCCCCTCCAAATTAACTTCTCCGTCAGTCAGAAATTAAAATGTTCACTTTTACGACTGTATGTAAGTGACGTGCATCACTTTTTTCGCAGTTTTGAGGTCAGTAGCCGCTCTTTTCAACTTCTTGGGGACTGATCATATCTCGACTCACATCCAGGGCTGGTAGCAAAACCTGTGCCAAAGCTGGAAACGGGAGGCAGGGAAAGGGTGGGTGGTGGTGGGGGAGGGAGGGAGGGTAAAGACCATTGGGAAAGATGGGGTGAAGACCGTCCGGGGAAAGGGGGAGGCAGCAATGGAATGTGAGGGTGCAGCAACATTTGATGGAGGGGGAAGGGCCCTTCTCGATGGGCCTGAGGGTCCTGTGGCAGGCTGGGGGAGGGGCTTTATGGATAAGGATGGTTGGAGAGAGTGAGTCCCAGAGGACAGGGTCAGTGCAGTCGACGTTGAGGTCCTGGGGGTTGAATTGAGGATACTGGGCAGAGGAGGGAAATGACACAGCCAGAGGGGGGAGTGGGATGCGATTGGATGGTAGGTCCAGGGTGATCGTCTGGTGGGTTAAGGTTTCATGAGGGTGCGATCTTGGAGGTGGGACTACACAGGTGCCTCAGATAATGGGAGGAGGCACGGTCAGGGTGGGCATGGGGATAGTAATGGGTGTCGACTCTGAGGGGAGGGATGGCATGTAGAAGTAGATAGTAATAGGATCCAGGGTAGCGGGGGAAGGTTGAAAGGTGACTGAGGGGAGAGGAATGGTGATATTGGGTGGGTCAAGGATGATGGGGGTGAGGGATGTCAGTGGGTGGCAAGGGCAGGGCAACAAGGTGGTGGAGCGAGTTTGAAAGGTGACGTGCACCATTTTAAAAATCTGATCTGGAGAATGCAGTTAGTTGGTAATGCGATCCCTCGAAATGGGAGGAGGGTCTTTGCGGGTGGATGGAGTTCAAGGTCAGTACAATTAGCCGACTGGAGGGACATCCTAATAATCATGAAGCAACTGGATGGGAATCATGCTCAGATGTCTTCTCTCTACGGTGAAGCCTACACAGAAGGAGGTTTGTTCCCAATTGTTAAGGGTGTCATAACATCCAGATCCCAGGGAGGTGTGGAGCGGCTGTTCATTCTGTGCCATTTACCATCTGCTGCTGTCAGAGGCAGGAGTGAAGGGAGTTAGATGCCACCAAGGGGAACAGCCAACTCGCGACTCCAAATTTCCATCTTCTTCGGTGAATGGTCATGCCTGACAAGGGCTCATGTGGTTAGTCTTTCTATGACGCCAAGACAATGGTCTCTCGATGGAACCAGGAGGGTGATGGAGGCAAGCTGAATAGTGTCAGAATTAGGCTTCTTGCACAGGGCTCTCATCACCCTGGTCAAAGAGCAATGTCTCCATGCGCGGCCACGTATGAACAAGAGCAACACCCATCTCTGGTCCTCCAGGATGTACTTCAGCTGCAAGGGTGGGGTGCAGATGCCATGTTGAGATGACAGCCAGGCACAGGGCTCAGCACAGGCTTGCTGTATCTGAGATGGAGGCAAACATGTAAAGAATATACTCACGAAATTCATAACTTCAATGCGTTCACAGATCCACTGAGGCCTAGATGAAGCAGGCTCCAGGCAACCCTGCCTTCGTGCTGGCTCTCATACAGATGAGGAGAAGGAAGGACTGGCGCAGGTTGGCACAGGGCAGGAGGAGCAACAGCCTGGGCAGCAAGAGGCAGTGGTACCTCAAGAATGTCAGGATGCTGGCGAACGGGGTCCATTGCAACGGCCAACATTGGCCCAACCGCCAGTGTATCGCAGGTGATGCAGTTATCTTCAGATGAGCAAAAGACAAACCAGATGCACCATTGGATGTCCCAGATGTGACTGCTAACCTCTGTCAGCCACAAGGGAATCCCATGCATTGAAGGTCATCTTAAACTTCTTCGCCAGTGGCTGCTGCCAGGGCGCTACTGGAGACCTGTGTAGCATCTCCCCGTCAGCGACACACAAGTGCATCCAGGAGGTGACAGCTACCCTGTGCACGAGAGCACATAAATTGTCCAATTCCGCCTGGATCTGAAAGTCAGGCTGCAAGAGTGTTGGGATTTGCAGCAATCTCAGATTTACCTCAAGTGCAGGGCACTATTGACTGCACACGTGACCTTGAAAGTTCCCTGGCAACAGCCAATCACATTCATCAACAGAAAAAGGCTTCCACTTGTTGAATGTGCAGCCCATATGTGCTCACAGAGGGTAAATCCTGCCCGCTTGTGTTTGGTTCCCAGGGAGCTCTCACGACACCTTCATTGTGACCCACTCCCAAGTATCATAAGTTTTTGAAGGACCTCGGTGATTGCAGGGCTGGCTCCCTGGGGGACAAGGAATATCCCAAGAAGACTTGGCCGATGTGATTCTCAGAGTGCTATCGAAGAGATCTACAATGACCCACATGCCTCCACCAGGTCCATGACTGAACAGACAATAGGCCTCCTAAAGGTGAGTTTCGGGGGTTTGGATCGCTCAGGCAGGGATTGCCAATACTCATCACAATGTCCACAATCATCGTTGCCTGGTGTGCCCTGCACAGCCCCGTGCTGTAAAAGGGGGACGTCTTGCCTGTGGGAGACAGGGAGAACTGAGATATTGCCTCTGACGATGAGGACGGTGAAGGGGATGGAGCTGACGAGAGCCAGGCTGTCGGTGATTACGTGCAGACAGGCCCGTGCCAGTCTGACACCTACCAGATTCCAGGCAGAGTAGCTGCTGACACATTCCTTCAACTTTTTGCTTTTCTATCCTCTGCTGGCTGGAAGACCCCAGCACCTTATTGGTTACAGACATTACACTTTGCCCTAATGTACCTTGATTTATGATAAGCTGAATTAAATTGCACTAGTTACCATCTACCCTTCTGGTGGTTTGATCTTTTGCATATGCCAAACTATGCTAATATGCAGAGCCCTAGCGCTAAATGTGCGCATTGAAAGCTGAACAGCACTCTGTTCTCCCACGACCTTGGGAACCTGTAAATGGAATTATGATTTTACCCATGCCCTTACAAAGTCCGTGTGCATGGCAACCTGGAAGCAATCTCAAACTGAACCTCAGCAGGGATGCACTCATGTCAACCTCACATCTGCTCCCAAAGTGGGGGCCAAACTGGAAGAGAGCTTGTTCAGGCAGAACCAGATAGATGGGTATACAGGGAGGAGCAGCATGAGAACAGCATTTGGCCCTTCGAGATTGCCCCTCCATGCAGATTGATCATGTTCCTGTCCCCACCCCCAATCCACACTCACTCATAGTAAACCCATATACATTGACATTGTTATCATGCCAAGAAGTTTCCAAGTAACTTTGGAGGCCAGTCACTGGGAGTGCCTCACCTGCACTCTGGGTTTCTGAGGTGCAACCACTCCGGACGCTCCAAACTCAGAGACCCCTCTAAGTCTCAGTCCTAGATGGCCTTAACATTAGTATGAGACTGTGATCCGTCATTGTGGACACTGCAGTCAAGGTAAACTTCTTTCCTGCATTGTCGCTGCAGAGGCCTGTTAGAGTTGCTGATGCTTTGCATGGATAGCCTCACAGTCCTTGGCACAGTCCAGTATATAGGCCCATCCTACTCTACCTCTCTCCTCGTGTACTAAAACCCAGCCCTTCAATGATGTCCAAAGCATTTTGGTTGCAAACCCTTTATGCGATGTCTACTCCCATTGTTAATAAGGAGATGAGCAGGCCACACAAATCTCCATGCGAGATCTGACCAAGGCTTCAGTCAACTGCACACACACCTTTTAAATCCTATGCTTAAGTCCCTTTTGCAGTCAAGGTTAATGTGCCCATTGTCTCTTTACTCACTGCCTTCACCTGCATGTTAGCTCAAAATGACAAATCACCAAAGAAGGTTGTTGATTGATCGTGCCCACCACAGTTTTCTCCAGACATGTAGGGCTGCCTCTAGTTTGCTACTGTTAAAGCTTCATTCTGAAACTGCATCTACAGTTTCTTCACCACTCACCAAGCAGATTTAACACCCCTCAAGTACTCCTGGCATCCACCCACATCTGACATCAGGGCAACAGCTGTAGGAGGTGCAATGATCTCAATGAACACATTTTCAGAGGTCAGAACATGGTGAGCTGCAAGTAATGACTTGCACGACGTGTGGCCAAGCAACACACTCACAACTGATGGCCAGTGTTTAATCATGCACGTGTGGGACTATTGAGTAATCACTGTGTTGATAATGTGAGAGAAGTGAATCTATGGGAGTTCATGTTCAGACTCTGATGGGAGCCCACATTCCAGATCCTTAAATGCTTGCAACCATTGAAATAACTAACAGCAAGATGGAATCCAGGAGACTTCCAAATAGTGCAAATGAACATATATTTACAAGTGCCAAAACTATACACAATGATTGTACACCAGTGCCACCTCTGTGCCTTCAATATCTCTTAATCTTTCATTGCTTACTGCTACATCTAGGTGTAGCCCCTACAATTGCAGCTGAACTGATATGCCCTGTAGACTGTGAGGACTTTGGCAGGTATCCTCTAATAGCCTGAGGCCTAGAGGGCCCCCATCTGCTAAGAGTCTCCTGCTCAGGTGAGGTGCACCCTCCTTGTCCTGACCTGATGGAGGCAATGGGGTCACTGGCAGAGGGGAGGTGGAGCAGCAGGGCACCCTTGGAGTGCCTGGCTGGCATTCCTCCTCCCTGACTTCTTGAGCAGAAGGGGCACCGACAAGAAGGTTGAGATGTCCTGTGCTGCACTGCACCAATGCCTGGAGCAAGTGAGTGCAGGTCTGAGAGCATATCTGGCAGCCACTGTCCATTCTGCTGGATCTGGGTCTCCAAGGCAACTCTTTCCATGGAGGCAGTCAAGCTCTCGCATGCCAGAGCCATGACATCAGGCAGAACGTGGATGGACTTCTCCAGCCTTTGGTCCAGTCTGCGAATGGCCTCTGGCATCTCTGCCTGATGTTCCCCTGCCTGGCTCTGCATCTCCAACATGTCTCTAATGGCCAGGTCCTGAGTCTCATCAGCTGCACGGGGCTGAGCAGGGGCCTGGTCTTCAGCAGACCTGTGAATGTCAGAGACTTCAGCTATCACTCACTCTGCTAGCTGTGGACCCATGTCAGTCACATGCTCACCAGATTGTGACCCAAGATTGGTCCCACACAGGTGCATGTTTCTGCAGTGGTGGAGGGTGCAGGTGAATGCCATGATGGTGCATCCTCTGAGGATTTTGAGGCATTCTCCTCTGAGATGGGGTTAAGGCTGGGGATGGGGATGGTGCTGGGGATAGGGTTGGGGCTGGGGCTGGGGATGGTGTTGGGGATGGGGTTGGGGATGGGGTTGGGGATGGGGCTGGGGCTCGGGATGGAGTTGGGGTTGGGGATGGGGATGGGGCTGGGGATGGAGTTAGGGACGGGGTTGCGGTTAGGGATGGGGTTGGGGACTGGCCTGGGAATGGGGATGGGGTTAGGGATGGGGTTGGGGTTGGAGCTGGGGATGGGGTTGGGGATGGAGTTGGGGCTGGGGATGGGGTTGGGGTTGGGGATGGGGTTGGGGTTGGGGATGGGGTTGGGGATGGGGATAGGGCTGGGGATGGGGTTGGGGATGGAGTTGGGGCTGGGGATGGGGTTGGGGTTGGGGCTGGGGATGGGGTTGGGGTGGGGGATGGGGTTGGGGATGGGGATGGGGATGGGGTTGGGGTGGGGGATGGGGTTGGGGATGGGGTTGGGGTGGGGGATGGGGTTGGGGATGGGAATGCTGTTGGGGATGGGGATGGGGTTGGGGATGGGGACGGGGTTGGAGATGGGAATGGAGTTGGGTATGGGGACGGGAATGGAGTTGGGGATGGGGACGGGGATGGGGACGGGGTTGGGGTTGGGGATGGGGCTGGGGATGGGGTTGGGGATGGGGATGCGGTTGGTGATGGGGTTGAGGTTGGGGATGGGGATGGGATTGGGGATGGGATTGGGGATTGGGGATGGGGATGGGATTGGGGATGGGGACTGGGTTGGGGATGGGGACGGGGTTGGGGATGGCGACGGGGTTGGGGATAGGGATGGAGTTGGGGATGGAGTTGGGGATGGGGTTGGGGATGGGATTGGGGATGGGGTTGGGTTTGGGGATGGGGCTGGGGATGGGGTTAAGGATGGGGATGCGGTTGGTGATGGGGATGGGATTGGGGATGGGGATGGGATTGGGGATGGGGATGGGGTTGGGGATGGGGACGGGATTGGTGATGGGTACGGGGTTGGGGACGGGGACGGGGATGGGGACGGGGATGGGGATGGGGTTGGGGTTGGGGATGGGGATGGGATTGGGGATGGGGACGGGGATGGGGACGGGGATGGGGATGGGGTTGGGGTTGGGGATGGGGACGGGGATGGGGATGGGGTTGGGGATAGGGATGGAGTTGGGGTTGGGGATGGGGTTGGGGTTGGGGATGGGGACGGGGTTGGGGTTGGGGATGGGGTTGGGGACGGGGATGGGGTTGGGGATGGGGTTGGGGTTGAGGTTGCGGATGGGGCTTTGGCTGGTGTAAGTTGAGGGCACCCTGTTTCAAGCTGGTACCTGGAATGGAGAAAAGAAAGATTTAGTGATTGACTAAGCAGGCTCCTTAATTAAATCAATCACTCACTCAATGGGTGCAAGTGTAGACTGGAGGCAGCCCCACTGGGTTCCTGGGGGAGTCCTATCTCGCCCTCAGTGGAGGAATGGACCTGATCTTCCTCAGCTAGCTCTGCAGCCAGCTCCTCGAAAGGGATGAAGATTCAAACGTCTGGAATTCCACTACCATTCTGGGAGAACTTGCACTTGCTGTAGGTGTTCTTCTCCTGCAGAAATACAGAAGGGTTGATTGTCATCCCAATGGTTGCATGAGCAGTTTAAGAGCATATATGCCTGTGGCAGCTGCTGAGCCCTCCACAGTAAGTGATTAAGAATCAGGATGTCCTGCAACTAATATGAGTTTGAGAGCATGAGGTGGCTGGCACACGTTCACTGAACTGTGGAGCCACACGGTGTTTTTGTGTTTCTGTGACATCCTGGATGAGTAATCTGGACCTCCTGGCCTGCAATGAGTGAATGGATGTCTGCAGCCCCTTAAATATGGTGCCTGGACCTTTGACCTCATGAGCTAATGGCAGGGAGGGCAACTTCCTGCCCACCCTCACCAAAAGATTCACCGTGCTCCACACAGATGCAGAAGTAATGAGTTGAACAGCGCAAGACTGTGCATGTTCAGCTATCCCACCCTCCGGCAGGAATCACTCCGACTTCCACTCCCACCACCAAACTTAGATTTCAGAACAGAAAATTCCAACGGAGTCTTACATAGTTATAAAGATGCAGGAGCAAATTTGCTTAAGGTATAAATCCATAGTTGTTCTGAATTTGCAATGTGCAAACTATAAAGCACCAAATGCTTTTCAAATGTGTTCTAGCTGGCATTAAACTAATACCAGTCGGAAAATCTAGGCTGAGAACTCTCTAGGGAAAAACAGTGAACACTCCTCCAAACTTCCCAGAGTTTGGGAATGGAAATGTAGGTGACAGCATTGACATCCATTAAGATCAATAGAGTTGCTGTTCAAACTCTTCAAACAACCAGAGAAAAAAAGAGGCTACTTTTCTCACAGAAGTGCACAGTGAATTAATAAGTCTGCAACAATGCCTCTTGATTCGTTGTCTGATCCCCATTCATTTGGGTCACAATCTGAATCTGATTGGTAAGTGTTCATCCTGAGCCAGTTTATCCACTAGAAATCAACAAATGGCCTGCCTTGGATATGCATCTTTGAGATCAGGTCAAATGAAAATGTTAACATCAAAATAGATTAACCAGCCCTGATGTTGTAGCCAGATCTATAATTACAATAAGAAATAGTAGTTAAAATGCATGCATGGAGTAAATAAACCTGTTGTTGAGCATCATTTGTGCTGAATGAAGGTATTTTTACAATAGCCCTTAATTAGGCTGCAGTGCAGTCAGCTATGTTACAAAGTTATGTTGCCCCTAGAAGCAGCTAAACTAGGTCCACAGTTCTTTAGCTGCTTTTAACTAGATTCTATGTGCAAAGTAGCCACAAAGTGATTCCTCGCATTTCTGGCTTCCTTATTCCTGCAACAAGGCTTGTAACCCTGTTTTTCTGTGATAATGGATTTAGGTTTAGTGAAGTATACACTGGGCTACTATAAAAGTCAAACATAAAAACAGCTCAAGATTGATGCTCTAGAATCTGTCCTATAATATAACTGGGACAGGGGGAAAGAGTTTGTTACTCCAGCAGCCAAAAGCATCTCCTGCTATAAGTGGCTTTGCAATATAAACAAATTACAAGCTACAAACTTACACCAAGTTAAATAAATGGGCCTTTGTGTGAGATCTTTACATGCTACCGTATGCCTGAAAGGTCCATTTGAGTCAAACATGGCTAATGCAAGCAAGTAATGTCTTTTCCTTCCAACCATCTTCTGTTCCCTGTCTCAACCTCACCCTTCGGTTTACTGTCTGGGCAGAGTGGTTTCCATTATGCTGCATTCCTCACCTTTAACATTCAATGATGGACACCACTCTCCACAGTATGGACGGTCAGAGTGTAAATATTCAGGAAACAGTCCTTTACAGTGGCTTTTGCGCAACAGGCAGCCTTAAACTGAGGCTGCATTTGGAATTAGGGTGTAGTCATTTCCACCAAACATATCCCAAGGTGCAGTTAACAAAAGGAAGTCTGCCACCTGCAGTTGGCAACACTCATAACAAGTGTAAAGGCATTTGCTCTTACTATGGTCCATCTGGCTGTGAGATTTTCAAGTACGTGGGCTAGGATTTTGTCAGGGTGACAGGGGTTCACCCATCAGTCAAAGAACTGGTGGGGACCCTCCGTCAGTACTGTAGGGGGAGACATGATACAATCAAATGCCTTTCAGACACTTAATTGGCCACTGTTGGGCCATCCCTGTGATTGAGATCCCCAGCAGCTGGAGTCCTGTTTGCCAAGAGCTACCAGTCAATCAGAAGCCGGTAGTTCCTTATGCTGCCTAATCCAGCGGGTACTGCTGGCAGCACTACACCGAGGCCCAGGATCGTGGAGGGAGCCCAGGCCATAGGTAAATGAATGTGAGACGCAATGACCATCTCCAACAAGAGAGATTCTAACCATTGCCCCTTGACGTTCAATGGCATTGTCATCACTGAATCCCCCACTATCAACATCCTGGGGTTACCATTGACCAGAAACTGAACTGGACTACCCATATCAAAATTGTGGCTACAAGAGCAGGTCAGAGTCTAGGAATCTTGTGGAGACTAACCCACCTCCTGACTCCCCAAAGCTTGTCCACCATCTACAATGCACATGTCAGGAGTGTGATGGAATACTCCCCATTTGTCTGAATGAGTGCAGCTCTCACAACATTCAAGAAGCTTGACACCATCCAGGACAAAGCAGCCCACTTGATTGGCACCACATCTACAAACATTCACTCCCTCCACCACCGATGCCCAGTAGCAGCAGTGTGTACCATCTACAAGATGCATTGCAGGAATTTGCCAAAGCTCCTTAGACAGTACCTTCCAAAACCCATGATCACAACCATCTAGAAGTACAAGGGCAGCAGACACATGGGAACACCACCACCTGGAAGTTCCCCTCCAAGTCACTCACTATTCTGACTTGGAAATATATCGTTGTTCCTTCACTGTCACTGGGTCAAAATCCTGGAACTCCCTCCCTAACAGCACTGTGGGTATACCTACACCACATGGACTGCAGCGGTTCAAGAAGGCAGCTCAACACCACCTTCTCAAGGGCAACTAGGGATGGACAATAAATGCTGGCCCAGCCAGTGACATCCACATTCCATAAATGAATAAAAAAAAAAGGATGTTAGAGTATGGAGGGAGGACATTGGGTGTCTGAGGCAAGGACACAAAGTGCATTTTAGCGTGGGACCCCCCACCACCACCCCTTCCCCCACCACCTGGGGGGCTGCTGGCAAACTGGCCAGGTTTTGCCGTGTTTGCTCTCTGAAGGTGTGGAAGGTCCCGTCACCATTATATTGCAGTGAGCTCAGGGATAATAAGTCTCGATTGAGCTTAATGGATATTCTGCCTTCGGCTGCCAGGAATTCCACACCAGTCCCTTCCAGCCTCCAACTTAATCGGGGGAGGTTTTTCCGGCACCAGGAGACTGCCAAGGAGCCTCTGCCACAAGTCAGCGGACCTGGCAGCCATGGTTCCCTCTGCGATGAGCTGTATTAAGTCCAGCCCATAGGAACAGGAGCAGTTCATTCAGCTCCTCAAGGCTGCTCCCTCATTCAATAAAATCATGGATGATCTATACCTGAACTCTAATTACCTGCCATTGCTCAATCTCTCTTACTATCCACAAAATTTTACCGATTTCAGTTTTGAGCATTCCAAATGACCCAGCACTAACAACATTTTGGGGGGACAAAGTTCCAGATTTCAACAGCTGTTTGTTAAAAAACATCTTCCTGATTGTGTTTCTGAATGGCCTGGTTCCAATTTTAAGATTATTCCCTTTTGTTTCGGATTCTCCTACCAGAGGAAATAGGTTACTTGTATCCTTTTATCATTTTGTAACCATCTTGATGACATCACCCCTCAATCTTCCAGATTTAAGGGAATGTAAAGGACATTTAAAAAAACGTGTCCTCATAATTTAATCCTTTAAACCTTGGTATCATTCTGGTGAATCTGTGCTGTACCAATAGTCTTGCTTTCAGTCATAAAAAAGTCCTAGAAGTGCCTGGATTTACTAGTATGATGCAAGTCTCTCGCGAGTCTCCATCTGAATGGAAGAGAGTGATTTGCTCTTTGCTAATCTTATCATCAAACACTGGGGTCACTGTTTGAAATCGGAGGTTTGCACTGAGCTGCTATCAACAGACTGATGCCAACTAATCACTTGGTAACACCTGGTAAAACTTTTATGCTTAAAATAGCGTGGTCAACAGCAACTACATAACTCCCCATCGTCGGCTGCGCTCGTATATGTTATAAAAAAGGCCTGAATTATGTTATCCTGAAAAAAGCAGAACAGCAGGTTTTCTTGGGTGTAGTGAGCCGCCTCTGTTTAAAAGAGAGGAATCTGACTCAGTCATATTTTTTTATTTGGCAAATGGAAATCCTCCGTTTTCCACACAGAACAGAAGCGGTGGCATCCGATATACTAGCCGTGGAAATGATGGGTCTTATGTTTCAGTCCTGCTAGACCTGAATCAGGGAAATGATGCCTTCTGGTGCCTGAAATGACTGTGGAACACCGTTTCTATTAAAATCTCTGGGCAATCACACAGCTGGCGTTATAAAGAGGGAATTGCTGCCTGGAGCTGTCCTGCTGTATTACAAGAAAGAAATCATAATGATTTGTACTTAAAACTCCTAATGAAAGGCCTGGTTTCCATTATATTGTACAATTGAATTGGTATCCCTATAATAAATTAGCTATTAACACCTCTGATTACCCACACAGTACACTTCTACCCTGCAGTCAACATTTTACATACTAGCATAACATTAGCTATCTAAACTTTGGGAGATGGTAAGGGGGAGAGAGAGAGAGAAAGAAAACGCCTGTTTAGGAAACGAGTTGCAAGAATTCATGTGTTAATGACCTCTTCAGCATCTGTGGAGACATGTTAAATTATTCTGGCACAATGCTACAGACTTGCTGACATCACTGTTAATTGTGAAGTAAGATGATTACAGAGGGTCGTGGATAGACATTCATTCAGTCTTTGTGTGTGTGTGTGTGTGTGTGTATGTGTGTGTGTGTGTGTGTGTATGTGTGTGGAAAGGCTGTCAGTAACAGAAGGAAGTTTACTTTAGTTTCTGCAGTCTTTGTCTCTCCATAGTATCTCATAAACAGTCCCTGAGTCATCAGCAACCAGTGTTCAGGAGCAGATAAGGATAAGGGAAACATTCTTCAAGGAATGAGGTAAGACACACCAGGCCCACAGCCTGGGCAGCTATTCTGAGAAGTCCTTGTAAACCAGTAAAAGAATTTGGCTTTTACTACGGTATGTGCATTGCTGTTTTTACAGCATTTGTGATCACTGACTCAGTGCTATGTCACAGGATTGTGCTTGGGGTTTAAACATGATTACAGGGTTAAAGGCATTACAGAGTTAGCAGGGATTAAAGGCATTAATGCTGGTAAATTGATATTGTTTTATATGTGTGTGCAATATATGAATCTGCAGTATATTTAAAAGACAGGGCAGATTTATTTTCATAAAAAGCAGTTTCAGCATTAAAAAAGCATCAGGAAGACTAAGTAAGTCTTATCTTGTAGATCAAATTGAAATATAATTGACTGCAAGTAAAGGAATGGAACATCACTGGAAAGGCTTTGTGTGGAGACTTATCAGTTGCTGGAAGAGGAATACAAATATTCTGCGGTACTAGGAACAGGAAAAGTTTCTCTTCAAATGTCCTGCGATAGGTTTTATAAGTGTCCCCGGTGTGTTTGATGTGGGTTGGAAGGGTCTCTCTTCATGTTATTGTGGCTCAGAGGGAGTGGTGTAAGGTTCACTGCATGTGCTGGAGCCCAAAGGAAGTTGATAATGCTGGTTGCCATCTGGGGTTTGCTGGGCTTTTTTTCTTCCCCGGTGTGTTTTCCCGACGCCTTCATTTAAGGGGCTGGTAGGCTGGTGACAGCATGAATATGGATATTTCAGCAGTTACCGAGCAAGCAGAGAGTGGATCATATTCTGCGCAGGGGAGTCAGCTGCTCAGTCTTTCAGTGTGAAGGCTGCTTGCTGCTCGCTCAGCAAATCACAGGACTTAACAGGAAGAAAGGGGGGACTATTCAGTGGTCTTTCAGCTGTAAATAGTTAGTCACAGAAGGAATGCTTCACTGCCTCTGAAGGTAAGATTGCAAATTCTTCCTTTGGCTTTTAGTAGCAGATATGCAAAATGACGGCAATACCTTTTATAAAGTTCTGTGCTGAATGGATGCAAGAATTTGTACTGGTTGTCAAAAGTTGCTTAATTCTGAAATAATGCTTTGTAGCTTTTGAAAGGAGAGATTCTCTGAAAACTCATGTTGTCAGTCTGTGGAAGAACTGCAACTGCCTTTCCTCAGAGGTGCTTTAATTGTGCACAGAGCTGATTCTCTGCTTAATTGCATGTTGGTAATGACAGGGAGATTGGCAGATAGTGTGAGTGCAGAAGGGGTGTGGGGGGGCGGTGGGGGGGGGGGCATCCAGCCGATACTTGCCTTCCGCTCCTTGGGTTATTCTGCTCACTTTCTCAGCTGAAGGGGCGGTCTGCTGCTTACTGGGAGACGGTTTTGTTGGTTTTAAACTGAACTAACTTGCCACTGGGTGAGTTGCTGCATGTTCGCTTAGTGTCAGCAAGAGTCGCTGGGCATAGGCACCCAGCTGACTTGCCAGGTGGTCTGTTGTAAGACTAGACTGCACTCATGACTAAGTATTGGCAGAGATTTGGCCTTGAAATTAGAAGTTTAAGGAAGGAGTTCAGCTGGCAGTGTGAGGCACCACCCCTCATATGCACTTCTAGGGTTTCTACTCTGGGGCTTTGGACAAGAACAGAAAATTCGTAGCATTTATGGGCTGTCAGTTAGAATTTTGTAGCTGCTTATCTAACAAGCAAGAGCTCAGAAATCTTTTCCACTGAATGGAGGAGTCATAAAGTAAGCAATTCAGCAAGAGCAAAAGTGTAGTATTGCCTGGTTATGCAAATAAAGGACTTTAAACTGATGCTATTTTAAGCTGTTTTGTGCAAGCTAAAAAGTCAAACCTGCCTTTCTGAAAAAAAAGTACAGGTATCCAAAAGCCATGTAAACATAGTAGCTGTATGTGTACCGCATGTACTTATGTAATTCTGTGCAGACTTGCACTTAAGAGACAGACAATGATCCAAGTTAAATTTCAATTTCTAATAATTTCTCCTTTCATATACCAAATTTGTTTTTTTAACTCATTTTATGGGATGTGGGCATCGCTGGCTACGTCAGCATTTATTGCCCATCCCTAACTGCCCTTGAGAAGGTGGTAGCTGCCTTCTTGAACCACTGCAGTCCAAGTGGTGTAGAGAGGGAGTTCCAGGATTTTGACCCAACAACAGTGAAGGAAGGGCGATATATTTCCAAGTCAGGATGGTGAGTGGCTTGGAAGGGAACTTGCAGGTGGTGGCACTCCCATGCATCTGCTGCCCTTGTCCTTCTAGATGATAGAGGTTGTGGGCTTGGAAGGTTCTGTCAGAGGAGGCTTGGTGAGTTCCTGTAGTGTATCTTGTAAATGGTACACACTGCTACCGCTGTGCATTGTCGGTGGAGAGGGTGAATGTTTGTGGGTGGGGTGCCAATCAAGCAGGCTGCTTTGTCAAGCTTCTTGAATGTTGTTGGAGCTGCACTCGTCTGTTATTTTGTCAATAATATTAAAGCGCAGAAAGTTAGTTGTTTCCACATGGGACCTGAGTATCTGTAAAAGTGAGTGTGCTTGCAAGGGCAACTCTTCAGCCTAAGTATACTGTTTAATATTTATCATTTTTTTGCAAGTCTTGTGTATCCGGCTTCCCGATTTTTCAACTTCTCTCCTAAAGACACTAACCCTTGCTGGCTTGCCGTTTCGTGGTTGCTGAACCACCCTGCTGTACCATATGCAGGTGGAGCCATTATTCATGTGTGAGCATTGACAAAAACCATTTGACTGTCAGAGACATCACAGCTGAACCAGAATGTGTCTTCATTTGACATCCAATCATAAGTACTAGCAACCAAAATTGCTGATCAAGAGCAAAGAACCTCTTGCCCATCCTAGGTTAAGGGGACTGCAGTGAAATTGAAGGGCTTCCGATGTAAGAAAGCTGGCTCAGTCTTCAGTCTATCATCAGGTTAAACATGCCTGAATTTGCACTGGTGTTAAACCAAGCCTGGAGATGTGTAATTTTTACACCAATGTGCCTTTCAAAAACAATTATCAAAAGAAATGCATCACCCTCCATACCATGCATTTGTCTACCAGTATTTTTAATTTTGCTTTCTGAAGATTAAGGAGTAAATCTTACAAGTAAGATGGTAAGTAAATGGCGTGGGAAGTGTCTGGATACAGTAGATTGTTTGTGGAAGGAACATACATGATGATGTAAGTTGCATTATATTTAAGGCATGCCCAAGAACATATTAATTAATCTGTCACTAGGCCTATAAAAAGCCAGTCACTTGACAAGTTTCATTTAAATGTGACTTCAGTGAACCAAAACAATTGTCTAGCTATCTGATTTCACTTCAGAAATGCAAACTCCAGAAATGCAAACTCACACTATCCAAACTAACAAAGACTTTTTCCCCATTGTCCAGGTAAATGTGCAGCAAAATATATTATACACTTAATAAATAATATAGTTCATAGAGTAAGTATTTATTTATTCTTCAAAATAGCCAAGGACTTTAGCACTTACTGTTATGAGGTGATCGTTGCCAAGGGTTTCCTCACACTTATGCTAAAGCCTGAATTTGTTAACTATCACACTGTCCTGTTGGCTTCTCAAATACCTATCAAGTGTCCCTACTGAAACCTGTTTGAAGCCGAGTTCGTAAAGTGCAACAAAGGAATATGTTGTTCAGGAGCCAACAGGTGAGAGAGTGTAACCTGAGCGCCTGTGGGTATTGGAACAAGGTTTCCTGCTGACACTGCCTTACAGTCTGAAAAAAAGAGGACTCCGAATAGTGTAAAAACTGTACTATCCATCTGAAAATTTTAGTTCCATGAACCCATTCAAATAAAACTATCTGAATACAATGAATGTTTTTGTGTTGGCTGGTCCACAACCATAAGAAAACACATTCCCATTTCTGTTACTGTTACAAAGCCAACAAAAATATTACAACTGGAAAGTCCTATTGGCTAAAAGACTATATTGGAATATCAGCAATTTTATTTTTCTGAATCAGAGATTTATGACCCTTGATGCTGTTTCACCATTTATATTTTTTCTTTCTTTCATGGGATGTGGGTGTCGCTGGCTAGGCCAGTATTTATTTCCCATTCCTAATTGCCCTTGAGAAGACATTCCTGAGCTGCCTTCTTGAACCGCTGCAGTCCATGTGGGGTAGGTACACCCACAGTGCTGCTAGGGAGGGAGCTCCAGGATTTTGACCCAGCAACAGTGAAGGATCGGCAATATATTTCCAAGTCAGGATTGTGTGTGGCTTTGAGGGGAACTTCCAGATGGTGGCGTTCGCATGCAGTTGCTGCTGCTGTTCTTCTAGACGGTAGAGGTCGTGGGTTTGGGCGGCGCTGTCAAAGGAGCCTTGGTGAGTTGCTGCAGTGCATCTTCTAGATGGGACACATTGCTGCCATTGTGCATTGGTGGTGGAGGGAGTGAATGTTTGTGGATGTGGTGCCAATCAAGTGGGCTGCTTTCTCCTGAATGATGTCCAGCTTCTTGAGTGTTGTTGGAGCTGCACTCATCCAGACAAGTGGAGAGTATTCCATCACACTCCTGACATGTGCCTTGCAGATGGTGGACAGGCTTTGAGGAGTCAGGAGGTGTGTTACCTGTCACAGGATTCACAGCCTCTGAACGAATCTTATAACTAGAGTGGCAACAGGTTCCCATCGAGCCATTGAAATCGCCATTTACATCGGCGGTACTGGAAGATCCCGACGGCATGAGGGGCTGGAAAATTCTGGCCAGTATTTATATGGATGCTCCCGTTCAGCTTCTGCTCAATGGTAATCCTCAGGATGTTGGTAGAGGGGGATTCCGCAATGGTAATGCCACTGAATATCAAGGGGAGATAGGAACATCAAGTGGACCATTCAGCCCGTCAAGCCTGCTCCACCATTCAAGCAGATCTTGGCTGATCATCTATCTCCGTGCTAATTTTCCCCACTAACCCCATATCCCTTGATACTATTAACATCCAGAAATCTATCGATTTCTGTTTTGAACATGCCTAATGATTGAGCTTCCAAAGTCCTCTAGGGTAAAGAATTCCAAAGATTCACCACCCTCTGAGTGAAGAAATTCCTCCTTGCCTCAGCCTTAAAATGCCTTCCCCTTATTCTGAGACTGTGTCTTCTGGTTCTAGACTCGCCAGCCAGGGGGAACATCCTATCTACATCTACCCTGTCATTCCTTGTAAAAATTTTGTGCGTTTCATTCTTCGAAACTCTAGAGAATACAGACCAGTTTCTTCAATCTAGCCTCATAAGACAATCCCAGCAATTAGTCTGGTGAATCGCCTTTGCACTCCCTCTATAGCAAGTATATCCTTCCTTAGATAAGGAAACCAAAACAATACACAATACTATAGGTACAGCCTCACCAAGACTCTACACAACAGCAGCAAGACATCTTTACTCCTGCACTCAAATCCCTCTGCAATGAAGGCCAACATACCATTTCTCTTCCTAATCGTTTGCTACACCTGCATGCTAGCTTTCAGCGACTCATGAACAAGGACACCCAGGTCCCTTTGGACATCAACATTTCCCAACATCTCACCATTTAAGAAATGCTGTACCTTTGTTTTTTTCTAACATTGTGGATAGCTTCACACTTATTCACATTATATTCCATTTGCCATGGGCTGTATCTTCCAGTTGGCGAACAGGTGGGGGGCCCACTCGCCAACACGTAAAATGACGCGGGGTGACATCGGGCGTGTGACCTGATGTCACGTCGCGTCATTCAGACTTCCAGTTCGGCAGGTACACACCCAAGTCGGCTGCGTGCCCGCCAACCTGTCAAAGGCCCACTAGGGCCATTAACAAAGTAGTTGAAGTCATTAATGGACCTGCCTGTCCAACCTTAAGGGCAGGATGAGGTTTCATGAGGATTTAAAAATCTCTCAATATTTTAATATAAAAGTTACAGACATGTCCCAACTCGTGTGACAGTGTCACATGAGGGGACATGGCAGGTAAATTTTTTCTCAGCTTTATTTAAAGTTTAAAATGTGAGCCGATCTCCCTGAGGCAGCACTTAGCCTCAGGGAGATCTGTGCGCTCTTCTGTACGCATGCACGAAAGAGCACACTCCGGCTCAGGGAATCCCTCACACCCGTACAGGGAGCACGTAATGCTTCCTGGTGGATGTCACGCTGGGCGGGCCTTAATTGCCCCCCCCCCCGCCCCCATGTAAAATGGCAGGGGCGCCAATCAGAAGCCCATCCACCCGGCCCGCTCTCGCACTACCCCCCCCCCACCCCCCCCACCCCCGACGGGGAGAAAATGTTGCCCAACATTTTCTTGTCCATTCTCCTAGCCTGTCTGAATCCCCCTGAGGCCTCCTTGCATCCTCCTCACAATTTACATTTCTACCTAGTTTTGTGTCATCAGCAAATTTTGGAAATATTACATTTGGTCTCCACATCCGAATCATCGATGTAGATTATGAACAGCTGTGGCCTCAGCACTGATCTTTGCGGTAGCCCACGAGTAACAGTCTGCCATCCTGAGAACGACCCATTTATTCCTACTCCCTGTTTTCTGTCTGTTAACGAAATCTCAATCCACACTAGTATATTACCTCCAATCCCATTTACTCTAATTTTGATTACTAACCTCCTGTGTGGAACTTTATCAAAATCTGACTGAAAATCCAAATAAACTGCATCCACTGGCTCTCCTTTACCAATGCTACAAGTAACATCCTCAAAAAAACTCCCAACAGATTTGTCAAACATGGTTTCCCTTTCATCAATCCATACTGACTCTGCCCAATCATATTATTTCCAAATGTCCAGTTATCATGTCCCTTATAATAGAATCTAACATTTTCCCTACTACTGACGTCAAACTAACATGTCTGTAGTTCTCCATTATCCCTCTTCCTCCCTTCCTAAATAGTGCAGTTACATTTGCTACTTTCCAGTCTGCAGGAACCTTTCCAGAATCTATAGAATTTTGAAAGATAACCACCAAAGCATCCGTTATATCTGTAGCCACCACATTCAACAATCTGGGATGTAGCTCATCTGGTCCAGGGGATTTATCAAATTTCAATCCAATTAATTTTTTGAGTACTCTTTATTAATACCAATTTCTTTTAGCTACTTAGCTCCACAAGCCCATTGGTTCTCTAGTATTTCTGGGAGATTTTCTGTATTTTCCTCCATGAAGACAGACATAAAGTAATTGTTTATTTTCTCCACCATTTTGCTATTCTTCATTATAAATTCTCCTGTCCCCGCGTGTAATGGGCTCACATTTGGTCCTTGCAAATCTTTTCCTCGTTACGCCCCTAAAGAAGCTTTTACAGTTCACTTTATGTTTCTCGCTAGCTTGCATTCACATTCGTTTTCCATTTCTTTATCTGTTTCTTGGCTCTCCTTTGCTGGAGTCTAAATCGTTCTCAATCACTGGGCTTACCACCTTTTCTGGCAAGGCCATGAGCCACTTCATTTGATCTAATGCAATATTTAGCTTATTTCCTTCAATAACCTTTCCTGTTGGGTTTTTTTTTGGCTTAGAGGGTTGTATATTTATGGTAGACCATGTAATACTTCTTTAAATACTAGCCACTGCCTGTATTCCATCAATTCATTTAATGTATTTTCCCAATCCCCCATAACCAACTTGCCCCTCAGACCCTTCATAGTTTTCTTTGTTCAGCTTTAAACCTAACATAAAATTCCATCATATTATGGTCACTATTTCCTAAAGGCTCCTTACAACAGGTTATTAATTATCCAATTCTTTTAACAAAATAGTAAATCTAAAACAGCCTGATTGCTAATTAGTTCTTCAGTGTACTATTCTAGAAACCCATCTCTTATATATTCCAGGAATTCATCCTCCACAGTGTTAGTACTATATGTTTGCCCAGTCTATATATAAACTGATATCACCCATTATTACTGTATTTCCCATGTCAGATGCAGCTGTAATTTCCTGATATATACCATGCCCTTCATTACCACTAGTTTGGTGGCCTATAAACAACTCCCACCAGTGTCTGCTGCCCCCTGCTGTTTCTTAGCTCCACCCAAACTGATTCAACATTTTCATCCTTCAATCTAAGATCCTCTTTTACTAATGTATTGGTTTTGCCCCGCCCCTTATTAACAGCACTACTCCACCTCATTTACCTTTTTGCTCATCCTTCCTAAATGATGAATACAGATGAATATTTAATTCCCAGTTTTAGTCACCTGGTAACCATCTCTCCATAATGGCAATTGATTCATACCTATTTACCTCTATTTGTGCCTTCAAATCATCTACTTTGTTGCAAATACTGCATGTATTCATTTAGAATGCAGAATAACATTAGAAAGACACAGTTAAGGGCACTGCCACCCTATTTGTTGCCTTGCCTTTGCTTTGTCTGCCTTTTCATTTCACTTTTCTACTTCCTGTTACCTATTTTGCTTCCCTCCAACCTGAGCTCCCTCTCGGGTTCCCATCTCCCTGCCAACCTAAGTTAGGTGGTTAGATTCTCTCTTGTTGGAGATGGTCACTGCCTGGCACTTGTGTGGCACAAATGTCGCTTGTCCCATACAAGTCCAAACTTGAAAGATATCCAGGTCTTGCTGCAAATGGACATGGACTGCTTCAGTATCTGAAGATTGGCAAATGTTGCTGAACATTGTACAATTATTAGCAAACATCCCCACTTCTGACCTTATGATGGAAGGAAGGTCATTGATGAAACAGCTGAAGATGGTTGGGCCTAGGACACCACCCTGAGGAACTCCTGCAGTGATGTCCTGGAACTGAGATGATTGACCTCCAACAACCATAACCCTAAGAGAAAACATTCTGTTGTACCCTTTTTCTGAGGCATCAGCTACCAAAGAGAAACAAAGATCTTTTACTTCAATGTAATCCAAGTGCTTCTGTAAGGAATATGGTGCTAGAACGTTCTTGCTCAGTGTTTTCACCTTTGTTTTCCCACACATCAGGTCTTCCGCCACAGAGGAGTCACCATTGGTTTCTTTAACAACTTTTACGCTGCAGTCCATACCCCAATAGGACCGTTGATGCCTCACAGCATGGTAGATCATACATAGTTCAGCTGCAGTCACTCCATTGTTTTGAGGCAACTCAGGCAATTTAAAAAAAGGAGTTCAGTGATGATGTACCTGCATTTTTTAGTGTTAAATGTTTGCATTTCTGGCAAAATGTGTCGATTCACAGCTCCTTTTTCTCAGTGGCTGACATCAATATCGTGTCAACACAAATTGCAGAATGTATGATGCTCTCCCTTCCTGCTATTTGCTTTCAAATCACATTTTTTTCACTATTCCAGATTGAACGCCATCTTTCTCTTAAGCATTTTGAATTGTCATAAGTCAGGGTGTGGGTGTGATGGGGATAACACTATTGATATTGATATCAGCCAACAAGGCTGGTAGGAACAGGCTGAGGGCATCTTCAAAATGATAGGACCTCAGTGTCACAGATCATGCTTTTTTTCTTTATTCTTTCATGGGATGTGGGTGTTGCAGGCAAGGCCAGCATTTGTTGCTCATCACTAATTGCCCTTGAACTAAATGGCTTGCCGGATCATTTCAAAGGGCAGTTAAGAATCAACCACATTCTGTAACATGTCGGCCAGACAAGGAAGGACAGCTGATTTCCTTCACTAAAGGACATTAGTGAATCCAATGGGTTTTTAATGACAATCGATGATAATTTCACTATTAGTGAGGCTAGCATTCAATTCTAGAAGTTATTCATTGAATTCAAATTGCGCCAGCAGCTCGTGGTGGGATTTGAACCCGTGTCCCAAGAATATTAGCCTGGCCCTCTGGATTACTAGTCCAGTGACATTGCTACTATGCTACGATCTCTGGGTCTGAAGATGTGGGGCTGGATTTTCAATCAGGTGTGGAAACTGGAAATGGGGCAAGTTCCAGGCCCTGACCCTTCATGGTGTGCTTTGCCCACAGCAATTTTCCATTCTCCAGGCCATTAAAGGCCAGGGAGCAAGTTTGGCGTCCAAAAAGGGATGGCAGGCAGGCTCCTGGCACTGCAGAGCCAATGGGAGGCCAGCCAGTACTCAGTGATCAGCAGCCCCACCAGCCAAGGTGGTGAACTGAGGTGTGGCTAGAAAGTATTTTCAAAATGAGGGGATCAATACTTCAAACGACAAAAATTGCAAATAATGCAAACAATACAATGCTCAGAATATGTCTTATCAAATTAACCTTCTTTAAGCAGTATTATGCTAGACATCTCTGTTCAACAATATGTGCATCAGATTTGATGTACTAACCTTAAGTCCAATTTCATTAACACAGCTTCAGTGCTGGGTCAGTTATGTGAACTCTTGTGAACCTTGTTTCTGCTTGCCCTTAAACTCTTCATTTATCTATTTTTATGAAAACCTATGATTGCTTCCCTCAGAAGACCTAGCGGGTGAACCAATTGTAACACGGAAACATACTGGTCAACCAGTTCAATCACAGGTTTGTGCTGAGTTATGGCTGTTTTCTGGCCAAGGGTGGGAGTCAGACTGTAATAGTTGGCCAGTGTTTAAGTTCCTGATTGCTATCCTCCTGGAAAGCACATCAGGTGACGACGGGATTGCGCCCAAGTGTAGTGCCAGCCATGGTCAAATAACTTGTCGGCATTTCACCAGATGCAAGTGATCACTTGACTATCCAGATGCCTGTGATAAACAGCCATTTGAGTTTGGTCCATGAATAATTGTGTCCCAGCCTTAGCCAGCACTTTTAGATCAGAAGGAATATTTAGGCAATTTTTTTTTCCTGTTGAAAAGACATTTTGTTCTGGCATATTAAAAAGAAACAATGCAGTTTTGTGTATTCAAATTTGAAAGTAATTGCATGCGCTATGAGTTTTATGCTCATTGAAAATTGTTTCCTAAATCACTTTACTTTAATAAAGTTAGGCATTATTGAAGAACCGGGCAAGGTTTAGCCTATAAGCATATTCATGTTCAGCATTGAACACAATGTGATGGTAACATGAGATCTGTTGGCAGGTGTCCAGTGTTTGGAGGAGCATTTTTGGAGTCAGCTGATTCATTCTGTTGAGTTAAACCCTGTAAATCATGATGTCCCTCTTGGCTCTGACTGGATTTTCCAGTGTGGTCTGAGAAGCCAAACGGGCAAATCTTATTGAGCGAACATTTTTTGTCAAATGCAAACTGTCTGAGGAGTTGGGGGGAGGCGGTAGGGTTGAGGGGGGATGCAGGAAGTGGCCACTTTAAGCACTTTTGATGGTGAAACAAGTTTCTTGCCAATTCAATTGCTGAACACCATTGTTGGTCAGTATTTGACCGCTATTTCTCAAACCTTATTAAACATATGAGTTCAGGCTGTCATTCCAGTCACCTGCTCAATCCTCCCTGTGGTGCATTGTGGGTGGACACATCTGATATGCATCTTGAATTCCCCAAAGTCATGTTAACGAGAAGTTTTACAAAGGGGAAGTTGTTAAACAATTTGCCACCATACAGAACAAGGGATAAACGGCAGGGGTTGGACAAGAGAGAATGCTTATGTGTCAGTGGCTGACCTCTTGTTGCAATTCAGTGCTGACCACAGGATTCAGAGCTCATTTCAACTGCAATTTCACATTTACTGAATACCAAAACACTGGAGCCACTTTAATAAGTGAAGAACTTTTTTGATTAATTCTTCCATTTAGTTCTGGCTTTTTGAGGTGAGCCAATTGATAGATCTAGCTAAAGATCATACAGGAAATGCAGTGAGTCCTATTTCCGAGTGAAGTGAATTAGTATAAGACTGCACTGAAAGCTCAATTAACTCCCAAGTTCTCAATGTTTCTTTAATATTCACTACTGAATTTCTGGATTGCTGACTGCAAAGCATAGATTATCACAGAAAACTGGTTTTAATAAATTTGACTTGCACAATATTCTGTGGATTGCATCCCAAATTAACTGTAACTGGGCATGATTTAGCCTTATTCTTTGCCTTTGTATTAACGGAATGGGCAAACTCAAAAAGCCAGAATTTGTGCTATATTTCCTGTTAAATAATGACATTTAGCACTGTGAAACGTTGGTATATTACAAGCAACTACATTGCTTAAAGTGTCCTGGCCAACACCCTTTGACCAATAAACCAAATTGCAACTGGTGGAACTTTGCTGTGTGTAAATTGGCTGCTGTGTTTCCGACACTACAACAGTAACTGAACTTGAAAAGTACTTAATTGGCTGTAAAATGCTTTTGCGGCATTTTTAGATTGTGAAAGGCGCCATATAAATGTCACTTCTTTCTTTTTATCTAATTACATCACCAGTCTGCCATCGTTTAAAATCTGAGAGTGAGATAACCCTGGCTGTTATGAAGAACACAAGTTGTTGCATTTAGCTGAACAGGAAAGTTCTGTGGTCACTTGGAAAGGGATTGTTAATTATTGATAGGTGGTTAAGTAAAAGCTCTGTCAAGCAATTAAGTGAGGAAGGCTTCATTAACTGAACAAATAGCTGCTGAATGCAGCTGACACTCCGAAAGTTAATCTTGTGTAACCTACAAAAACAGGACTTTTATTTTATTTTTCCCCTATAAACTACCTCGCTTTACTCAAAAACAAACAAAGGCCCTGTTCTGTCGGAGGTCGTTTTTACAGCTGCTTCTGTTACTTCTTGCGTGCCAGCCATTGATTGATAAACTTTGCTTATTTATGAATTGGCTAGGTCAAGACCTGCAACCCTGAGAAAAGGGATATCGTCACTCGAAGACATCTCTTTTTTGATTGGGCAATGTTATTAATAAAGCCAAGCTGCATAATTCTGGAATCTTTCCTATTATTTGTATTCTTGGAAAAATATGTATAGAATCCTGAGTTAAATACTTATGCTTGGCGTATTCTGAAGATAGTTCAGCTTCACATGCTCCATCTATTAGCAATAACCCCTGTTACAAGAAATTGTCTCCTGTACTCTTTAGCCTGAAGCACTGACTGCCAGCATATGTGAAAGTTCATCATAGTTTTGGTTATCTCAATTTGTTGGCTGTTCTTGACATGTGCACCTCAACAATAAATGTGCTAGCTATTCAAATAAGAAACATCACAGCTAAGCTCAATTCTGTCTCTCATCTGGCATCTACATTTGACCGCTCCCTGCAGGGTATTGCTGGACGCCAATAAGCACCGAGAATACTTGGCCTATTTTCCTCTCCATATCCCTGGATAGCAAGGTCATTGACCTTGCTGAGATCAGCTAACTCAATATGGGCAGAGGATGGAACCCGAAACTCTTTTCATCTCTGCGTAGTTTAGCCACTCCCTAGATAATTTTACGTGCTATGGTTGGATGCGCGCTGACTCAAACTAGCATGACATCGCGCAAGAAAATGTCGGGCGGGCATCCCAATGTCATAGCGATGTCGTGCCATATCGCAGTCGGCGAGCATGCGCGGGAGTTGGAAGCACGCCTGTCAAGAATCAATGTTCCAATTAAGCCGATTAAAGCCCCAATCGACCAGAATTTTTGGTGGCCCGTGCTCTTCTATGCTTGGCTCATGGGCCAATCAGCCTTCAGGTTTATGCATCATTCTCAATCCAGGGCGGGGTAAAATGCCCAGAAGATGTTTGAAGGTTGAGGAGCTATGAGCACTGCAGTCAGTTGTTTGTATTTGCATTGGAGATAGCTTGTGGCATTTTTTTGTGCGTAAATATTCTTTGAACAATACGGCAGCTCCCTGAGGCAGCTCCACAGCGGTTGTTGTAAACCGTCCGCCCGCACCCTCACTTGTCTTGGCGGCCGCCCTCTTCCCGTTTCCCCCCACCCCTGGCAGCGCTGAGCCTCTCTCAGTGCGTGTTTCACACTGTCCGCCAGTTAATTGGCCAGCCAGCGTGAAATCACATATCCTTTGCGATCGTGACCAGAAGTGCATATCGACGTCAATGAGGGCTAACTACATTTAATTCTCTCTTAAGAAGAGAGGAGCAGCTGGAGCAAGCACATGGTTTCACTAGCATTACATGCTGCTCCATAGTGCACGCACCTTTGATTGCACATATATTGCTTTGCAGGCACTGCATGTCAACTCTGCCCGAGACCACAACTAAAAGGGACTCCACTTTCTCAAAGTCCAGCTGGCATGTGACCATAGACACCAAATCATGCAGGTCAATGCCTGATATCCTAGCCACAGTCATGATGCCTTTATTCTGCGGCAGACCACTGCATCGCCTGCATTGGAGCCATCACAGCAAGCCACTAGCTGAATAAAAGCAAATTTTGGAAATCTGAAATATAAACAAAAAGTGCTGGAAAAACTCAGCAGGTCTGGCAGCATCTGTGGAGAGAGAGAGACAGAGTTAATGTTTCAAGTCCATATAACCCTTCTTCAATCCAGAGGAAGAATCATATGGACTCGAAACATTAATTCTGTTTCTCTCTCCACAGATGCTACCAGACATGCTGAGTTTTCGTAGCATTTTCTGTTTTTATTTATGTCACTGGGTGATGTGGCTATCCACAGGCAACATGGCTGATGACTCCAGTGCACAACCCATACACACATATGCAGCCTGCACTCAGTGAAGGCCATGCTGCCATAAAATACATGATAGAGCAGACCACTGGCTTGACAAACAATGCTTCTGCTGTCTGGACCACTCGAGAGGAGCTCTGCTGCCTGTGGCAGTGTGGGTCATGGTGTACTGCAGGCTGCACAACCTCACCTTTCACCACCACCGAGCAGCTGAGGAGTAGAAGGAGGAAAGGAGGAAGCAACCCTCAGGCACCTTTCTGAATGGACTACATGTGAGCAAACCATCTATTTGACAATAAATACAACCCCAATTTCCCAGTCATCCACAGTCCAACACCTTCCCTTCCCTCTCTCTCTGGCCATCACAATGTCGGCTTGGTCACAATGTAAAAATAAAACACAAAGTAAACATTCCAAACCAAAGTTATATATTGAAACCTGTCATACTGCTAATTTGATGATGACTCCTGATGAAAGGTCATGATCCTGCAACATTACCTGTGTATTTTTCTCCACATATACTGCCAGACCTGCTGAGTATTTCAAGAATTTTCTGTTTTTAGTTGGGAAAGGGTGAGGATGTTTCTCCGTGGACTGAATTTTCTGGTCAGCGTGCAGGCATGTGCCCGACCCTCTCGTCCGGCGAGCATCTCAACGTCATCCCATGCTGGGGGCGACTTTTCAGTCAGCAGGCGGGTGCAAAAGTCGGAAACTTGCCCACTAACAATTAAGAGGGTAATTAGGCCCATTAAAGTTGCAGTTGCCCCCAATGTTTTTGCGGTCCGTCCAACCACATGGTTGGCAGATGGGCAAATTGGCCAGGCGGACTTGGCGTTTTTCAAGAAACCTCATACAAGGGTGGGATGAGGTTTCCGTTACTAAACTTTAAAAAACCTATGGACAGAATTTTTATAATGTACTTGTTAGGTGACTGTGATGCTTGGACAGTTTTGTTCTGATTTTAAAATCTTTATTTCATACTTTTGAAGTCTTCAGCTCCCTGGGGCATTTTCTGCCTTCAGGGAGCTTTCATTCCGCGTTCACCTGCGCCCACACTCCACCCTCCCCCACACCCCCGCAGTGCTGAGCATTTCAGCGTGAAATCGCGGTTGGGGGGGGGGCGATTACGGTTGGCAGTTCCTTCCCCGGCCGCTTCCGAACCCACCAATCGTGCCCATCCGCCGACAGGAAAATTCTGCCCAATGTTTCTATTAAGGGGTGATGCTGAAGCGGGATACAGGGAATTTTCATCTGAGTGTGTTATACTTAACCTTGGTGTCCTCTTAAATTTAAATTGGGTGAGACATCCTTCGCTTTGCAAGAGCCAAGTGCAGCAACGCATTTAGTCAGCTTAAATGGCTTTCCGACCTTAAAGCCACTAGCAGAGAGTGGCAAGTGGTGGGCAGTCCTGCATCGTTCCCAAGCAGATAAAATATTCACGTGTTTCAGGTACTTAGGGGAAGCTACATCAGCCCGGAGATCAACTTGTAGGAACACGTGAACCCATTTTTGCTGAGCATTTAAAAAAAGAAACTGAGGAGAGATTTACTTCACAGCGTGAACTGTGAGAATGACAATCACAAACATTCTAAGGAAAATGCTTATTCCCCTGAGTGAATCCAAATCTGCTGATATGTCAGAAGGTTACAACCACCATCATCATGTGATAACTGATTTGATTTATAAATCCAGCCTAACCTTTTGCACCAGGTCTTAGTGCAGAAGGGAACGATCAGTTAGCTACACAATGAATCTACCTAACCTTGGAGTAAAAATTCACATCTTAAAAATATTCTGCTCGAGTTTGCATCAAATTAAGCAAGGGAATTGATCTCAGATACCTCATTAACAGTAAGGGCAACGATGTGAAACGTGTTTGGATAAAGTCAGTAGGCATTCTTTGACAAAAAAAAATGTTAGTGCCAAATCAAACACAGCCATCGTTGAATGCAAAAAGGACAGCTATCCTGCAGAAATTAGCCAGTTCCTGCAGAAATTAGCCAGTTGTGCCTTCTCATTATGGCTGCTGACAGACACAGATGTAATAGCTTGGCTTCTGTATCACCAGCCTGCCTTCCTCGCCATTGAAATGGAAGAGAAAAGCACTCATTGAATTTCTGAGCCACCCTGACAGTTGCTGTATAGTTTTTTTATACCTTTTCCGCAACATTATTATTATATGGGTGACTAAAATGGTAAGGCAGCATGAATTGTTTGTTTTGCTGAACATAGCATTTTTGGCCATTTCATTTGCAAGCACAGATGCCCAAAGGGCAATTAAGTTGAGGTTTGTGCACATGTTCACCATTATCAAAATGCAACTCAAACCAGTTTCTTCCCCCATTTGGTACATTTTATGGCTAATAAATATAGTTCATCTGGAGTGAATTGTACCAATTACAAAAGCCTCACAAATGAAAGCTTGTTGCTTGTTAGGTACGCAGAAAGGTTTCTGAATTGAAATCACACTGGGCAATATTAGTAAGGAGCATATTAATACGTTTGCATGAGTTTCCTCTGCTATGTTAACAGTCATTAAACCATTTTAAAACAAATAGATTGATGCCTTTATTACAATATTGTGCAGGTCTGTCAACTCACTGGAGCTAACTGCACTGACATATTAATATGCTAGATATAGATTTCTGATTGGTTTATGCTCTACTAATCCTGGTTTGCTGATGACAACAACTTGTATTTTATATAGAGCCCTTAACATATAAAAAGGTCCCAAGGTACATCACAGAGGAAGAATGGAGTAGGTGCTGAGCAACAATGTGAGAGAGAGGAGAGCTGGTAAAACTTAGTCCAAGAGATAGACACAAACTTTTTAAAAAAAAAATGTTGCCAAATAACTCCACAATGTGACCGGGACTACTACCCATGGGTTTCTAAAAAAAAAAATTCAATTGTTAATGCTGTATAGTTCACCACTACATAAAGCAATACATTTATATTTTGACAAGCAGGAGTTCATTTTTAACCTAAATTTTAATACTTGGATTTACTCCAGAGTAAATGCATATATTTATTACCATATATAAATCTAGATATATTCAACTAGTGCCCCATTTCTGCTCAACAGATGAATCATTGCTGTTTGCATCCCATCAATTCTATATATTTCACGGACTTAACCTACAACCTGCATGTGTTTTATGTCTTCACAGAATCATTGTTTGCTGAATCGCAGCTGCCCACTGGATCGCATCTCAGTATCATCATGGCTTTAGAAATGGAGCAAAAAGTTAGCAAGCTGACTTTCGGATTTCAGCGCAGCTCAACCTCGGATGATGATTCTGGCTGTGTTTTGGAAGAGTATGCATGGGTTCCACCCGGTCTAAAGCCAGAACAGGTAGGCCAGCCTGATCTTTCTCACATACATCAAATATAATTTTTGGAAGGGCCATTCGATAATGTGGGTAGATCAGGAGGTGAGAGAGAGCCTCTGGATGAATCCAATCTAAAAAAAAATCCTCTTCCTCCCCCCACAAACCATCTCCTTAAATAGTTTATCTTTAAATCCCTTATTTAAGACTTCATCTTCAGCTCAATGCTGCCTTCCTTTCAGGGAAGCAATACTGGTCCAACCCAAATGCTTGTGCATAGCACATCCCCACCTACTATTGTTATTCTACTTTGTCTGATGGGAGAGAACTCAATATCATGTTATTTATTTCCCCAACACAAAGCATGCTGACGATAGATGCTCTATTCAGTAGGCAAGGAGGGAATAGGCAAAAGCGTGCAGTTAGAGGAGGGCTTTGAATGTAAATGGGAAGTATCAACACTGTAACACAAGAGATAACTGAGCCACTCTTAACAACTTAATTGTTCTAAGACTTTTTTTAAAAAAGCAACCATAATCATCATTAACATTTTAAAAGACACTCTGCATTTTTAAAGCGTGGCCATTTGCCATAATTAAGAGTAATAGCTAGAATCTCTTGGGAAGTGTTAAAACATTATAAAATTAGCTTGATACATTTCTGATGCATCACATATATAATTATAAAAGGCCCAAGAAAATAATATTTCAAAATAACAACTTTGATTCCACCCTTACAACACTATCCTGCTGTGCCCACTGTTTAGCGCAAAGGCTGGCAATTGTTTTATTATGTGTTGCTGCTCTCTCACAATAGCTGGGCTAAAAATATCATGGTATATTGCGTTGGAAATTATACTTTTAAAACCTACTGAATAAATGAAAGGACAGTGTTTGTACCCAGTGAAGTAAAGTCATCACTTCCCACCTTGAAAACTGGCACCTCAAATAACCCATTGGTTTTCCCTTAATCTGTATGGAACGAATGGCTTCTGTTAAAGGAATGTTTCAAGCGAATGCTTTATGTGAAAAGACAGGGTGTTGAAGTAGACTGAAAAGCACCGCGCACAGTTAACCTTTTCTGAAAGTAATTTATTGTTCAATAATCGGGCATGAACTTTGAAGAATGAGGCACTGTTGAATTTTTGATGAATTGTACAGGTGCAGCTTTTGAAAATGGGTGATTGTTTTAGATGCAAGTCCCCTTTACAACCTGACAGTTTCTGAACGACAATGTATGTTGACATGCCCCATCTGAAAACTGCACGATGAACCTTTCAGAGTCTTGCCTTGCCATTTAATTAAATCGCACTGCACAAGTGACACTTAATAAGATGCTTGGAAGGAAAAACATGTTATTGTCACAGACATGTAATCTTATAAAATCCTAAGCACATAAATGAGATTGATGCTTTCCTGTCAGGAAAAGGACTCACATAGTTTAACTAAGCTTCTTTAAAAATCTTAATCAAATATACAAGCACAGATAACAGCTCATTGCAGAGCAGTACAGCAGTTGAAGATTGGGCACATGTTTTGAAGATTTTTAGTTGGTAGGTCAACAATGGATTTAGCTGTTCTTGAGCAGGTTTGCTGGATTTTTTAAGCGTTTCATGATTCGCAGATTTCCACTGGCGAGCTCAAACTGCAGCCATGAAATGTCAATATTACGATAGTGTCACAGGTTATCTGAGAGTTGCATTATCAGGCCTCACTCACCTATTCAAGGTTCTATCATGCATTTTATGGATACTTTTCAGTTAACTACATTGCAAAATAACTTTAATACACAAACTGCAAATAGTACTGTTTAAGAAGTAGAATGACATCATTCCCAGTCTTTTGTCTGTTTTTTCAAAGCCTAATAGTTACCATTTTAATATGATAGACATAAACACCACTCTAAATCATCTGCCTTATTTTATTTGGATAAACTGGTAGTATTCAGTTCATGGACTGATGTTCAAAAGGACATGGTTCAGTTCGTGGTCATGAAGTATTACTTCTGGTGAAAGCCTGAGGGCTGAATTTTAACTATCAGACCACTCCACAGCAGGCAATCATGATGGCAACCTGCATCGCTCTGTCTCAGCTCAACTATTTAAAGGGACCCTGGGAGGGTTAGAATGGAAGTCCTGTCCAGGTGTCAAAACTTGACAGATGGGCTGTCAACATGGAAAGGCAGCGCTACTAAAATGCATGCCCGGTGCTGCAAGCTGGAATGGCCAGGAGGGAAATTCTATTCCCCTGCTTAGAGGAGGAATAAGGAAGCCTCAGAGAACCAGCAGGATGTGGCCGAGGAGGCCGGCAGAAGGAGTGTGGAGTCTTGCTCCAAGATACAGTGCCAAAAGAGGTATAATGGCCTGATCAAAGCAGGAATGGTAAGTGGTATAGCAAATTCAATTGCAAGTCCCCTCAATCTGCCATCCCCAGTATCACCCCTCAGACCAACAAACCTTCCAGGTGCACATATCCTTCTCTCGAGTCTCCTCCTGATGTCCCCATCAACAAGCCACCACTGACATTCACCCGCATCTTACAAACATAAGAAATAGGGACAGGAGGAGGCCATGTAGCCCCTCAGGCCTGCTCTACCATTCAATAAGATCATGGCTGATCTGAGTGCGTTTTGAATTCCACATTCCCATCTACCCCCATAACCTTTGATTCCCTTGCCTAACAAGAATCTATTCACCTCCGCCTTAAAAACATTTAATGACGCCACCTTCACTGCTTCTGAGGCAGAGAAATCCAAAGTCGCACAATCCTCTGAGAACAAAAATTTCTCCGTATCTCTATCCTAAAAAGGTGACCCCAATTGTAAAACAGCGCCCCCTAGCTCTGGACTCACCTGCAAGAGGAAACATCCTTTCCACATCCACCTTGTCAAGGCCGTTCAGGATCTTATATTCTTCAATCAAATCACCCCTCACTCATCTAAACTCCAGTGGAAACAAGCCCAATCTGTCCAACCTTTCCTCATAAGTCAACCCGTTCATTCCAGCTATCAATCTAGTGATGAAAGCATATAAGATCCTGAACGGTACTGATAAGTAGACATGGAAAGGATGTTTCTTCTTGTGAGTGAATCCAGAACTGAGGGTCACTATTTTAATAACTTAGGACAGAGAGGAGGAGAAATTTTTTTCCCTCAGAGGGTTGTGCAACTTTGGAACTCCCTGCCTCCGAAGGCAGTGAAGATAGGGGTCATTGAATATTTTTAAGGCAGAGGTAGATGATTCTTGTTAGGCCAGGAAATTAAAGCTTATTGGGGGGTAGATGGGAATGTAGAATTCGAAGCACAAACAGATCAGCCATGATCTTATTGAATGGTGGAGCAAGCTCAAGAGGCTGAATGACCTACTTCTGCTCCTATTTCGTATGTTGATATGTTCATAAACGTCCTCTAAACTGCCTCCAATACATTTACATCCTTCCTTAAATAAGGAGACCAAACTGCACACAGTATTCGAGATGCGGTCTCAGCAATGCCCTGTATAACTGAAGCTTATCATCCTTCCTTTTAAGTTAAATTCCTCCTGTAATAAAGGATAGCATTCCATTAGCCTTCTTAATTACTTGCTGTATCTGCATACTAACTTTTTGTGACTCATGCACTAGAACACCTAGATCCCTCCACTTTGGAATTCTGCGTTTGTTCTTCAATTAAATAATACTCTGCTTTTTTATTCTTCCTGCCAAAGTGAACAACTTGACATTTTCCCACATTACACTCCATCTGCCAGATTTTTGCCCCCTCACTCAACCTATCTATACCCTTCTGCAACCTCCTCATGTCCTCTTCACAACCTACTTACCTACCTATCTTTGTGTCATCTGCAAATTTAGCTACCATGCCTTCACTTCCCTCATCTAAGTCATTCATATAAATTGTTAAAACGTTGAGGTCCCAGCACAGACCCCTGCGGGACTCCACTTGACATAACCTACCAATCAAAAAAGACCCATTTATACAAACTCTCTGTTTTCTGCTAGCCAGACAATCTTCTATCCACGCTAATATGTTACCACCTACACCATGAGCTTATATTTTCTTCAATAAGCTTGGATGTGACACCTTACCAAATGCCTTTAAGAAATCCAAGTACAGTGCATCTACGTCTCCCCTTTATCAACAGCCCATGTTACTTCTTCAAAGAACTCCAATATATTGGTTAAACATGATTTCCCTTTCACAAAACCTTGTTGAATCTTCCCGATTACCTGAGTTTTTCTAAGTGTCCAGCTGAAGCCTCCTTAATGATGGATTCTAACACCTTCCCCACAACAGACATCAAGCTAACTAGTCTATAGCTTCCTGTTTTCTGCCTCCTTCCTTTCTTGAACAGAGGGGTTATATTTGCTACTTTTCAGTCTGGTGGAACCTTTCCAGAATCTAGCAAATTCTGGAAAATTAACACCAGCGCATCTACTACCTCATTAACCACCTCTTTTAAGACCCTAGGATGAAGTCAATCAGGACCTGGAGACTTGTCAGCCCGCAGCTCCATCAGTTTGCTCAGTACCACTTCCTAGTGATTGTAATTGCTCCAATTTCCTCCCTCCCACTTCCTGATTTATAGCTATTACTGGAATTTTTTTTGTATCCTCTATAATGAAGACAGAAGCAAAATATTTGTTCATTACTTCCACCATTTCCTTATTATCTACTAGTAACTCCCCTGTCTCGCTCTCTGGAGGCCCAATGCTCACTTTAATTACTCTTTTCCTTTTCAAATGCCCGTAGAAACTCATACCATTCGCTTTTACATTTCTAGCTAACTTCTTCTTGTAATCTAATTTCTTTCTCCTGATTAACCTTTCAGTCATTCTCTGCCGTTCTTTTAGCTTCTTCTTGTAATCTAATTTCTTTCTCCTGATTAACCTTTCAGTCATTCTCTGCCGTTCTTTGTATTCTGACCAATTATCTGACCTGCCACTCATCTTTGTGCAGTTATATGCTTTTTCCTTAAGTTTGATGCTTTACTTAACTTCTTTAGAAAAGCACAGATGGTGGGTCCTCCCCTTCGAGTTTTACTTTATGGTAGGAATATACATATTCTGAGTATTTTGAAATATCCCCTTAAATGTCTGCCACTGCTTCCCCATTCATCTATGCTCTAGCCTAGCATCTCAGTTCACTTCAGCTAGCTCAGTTTTCATGCCCACATAGTTGCCCGTACTTAAGTTTAAAACACTAGTCTTAGACCGACTCTTCTCCCTTTCAAACTGGATGTAAAATTCAATCATATTGTAGTCGCTGCTACCTATGGGTGCCTTTACTCTGAGGTAATGAATTAATCCAGTCACATCACACAATACCAAATCTAATATAACTTACTCTCTGGTTGGTTCTAGAATGTGCTGCTCTAAAAAAACTATCTCAAATGTAACCTATGAACTCCTCATCCAGGCTACTACTGCCAATCTTATTTTTCCAGTTTATATGTGGAATAAAATCACCCATGATTATTGCTGTCCCTTCATCACAACCACCCAATATCACTTCTTGTATACCTTGTCCTACATTTTGGTTACTTTTAGGGGACCTGTAGACTACTTCCACTAGTGACTTCTTTTCCCTATCATTCCTCATCTCCCCCCAAACCAATTCAACATCCTGATCTCCTGAACCAAGGTCATCTCTAACTATCGCACCAGTGCCATTCTTGATCACCAATACTATCCCTCCACCTTTACCTAGCTTCCTATTCTTCTTGAATACCATATACCCCTCAATACTCAGGAGCCAATCCTTGTCATCCTGCAGCCACGTCTCCATAGTGACTATCAGATCATATCTTTTTACTTCAATGTATGCTATCAATTCATTTGCTTTGTTATAAATGCCACACACATTCAGATACAGAGCCTTTAGTTTTCCCCTTCTGTTATCTTTGTAACGCTTAGTGTTGACTGTTGATGCATTTCTTTTTCCTCTCTGTCCCTTCCTGTCATTCTCTGACTTTCATTTCCGATATTACAATTTTGCTCTCCTGCCTTGACTCTAGACCTTGATTTGCTGCATCTACCCAAGCTTGATCCCTCAGCGCCGTTTATTTTAAGCCCTCTCTGCTTTCCTAGTTAATGCAGCTCATTAAAACTGGCCCCAGCATGGTTCAGTGTAGGCCATCCCAATGGTACAGGCCCCACTATCCCCAGTGCTGGTGCCAGTGCCCATGAATTGGAATCCAGTCTTTGATCCACGCATTCATCTCTCTAGTCTTATTTGCCCTATGCCAATTTACACGTGGTTCAGGTAATAACGCAGAGATTATTAGATTATCACCTTTGAGATTCTGCTTCTCAATTTGGTACCTTGTTCCTCATACTGACTATGCAAAACATCTTTCCTTGTCCTGTCTATGTCATTGGTATCTACCTGGAACATGACAGTTGGATCCTCCCCCTCCCACCACAAGTTCCTCTCCAGCCCTGAGCAGATGTCCTGAACCCCGACACTGGGCATGCAACACAGCCTTCGAGACACTTGCTCTTGGATGCAGAGAACAGTGTCAACCGCCCTCACTATACTGTCCCCAATAATTTATTTTTATTCTTTCATCGGATGAGAGTGTTTCTGACAAGGCCAACATTTGTTGCCCATCCTTAATTGCCCTTGAACTGAATGTCTTGTTAGGCCATTTCAGAGGGCAGTTAAGAGTCAACCACATGACTGTGGGTCTGGAATCACATGTAGGCCAGACTAGGTAAAGATGGCAGATTTCCTTCCCTAAAGGGGGTTCATGAACCAGATAGGGTTTTACAATTGACAATTCATGGTCACCATTACTGATTAGCTCTATATTCCAGATTTATTTATTGAATTCAGATTCCACCAGCTTCAGCAGTGGGATTTGAACCCATAGCCCTAGTGCATTAGCTTGGGTGTCAGTACTACTAGCCCAGTGAACTTACCACAAGGCCACTATCTCCCACTATATGCAAATGGAGTTCCCAAAATGGTTTGTTGGGAATCTCGAACCGCCTTTAACCCGCCTTGAAAGTCGAGGGAAAAAAATTCCAATAGTTTACCCCGCCATTGGGAAACAAATTTTTTGCCCCCCACCAAATTAAGTGCCCCTGCCCGCCACACCACAATACCAGCTGCTGGTGAGAGCAGGAAGTTCAGCCCCAGAAGTCCAAGGGAGAGCTTAAGGGGCTCCCTTGCTGTTTTGAAGGCTGACAGTTGGAAAGTGCAAATATAAGGCAAAAAAACTCTCAAGTTTGCAGAAATTACCTCCAACATCTTGGAAATCATCTCCAAAGGAGTGAAAGCACACTCTCAGATCAAGCCCAATATAAGCAGTCTGCCTGTGGCTTTGCTGCTTACGCAAGTAAGCAGATGTCATATCTCAGCATTTAAAGCCTTTCTTGCCTGTCAATTGCTCAGCCCTGCCTTCTCCTCTTGTTCTAACTGGCAAGTTCAAGGAAGCCCCGGAATTACGTGCAGAAAGTTAAAGGCAGAATCCAGGGTCAAAGGTGCAGTCCATTGCCATTTGACATATTCAAGTTGCAGCTCTGCTGGTCCCACGGGGGCTTCCTGCACACAGATGCTTTCAGGTCGAAGATGGAAGTCAGCGGATTCTCGCCAGCTTCCTAACATTCCGGCAATTTCTGATACACCTATGCACCCTGGCAGATTGTCTTCTTCCCTCTGCTGTGAGGGTGGAAACCTTTCTCTCACACATGTGTAAATAGTGAAGAACATTTACACAAGGCAGAAGAAGCAAATCGTTGCTTAAATTTTTTAAAATTGAGCCAGTGTAAAAATCCATAAAGCACATCATTAAATGCATGTTTTTTTTCATGGCAGTGATTTACAGTCACAATTTAATGTAACATTATTTGTTATTCTGGATATACCATCCCAACTAAAGGAAGTTCCCTTCACATTTTATTTATAACTGGTGAAGATGTGGCCAGTTCTGAACAGTTCTGTTGACAGTGTTTCTTGTGTTGAATTCTGCTCTATTTGAGCCAGTTGCCAGTTTGCCTACTAAATGCTGGATCAGGATTCTTCTGGCCTAAACCTTCCATTTCCTGTTGAATCATTCACTTGACTCCAGTTGGTTTCTTTCCTATCAAACGTCAGTCGAGTATTTAAGGAATTGTACATCAGTACATATGAACAAACTTATGAAAATACGAATTAGGAGTGGGAGTAGGGCATTTGACCCCTCGAGCCTGCTTTGCCATTCAATGAGATCATGGCTGATCTTCTTGAGACCTCAACTCCACTTTGCTTCCTTACCCCACTATACCCTTTGACTCCCTTGTCAATCAAGAATCTATCTAGCTCAGCCTTAAAAATATTTAATGACCTTGCCTACATCGCTCTCTGGGGAAAAAGAATTCCACAGACTCACAACCTTCTGAGAGAAAATTTCTCCTCATCTCCATCTTAAAAAGAAAACCATTTATTTTGAAAATGTGTCCCCTAGTTCTAGTCTGTCCCACAAGGCAAAACATCCTCTCAGCATCCACCCTGTCAAGTCACCTCAGGATCTAATATGTTTCAATAAGATCATCTCTCATTCTTCTGAACTCCATTGGATACAGGCCCAACCTGTATCCAACCCTTCCTCACAGGATAATCCCCTCGAGCCAGGACTCAGTCGAGTGAACCTTCTCCGAACTGCTTCTAATGCAGTTATGTCCTTTCTTAAATAAGGAGGCCAAAATCGTACACGGTGCTTAGATGTGGTCTGAGAACTGTGCTTTATAGATCAGTGGTAACTCGATAGGTTTTATATAGGCCCCATTTGCTAACGGGTCTAAGACTTCATATTAAAAATTCTAATTTTTGTGTTTAAATCCCTCCAAGGCTTCACCCCATTCCATCCCTGCTACCCCCTCCAGCCCTACAACCCTCTGAAAACTCCGCATTTCTCCAGTTCTGATCCTTTGTCCATTCTGCATTTCACTCACCCCGCCATTGGCAGTCATGCCTTAGCGTCCTAGACCCTAAGCTTCTGGAATTCCCTCCCTAAGGCCTCGATTTTCATCCTTGAGATGGGTAGGGGAAGCTGGGAAAAATTCCTGGCTCGATCGCCCACCTTGGGAGAAAGATCCCAAGGCAGGATCTTCGCTGCTGGGGAGAGGATGCGAGCTGGAGTCAGGCCATTAGTTCCAGTAAGAAATGAGAAGCTGGTGGAGGGGCTGCAGGCAGCTAAGGCGGGCTCTTTAAAGGGCTCCCCTCAATGCCATGGGACTTTATCCCAGAGAAGAAAAATTCAATCCAGCCCTCACACCTCACACCCCCATTACCCTCCAAACATTCTTCAAGCCCCATCCATGCCACCTCATGCTCCCCACACACCCCCTCAGGCCCCTCATGCCCCCCACATCAAGCTCTCCCCTTCCACCCAACCCCTATTTCCTCTCATGTCCCAAGCTCTGGCACTTTCATGCCCATTGACCCACTATACACCTTCCAGAAGCAATAAACACCACAATGAAAATTGGGATGTGAAATAAAACCTTGAAAAAGTGTAATCTTTTGATCACTTTCCCCTATGCTTGAAAGAAGCCTGGGCAAGCTAGTTCATGTGTCAATCATCTACATCCTTTGAAGTTTCAAAAACCACAAACCACAAACACTTGAAACCACTTACTTATGTCAACCAACACAGTGAAAATGGCCACAATGATCAGAGATCCTGAGTTGTCAATCAAATCTGGGGAGCAGATGTTCTTTTACTCTAATAGATGTCTGGGCTCTCAGCTAAGTGTACATAATGAGGCTTGCCATATGTGACCTCCTGACAGGAAGCTGCCTGCACCCTTTAAAGGCACTCCCTAAAATCGTGCCGCTGGGGATTGGGGTCGGGAATCTGGAATTGGGACCCACCCACCATTTTTAAAGGGCTCCCATGTCAACTCGACTTGGTGAAAATCCGGGTCTAACTGTCTCAGGGCGGAATTGTTCCAGATTTACACTAAGTGTGGTAGTGGGTGTGAAAAAAGGTGTTTTGCAGGCAGCCGCAATGGCAGATTTCCATATCGTCCCCTTCCCACTCCCTAAATTATGCAGTCATGGGAAAAATGCCGGATCCCTGGTGGCTGGCCTCCGATTTGCCCGTCACACCATTACCTCAGCACTTCCTCACTCCAGGCACCATATCTAAACCACAGCCAAGCACACACTTCTCAATGCTTGTGGCCCTGGGCTGCTCTGGTGAAGACATGGCCCCAAAAGCCAAGAAGAGTGCAGCCCCCCCCAATTCAGTGATGCATCCCTGGGAGGCCTTTTGGATACCGTGGAGGCCTGCCACGAAGTCCTCTACCCCTGCCCTGGCCAAAGGAAGCCCATCAGTCTCACCACTCCGGCTCGGGAGGCAGTGGCAGAGGTGGTCAGTGCCAATGCTGCACAGAAGTTGTCGGCCATCTAGAGCAGAAAAAGGATGATTGATCTCATCTCTGTCGCCAGGGTAAGACAACCATCTCATCGCTCTAAACTCACACACTCACAAGTCCATCACACGTTCACTGGCATCTCACTCACTGCCAGCTCAAGGGGCATCACCACTCCCTCTCTCACACACACCCTCTCATCTCCACCTGGTCTCATCTCCTCTGGAGTTCTCCTCATTCTGTCCATGCTTCCACTCAGCACACACACAAGCCTGGCATCCTTCTCATTGGACCTGGCATACACCTTGCTCGCACTCTCTCCATCTGTTTTTATGCAGGACAAGATCGCATACAATAAACGAGAGAGGTCTCAGACCAGGGATGGAGTGCCGGACATCAAGCTCCTCACTCCGTTCAAGAGTCGCACATTGGAGTTGGCCAGAGAAGGCGTGGACTGTTCATGTGGCAGTGGTGAGGTCGGAGGCAAGCATCCCCATGAGGATCCTGGACCACCTCATCCCGCTGTCAGTGCTACTCTGAGTCCATTGTTCCATGTGTAATGTGGCTGCCAAGCAATAATAATCTCCACTTTCTCTCCTAGGCACATCTGCCAGGTCACCCTCAGGTAACCTTGACCCCGAATACAGCGCCAAGTGCACCTCAGTTGAGGACCCTGAGGGCAGCAGCGTTGAAGACCTGTCATTGCGCTGATCAACACCCTCAACGACTGCAGCGGCATAGACCTCGGTGGGATCTAGATGTAGATCAACTTCCGGATCACAATCTGGTGAGCACAGCAGGCAGAGGCAGTGACATCCTTAGTTGCCAGCACTCGGCGTGCTTCTGGAGGCAAGGAATCTGCTGAGTCTGAGTCAGATGGTGAGGCTGTGGACTCGGCTGCAAAGACAATCACGGGAACATCAGGAAGAGATGTTTGTTGCACTCCTCAGATTCTAAAGGACAATGGAGGAGTCCATCCACCTTCAGTCCAAGGTGATAGTGCCAGTGTGGCAATGCACCAAGGCCAACATTGGCAGGATGGTGGTTGCCATGGAGACCTTGGTCCAGGACATCACTGCAGTACAAGTTGAACTCCATCTTTGATGCCATAGTTGGCCTCCAACAGTGTCAGCGCAAGAGGGGGTGCAAGGCAACCCGATCTCACTCCAACTTCCCCTTTCTCATCAAGGAATCAGCTAGGGGTCATCGGGCACGCATAGGGAGGAGGATCAGCAGCTGGACACTCTGGGACCATCCACCCAGGTGACACCGGGAATATCCTGGCCGTTCCAACTATCCTCTTCCTGTGACCCCATCATCTCCAGCTCCAAGGCAGGACACCCTAAACAGCTCTTGGCCTCCAGAGGACGCCCGCTAAAGTCATCACAGACAACAGGGTGTTAGCAGTCAGCAGGCTGCCTCCACCTCCAGTGTGGATGTCGGGGGAGCACCAAGACATAATGGCAGGGTTTGGAAGGTTAAGAAGATGTGGTTGCACCACGTGGGCACAGTTGTTAATCATTTGTGCATAACATTCACTATTGTAAATAAACTCCCAAGAATGTCTCCTTGTCTGTGGCTCCTTGTTGTGATGAACAGTGTTCGTGTCACTCAGATGTGTAACCTTGGTTCCTGCACAAAATAAAGGCAGGTGTCTCAGTCCAGGGCTGTTTCCCTGTGCAGTGTGTAACCTTCAGACCACAGTGATGGTCCAGCCTCACACTCACTGGACACATTAGTGATGCCTGCACCTCGGTGATGCTTGTTATTGCTGCCAGAATGTCATAGGCAGGCGTCACAGAGTTCCATCATTCTCTCTGTGTGCACTCTCAGCACCTTTGAGGTGGGGCTGGTCCCCATCTCTGCAGCATCAGTGTCCGGTGACGCTGTGCTCCTGAAGGGGTCAGGTGCTGAAGGCTGACAAAGGGTCTGGGGCGTCTGCGTCTCCATGATATGACCCTGATCACAGAGCGCAAGCGAGCTGCCCTCGGCCAGACAGGGGTCAGGCAATCACAGAGACCATGAGTAGAATTTCACCCTTATCGGGCAGGGGTGCCCGGGGACCCTTGAGAAGGTGACTGCCGCCTGCCCTCGAGACAGGAGGTGATTTCACGCTGGCGGGCCAGTTAGGGCCTGCCCAGCAAGAAACGTGGGCAGCAGCTGCCTGTGCGGGTGGGGGAAGGAGGGCGAGTGGGGTGAACAGGAACTTCATGTTTACGAGTGAACTCTTGAAAATCCCGAGGCACAGAGCTGCCTCAGGGAGATGAGAGTTTAAAAAAAAATAAAGAAATTAAAAATGTTATAAAACATGTCCCCTCATGTGACTCTGTCACATGAACAGGGAGATGTTATTAATTAAGTTTTAAACTTTTTATTTTATTTTGATTTGCTTTAGGAAACCTCACCGAGCCAGTGAATGAGGTTTCCTAAAAAGTGCAAAGGCCGCTTGGCCTTTTCGCCTGCCCCCCAACTGGAAGGTTGGACAGACAGTGAAGAATTTCTTTTTATTACCTTGTTAATTGGCCTTAAAAAGACCTTTAATTGTCGGCGGGCGCACTGCTGGCTCCAGCCTGCCCAGCCAAAACATCGGGCGACTGTGCATTGACATCAGGACACTCGCCTGACGTCAACCGGTGTCTGTCATTTTGCGCTCGAGCGGGTCGGGCATGTGCCCATCGAGGTAACAATGTTGCCCCATGTGAAGGCCTATGACCCTGACCGCAGAGCACAAGCGAGCTGCCCTCGGCCAGACAGGAGTCAGACATTCACAGAGGCTGGTGTGGAGATCTATGCAGAGTCCTCACTGCATGTCACCATCGTCCTCCAGGAATCTAGCGACTATTAGGGGCCTCCACAGCATCTCCATGACAGGAGCCTTATCACAGAGGGTATGTGCACTGCCATCAGCCACAGGACTTAAATATTCGCTCATGCAATGTGAAGATCTATGAAGTGTCCTCACTGCATGACGTCAACAACCTCCTGGAACCTTGCGACTATTAGGGGCCTCCACTGCGTCTCCATGACAGGGGCCTGAGCACTCAGGGTGTGTGTGCATTGTCATCAGCCACACAGGAGTCAAACGTTCACAGATGCAAGGTGAGGATGTCAGGATTGTCCTCACTGCATCTCATCATCATCCTCCACCAGTCCTGCAGCTATCAGGGCCTCCGGTGCACCTGATAGCTCGCCTTCCAGGATCTCATCACCTTCATCTCCTCCTTGTCGGCGGAGATGTGCCGCTCTTCTGTCTCCTCCCCAGCCATGTCCTTCCCCCCCCCCACCCCCCGTCACAGCGCCAGGCTGTGTAGCACGGGACAACCTACGCTGATGCACAACACCCTCTGGGCACCGTGTTGTAGTGTTCCACTGAGCCTGTCAAGGCACCGGGACCTCATTTTCAAGATGTCAATCGTTTGCTCCACCAAAGTCCGGGTTGAGGCATGAGCCTCGTTATCCTGTTGCTCTGCTGCAGCCTGAGGCCCTCTCATGGGCATCATCAGTCACGTTGTCTGTAAGTAGCCCTTGTCTCTGAGGAACCAACCCAACGGCCTCTGTGGACCTTGGGAAATGTCAGGAAAAGGAGACCTACTGAGAATGTAGGAGTGGTGGATACTCCCTGGAAATCGCGCACAGACCTGTACAATGCGTTTGTGGTGGTTTCAGTCCACTAAATATCCAGTGAGTGGAAACCCTTGTGGTTGACCTAGTTGACTGCTTGTTGCCACAGAGATCTAAACACTGCGTGAGTGCAGTCGCTGACACCCTGCACCTGCGGAAAACCAGAGATCTGTGCAAATCCCAGCGCTTCTGCTTCCTGGCTTTCCTGATCCCGGGCGAAATGCACAAAGTTGTGTTGCCTTCACAAAGAAGACATCCTTGACCTCCCGGATGCACTTGTTGGTGGAGGCTTGTGAGATTCCACACAGCTCACCTGTGGAAGGAGCCATAGGCATAAAAATTGAGAGTCGTGGTCACTTTCACAGCCACTGGCAGGAGATGCCCTCCATGTCCCTGTTGCACCAAATCCTGCAGCAGGTGGCATATGTGACACCTAGACACATGCAGTCTTTGGCAACACTGGTTCTTGGTTATCTGCAGGAATGACAAGTGCTGTCTATAGACCCTGGGTCTAGCAAGGCACCTGTGAGTGACGGCTCACACAGGAGGCTCTGCCGCACCTTTATCTTGAGGATGGTTCTCCTCTCGTTGGTGAGCCAGCCACCTCCCTCGCACTCTTCTCCTTCTTCTCTGCTCCCTGTAAACCATGACATTTATGACTAGATCACCAGGCTCCATGATCCTGATGTGCTCTTCCTGCAGGATCAAAGAGAGAGACACGTGGGTTAGCATGTGTGTCCTACAGACCTCTCTTGGTTAAGTCACTTGGCTATGCCCTTGAAGCATGCAGAAGAGTGTTGGCCACCACTTGGATGGCCAGTGTGTAGTGCTGTCATTGGCCGTCCAAAACCCCACCCTCCTCTGCCTCACTCCACTTGACCGATTGGCGGCAAGTTGGCCACTGGACTTCGTGCTGTGCTCTCAGCTCAGGCACAGGCATTCTCCTAACCTGCACTGCAAGGCTGTGCTGTTATCTTGAACCATAAGATAACTGGTCCAAACCTGAATAAAGGCATTGCAGGGCGCTGTGAGTGCCTCCACCAGTGACTGTCCCATAGCCACCTTGCACAAGGGGATTGTACAACTTACCCAGTCATCCAATTGTTCTGTAGCCCCCAAAAATGCTCATTAATTTGCAGTCTGCGCCCAGGGGGTAAAATTTTCTGGAGCATTTGGTGGCACTTTCATGCTTTTGCGTTGCTTGAGTGGGCAGAAAAGCTTCAGAGGCCCCACACCAAGCCTGTCACTGGAGCTGCAGCTGAACAGTCTCAGCTGCAGGAGAATGCACAATTTTGACAAGTTTTTCCAAGTGTGCAGCCGCTTCCCTCACCCTCACCCCTTTCCACCCTCCCTGTCCCAACCCCGGCATGTGCCAGTGTACTTTCTTCAGTCTGTGCCGTCTAGCCCCATCCTCCCTCCCCTCTCTGCACTGAACCCCTTGTTCCAGCACCACATTGAAAGCCAGCCGGGAAAAAGCGACAGACCTGTGACCCCTGCAAATGCATGGCACCCCTTCCGTGATGTCCTGTGGGCAATCCCCATGAGCGCTGCATCCACCTCCAAGCTTCCCTCCAATCTCAGCCTGCCAGGTGCATGCCTTTTAAGGTTGGTCGTAAATCATGCCGATCTGAAGTCACACCACATGGGAGGTAAATTTGACATGGTGGGGGGGGTGGGGGGGTGGGGGGGCGGGGATTGGAATACACACCAGACATCACCGTGTGTCATTTTACACATCGGCGAGTGGGCCCTGAACCGAAAATTCTGGCCAATGTTTCATTTGCTTGCACGGTGTCAATTTTTGTTTGAATGTGCTTCTGTGAAATGCTTTGGAAAATCTTTGTAAACTAAAGGCACTGATTGTACGCAGGCTCTTGATGTTGCAAATTTTCAGGATCTCATCCCATTCCCTAAACTGGAACATACAAATTCCTCATGTACCCTGCGAAAAAAGTGTCTGTGCACGTCCAAGTTTTATACATGTTAACATTCTCTCAGTGCCAGATTCATCAAAGTTTTGTACATCCATTTAATAGTTATTTGTGGATCTTCATTCCATTGCTGGCTAATTAATGAGAGGTTGAGCTAATGCTAGTGTTGGGGACTGCGTAATACATTTGGTAAGAGAGCTCAATGGGGGAAACTGTAATTGGATTTTTGGCAGATAATCGAGAACTAATTTTGGACTTGAATTTTACTCTGAGAGTGGGCTCCCCACAACCCAGCATAAATTTTGGGGGAGAGCCCACCTCTGCTTAGCTGGATCACCCTGCTTTAATTTTGGGGGTGAGAGCCCTTTAATTAGTATGAGGCAGGATGTCCATCCATCTACAGGAGGATGTCCTACCTCATACAGCTGCTGGCCAATCAGCTCTGCACACAGGCAGTGCCAAGCAGTTCTGGTGGTCACTGCTGGTGCTGCAGGTAGACCAAGGCAGTGGTGTACAGCGATAGATTCGAACATTCAGGTAAGTCCAGGATCTCGCTGGGGCCTGTCAGCCTACCCCAGCTAGGGGAGGTGAGGGCATATTGGATAGTGCAGTGCGGAGCTGGTGAGGGAGTGGTGGACATGGGGAGGCAAAACTGTGGCTGGGGTGGGGGAGGTGGGTGCTCCGATTGACACAGGGGCCAGGAAGGAGGCATCAGAGACCTTTCACTGAGCAGTAGCCCGCTGGGGTTAAACCTGCCGGACTACATGTTGGACGCAGGCTTCTCCTACTGCCCGTTATATCGGAGCAACAACGGGACGAGGCCCCCTTAAGGGCCTCAATTGGACCACAGGCAGGTGACACACCTGACGCCTCCCTGCCCGAAAAATCATGGAGGGGTCATGGTCAGGTGGCCCAGCAGTGGGTACACTGCCATTGGCATGCTGCCCTAATTTACAGGTCCACCTGCTGGTTTTCCTGCCCACAGGCGGCCGATAAAATTCAGTCCTTTGTGGTAGTATCATACAGTGTAACAGTTGTATGTTCCCATCTCTTTGGACATTAAGGGGATTAATGGAATATGGGTGGGGTGGGAAAGGAGAGTTGAGCCATGCTCTCTTGAATGCCAGAGCAAGCTCAGAGCGCCCTTTGACCATCTCCTGCTCCTATTGCTTTTTTTCTATGTGTGGTATATCTATGAAACATTTTTTGTTATAATTTTGGTTATATTCTTTGAGACTAGTATAGATTCAGATTTGGCTAATGTTTTTATAGCATTTTAAGATTGTTCTATCAACAGAGCTGCTTGCCAATTTTTTTATGAAATTGACCAGTGCTGCTCCCTCATGTCGACTATCCTAACCTCATCTGTTATCCTCCCTCCCAACGTCCCTGAGTACAGATTATCCTTCATCCATGAACATCATGTTCTCTATTAGTACAGCTGAAGCCTATTAAATCGAGGTGCCCCATTTGTAACCAATGGTCTCATATCAGATCACTTACATTAAATGCAGAGGTTCAAGAGGTTCATCTGTGAGTTAGACTTTTATGCTTTGTTAACAGTAATTGGGCATTAACTTTTGGTTCATACTTATACAGAACAGACATGCATTTTAATTTTATCTGTGCGTTTGTTGATGAGTTCTAATAAAAATATGTTGTCTCTTGGGAATTGATTGAAACATGAGTGAAGAAGGAACTCCCTTATATAAAATAATTTCCTTATTAAGTATCTCATTAACTCATGTGAACTGTACTCCTAACGTAAGTCCACAACATTGAGGAATGTCCCACAGAAGCTTTGGAAAGTAATACATTTTGTGTTGGGGCAAGGGAGTATCCAGGAGTAATTTTGTGAGGTCCATCTGGGTTAAAGATCTACAATCCCATTATAAAACGAAAGAGAATTTATAGTACCATCTTTAGTCTGTTTAAAGTAACTTCTTCTGCTGAGTTTTGATTAACTATAGGAGTTATCTCGTTAATCTTCCTGCATAAGAGTCAGTATGGAGACTCCCAGTTAAGAGGCGTTCAACTATAAAGCCCCATTTTAAGGTTTGTCTTTCATTTGACCTGCAAATAATTATTTCCAATTACCAGCCATTACCTTTGATTGGAATAGCTCCGCGCCAGATGCTGTACTAATAAATTAGTGACTGTACAATCAGTGAACCTGGCATCTAGTAAAATGATGGCGGGAACACAAAGCTGGAAGAAATTTCCTTCAGCCACATCCCAGAAGCACACATGGAAGCAATGAAGTCAACTTGCTTGGATGAGGTTTGCCTGTGGGAGATCAGAAAATCGAACACACTCTTCCCTTTCAAGTCTACTCAACCTGTACTGCCCGTGGGTTTCTTTTCTGGGCAACTTCACACATTAACTTGGGTAATTGCTGACAGAAATGCAGGATTTCCACTGCTGCGCTAAACGGCTTTGGAAGGGGCAGGGAGGGGTAGTAACTACATTAAATGTGCATAATTTTTAATACTCTTAATTGTCACTGCAAATTGCATTCCAGGATGACAGCTCTTTGGCACTGGTCATATTTGAAGTAATCTAATTTTGCTAACTTTAATGAATCTCTGGTACTAGTAATGGTCAATGGAACATAAATCCTGCCAGACTCCTGTTCCGTGTAACTTCACACCAATCCCATATATCATAAATTTCGGTTTAAAAAACGTCAACAATTAGATGCATTTGGAAGTGGCTCCATGGGAATGCTCCTAGTGTTTGATGTGCAACTAATGGAAGATACTTGCGGAACCAAAAGTTAATGTGATATGATTAACCATTTTGTATTGAGATATTTCTCTGTTGGGCTGACTTTGACTTTCAGTTGTGCATTTATTCTTCTTTTTGACCCTAAATACAGGTTCAGCTATATTTCTCCTGTCTGCCAGATGACAAGGTCCCTTATGTTAACAGCCCTGGGGAGAAACACAGAATTAAGCAGCTCCTGTACCAACTACCACCCCATGATAATGAGGTAATAAAAATCATTAAAAAAAACACAAGTTCCACTCACGCACACCAGACACTCGGTATTCTTAGGCCCGTTACAGACAAGGGCAAGAAAGGCAAAATCCCCTTCTCTTGTCTTTTCTACCTCTTATGGTTAACCAGATTTTTGTGTAAAATGTTTGAAACTGTCTTGGAATGACATCTAATCCCCAAACCCACAATTACTATGTTCTGCAAACTTGAATTTTTTCACTATTTGCTCTGAAGCAAACATTTCTTGTGCTTTTATTATGTTGTATTTGTATTTAGCCTCACTTTCTAGTTACTTTTATGCTGTTTGCTGCCACATTGTAACTGTCGTCATGTGCTTAAAATTCCGAACATTACTATGAGAGAGAAACAGAACGCACTGTAGCAGTGAGATTCTTGGACTTGAAGGAGGCATTGTGTTCTTATGTACTTGTCAGAAAGGAGGACCCTTTCTTGAATAAATAAGCCACAGCTCATGTTTTAATCCAGTCCGCAATTCACAATTACAAAAGGCCTTGTAGTAAAACAGAAATGTGCTTTCTGGCAGGGGGCTTAAGTTGTAAAGGACTGCTAACAATTATCCCTTTCTATTTAAAGTCTTTCTTCTTTAGTCATTTAAGTGTCTTTTGGTTGGGCCTCCGCCTTTTTTTTCAAATCCAGCTCTTGTCTAGCTGCCTGTATTAGCGCAGCTAATATTCTGCAAAGTGCATTTGCAGCTCATATGTCCCTCTTTAATCAGAAGCTGCTGCTGGGTTAACATGACTGCATAAATTCTCCACTGAATCCAACCTAGAATTTTTAAGTAGGCATTAGTAACCTAATCCACCACGTGTAAGCAACACCTTAGTAATATTAATACTGTATTTTATATAAAATTGGAAGCATTGTCACAACAAGCCCTTAATGTTCTGAGTTGTAAAAATACACAGGTGATTGTCTAGCATGGATGAGATAGGATTTCCCCTATTTGCCTTTTGTTAGTGTTGTAAACAATAGTGGGAAGATTTCCTCTGGCCACAGTCTCCATTTTAAAAGACAGTTATATTGGAAGTGATGACCAGAGGAAACTTTCCTGTTAGGTTTAAGTTGTCACCAGCACACAGCAACCAAGGAAACTGTCTGTATAATAGCAGCATTTATTTTAAAAATAAAATATTTTGTCAATTTTTCCCAATGGAACTATTCACTTCCTCTTCTGCTCCATCAAAATATTCCCATTTAATCAGTCCAGTTTTTTCTCCCATCCTCTGCTGACTGGCGTTGGTATGTGATTCCAATGCCACTTATTTATTTATTTAATGAACGCAAATCCCCAAAGCCAAGTGATAGCTGAGTTTAAAGTCCACCACTTAATCTGTAAAGGGGACACTCCTCGGTAATATGCAGCATTGTTTGTATCTCTCCAGAAGGGCATAAAGGGTCTGTACTGAGGCCCCAGCAGTGGAGGTTGGCTGCACAGGGGTTTTGGTCTATCCTGAACCTGCTTAGCAAGGACAGCTCTCGCTGTGGTAGTTCAAAGTCTGCCATTCAACAGATGGGGCTTGTCACAAGGAACTTGTTAATCACTTTCTTGATCCAAGTGATGTCTGCTGGTAGATCTTGCTCCATATGGATCTGTATTCACATTGCACCCCACCCTGTCAGTGCCCAAGCCCCCTGGGGGGGGTGGGGGGGGCAAATGATCCTACCAGCAGACTGGATTCCAAGAGAAACTTACAGAACTCCAAATGAACCACCATGGAGGATCCCCCAGAGAACCGGCAGGTCTCAACCTTAAACAGCCCTCTGGCTTTATGGCAATAGGGCATGCTGTCCAAATCTTACAACTTAATATTGAGGGTATGTCAGCTGCCAAGCGAAACCTCTAATGCCAGTAAGAGCCCTCTGCTACCTTGTGTAGCTGGGCAATTCCTCTTGTGTGAAATTAGCTTTAGACAGTGTGTGTTGGCAAATTAGTGAACTGTGGAGCATATTAAAGAGAAACCTTTTCCTCTCATTCCTTGACCACTGTTCACCAGCTGTCACTGGATGGAGATCAGGACCGGGAATGTTGCCCAGTTTGGTTTTCTTTCCCAGCCCAGGATGCTGAGGCCAATTATGATGCCCCCGTGCCCACCCAGCTGACAGCAGCTATCTTCACGCAAACTGGGGATTGAACCCGGAACCCTCTAGTCTGTAGCAATTAACTTCTGTAGCAGGCTTCTACAATCAGAAAGTGAACAAGGAGGTTTAATATTATACAAATTTGAAAGCTGAAGGATCTACCTTAATAGACCACCAACATGGGGTGCCGCGGATTAGCAGATGTTACCCCACTGAGCCCTCTGTCCTACAAATGCCTATGTTGGGAGTGCTGAGCTGAAGTGGGACACTTCAACACAGGAAACGTGAGAGCCATCTGCAGATCACGATGCACATTTCCTGATTTACAATTCAGAGTCACACTGGTAGAGGCCTGAAAGCATGTCCCCGGCCCACATTTTGGCTGCAGGAGAGAAAAACTAAAGGCTAGATACCCTAAAAAATATTGTTGGTATTTTTGTGTTGCCCTGTACACTTGCTTAAGAAAAATTGCAGTTATGCAACACCATCTCACCGCAGCATAGGAAAGAGGGGGCTAGGGTGCTTGGGAAGGATAAATTGGAGATTGTAGAGCTGACAACTGTTGTGGGAGCACGCAGCTGGAGAAGGTGAACCCTGAAGATACCCCTAATACTAATGCAAGGGTGGAAAAGGAGGGAGTTAGAGCATCCCATGTGGATGCAGGAGAGAGTAGGAGTCAGGAAGAGTCGGTAAAATGACAGCTTCATTGAGGGGACAGGAACACAAAAACAAGTAGGTAATTTCACCCATCCCACCCACCTCCATAGAATCATAGAATGGTTACAGCTCAGAAGGAGGGCATCCTGCCCATCATGCCTGTACTGGTTCTCTGCAGCACCAACTTACCTAATCCTAGTACCCTGCCTTTTTCCCTTGTTCTTTGTTTTTGCCTTGTTCTGCAAATTTTTTCTCTTTGGATAATTATCTAATTTTCTTTTGAAGGCCTCAATTGGATCTGCCTTCAGTACACTCTCAGGCAGTGCATTTTAGATACAAACCACTTGCTGCGTTAAAAAGTTTTCCCTTGTGCCACAGTTTGCTTTTTTTGCCAATCAGCTTAAATCGGTGTCCTTAAATTGAATTTTCCACCAATGGGAACAGTTTCTCTCTATCCACTGTGCCCAGACGCCTCATGATTGTGAACACTCCTATCAAATCTCTTTACTCTTCACTTCGTCAACTTATCCATATAACAAATGTTCTTCATCCCTGGAACTATTCTACCATTCTCGTGAATCTTTCCTGCATCCTCTCTAATACCTTCACACCTTCCTAAACTGTGGTGCCCCGAACTGAACACAATAAAACAAATTGAGGCTGAACCAGTATTTTAAACAGGTTATCATAACTTCTTTGTTTTTGTACTCCATGCCCTACTTATGCAGCTCAGGAACACCTATGCTTTATTAAAAGCTTTTTCAACCTGCCCTGGCACCATCAATGATTTGTGCATGTATACCCACAGGTTCCTCTGCTCCTGCACCACCTTTAGAATTGTATCCTTTATTTTATATTGCCTCTCCTTATTCTTTCTACCAAAATATATCACCTCACACACGTCCACCCATTCCACCAGCCTGTCTATGTCCTCTTGAAGTTTATCACTGTCCTCCTCACAGTTCACAATACAAGTTTTGTGTCATTTGCAAAATTTGAAATTATGCCCTGTACACCCAAGTCTAGATCAATAATAGATATAGCAAGAGAAGCAGGGATCCTAACACTGAGCTCAGGGGAACCCCACTGTATATCTTCCTACAGTCTGACAAACAGCTATTCACAATTACAGTCTGTTTCCTGTCACTCAGTCAATCCCTTATCCATGCTGCTACTGTCCCTTTTATTCCATGGGCTTTAACTTTGCTGGTAAGCCTGGCACTTCTTCAAACATCTTTTAGAAGTCTATGTAGATCACATCAGCTACATTACCCCATCCACCCTCTCTGTTACTCCATCAGGAAACTCAAGCAAGTTAGCTAAATGTGATTTGCCCATAAAAAATCTGTGCTGGCTTTCCTTGTTTAATGCACATTTGTCCAAGTGACTATATTATCCAGATGACATGATGATCCAATCATCTGCAATTAGTATGGACCCACTGGGGATTGGTCCAGTGCTACATTTCTGAGTTAAGTGCTTCAGAATTGGTTTAATTGATGCAGGTTAAAGGTTACTTGTCAATTTTTTTAGGTGCGTTACTGCCAATCACTGAGCGAGGAAGAAAAGAAAGAATTGCAGCTCTTCAGTGCCCAGAGGAAAAAAGATGCATTGGGAAGAGGAACAATCAAACAGCTACCAAGAGTCCAAATGCATACAGCTTGTGATCAGGTACAAGGAAGCAGTTACCAAACAAGCACTATATTCAGTTTCTTTGATGTCACTGCTTTATGCTGGATATGGTTCCCACCAACACAGCACGTGACCATTGTGAGCTAACCAACCTTACTTTGGCAAGCATTTCAATCCCTGAAATCTTAACAGCCAATCACAATCTTGTCCTCATCTGATATTCATGTACCCATGGGTACTCTTCCTAGCTAGGGTCACTGGAAAATTGTAACATCTCCACTGTCACTGAACCAAACGCCTTCTGGTCTGAATGGCTCAGCTTTGCACTGAAATTACCAATTAACCACACGGGAAAAATCCATAACTGAACTTTATTTTCTCACTGTATTGCAACAGCTAAGGATTATCATTGAGATTCCCAGTAAGATTGATCATGCTCACCTTCCCTTTTATGCTTCACTAAGCTTATCCAGTGAGTAACTGAGTCATAGAGACAAGAACATGCTAGGTTCACTTTACAGATCAGATAACTGATAGATTGCAGAGTACAATCTATGAGTGATCTCAGCTGCAATGCTACAATTGTGCCCCTGAATCAGGGATTCTCTGGGTGGTGGGGGAGGGGATAGCAAGCAGCAATTCAAATAAGTTTTCCAATGTTTGCTATTCTGATAGAAATGAATGTGTGTGAAAATCTCATGAGAACAGAGTTAGCTCACCTATAATGATCCCTTTGATTGAATAGCTACACACACAAGAATAACACAAGCTATCGAACTGTATCTGGCAACTGTAAATCAATATCCCAGTAAGGAGGTAAGACCTTCAGGGCAGGAGACAAAATTTGCAGAAATATGGAATTGCTGGGTTCACTGTGGGAAGCCTATTCAATGAAAGCAACCAGCAGCTTTTTGGATTCTCACAAATGGTATGAAAAAACTAAGCATTACATGGCTTGCTCAAACTTAACTAGTATAATCGACTATTTGCGACAGCAGTTTAAGAAGCCCATAGACACTTACAGTGCTGCCAATGCATTAGCAAGGGATTTAATAGTGTACCTTAACATACTGAAGTACAGACATTCTTCATCCTGTTGGTGTCGTGTTAGGCTGCTTATCTCTCTCCAGCTGCACAGGACTGAGCCATATTGTGTGCCTGTAGGAGCTTTGAGTTCCATTCAGCACCAGAGCAGAATGTGGTGTGTGGTTGATTCCTTAATGTTACAGATCTGAAGAGCAATTATTGGGTCCCATGGATACTGTAAATAGGCTTTAAAGATGGGGTTGGTTTTTGGTGAAAAGCCTTTGATGTTTGTAAAAACCTAAATCATCGCCACTCGACTTGCCTTGCTAAAGTAATGTCATAACAGAAAAATGGTCTCAACAATTCTGAAAGGTGCTGTTGATGTGACTCTGGATGAGCCATGTTATGCGTTTACCTGGGTCCGCTCGTTACCGTGTTCGTTTTTGTTTCTTATTCGTAAAAGTTTCTCTCGGATCGTTAAATCTGTCCTCAATGTAATGTTGGAGGGGTATGAACAGGAATGCAGTTTTTAATTCCCACCCACCCTGATCCCCAACCCCCCGATTGTATCTTCCAGTGTGAGGAAAAGATAAATGGAGGTGAAGTCGCAATATTCGCTTCCAGAGCTGGCTCTACTGTTTGCTGGCACCCAGCGTGCTTTATCTGCTCAACCTGCCAGGAGCTCCTTGTCGATCTTATCTACTTTTACCAAGACAGAAAAATCCATTGTGGCAGACACCACGCTGAACTCCTGAAACCCCGCTGCTCTGCCTGCGATGAGGTGAGATGAGGTGCATGGACAATGCAGCAGCAAACTTCTGAAGTACAAATTTAATGTTAAATGGCTGTCCTTAGAAGCTGTCCCCTTTCCATAATAATAGGGAGATGAATATGTGGCATTTAAGGTGAACTATTGTCAGAGTATATAAGAAATTGAAGAATGTACATTTATGTAGCATCTTTCTCTCAGTGGGCCCTGAGTCTTTGGAACTCTCATCCTCAAAAGTCAGTGGAGCAGATTCTTTGAATATTTTTAAGGCAGAGCTAGATAGATCCTTTTAAGCAAGGGGGTGAAAGGGTACCGGGGGGGTACAATCAGATGATCCATGATCTTATTGGATTGCAGAGCAGGCTATGTCTGCTCCTAATTCGCATGTTCTTTCATGAGCTCAGGACAGCAAAAAGCATTTTACAGTCAATGACGTACTTTTGAAGTGTCGTCACTGTAGCAATGTAGGAAATGCAGCAGCTGGTTTCCACACAGCAAGCTCCCACAAAAAACAACATGATAATGCCTAGATAATCTAATTTAACCTGATATAACCGATTTTAATTTCTCCACCACTGTCTTCAGCTACCTAGGACCTAAGCTCTAGAATACCCTCCTAAACCCCTCTATCTTGCTTTCCTCCCCCAAAACAATCCTTAAATCCTTGGTCTCTGACCCAGCTTTAGGCCATCTGCCCTAATATCTCCTTATGTAGCTCAGTGTTATATTTTGCTGAATAACGCCTCTAGAAGCACCTTGTGATGTTTTAGTATGTTATAGGTTCTTTATAAATACAATTAGTGTTGTAATCTGTGTCAGTGATGTTGGTTGAGAAATAAATATTAGCCCAGGACAATAGAGAGAGCTTTCTCGCTTGTCTTCAGATAGCATGTTCTGAATTTTTGTATCAACTTAAGAGGGTAAATGGGCCTTGGTTTAATGTTTCATCGTAAAGGTGGGACCTCTGAGAGTGCAGCACTCCCTCAGTACTGCACTGGAGCATCAGCTTTGATCTTTGTGCACAAGTCTCAAAACCATAAAGAAAAATATTTTTTGGCAGTTCACAAATGTACAAGTTCCACAAGACAGAGGACATTTACTGAGTATTGGCTACAAACCCTTATAATAATAGTGAAGCGGTTAAATGTAAATCGGGGGTTGTTGGGGGGTGGAGGGCTCTGCAGTTTAACTGAGGTGCAGTTGAGTCAATCGGTACAAAACATGTCAGAGTCAGTCTTTGCCCTGTGCTGCTTTCACCCATCTTAACAGAAACAAGAATACAATTAAGGATGGGGTAAAAATAATCAGCTTAGGCTAGCTACTCCAGTTGGTTATTCGGCTATTCAGTCTGGGCATGTGTGGGTATTAGGCACAGATGGAATTGGACTTGACTATGATGCTATGAGAAGAATTCAGCAGGATTCAGGGGTTTCCAGCCAATAATCAAGGACAAGACTGCTGGTGGCTGGTGGCTTTTATAAAGGGTTAACAGATGAGACATGCTAATGTATGACATAGATGATGATGTACCACTGACATCAGTCAGTCATGTGTTAGACTCTCTCTCTTTCTCTCTCTCATGGGAGAGACAGAGAGAGGTTGGAATCAAGCCTAGGGGCAATGTGCCTACTCTGCAACATTTTTAGACGTAGTACTAATAAAAGTGTAAAGCAGACACCAGAGTAGGTCTACAGTCTGTCTACGAACCAAGTCCCATGCCTAGAATCCAAGGTTGAAGGAGACATCTCAGAATATGGTGGCAGCATTGGAGACATTGATGTATAGAACATCAATTGGCGTTATCGAAGGAACCATAAAGTGAAGAAACCTTTGAAAGCAGGTCATAAAAGATTCAGAGGAAGAAGGAGGCACACTGAGGAGATGTAATGATGACCGTACCTAATGAGCATTCCCTGCTCTTGTCCCGTCCACTTGACTGCATTGAGGGCCTTCAGGAGAGGCCAGAAGTGGGAATTATGGAAACGCCATTTTCTCTGTTAGCGAACAGCATCAGGCCTTCATGAGAAGGAGCAAAGGCTTCATGTTAGTTCCTTTCTTTATGCAGCAGAGCTAATGGCTGATGACATTCTCCTAAGGCAAGGGATACAGGAGTCCACCGCGGGCTTTTTTAAGTCCATTCTTAAAGCCCTTGACACTTATTTTAGCACTAATCAAAACTTAGTAATTGAGTGAGCATTTTTTAGCGAGCAGTCACAACAACCTGGGGAATTGATTGAATTATTTCTAACCAACCTATATTGCCCAGCTAGTTCTTACAGATGCGGGGTGCTGAAGGACAAGCTAATCTGTGATTGCATAGTTGTGGGTGTCCAGAATGAAAAACTCTCCGACTTTCTGCAGACCAAAGATGATCTTACTTTGGATCAGGCAGTCCCGTATGCGAGGCAGACCGAGCTTAAAGCATTTAAACGGGCTACAATTTGGGGCGACTCTGAGGCTTCACATGACTCCGTAGATTGGGTAAGACCACGAGCAGCAGCCCCACCCGCAAAACCAGGCGAGAGGGTGGGCAACTCCACGCCAATAGCTATTTTGAGATGCTTGCGTTGTGGCGCAAAAACCCTGCATAGACACCAAGACTGCCCAGGGGGCGAGGAATGTTTTCAGTGTAGCAAAGCTGGACATTTCAAGCTTTTCCACAAATCCAGTCATTTTAATTGAAGTCGAAGACCAGAAAGTATTTATGAAAGACATTCCATCCAATAAATAGATAAGCAAGAAAAATATGAAAATACAGAGTTCCTAGGGGAAGTTGCTAGTCTTAATCCAGACAAGTGGTCAGTTACAGTCCAAGTTCAAGGTTTCATTGCTACTTTTAAAATTGATACTGGAGCTGTTGTTAACATATTAGCAGATGACCTTGACTGGCTTCAGCCAATGACCATTCATCCATCAGACATCATGTTACAAGGTCCAGGCAGCATAAATCTTCCAATCAAAGGCAGCATTATTGCTTCTCTTCGCTACAAGGGGCGATAGACAGTTGGTCCTCTCTATGTTCTTCACAATCAGGGTACATCCTTATTGAGTGGCAATGTTGGCATGCTTCTAGGAACCCTAGCAAAACCAGATGATGCTCAACATTTGAATGACTCACCCTCTTTCCTGTAACAATCTTCAACGTTTTTAGAAGCAGTGGAAATTCAGCCTTCAGAAGCTGAGGCAGTTTATACATTCAGCAGTAACTCCTTTCTTTCATGGAGATACTATCTACTAGACTCAGGGCAGAGATTGAAGTTATGAATTTCTCAGTCAATCATGAAGTAAGGCCAGCGGTGGCAGATATAGAAGGCACTGCAGCAGACAGTGACCATCCCCATGAAGACTAGCTGGACCTGAATTGGCTCTTCCTAGAAAGTGACGAGCAAAAATCCCAAATGAGCAAATATTCAGTGATCCCTTGGAGGGGGAGGTCCTAAAGGATGATTTGTCTTTCCAGTTGGTGGATGCACTATATGAAGCCTCTGTTGCCTTTAGAGAAATCACCTGTGTTTTTAGTGGCTGAGCAGCATTCAGATCTTAGTTCCACTGAACTTAGCGATATTTTGCCTATTTTCATCTCATGTTGTCCATGAAGAGTCTTGCACAGAGGATGCTTTGCCTCAGTCCAGGTCAGAGTCCATAGAGGATTACACCTTCCAAAGGTGAAATTCAATTGATGCCCATACTTCAGTCCCAGCTGAAAGTCTTCTTCCCTCCAGAAGCCAGCACTGAAGGACTGACAGAATCTTTAGCACTTCTGAAGCTGCAGAATCCTGTACAGCAATCTTGTCCCCGAGTTGATTGCCTAAAGGATATTCATCTTATTGCAGAAGATGAGGCTGTCTGGTCTCCATATTCTCAACAATTATTCCGATTGCCCATTGTGGAACGACCTCGTACAGAGAAAAGGGTGGCTCTCTTATCATTGCTTACAGAAAGTAGACAGTCCTCCTAAAATATAATTGTGAAATCATCTTTTCTTCTTTTCCTGACAGTCTTACAGGAAGTTGATTGATTTTTCCTTCGTCGTCTAAGGTCATTAAAATTTCAGATCTTCAATGCCTTTTCAGTCTTTGATACAACAGTGGATGATACAACTGATAGTCTTCCCTGGAGTTGAAGATCATTCCTCTTCTGAAGCTCTTCGCTAGAGTCCTTCAAGGGAGCAACAAGTTCCTTAGAGTGTCCTGAGTGCTTCTCGTCCAATTCCAGAGGATCTAAAGATCAATTCCGGTCAACCAATTTTGGATCAGTCTTTACTTGAAATGTCTTTGCACAGTTCAGTCATCCTGCAATCTATACTCTGCCTTCAACAATGCTGACAGCAATACTCTTTAAAGTGTTGTCCTATTCTGCAGGTGGTGATATCATACTAAATGCAGAAGAAAGCCCTAATGTCTCCAAGACATCTTCCCTGAGGGCCGAGAATACTGTAGGAGATTGAATCCCTCAGGACTGTGAATTGGGGAGGGGAAGAGTTGGAGTTGGGTAGAATCTGTAGTTGTAAAATGGGAGTTACAGAAATGGAATGTAAATCGTTAAAGACATAGGGCGGGATTTTTTGGCCTCACCCACCGCCGGTATCATCCGGTCCTGCCATAGTTTCATGTTGTTGTTAAAAGATACAATGGTATACTTGGAGGAGGTGTAATATAAAGGGTTAACAGATGGGATATGCTAATGTATGAAGTGGATGATAATGATACTGGACTTATCAGTCAGTCATGTGTTAGACTTGTCAGATTACAGCCATGAATTACTTACGGGCATATTGAACTTCTTCAGGAAGACCTGTGTCTTTTTAAACAAATGCAAGCAAAGACACTGAGCTGATAATGTAAAGTGACCACTTTCTGGGAAATTCCTATGTGAATTATACTGACAGACCTGTCCTGAGAGAACATTGAATGTCACAGCTAAAAAGGTTTCATGTCCTTCTTCATGCAGAGATACTTAAGGGGAGAAAGGAAAGCTGCAGAAAGTCTGAACTTTAATCTCCTGTGGTTGCAGAGACAAAAGACTGATTTGCACATCTCAGCAGTCACCCAGTGATCCACCTCCTATTGGTTTATATCTCAGAATGTGTTAATAGTTCTGAGATGAATGCAAGACATGACTATTTTATCTCTTAGAATACAGAGGGAAAAATGTGTGCTGGTGCCGTGTGAGTGACAGAAACAAGAAAAAGCAGTCACCCGTGCCATTTTCAGGCAAATTCTCTCTCCTCTCTCCCTCTTGCTGGAGGCAAGGCTCAGCAGAAGCCACAAGGAAAAGAAAAGAAGGCAGCCTCCTCAGCTACCCTGCAGAACTAAGTGTCTCCCATTAACTGCGAATCGGCCAAGGTCAGGTCCACCTGAATCACCCAACTTAATGGCCGCAACATACCACTCTCTACACCTCAGGGACAAGCAAAGGACTGATTCGTATATTTTTAAAAACTTTTATTTGGCTCTTAACTTCTCATTTCTAATCCGTGTGTATGTATGTTGTGTTTTTTTTATTTTTCTCGGGTTTTATGAACTAATAAACTTACTCTTTCTTTGACTCAAGAAAGCTTGGTTAAATTGGCTCCTTAATAAAAGTAAATACATTTGAACTGGGCAAAGGTATCCACGGGGAAAGGATTTTTAAATTAACCTTGTTGTGACCAACTGAGGGAGTTGAAAAAAGAAGGGGATCTTGCCCTGGAATTTAACAAAATTGGGGACCTCGTCCAGGGACCGATCATAACAGACTTGAGAGAGAGAGAGAGAGAGAGAGGGAGGGAGGTTGGAATTATGCCAAGGAGCAACGTGCTTATTCTGTAGCCTGTTTAGATGTAATACTAATAAACAATTGTTTAGCAGATACCAGAGTACATCTATAGTCTGTCAATAAACCAAGTCCCAAGCCTAAAGTCCCAGGTTGAAGGACACATCTCAAAACAGCTTACCCTCACCCAAATCCATGGGCACTGACTGCTAGTATAGCATCGTCTCCCCTAGACAGATACCAGGGGTTTGGGGCTTACAGGTCGGTATGGCTCAGCTGCACATTCCCTTCAGCGGCTGGGACATAATACTCTCATAGAGAATTTCTGGCCTTCCAACACAAAATGATCTAAAATCTGAAACCTTTCAAAGGAAATTGCGTTGAGTCTACAGTCGTGCTTCATGCCCTTTCGACTAAGATGGTCATTGAAATTCTCAGTTTGCAGTACTGCACTTCTTGAGGTTTTCAGCTGAAGCTGGTATACCTTGGATGCTGACCGTGCCAAATCAAGCAAATTTATTCTGCCACTGGCTTCCAGCTGCAAAAAAAAATGCATGTCAGGAGCAATGAGCGCAACACGTAAAGCAACTTTAAACCCAACGCCTGATTTGACAGTTGAGGTCGGCGGTTAAAGATAAAGCAGAAGAGAAGGGAGTGCTGCTGGTCAAGGCTGAACATTCCTCCCTCAGCCAATCCCAAGGAAGAAAAATAACTGATGTTTCATCCCATTACTGTTTGTGGGATGTTGCTGGCACAGATTGACAGTTTTTTTCATTAGCCTATAACAAAAAAGAGCCTTGTCTTTCACAACCACAGGATGCCCCAAAGCACCTTACAGACAATGGCATACATTACAAGACTGACTGCACTTCAGAAGTAAGAAACACAGCAGTCAATTTGCACATAACAGCTCCCACAGACAGCAGTGTGATAATGGCAAAGGAATCTTTTTTTGCGATCTTGACTGAAGAATTAAATATTGGCCAGGACACCAGAGAGAACTCTCCTATTCTGCTATGAAATAGTGCCATGGGATCTTTTACCTGAGAGAGCAGACTGGACCACTCATTAACGTCTCATCCGAAGTACAATACCTCAGACATTCCAGCGCTCCCTCAGTATTGCACTGGAGTGTTAGGCTTTACTTTTCACCTCAGTCTGGGAGTTGGACTTGAGCACACAGCCTTCTGGAGAATTTTACGTTCCCCTGTCAGCTTGCAGGGGTGGGAGAGGCGGGTGAATTGTGATTGGGGCTATAAAATTCCTCCGATGGGCCTTCCCACCGGGCTCCCATCCCCTTGAACCCTCTGCAATTTTATGATAGGGCTGGAGAGGCCTGGGCCGGCCTGCCAGTGGCCCAATTCAGGCCCTTGAGTGACCAATTAATGACCACTTAAGGGCCATTTCACACCCAGCCTCAGTGTTCAGGCAGGAGGAGTTCATGGGCAGGGGGAGGCTGGAAAGTGACTCTGCTCAGTGTTGGGTGGGAAAGGGGAGGCACCTCCTTCAACAACCTCCTTTCAATTTCAGGCGTCTGCCCCCCCCCCTTTACCCCCCCAACCAACAAGGTCTGGCCCCTGGGGGTGCCTCCGTGCCCCCTCGCCTCTTTATCAACAGCACCCCCACCACCCCCCTACCACACCATGCCTCACCACAACTCCCTGCCCTGAGACCCCCACACTTACCTGATCCTAGACCCCCCAGGACTTAGACTCAGGAGTCCCTGTCCTGTCCAGCTTCTGGCTCCGCTGGGACTAAAGAGCTTGCGGCCATTTAGACTGTCCGGCAGCTCTCTGAGACAGGACCTCCTCCCATGTGAGGGGCCCTTTGGAACATTGAATGGCTGCAGGACAGCCAGTATCTGCAGTGATGCGTTGGACACCGACTCTTTGGGTGGTGGGAAGATGCAACCCGCCATCCTAAAAAATCATTACCTCTGACTTGGAGGTGAGAGTGCCACCAATGGAACCATTGCTGCCACATGCTGACAGTACTGCAGCCCAAAAAGTGTAATAAATTGTCAACAACATTTCAAGGCACAATTTAATTTTGTTTAGTGTAATCCAGGTGCCTGTGGGGGGGGAAATATAATTTCACTAGAGATTCAGATGAACAGCACAGCAACTTGTACAGAACCTTTAATACAGTGACACATCCCGAGTCACTTCACAGGAGTGTTACTGGACTAAAATTTACACTAAGCAACATAAGGATATATTAGGACAGATGACCAAAAACTGAATAAAGGAGAGGAATTTTAAGGATTGTCTTAAAGGAGAAGAGAAAGGTCAGGGAATGCCAGGTCTTGAGGCTTAGGTTGCTGAAAGCATGGTCACCAATGGTGAGCCAATAGAAATCATGGCACGTAGAGACCAGAGTTGAAGGAGCACAGAGTTCTCAATATATATGGACTAATTGTTATTAAATCCTAGATGTGATTTATGTGTGTGATCAAGCAGAACACTGTACTCATTACCCTCTAATATTTAGCCTGAAGTTAGTAGAAAACATCTGTGCATTCTTAATCCAGTTTCTAAGAACCTACAAAAGAGACGTTGTAATTTTTCTTTCTGCACTTAGTCTTCAAAAATAGAACGTTTATTTATATTTCAGTTTAAATATGAACTGCAGAGATCCATGAGGAACCTAGGAGGTTTGGATACTTGCCTAACAAAGCGTTCTTCTGGAATTTCAGATTATTTTCGCTGATGAATGCACAGAAGCTGAAGGCCGTCACTGGCACATGAAGCATTTCTGCTGTTTTGAGTGCGAAACTATTCTCGGTGGACAGAGGTATATTATGAAGGATGGACGTCCATACTGTTGTAGCTGCTTCGAGAGTCTATACTCAGAATATTGTGAAGCATGCGGGGATCATATAGGTAAACAAGTATTTATTTTCTTATATAATGCTCAGCTTCCATTTTAAAAACTCACACAGGCCAGGATTTTACAGCCCCACCACAGTATCTCCCCCCAGCGGATGTGGTGAGCCATTTTAACCTCCATTCAGTTCAGTGGGACCGTAATACCCCGCCGGGTGGGAGGGCCTGTAAAATCCTGGCCATAATTGCATTTTTCAAGTATATTCACACACTATTTTTGTACAATTTAGTAAGGTATAGCCTATGTTTTGAATGTTTTAGCAACTGACAATCAAAGGATTAGATGACTCTGTATCACAGACATGAGCCCAGCAAATGAGAAATTAAGGCATGCTTTGTACATGACCAGTTCTTTCTAGAAAGCTTATGGATGGTTGTTAGAAGGGAGGGTAAAAATGACCAGAAGCCAAACTTTGGTTGTGTTATATCCCTTACACTATTCAGTGGTGGACTGCTATGGTGTTCAGTGTGCAATACAGGGCAGCTTCAGCAGACATAGAAGTAGAAATTGGTAAGCAGTATGGGAATAAAACTGGCATAAAGGATACCAATCTAACATCTCAGCTGAAAGCCTAAAGCAGACAGTAGTTCCTTGATTATGATAATGAGGAGATGAAGGCTTGTTTAAGGACTCCTTGGGAATATTAGTCACTGTTGAGCAGAGCAGATACTGGGCCTCCAGGAGTTTGCTGCCGCCTAACAATAATCTGCCAACAAACAAATATCTTTCTTCTTAAAAGATTACTTTAATTTGAAGTTAGAAGGAGGACTGTTCCTCCAAACTCCGCAGTGCTCCCGTTAGCTGCGATTTGCCTGCCCTCCGCATGCTTCCCGGCCCAAAAATATACCCAAGGACCGTGCTGACCAAGTTAAGCAGCCCAAAATTAAATCCTCTTGAAAGGTGGAGGAGGTGCAACAGGCCCTGGAAGCTCTCACAGAATATCTAGACAGGACCCAAAATTCATGTAGCATTAAATACGCCATGGAAAACAGAGCCCAGACTAACTTGTACCTCACTGAGTGCAACTCGTTCCGTGTCAATAATATGCTCCGTATTTGGATGCCAATCCTCATATACGTAAATGACACACATGCAAGCTAGAGTACAAATCAAATAATGTCAGGTTGCTTGTTGCTTTTGTTTATGTGAATTTTTCTTTGATGCAGGAGTCGATCATGCACAGATGACGTATGATGGACAGCATTGGCATGCCACTGACAAATGCTTTTGCTGTGCTCAGTGCAGGACTTCACTTCTAGCATGTCCTTTCCTCCCAAAACAAGGTCAGATTTTCTGCTCAAAAACCTGCAGCCTGGGTGAAGATGTGCATGCCTCGGATTCCTCCGACTCTGCGTTTCAATCGGCACGGTCAAGAGAATCCAGGAGAAGTGTGCGAATGGGGAAAAGCAGCAAGTCTGCAGATCAATGCAGACAGTCGCTGCTACTTTCACCTGCTATAAACTACAAATGCCCTGATTTCTCTGGGAGAGGGGATGATCCCCTATCTCAACAAATGGATGCTCTCAGCCTCACTGACCAAGCTGCGAGTCTCAGCAACAATCGGTTTTGGAAGGGCCGAATGGAGCCTGACACAGGAGAGGAACATGAAGAATGGGCGGAGCATGATGACTACATGACCCAGCTACTGCTTAAATTTGGGGATCGGGGCATCTTTCAACAGTTCAATGAAGACAGCCGGCAATGTGAGAACTGGATATCAGACAGCGACGCCAAAAGTAAACTGGAACTGAATGGCCCTAATAGTCAAGGCTTGGTAACTAAGAAATATGAATCCAACATGTGCTGGGCACAATCCCAAGACAACCTGGGAGATTCAGCCTATGGCAGCCATCCAGGTCCTGCCAGCAGTAGAAAGATTCAAGAGCTTGATATTGAACATAGCGCAGTGGGCTACAAACATGACCAAAACCCATGGTATGAAGATTCGCTGGAATGCCTGACTAATGATTTAAAGCCGGCTGAACAAAGTGTTCGAGACTCTGTGGATTCTCTGGCCCTGTCTAATATCACAGGTACCAAATGCTGAAAACCTATCAAAAATGACAAAAGTATTTATCATCTTAGAAAATGAATTCACATATCAACTTTTAGATATTATCTGTAACAAGATTACCAGCTTTAGGAAGAGATTTTTCTAAAATTCACTGGGGAGTGAATTTTACTTTTAAACAAGACATTCATTTCCATTTCCTTGGGTTCAACAACGAAGCAACATCAGAGTGTAGAAAAACCCTTAAATATCTCACACCCCATTCTTTTGTTCTTAGTAGGCAAGATATGTGTTTGATCAACAGATGTTGACAAGCCTGTATGTAATATCTTTAAGGTAGTGAGACATCCGAGGCGCTTCTCAGGGGTGTGATCAGACAGTGTGGTCAAAGAGGTAGACTTTAAGGTTGTTGTAGAGGAAAAGAGAGAGGTTTGGAAGTGAAGAGGAGCAAGCAGGAAAATATAGAAGCTTAGGGCTGAAGGTACAACTGCCAGTGATTTTGTTTAACCAAGCCAGAGGCACACACGAGGACAGAAATGGAGGAGCACAGAGATCTCAGAGGTTTACAGCCATGGATAGGGAGGGGTGAGGCCATGGCGGGATTTCAACAGGAGGATGAAAACTTTAAAATTGATGCATCTGGGGACCAGGAGCCAAAGTAGGTCAGTAAGCGTAGGGGTGATGGGTGAGTGATGGGCTTAGTGCAAGTTAGGATACAGACAGCAGAGTCTTGGAATGAGCTGAAGTTTAAAAAAGAAAGACTTGTATTTATACAGTGTTTTCACAGCCTCTGGATGTCTTAGAGCATGCTACAGACAAAGAATTTCTTTGAAGTTTAGGAGTGATATGTTGTTTTAACATCTTGTACAGTTCCACCACATTGTGATGTGATCAACCACGCGTCGGTTGGTAACACTCTTGCCTCTGAAGGCTGTGGATTCAATTCCCATGTCAAGACTTGAGCACAAAAGCATCCTAGTATAGGACTGATTGAGTCCTGCAATGCCAGAAGTGCCATCTTTCAGACTGAGGTCTGTCTGCCGTCTCAAGTAGACGTAAAAGATCTCAAGACACTATTTTGAAGGAGAGTAGGGGAATTATCCCTACTGTCCTGGCCAATGTTTATCCTTCAATCAAAATCACTAAAGCAGATTACCTAGCCATTATCATTTTGCTGCTTGTGGGAGCTTGCTATGGGCAATTGACTATATCACATTTCCTACATTTCGACATTGACTACACTTGAATAGTACTTCATTGCCTGTAAAGTGCTTAGGTACATCCTGTGCTCGTGAAAGATATTGTATAAAATGCATGTAATTGAAAAGTTTCTCTCTCATTGGGTTTGTCACTCTTTGGACTTTCCTATAATGATAATTAGCTTCAAATAACACTGTGGAAGCTAATTTTAATCAGTACACTGAGATCCCAGCAAATGTTATAGATACAATACAATGGCTATGTTGTGGTGTATTGTTTATAGTTCAGTAGGAGTCTTTGTAATCATATGTAGGTTAACTGCAAGACTTTATTACTTGTATGACTACTTACAAATATGCAGTAAAGGCTACAAGCTAAGAGCTGTTTCCATGCTTGCTGGTACACATGGCTCTGTCCAACATTAGATTGACCCTGGGTGCAGGTCATGTGCTCTCTTACATCATTGTGTGGGCAGTACTGTACTCAGTTCCACATTAACCCTATATGTGCCAGGTAGCTTACCAGGTAGACAACATGGAGGAGTGAGTGTATTTGTGGTACTTTGGAGAGGAGGGAAGAAACTCTTAATTCTCAGGATGAATTGGGAACTTAAAACAAATTATTTAATGAAGCCTATGTTTTAGAACATATCAATAATGTTAACGTTGCTGAGTAATGTTTAATATTATTTATTCTCCCCGATCATTTTTCTGTAGGAGCTTCAGTAGATGGAGACAGCCAGCAAAGGTCATCCATGTTTGCTGTACAGGATTTCCAAGAAATTGAGAATGACTGTGAAAAAATGAGTAACATGGGAACAATTAACTCCTCAATGCGTCACCGCAGCACAGAATCCCTCAAGAGCTTGACATCAGAACTCTGTCAGGTCGTGACACCAGAGGAAAAGCCAAAGGCTCTCTATAATCCAATGCTAAGAAGATCAAAGTCCCAGTCAAGGCCACAGCAAGTTAAGTTTTCTGATGATGTCATTGATTACAGGAACTATGAGGAGATAGAAATTCGCCAACCTCCAATGAGTGAAAGAACTCGCCGGCGTGCATACAATTTTGATGGATATGGTAATCGGCACCATCATCGGCGCCGCAAGAGCAGGAAGTCCCGTTCTGACAATGCCCTCCATCTGGTCACAGAAAGGAGGAGCCCAAGAGAAAGGCCTCGTGTGTATTCTCCAGAGGACTGTGACAAATTAATTCAAGCCAAAGTCTCACGTGAAAGGCAAGCATATATTCAAAGCCAGGAAGTGTATGGGCAGTGCAATCATAACCCAGACTATGCACTACAGAATCAAGTAGTAGACAAATTTCTTGGATTGTATGCTGAGGACGATGACTCCTGGTGCTCAACATGCTCCTCTTCATCCTCCGATTCAGAGGAAGAAGGCTATTTCCTTGGGCAACCTATCCCACAGCCCAGGGCCCAAAGATACCAGTATTATACAGATGAGCTTACAGGGCCATCATCAGTGCTGCCAGGTTCCAGTGTTGGACCTCGGACCACCAAAGCCAAAAAGAAAAAGGGGCACAAAGGGAAAAATTGTATAATTTCCTAGAGCGGAATTAGTATGAATCAAATCTGCAAGGAGCTTTTCACGCCTACCACCCTGTGAATTCAAATGGTGTTACTAAATATCTAGTGGAAGCAACCTATAAGTTAATTTGGGAGTACAGAATACCCAGAGATAAAGTCGTTGATGGCGAGAATGCTACTTGTCTACTTTAAATCCAGGAGTGACTGTTACGGCACTTGTGGATAAACACACTCTTGTTTACACTTGTAGCAGTACATTTGTTTCTGTATTTTCATGGGCTATCTACTTATAAGGAGGTCTTGTGGGGCAGTGGGTAGCATCCCTGCCTCTGAGCCTGAAGCTCTGGGTTTGAGTCTCACTCAGGACTTGTAGGCAAAGGAAGATGCGTTCATAGCTCGGCCAAACAAGTTGAGTATCAACCTGCAAATCCTTCTGACAGATGTCAGTGGCTGGTGGCAAGAGCAGGAGAGACTCCTGGTCAGCCATGTGATAGAAAAAAAATGTTGGGAGCCTATACCATCACTATCCACAGCTCCAGACAACAAAGTGCATGTTGCCACTGCAACTGGGAATTGCTGAGTAAACTGTAACACATCACCACCATCTATTTAAACTTCTTTCATCATCCAGTACAACACGAAACATCATACTGCCGAGTTTACATTTTGAGAAAGCTTTAAGTGGTTTTGTCGGCTTTTAACATTGTAACCTTTTAATATGTCTTAATTGGTGCTTTATCTTATTATAATATTAAATGTTCACTCACATTAATTATTTGCAATGAGTTTGTAAAGCCAAAACAAAAGGGGATGAATGACCAAGGGGCAAAAAGCAATAAAAGTCAGGCTGGAGTTTATGGGTGTAAATCTGCTTCACCCAATTCTAATAATACAGGCATTGAAATAGCTGCAATTTGTAATTTCAAAGAAAAATGTTGGTATTTAAAATGTAACATTTAGTAACTAAAGCTAATCATAATTTAACAGTGCAAATAATGTATATATTGTAAAGTCCAGATTAAGAAACTGATATTTTTATATATCCCTGAATTACAAAACAAGTCGTTTATCTTTGGTTGTAAGAAATAGATGTAATGAAGTAATTGGCAACGTTAGATTCATTTTCTTAAAGGCCCTTGTGTTAAATAACAATTTAGCGTTTTGTCTTTAGAATGTGTGTGTTTAATGCTTCGACTTGATACAGCAAGCAGCTTCCCCCTGGTCTTTTTTTTAAATTAAATTCCTGCTGGGGTCCTTAGTATGCAGTGTATTACTACACCTTAGTCAGTTCCAGAGCCTGGGGTCCATGCTATGTTACAAGAGCTCATTGTGAATCAGCTAATGTAAAGAAATATCAGACTGATGTATAAATGTAAAAACTGGAACATGTGGATGAATAAAATAAAAGTTATAAAATAATCCAATTTGTTTCATTAAAATGCATTACGTTCAATAAAACTGTGAAGTGAATCTGCATGTGGTTGTTATGATTGATTGGAAGGTATGATTTATATAATTGATAGATGTTACACTCCAGGCAGAATCAAGAACAGATGGAAATCTTCCACAATCATGCTTAATTTAAAACAAAACCTTTGTTGATCACATCTATTTCCTGCTGTTGTATTCTCGTTACTTGGGTGGGGAAAACAAACAGTTTGTAACTGGAAGTGAAAGATGGAGGTTGTCCAGTTCAATGGAAAAGTTGCTTTCAGATTAATTTTCCCACAGATAAGGAATGGAGACTGGGTGGTATAGTTGGTTAGGATAATGTCATTTGATCTTCTGGGACTGCAGTTTAAAACAGCAAAGACTGGTGGAATTAGTCTCTTCCAATTTGAGGGTCATGTGCATTTCTAGTTGATTAAGGTCCAAAATTAAACACTACTGTAATTCAGAACTAATTGTATAATTTAAATCAGCAGACACGAGGACAGGAAATGGAACATCCCATTACTTGAGCATTTAGTTGTGTTATGGACCATGATAGGGGGGTGCACAGTTAATTGTAGCCCCACTTCTCCCCAGGTCACAACAATAGTTTAAATGTCTAATTCACTCACCAAAATGGCCAATTGTTTTCCTTTGATACCTAACCAGGCTTCTTTCAATAAACACAAAATAATTGATTTATTATAAAGCAAACTTCTTTTTTAAACCAAGTTGCAAAACTGGTTAACATACAAATTGTAATTTAGAAGTGTAAAGAATTTACCCATTTCAAAACAGATACCGCAACACCCATACACTCACACGTAAACACGGCCTCTGCACAGGCTGGGGTGTGGGGACATTTTTTAAAAGGACAGAGTTCAAAAAGGTCTCAACTCTGTTGATCCCACAGAAGTCTAGTTACAGTAGATCTGGAAGCCTGTTCAGAGGATTCTAGGTGATACCCTGGGTGGAACTGTCTGGCCCTGTTGGTGACGGGCATCATGGTGGGCTTGAGCAGATAATATGGCAAGAAGGCCAAAAGTCAGTTTGGCGCCATTGTGAAACCAGTTTGCGATCGTGCCCCCCGCCTATCAATGGAAGGCCGAGATTCCCGCCGTCCAACATCGGGAACATAATTTTAAAGCATTTGCACCTCATTGCACCAAAATCATCCCCCCCATGTCAAATTTACCGCCACATCGGCATGATTTCAGGATGGCGTGCTTCACAGCTGCCCTTAAAAGGCCTGCACCTGGTGACCTGAACTTCGAGGAGAATTAGGAGGTTAGTGCCCACAACCTTTCACAGCGCTCGAGACCATCACCTGCAGGACATCAAGGAAGAGGCACCGCACGTTCAGCAGGGGGGGGCGCACAGGCAAGTTGCTTTGTCCTGGCTTAATTTCAATGGGAGTGCCGGCTCAAGGGCTCCAGTGCGGTGAGGTGGGGGAGTGGGAGCAAGGCAGCACAGAGTGTAGGAAGTGCCCAAGCCCATGACGGAGGAGCGGGGCATGGAGGAGCAGTGAGGGAAGCGGCCACACATTTGGAAAAGCCTGTCAAAGATGAGCATTCTTCCGCAGCTGAGACCATTCAGCAGCAGCTCCATTGGCATGATTACAGTCAGGCCTCTGAAGTTTTTCTGCCCACCCAAGCAATGCAAAATCATGAAAGTGCCACCAAATGCTCCAGAACATTTCACCTCTCAGGTGCAGACTGCAAATTAATGTGTATTTTAGGGGGCAATAGCACAATTAGCCAACTAGGCAAGTCATAGAATCCCCTTACGAAAGGTTGTCAGGCACAGTCACTGGTGGAGGCGCTCAGAGCCCCTTGGGCTTTATTAAGGTTTGGACCAATATCCCTCATGGTTCAAGCTAACAGTGCAGCCTTGCTGGGCGGGTTAGGAGAATGTCTGGGCCTGAGCGGAGAGCACAGCCTGCAGTCCAATGACCGAAGCTACCACCAATCGGTCAAGTGCAGTGGTGCGGAGGTGGGTGGGGTTTTGGACAGCCAATGAGAGCACCATCCAAGTGGTGGCCAACACTCTCCTGCATGCGTGAAGGGGCCTTCAGACTTAACCAAGAGAGGCTCTTAGGACACACATGCTAACCCACTCTCTCTCTTTGATCCTGCAGGAGGAGAACATCAGGATCATGGAACCTGGTGATTTAGTAGTATGCCTCATGGCTTACAGAGAGCAGAGAAGGTCAACATTGCTGCGTGGACACCTGGTTCGACAAACAGAGGAGCACCTCCCTCAAAATGAAGGGGTGGCAGGGCCTGCTGCACACACAGCTAAAGATCCACAGACAGCCGTCACTCAGGCACCTCATTAGACCCAGGGTCTATAGACAGTGCTTTTCATTCCTGCAGATGACTGAGAACCAGTGTCACCAGACTGAACAGGCCTAGGGAACTGGTCGGCCTACTGCAGGATTTAACACCACAGGCCCATGGAGGACATCCACTGCCAATGACCATGAAAGTGACCACAGTGCTCAATTTTTACGCCAGTGCCTCTTTCCAGGGCTCCACAGGTACAGAGTCTGCGCACAATTCCCAGGGAACGTCCACGACTCCTATATCCTTAGCAGGTCTCAGATCCCTGACATGTTCCAGGGTCCACAGAGGCTGCAGGGTTGGCTATCGGAGACAAGGGCAACCCACAGAGGACATGGCTGATGATGCTCATGCAGCAACCCCAGCCCGCAGCTGAATGACGGTACAACGAGGCTTCTACCATGACCCAGATGTAGGTGGAGCAAATGGTAAGCCCCGGTGCCTCGACAGGTCTGGTGGAGCACTGCAATGCAATCCCCAGAGGGTGTCGCAGATCATCGTAGCTTGTTGCATGCTACATAACCTGGCGCTGCAATGGGGGGAGGACCTGGCTCAGGAGGAGATGGGAGAGCTGCACGTTTTTTTTCTCTTTTATTCATTCACAGGATGTGGGCTTGAGAAGGTGGTGGTGAGCTGCCTTCTTGAACCGCTGCAGTCCATGTGGTGTAGGTACACCCACAGTGCTGTTAGGAAGGGAGTTCCAGGATATTCACCCAGCAACAGTGAAGGAATGGCGATATATTTCCAAGTCAGGATGGTGAGTGACTTGGAGAGGAACTTCCAGGTGATGGCGTTTCCATGTATTTGCTGCCCTTGTCCTTCTAGATGGTAGCAGTCGTGGGTTTGGAAGGTGATTTCAAAGGAGTCTTGGTGAATTCCTGCAGTGCATCTCGTAGATGGTACACACTGCTGCTACTGTGTGTCAGTGGTGGAGAGAGTGAATGCTTATGGATGTGGTGCCAATCAAGCGGGCTGCTTTATCCTGGATGGTGTCAAGCTTCTTGAGTTGGGGGAGCTGCACTCATCCAGGCAAGTGGGGAATATCAGATCACACCCCTGACTTATGCCTTGTAGATGGTGGATAGACTTTGGGGGGGTCAGGATGTGAGATACTTGTCACAGGATTCTTAGTCTCTGACTTGCTCTTGTAGCCACAGTGTTTATATGGCTAGTCCAGATCAGTTTCTGGTCAAAGGTAACCCCCAGGATGTTGATCATGGGGGATTCAGTGATGGTAATGCCATTGAACATCAAGTTCAATGGTTAGATTCTCTCTTGTTTGGAGATGGTCATTGCCTGGCACTTGTGTGGTGTGAATATTACTTGCCACTTGTCAGCCCAAGTCTGGATATTGTCCTGGCCTTGCTGCATTTGGACATGGACTGCTTCAGTATCTGAGGAGTCATGAATGGTGTTGAACATTGTGCAATCATCAGCAAACATCCCCACTTCTGACCTTATGGTGGATGAAAGGTAATTTATGAAGCAGCTGAAGGTGCTTGGGCCGAGGACACTACCCTGAGGAGTCCTTCAGTGATGTCCTGGAGCTGCGATGACACCAAAACCACAGCCATCTTCCTTTGTGCGAGGCATGACTCCCACAGTGGAGAGTTTTCCCCCTGATTCCCATTAACTCCAGTATTGCGAGGACTCCTTGATGCCACACTTGGTCAAATGCGGCCTTAATGTCACCTCACCTGTGGAGTTCAGCTCTTTTGTCCATGTTTGAACCAAGGCTCTAATGAGGTCTGGAGCTGAGTGGCCCAGGTGGAACCCAAACTAGATGTCAGAGAGCAGGTTATTGATAAGCACTGTTGATGGCCTCTTCCTTACTTTACTGATGATCAAGACTAAGCTGATGGGGCAGTAATTGGCCTGCTTTTTGTGCACAGGACATACCTGGGCAATTTTCGGCATAGCCAGGTAGGTGCCAGTGCTGTAGCTGTACTGGAACAGCTTGGCTAGGAGGGCGACAAATTCTGGAGCACAAGTCTTCAGTACTATTACCAGAATATTGTCAGGGCCCATAGCCTTTGCAGTATCCAGTTCCTTCAGCTGTTTATTGATATCATGTGGAGTGAATCGAATTGGCTGAAGACTGGCATCTGTGATACTGGGGACCTCCGGAGGAGACCGAGATGGGTGATTCTTTTGGCACTTCTGGCTGAAGATTGCAGCAAATGCTTCAGCCTTATCTTTTGCACTGTTGTGCTGGGCTCCTCCATCATTGAGGATGGGGATATTTGTGAAGCCTCCTCCTCCAGTGAGTTGTTTAATTGTTCACCACCATTCACTTCTGGATGTGGCAGGACTGCAGAACTTAGATCCGATCTGTTCGTCGTGGGATCACATAGCTCTGTCTATCATTTGCTGCTTATGCTATTTGGCATGCAAGTAGTCCTGTGTTATAGCTTCACCAGGTTGACGCTTAATTTTTAGGTATGCCTGGTGCTGCTCCTGGCATGCCCTTCTGCACTCTTCATTGAACCAGGGTTGATCCTCTGGCTTGGTGGTAATGGTAAAGTGGGGGATATGCTGGGCTATGAGGTTACAGGTTGTGTTTGAGTACAATTCTGCTGCTGCTGATGGCCCACAGCACCTCATGGATGGCCAGTCTTGAGTTGCTAGATCTGTTCAAAATCTATCCCATTTAGCACAAAGATAGTGCTGCACAACATAATAGAGGGTGTCCTCTACATGAAGGCGGGACTTCATCTCCACAAGGACTGTGCAGTGGTCACTCCTACTGATACTGTCATGGACAGATGCATCTGCAGCAGGCAGGTTGGTGAGGATGAGGTGAAGTATGTTTTTCCCTCTTGTTGATTCCTTCATCAGCAGCCGCAGACCCAGTCTAGCAGCTGTGTCATTTAGGACTCAGCCAGCTTGGTCAATACTGGTGCTACCGAGTCACTCTTGGTGATGGGCATTGAAGTCCCCCACCCAGAGTACATTCTGCACTCCTGCCACCCTCAATACTTTCTTCAAGTGGTGGTAGAGGGGGAGCAACATGGGGGAGCACTGCTTCATCAGCTGAGGGAGGGCGATACCTAGTAATCAGCAGGACGTTTCCTTACCCATATTTGACCTGATACCATGAGACTTCATGGGGTCCAGAGTCAATGTTGAGGACTCCCAGGGCAACTCCCTGCCAACTGTACACCACTGTGCTGCCATCTCTGCTGGGTCTGTCCTGCCTGTGGGACAGGACACACCCAGGGATGGTGATGAGGTGTCTGGGACACCACCAGCACGATGAGGAGGGTGTCAAAGGGGATGATGGTAATGAGGTCCTCGTAGGCGAGGATGCAATGGCCAGATGAGACAGGTGCACTTGGGAGGCCCTCATAACCGCAAGACTCATGGAGGATGATGATGAGATGCAGTGAGCACAGTCCTGACATCCTCACCTTGCATCTGTGAACGTTTGACTCCTGTGTGGCTGATGGCAGCTCACACACCCTCAGTGCTCAGGCTCATGTGATGGAGACACAGCGGAGGCCCCAATATTGACTAGATTCCAGGAGGATGATGATGACATGCAGTGAGGACACTCCATAGATCTTCACACAGCCTCTGTGAATGTCTGACTCTGTCTGGCTGAGGGATGCTCGCTTGTGCTCTGTGATCAGGGTCAGATCATGGAGACGCAGCTGAGAAACTTTAAATGCACCTGATCCTTTGTCAACCTTCAAGAACTGCCCCTTCAGGAGCACAGCGTCACCGAACACTGGCGCTGCAAAGATGGGGGCCAACCCCACCTCAAAGGTGTTGAGTGCACACAGAGAGAATGATGGAACTCTGTGACGCCTGCCCTCCACATTCTGGCAGCAATAACAAGCACCATCGAGGTGCAGGCATCACTAATGTGTCCAGGGAGTGTGAAGCTAGGCCATCACTGTGGTCTGAAGGTTACACACTGCACAGGGAAGAGGCCCTGGACCGAGACACCGGGTTTTATTTTATGCAGGAACCAAGTTTTCACATCTGAGTGACACAAACACTGCTCATCAGAACAAGGAGCCATTGGCAGGGAGACATTCATCGGAGTTTATTTACAATAGTGAACATCAAGTACAAGTAATTAGCACCCATGCCTAGCTTCTTAAACTTCCTAACCTTTTTGTTACATTTTGGTGCTCTCCGGACATCCACAGCAGAGATGAAGGCAGCCAGCCTGGTGACTGCCTCGGTCTGTGCTGACTTCGGCATGCATCCACTGGAGGGCTGAGAGCTAGAGGGCTCTGGCCTGCTTTGGGTGTCCTGCTGTGCACCCTCCTCAGCCTGTGGAGCTAGAGCTGCAGGAATCACCGGAAGAGGGGATTTGGATTGGCCAGACGTTCCCGGAATCAACTGGGTGGATGGTCCTGGGGTGTTGAGCTGCTGGTCCTCCTCCCCATGGGTGCCCGATAGCCCATGGCTGACACCTTGAGGAGAAGGGGAAGCTGTCCTGCACCCTTCTCCTGTTGACACTGCTGGAGGCCACAACTGTGGCAACAGTAATGGAGTTTAGCCTGTGTCATCGCAGGGACGGTCCACATCCTCTCTGGCCAGCTCCTACACACGGCTCTTGAACGGAGTGAGGATCTTGTTCTCAGCCACTCCACCCCCCCGCTGTCTGGGACCTCTCTCATTTATTGTGCACGATCTTGTCCCACATAAAGACGGGTGGAGAGAGTGTGAGCGAGGCACATGCCAGGCCAAATGAGAAGGATGCCACGTGTGCGCGTGTGTGCTGAGTGGAGCCATGGACAAGATGAAGAGGCAGCCTCCAGAGGAGATGAGGCCAGGTGGAAGTGTGAGGGTGTGTGTGAGAGAGCGAGTGATGATGTCTCTTAAGCTCCAGTGAGTGAGATATCAGTGAATGTGTGATGGGCTTGTAAGTGGATGAGTTGAGAGCAATGAGATGGTTGGCTTACCCTGGTGACATGGATGAGATCATCTATCCTTTCTCTGCACTGAATGGCCGACCTCTTGTGTGCAGCATTGGCACTGACCACCTATGCCACAGCCACCCAAGCTGGAGTGGGTGAGACCTCCTGTGGCCAGAGCCGGGGTGGAGGACATTGCGGTGGCCTCCACAGCGTCCAGAAGGTGTCCCGGGGACATGCCACTGAATGGGGGTGGGGGGGGAGCTGCACTCTTCTTTTGGGGCCATGTCTTCACTGGATCATTCCTGGGCTGCAAGCATTGAGAATTGTGCGCACGGCTGCGGTTTAGATATGACACCCGGTGTGAGGTAACGGTGTGGCGAACAAATCGGGGGCTGCCTGCCAGCGATCCAGCATGTTTCCCGTGACTGCATCATTTATGGGGTGGGAAGGGGATGACATGCTGTGAAAACCTGCCATTGCGGCCGGCGGGCAAAAGGTCTTTTTTCATGCCCGCTACCGCACTTAAAGCAAATCCGGGACAATTCCGCTCTCTGTCCTTGATAACTTTCGCTGGTCACAACTTGCAGACTTTCAAATTACAGTTGAGTTATCCTGATGAGAATTTTCTAACTGAGGGTTAACTCACACACCTAGGCTGCACGTAATACAAGGGGTAGAGGGAGAGAGAGAGAGATGGACAGAGAGTCTTCCTTTTGTAGCCTGCTTCCAAGACACACACGCACTCTCTGAACCTGAGTTCAAAAATAATAAAGTGTTCGGAGAATATTTCTCTCAGGCCAGGTGTTGTCAACCAATCAGCAAGAGTCTCTAGCCTGGCAACGGCAGTTCTTCTTTAACTCAGATAAACAAAGTTACTCTTCTCTCACGATGTGTCCCTGCCGCACATCTAGCTGTTGACCTGTAATTTCTTGCAAAAAATGGCAAAATCGCAGGCCAGAATTAAACTTGTAGACACTTAAAAATCAATTCAGGAAGGAGTGTCCAAAATTCAATGTCCTTCCAATTTTCCAAAAAATGGGTTCCTCACAGTTGTACCTCTTCTGAGGGACAAAACAAGAGAATGGGTACAACTCAGGCTATAAGCATCCTTAACGCTGAACTGAAAACTCGTTATACAGCTGTGTACCTATATTCCGAAAGACTTTTCATCTTAGGAAGAGAAGATTATTGGGTACTGTTTCCACCAGTGATATCAGCACAATCCCTGCAGAATCTACCGAAACAGTGCAAGAGACTTGGGATGTTTGTGTTTCCATGATCCTTTACAATGGTTTAAGATTCAGTTAGCCCAGATCAGACAAAACGGACTAAGGCTCCACCTCAAAAGCGCAGGAATTTACCGGTTGCATAGGTTTAGGTAAGACACTTCCAACTGCTCATTTTATTAGGTGCAAAAGTACCAGTAATCATGTTCTGCTGCAGTGCTGAAATGATTCTTATCAAACTCACAAATGACATGCTACATGACTCATCTTGCTCATCCTTCTCAATATTCTGTCTGCAGAGTTTCGTACAGTTTACCACACCATCCTCCATCAACGCCGCTCTGTTGTCATCCAACTGGGTGGGGCTGAGTTGCCTGGTACCATTCTTATTTACTTTAACATAGTCACAAAATCACTTGTAATGCCTTCTCTTGTTGCTCTTGCATCATTACCTCCAGTGAACCTTAGGGATCCGGCCTCGGACCCCTCCATTTTCTCATCTGCAGCGCTTGGCGACATCATCTGAAAAGACAACTTCAGTTTCCAAATGTACGGGGTTTCCAGATCCACTTCAATGACACTGCTCTTACCCCCTCTGATGACTCTAAATTGTCAGACTGCTTGTCCGACATCAAATAGTGGATGAGCTGAAATTTCCTCCAACTAAAGATTAGGAAGGACAAAGCCATTGTCTTGATTCCTCACCACAAACTCTGCTTCCTAGCCACCAAATCCATCCCACCCCTGGTGATTGTCTGATGCTGAGCCAGGCTATTCACAACCCTAGTGTCATGTTTGACAGCAAGGTGAACTTCCGAGCACATATCTGGAGCAACACTGCCTATTTCCACCTCTGTAATGTTGCCTGCCTTGACTCAGCTGTTGCAGAAACCCTTATCCATGCCTTTGTTATCTCTAGGATCAACTATTCCAACACAATCCTGACTGGACTGCCATGTTCTACCAATCGTAAACTTGACATCATCCAAAACCCTGCTGCACCAAGTCCCATTCACTCATCACCCCTCTACTCACTAACCTATATTCATTCGACAACGGCAAACTGAGCCCTGTCGAGCCTGCAGAGTCCTCAGGCAGAATTTTATGTCCCAAGGTCTATCCATGGTGGCTCATGATGCCTCTTCACCACCCAAAAACAGAGGCAGAGAAGTGTTACAATAGGAGTCATGCCTCCACAAGGATGGTGGTAGAGAGGACCATAGGTCTTCTCAAGATGAGCTTCTGATGCCTGGGCCATTCAGGGGGAGCACTACAATACCCCCAGAACAGGTGTCACTGACCACCATTGTATCCTGCCCTCTCCACAATCTGGCACTGGCAAGGGGGGACCACTGGAGGAAGGGGATCTTGATACTGCTACACGGACCACAGATGATGAATCCAGTAGTGAGTCCAAAGATGAGCACAGTGAGGAGAACGCTGAGGGCATGGAGCCAGACCTCAGTAACCTCCAGGGAGGCAGGGACACCATGGATGCCTTGATCCAAAGCTCCGTCAGCTTGGCTGCCAAAGATCAGCTTCAAACAGATGCCAGGGCTGCTGCCTCCATCCTGGATGTCTGAAAGGACCCTTTCATTTGAACACAAAGAACATTCAGTGCCTGTGCAATAAAATTCAGAACCACTTTCATCCAGCATTACATACTGACCTACCCTCACCAATAAAATAAAAAGGTGAAGCATACTCAGACCATGATGACAGAAACAAAATTTATCTCATTTTGACAATTCCAAATTATTTTTGTAAACTTTCCTGGTCTTCGTTCCCAGGCCAGTATAGATAAACTAAACATAAATGAACCCTGACTTGCCCCTCTTGTGCTCATGGTGCCTTTAACTTATACTTGCAAGTGCTACGTCTAGGTGCCACCTCCTTCGCTGACATTGGCATTGGAGACAGCCTGCTGTCCTGTTGGCCTTGATGACCTTGGCGGTTGTCCTCCGGCCAGTGGAGCTTGTGCTGGCCCCGCCTGGGAGAGAGCGGCCAGTGCCACAATTGGCATCTCCCCTGTCATCACAGCCCCATCAGATGCGATGGTCACCGACAGAGAGATTGGAGGAGCTGCTGACATCATCCAGAGCGCCCTGACAGGAGCCTGCGGAGACAACAAGCAGCTTGTGCACCAACGTGAGGTCGCTCTTGACCTACCTGCTCACCATTGATGGATGGGCTATTAGCTAGGATACCGGGTGCTTTATCCAACTCCCACACAGGCACTAACCACTTGAGGTCAGTGCCTGTGTGAGGGCTTGCAGGTCCGAGTGCAACTCCAGGGGCCTCTCAGTCTCTCCTTGAAGCTACCTCACCATGAGAATCGCCACTCTCTCAATAGAGGAGGCAGAGCGCTCGGCCATGAGGGTCAACACAGTGCTGATGCTCTGCATGGACTCCTCCTTAACGGATACCATGGCACGCAGACCCTCATGGATCTCCGCCAGATCCTCCCGCACATCCCACTGGACATCCAGCATCTGCCACCTAATGGACGGCTCATCATCAGCCTTCAATTGAGCATAATCCTGGTCCCCAGCCGTCTTCTGACTGTCAGCGCCCTGGGTACACTCTGCCTCAACCTGCATCTCAAGCGAGTGTGAAACGTCCTCACCAAGGTGCACCGAGATTCTAGCTGCAGAGCTAATGCCCACCGAGGTACTGCCCTGGTGCCTGCTTCAGAGAGCGGGTGTGACGTAGATACAACAGAAGCTCGGTGGTCCTCCGGTGTCAGGGGTCGCCCACAGGGTCTGCAGAGCAAATGCCTGTCGATGAACCTAAAAGGGAGAACAAGGGCATGTCATTAGTTAAAGTCATCACACTGTTACTGTTCATGTTGGGCACCCTAGTGAGACAATGGAGATCTGTAACATGGTGCCATCGTCTTTCAATGATCAATGTGGACTCCAGGTTCGAGGCTCATCAATGAAGAGACTACATTAGAATGATTGCACACTCTGCAAGTCTCACCTCTGTGCACTGCGCTCTTACCTTCATCTGGCAACCCCGTCTCTCCGCACCCAGTTGCACATGGAGTGTGCTGGCTCTCGAACTCTTAGGCGTCTTGCCCAAAGCTGCTGAGCAGCAGCAGGCTGGATGGGCCTCCTCCTGTATGTGCCCTCTCTCAGCTTGTCTTCTCCTGAAAGGACAGAGGAGCTTTGATGAGTCCACTCTGTACATGCAGCGCTATTGCAGCCTGGTCAACCCCAGCTGAGGAACACCTCGCAGGGCACATCTGAGTCGTGGCTCTCGAGCTGCCAGGCACTCAGTCCAAGCAGCCATGGCTCACCCCCTTGGCCAGCTCTGGCATCACTGACAGTTGGCACTCAGACTCTAGCACCCCTGAGGTCCACAGGAGGATGGCCACACTGACCCATACCAACACAATACTCACCCTGCCTGAGCACAGCAGATCATTGAAACACTTCCAGCACTGCACACCCACATGCACCACACCACGTCATGGCTGCAGTCACTTCCTCCCATGCTCTCTCGGTGAGGTGTGGTGGCCACCTCCCATCTCTGGGGACAAGGGTGTCCCTCCTGGAGGACAGCGAGGCACTCGTCAGAAAAGCTTGGGGGGGGGGGGGGGGGGGTGGCGGTGGGGGGGGCGGGTGCCGAGTGTCCACCTGACCTGCCCTCCCACCTGCCGTGTCCAGCCATTGGAAATGCTGAAAACACGTCCTTCTGTCACAACCTTCCAGAGGCTGCCTGGGCCGTGTTCACATTGGCCACTGGGTTGCCATTGGACCCGGTGGTCAACAGGCCCCAGCCCATGTCCGCCCCTTCCCGGCCAGTGCAGAGCCACGTTTCAGGCTGGGGGGACCTTAATTGGCCTGCTAGTGTGAAACTGTGGCCGGGGCTGATCAGGCATGGTGGATGGTTTCCCAGCCACTCCTGGGCCAGCCTGCCCGTTGGCCTCAAAATCTTGCCCCTCCTGACCAACATCTGGGGGCTAGTGCCAAAACTGGGAGAGCTGTCTCACAGACTAGTCCTCAATATTGGGAGTCCTCAACATTGACTCCGGGCCCCATGAAGCCTCATAGCACCAGGCCAAACATGGGCAAGGAAACTGCCCACTGATTACCATCCCCATCCCCTTAGCTGATAAATCGGTGCTCCTCCATGTTGAATGCCACTTAGAGGAAGCATGAGGTGGCAAGGGCTCAAAATGTACTCTGGGTGGGGGACTTCAATGTCCATCAGCAAGAGCGGCACAAAAGCACCAATACTGACCGAGCTGGCTGAGTCCTAAATGACATAGCTGCTAGACTGGGTCCGCGGCAGGTGGTGAGGGAACCAACAAGAGGGAAGAACATAAGTGACATTATCCTCATCAATCTGTCTGTTCCAGATGCATCTGTCCATGGCAGTATTGGTAGGAGCAACCACTGCACAATCGCTGTGGAGACAAAGTCCTGACTTCACATTGAGGATACCCTCCATCATGTGGTGTGGCACCACCACCATGTTAAGTGGGATAGATTTTAAACAGATCTAGCAACTCAAGACTGGGCATCCATGAGGTGCTGTAGACCATCAGCAGCAGCAGAATTGTACTCAAACACAATCTGTAACCTCATGGCCCAGCATATCCCCTACTCTACCTTTACCATCAAGCCAGGGGATTAACCCTGGTTCAATTAAGAGTGCAGGGGTGCATGCTAGGAACAGCACCAGGCATACCTAAAAATGAAGTGTCAACCTGGTGAAGCTATAACACAGGACTACCTACATGCCAAACAGCATAAGCAACAAGTGATTGACGGAGCTAAGTGATCCCACAACCAAAGGATCAGATCTAAGTTCTGCTCTCCTGCCATATCCAGTCATGAATTGTGGTGGACAATTAAACAATTCACTGGTGGAGGAGGCTCCATAGCTATACCCATCCTGAATGATGGGGGACCCAGCACATCAGTGCAAAAGATAAGACTGAACATTTGCAACAATCTTTAGCCAGAAGTGCCAAATGGATCACCCATCTCAGTCTCCTCTGGAGGTCCCCCTTTTCACAAATGTCAGTCATCAGCCAATTCGATTCACTCCACGTGATATCAAGAAATAGCTGAAGGCTATGGGCATTGCCAATATTTCAGCAATAGTACTTGTACTCCAGAACTTGCCATACTCCTAGCCAGCAAGGATGTTCCAGTACAGCTACAACAGTGGCATCCACCAGGCAATGTGGAAAATTGCCCTGGTATGTCCTGTACACAAAAAACAGGACTATTCCAACCTGGTCGGTTACCACCCATCAGCCTACTCTCAGTCATCAGTAAAGTGATGGAAGGTGTCATCAACAGTGCTATCAAGTGCCACTTGTTTAGCAATAAGCTGCTCTCTGACACCCAGCTTGGGTACCACTGGGGACACTCAGCTCTTGACCTCATTGCAGCCTTGGTTCAAACATGGACAAAAGAGCTGAACTCCAGAGGTGAGGCGAGAGTGACTGCCCTTGACATCAAGGCAGCATTTGACTGAGTGTGGCATCAAGGAGCCCTAGCAAAACTGGAGTCAATAGGAAAACTCTCCACTGGTTGGAATCATATCTAGCATAAAGGAAGATGGTTGTGGTTGTTGGAGGTCCATCGTCTCAGTTCCAGGGCATCACCCCAAGAGTCCCTCTGTTTAGTGTCCTAGGCCCAACCATCTTCAGCTGCTTCATCAACAACCTTCGTTCCATCATCAGGTCAGAAGTGGGGATGTTCACTGATGATTGTACAATGTTCAGCACCATTTGCGACTCCTCAGATACTGAAGGAGTCCATGTCCAAATGCAGCAAGACCTGGACAATATCCAGGTTTGGGCTGATAAGTGGCAATAATGTTCGCGCCACACAAGTGCTAGGCAATGACCATCTCCAATAAGAGAGAATCTAGCCAACGCCCCTTGACATTCAATGGCATTACCATTGCTGAATCTCCCAACATCCTGAAGGTTATCATTGACCAGAAGCTGAACTGGACTAGCCATATAAACACTGTGGCTATAAGAGCAGGTCAGAGGCTGGGAATCCTTTAGCGAGTGACTCATCTCCTGACTCCCCAAAGCCTATCCACCATCTACAAGGCACAAGTCAGGAGTGTGATGCAATAATCTCCACTTGTCTGAATGAGTGCAGCTCCAACAATACTCAAGAAGCTTGACACCATCCAGGACAAACCAGCCAGCTTGATTGGCACCCCATCCACAAACATTAATTTTTCAACCACCGATGCATAGTAACAGCAGTGTGTACCATATTCAAGATGTACTGCAGGAACTCACCAAGCCTCCGTATGCAGCACCCTCCAAACACACAACCACTACCATCTAGAAGGATAAGGGCAGCAGACACATGGGAATACCACCACATGAAAGTTCCCCTCCAGGCCATTCATCATCCTGACTTGGAACTATATTGCTGTTCCTTCACTATCTCTGGGTCAAAATCCCGGAACTCACTCCCTAACAGCACTGTGGGTGTACCTACACCACATGGACTGCAGCGGTTCAATAAGGCAGCTCACCACCACCTTCTCAAGGGCAATTAGGGATGGGCAATAAATGCTGGCCTAGCCAGCGACGCCCATTTCCCATAAGTGAATTTTTAAAACCCTGTACTCACTAACATACATTACCTCCTCGTTAATCTTTGGATTTTAAAATTCTCATCCTTATTTTAAAATCCCTCCATAGCCTCACCCCCTGCAATCGCCTCAAGCCCCGCAAGCCTTAGAAATACCTGTACTTCTCTAATTCTGGCCTCTTGAGCATCCCCGATTTTTATCACTCACCTTTGGTGTTCATGCCTTCAGCTGCCTGGGGTCTAAGCTCTAGAATTCACTCCCTAAATTCTTATCCTCCTTTAAGGCTCTCTGCAAAACAAGCTATTGGTCATCTGTTCCAGTATTTCATGTGGCAAGTGTCAAATTTTGTTTTATAAAGCTCCTGGGAAAAAGCTTGGGACATTTTGTTACATTAAAAGCACTATATAAATATAACTGGTTGACATCATTACAAAATTTTCCAGCCTGTTCCCACCAGCACCATACCCCTCCCAAGCCCACAGGCCCATCAATTCCCTTTCCACTAAACAATCCTTCAGCCAGGCACTCACCCGGCACAAATACTCCCATCAGATCCCTGTCTGAATTGTAGTTCGTCATGAAATGCGAAAGAGTTGACAATCAAGATGAAATAATGGACAAGATGCGGAAGGGGTGCTAATCAATAAATTTTGTGTTTTTTTATAAGAAGAGGAAACTTAATGTTACATTTTGCCAAACAGCCACATGCAAAACATTGATGAATTACAAAATAGCTTTCTCTTAAGGGGAGGGGAGAGACCAGCAAGACAAGAGTTTAGCTCAGTCCAAGAACTTCTGAAAAAAAAAATCAAAGTTTGATGTCACAGAGAAGCTGGTAAGCGATTGGATGGTGAGAATTTTGTTCGTTTTGCTTTGACAATTCATGTAATTTGTTACTAGTTGTAAGGTTTTATTAGTTGTAGCAGAGTTTATTAGCAGTATTAATGCTTATGGAGGGTAGGAGGATATAAATTATAAATTAATTTAGAAAATAAATTAATTAACACTTAATAATGATAGCAGGGCAGTTGATATGTTGCAACTACAGATTGTGGGTGTTCTTGGACACTACATACTGGAGTCCAGAACATTCTGGGCAAACATATTTGCAGTAAGTGTCTGCAGCTTGAGGAGCTTCAGCTCAGAGTCATTGAGCTGAAGACAGAGTTGCAGATACGGCGATGCATCAGGGAGGGGGAAAGTTATGTTAAGACTTTGTACCAGGAGGGAATCAGACCCCTTAGGATAGGGCCTTCTGATTTGGCCAGTGGTCAGGGACAGGAAGGTGTGACTGAGTGTGAGGCGGGTAGGGGGACCTAGAAGGTAGAAGTGGAGGAGCCTCATCCTCTGCAATTGTCCAACAGGTTTGAGGTTCTAGCAGCCTGTATGGATGAAAGTGGTGGCTGCAGGGTGTATGAGTAAACTGACCACAGCAACATGGTACAGGAAGCCATTCAAGTGGAGGGTGTTAACAAGAATGTAGTGGTAGTTGGGGACAGCATAGTCAGGGGATAGATGCTGTTCTCTGCAGCCAAGAGCATGAGTCCAGACAGCTGTGTTGCCTGCCCAGTGCCAGGGTTCATGAAATCTACTCTGGGTTGCAGAAAAACTTGCAGTGGGAGGGGGCACATCCAGTGGTCGTGGTGCACATTGGTACCAATGACATAGATAGGACTAGGAAAGATGTCCTGCCGAGGGGTTATGGGCAGTTAGGGGCCAAATTAAAAAGCAAAACTTCAAAAGTAATCATCTCCAGATCATAACCTGAGCTATGAACAAATTGGTGTATGGCAAAAAAGATATGAGAGATGAATGCATGGCTCAAAGCCTGTTGTGGAAGAAATGGGTTTTGATTCATGGGGGACTGGCGCCAGTACTGGGGAAAGTGGGAGCTACACCACTGGGACAGTCTTCACCTGAACTGTGCTGGAACCAGTGTTCTGGAAGGTCATATAGCTAGAGTAGTAGAGAGAGCTTTAACAACATAGTGGGGGCAAGAGATCATGGAAGAGAAGATGTGGTAAATCAAAGGGAAACAATGAGATAATAGGGCAAAGTAGCAATTTGAGTAATGATAACCAGAGCATGGCAGGAAGGGACAGAGAGCACAAGTTTAAGAGTGTACCAGCAGATAAGACTAAAGAGTGCAAAAATGGTAAAAAGACAGAGCTAAAGGCTCTGCATCTGGATGTGCGCAGCATCCATAATAAAATGGATGAATTGTTAGCAGAAATACAATCAGATACGACCTGATAGCCATTACAGAAACATGGCTACAGAGTAACCAAGGCTCGTCCCTAAGTATTGAAGCAGATTTGACATTTCAAAAAGAGGAAACTAGGCAAAGGTGGTGGGGTAGCTCCACCAATTAAGGATGACATTAATACAGTAGCAAGAGATTACCTTGGATTGAAAGAACAAGATGTAGAAGCAGTTTGGATAGGGATAAGCAATATTAAAGGTGAGGTTATTTGTGGGAGTAGTTTATAGGCCTGTTAACAATAGACACATGATAGGACAGGGTATGGAGGAAGAAATAAATGGGGCACATAAGAAAGGTACTGCAATAATCATGGGTGACTTTAATCTAACATAGATTGGGCAAATCGGATTGGCAAAGGTAGCTGGAACATGAGGTCATCAGAGTTTATTCAGGACTTCTGAGGACAGGCATTCCAGATGTTTTAGAAGAGCTGCCAAATCCTGAACTGCCCAGTTCTGATGATGTGTCTCACTCCAGATCCTGCCGGGCCTGTTCAGGAACGTCCAGTGGTAGAGCTACACTGCTCCAGCCGTGTAAGAACAGCACCTCAGTGACTTGATTTATAATTACCTGAAACTGTATTTATGTTTATTGGATTGTTTAAGTGTATTTCTGTAAAGAGTAATTGTAAAAAAAACTACAGGGGGAGGAAATGTAGTAACTGGATGTATATTCACTCCCTCCTGTCAAACACGGGTTATGTGCTATACTGTGGGGGCTCCAGCTAGTGATCTCTTAGCCCGGGCAATCCGTGGGGCAGGGCTTTCTAATAAGAGATCTGGTCGAACATGCAAGTACTAAAAATGTCTCTGTAATTAAGCTTAGCTGTTTCTTCACAAAATCAATCTGCTCCATAGAGCCATCACGGCAGGACACAGTGAAGTGGGAGGGAGCTGGAACAACAGGATGTCAATAAGCCAGAAAATATATTTTTTTCTTGATCTGGCAGGTCAGCAAATCCCTCCCTGCACTGCGTCCAAGTCCAGAGCACAATGGCCAGGATTTTTACCTCGTCAAACTGGCACAGCAGGGGGGTCCAGGAGGGGTGGCAAAGTCGACCTCCACCCACAATCAGGCCCTGACATTGAGTTTATAAAGATTCATAAACTTAAAAACAAAAAACTTAGCGACGCTAAAAACCTGTCCCCTCGTGTGGCTCTGTCACATGAGCAGGGACGCGTTATAAATGAAATTTAAAATTTTTTATTTGATTTTTAATCGCTGTTGGAAACCTCATCCTACCCGTGGATGGGGTTTCCTAAAAAATCCAACAGCTGCTTGGCCGATTCACCTGCCCCCCCCCGACCATAAGGTTGGATGGGCAGCAAAAAATTCCACTCAATTAATTACCTAATGGCCTTAATAGGCCTGTTAATTGTCGGCAGGTGAGCTGCTGACTCCCGCACCTACCCGCTGACTGGAATATGGCGCAAGTGTGCAATGGCATCGGGGCGTTCACCCAATGTCACCGTGCGTCATTTTACATTCGAGCGGGTTGGAGGTAATTCTGCCTAACCAGCACAAATTTCAGCCCCATGCTCCTGCTGCGGAACCCTTCAGCTGTATTTGACCACGCCCTCTTAGAACCATAGACCCACAGAAAAGTTACAGCACAGAAGGAGGAGGCCATTTGGCCTCACTTAGTTGAAATTTTTAACTTTTCTTTTCTCTTTCTGACATTACTAAGCTGCAAATACATCATCCTTCTTCCTGCATTTTCGATGTACTGAAAGCAAGTTTTGGAAAGCGCTCATCCTTTCCCAGAATCTCTGAACCATGGGTGGAATAATACGCTGGCGTGCCAAGGACGGGTTCCACACCCGGAAGTCAGTGGTACTTCGACTGCCAAGCCTGACCTCAGAACGCTGATTTGGCCTCATTAAAACTGAAGGGCGGATCTGAGGCCTTCACCCCACCCAATGAGTGCTGGAGGATGGGATGTCTGGTCTCCGAGGTCATTGTCCCTGACCCAGTAAAAGGTCACAGCCAGCACTTTAAAAGGCCCCGAGGCATGAGTCAGTGTCAGGGTACCCAGCTGATGTAGGATAGGGTGAAGCCTCTCCGGAAATCTTGTAGTTGTGCAGTTTTCATTTCAGGCCTGTAAGGTGAGAGGTTTTAATTTGGGGTTCTGTCTCCCAACCTTGGCACACTTCATAGCTGACATAATTTTTAAACCCCAAAAGATTTTCCACATCTTTGCATGTAGGAGTAGTACTCCATGTTTCCATGTTGAAATGTCTGTGCCATTGGGGCAAGGGGACAGGTGGGCTAGAAGTGCCAAACCAGCCCCTAGGTTCTGCGAGGACTCCCTCAGAGCCCTACATCATGCAGTCTCAGACCTAAGTGAACAGCTGATGCTGACCCCAGGCAAGAGGAAGCTGAACCATACATGAGCAGTGTTGGAGGAGGTGGTGAAGGTGGTCAACAGTGTCGGGCTGGTCAGAAGGACTTGGTCCTAATGCCAGAAAAGGGTCAATTAACCAATGAGGCTGGCCAAGGTATGACCTCAATAAGACCAATCTTGGGCCAGTGTGCTACAGGGTGCACTCGTGGATGCAGGGGGGAATTGAGTATGGTTTCTCCCCAAAGGCAGTGTGATTCAACAAGGACACAGCTGTCTTCAACATAACTATGCATTTCAAGGAATGGTCTAGTTACAGGATGGAAGGTTTGCAGGAAGAGTAAATGACCAGGCAGGCACGCACTGAGCTGAGAATGGGTTAGAGGCATGCTGTAAGGTTAACTGAAATTGTTAATGAATGTACTCTTAGAAATCTTTTCAGGAGCAGTGAGCCCACAACGCCTGTGAGAGAGACCTTACAGGTGGGGGATTATCAAACCTGGAAGTCCTGAGTCCTTCCAACAAGGAGGTTCTGGCCCTCATGGAGCCTGTTTCCTCCAGGAGTGTAGGCAGAGTTGTGATTGGAGGAAGGCCTGGGTGTAGTGAGATGGAAAAGGCTCATTCAGAGAGCAACAGGGACAGGGCTAGTGGAAGTTTAAGGGAGGGGTAGGCATTAAACAATTCGGCTGGTGAATACAGTTTGTACATTGGATTCCTGACAACCTTCATCATATGAAGCTTCAGGTGATCATTCAAGTGTATATTATGTCTGTCCAGGATCATCAGTCATGTTGCATAGTAGAATGGCCAATAAGAACCTTGTAAAATCACTGATCTGACAAGGTCTTGGATGCCTACTAATCCCCTGACTTCTGTCACTTTGTCATAGGAGGAGCCTCCTCTGCTGACCTCTGCCAGAAGCTGTGCTGCCAGTTCCCAGTGAGGAGGAGCAAGAAACCACAGAGGATGCAGCATCACAATCATCCCTCAGCACCAAGCATCATTGCAGATACTGGCACCTCTGCTGGTATTCACGGGTCACACAGATTCATGCACACAATGGTGAAGGTGCTTTACATTTGCAAGTGCAGCTGCTGGAGAGTGTGGTGGAGCAGGCCTTGGGCAGTCGGCATAGTGTCCAGGGTGATCCAGAGACTGATTCCGAGTCGGATGATGAGCTCCTGGAGTCATCCATAAGACGGCAGATGTCCAGTGAGTGGTCCGTGGAGATTTAGTGGGTATACCAGAGTGCTGTGGCCCAGGCTGTGGAGGTGTCCATCCAGGCCTTGTGCACTGCAGCCTTCAAAGTGTCAATCTTCCTCCAAAACCGATCGCATTGCAGGCGCATTGGCTGGGATGCGCTCCGACCTGCCCTAGGACACCGTTGCCCTAGCTCTGAGTTCAGGGCACAGAGCCAGGCTGACAGGGGAACTGGGAACTTAGTGTTAGACCCAGTTCCTGGAATCTCACTAGCTGACAGGGAGGACCAGGGAGTCCAAATGGTGGAGGGTGAGCAGCAGCTGCATCCATCTGGAGGTTCTTTTCAGGGCACTCCTGATGGGCGCAGCATCTCTTCCACCCACCTGCCAACGACATAGACTTCGAGTATATCCCAGAATCTCATACTTTGCAGCTGGAGTCTTCTAAAGTGACCGGCCGCTCAAGGCCACAACCTCACAGAGAACCACCGCCGAGGTCATCCAGACCAAAATCAGCCACATCTCCCAGTGCAGCCGCGAGCAATGGGGGAGCACTGTGCTGGACCACCCTTCAACACGTAAAACAAATCCACATCATCCACATTGGTCACAAAGAGGGGAACACGGTGTGTTGCTGATTTCTTGTTGTTAGTGGTCCTTTAATGTCTATAAATAAACACACGTTTCACATACCCTCATGCTGAAGTTTTACTTATGTGCTGTGTCTGTGTCAATAGTGTCTGGAGGTTGAGGGAAGATTGAAAGTTTTGAGGGTGGGCAGGAGGAATCATGTGTACCTAGGGAAGTGCATGACAGTGACAGGACGTGCTCATAACATTTGAGAAAAGGATCATCCAGATGGCCCCCAAGCATCCAGTGGCATCACAGGTGATAGAAACCTCTAGTGTATTAAGGCATCCCTGGTGTCACAGACATCCATGCAATCATGGCCAGGAGCTTCAACATAAGCATCGCCTTGTTACCTCACCTCATCATCCCCCTTATCCGCTAACGACTGGCCCTGTCTGGCATGGCCTCACCCTCCAGGGCATTTCCTCTTTGGATTGCGAGGTTATGGGCTGCACAGCAAACCATGCCCATCAGGGCGTGAGGTGGAGTATTGCAGTGCCCCTCCAGGTTTGTCCAGCATCTGAATCTCAACTTCAGGATACGGATGGCCTGTTCCACTGCATCCCAGATGCTTTTATGGCTTTCATTGTACCGCCATTCTGCCTCAGTTCTGGGCACCCTCACAGGAGTCAATAGCCATCTCTTTAATGGATATGACTTGTCACCCTTGAGCCATCCATCCAGGGCTGAACAGGTCTGGCACCTATGAGTTCTGAAGGATGATGGAGTCATGGCTGCTGCCCAGGTACCTGGCATAAGCCTGTATGATCACAGACCACCTGGACATTCAGTGAGTGGAAACCCTTTCTGTTGATGAAAGTGCAGGGCTGTCCAGCAGGAGCCTTTATGATGACATGAGTACAATCAACAGCTCGCTGCACCCTGGCGAAACCTACAATCCTCAGGCTCTATCCAGTTGACTCTGGACATCCTGTGTGGAGGTGATGTAATTCCTTGCCCTTTGGAAACTTGCATCAGTAAAGACCTTTATGCTGTGGTGTGCAGCAGGTTGTGTGATGCCACTGAGGTCTCCACAGGTTCCTGGAAGGAGCCTGGTGCAAAGAGGTTGAACTTGACAGTCACTTTCAAAGCAATAGGCATCGGCTGCCCCACTACACAGTTGGAGATCTCCCCTACCAGCTTGTCACAGAATGATGTGACCATGGCTCTAGATAACCTGAGTCTTCTCCTGCATTGAGTCTCAGACAACGGTAGATAGCTCAATCCTTGCCTGTAGACTCTAGGGGCTGAATAAAACCGTCTGCACCTCCGCTGAGGGGCCCTGAGTGCCTCTTGAACCTTGGGGTACAGTACTGTTCTGTCCTCTTCATGCAGTGCATCCTGGACCTCCCAGTCTGCCCATCTTCCTCTCTCTCCCCTCCTCCTCCTCTCCTCCTCACTGAGGGTTGTGTATTCCACAGAGACCACAATACCCATTTGTCTCAGAGACTTTATAACTCTGGGACATGGGCAGGAATAAAATCCAGCACTCAGTAGAGCACTCCGCAGCACAGAAGAGGTCTCTACCTCAAATGATGTCAGAGTAGATAGTCTGCTCATTCAAATGAGCACTCCCTGCAATCACTGATGAACTGACTGCTAAGATGAGCCTCTGGCTTCAATTGCAGCTTTTAAACCCGCCCTAACAAGCTGTCCCATGAAAACACAGATTCCCCATTTGCCAGGGTTCTAACTCTGAAGGCGTATTATTGCCTTCAGAGCGCATTATGGCACTCAGTTGGGTTGTTAGTGACATTAATGATGACTTCAATTAATATTTGCATAACGCAGGCAGGTTTCTGACTCACGACACACCCGGAAAACATATTATTCGAATCCGGTGTGATGAGGTTAGAAATACCGCCCGCCATCATCACACCCAATGTTCTGTCCCTCTATGCAGAAATCGTTCCTGTTTTGGGAGTGTATTATTCAGCCCCATGATGCTCCCCACTGTTTTACCTGCCCACTAAGTCAGTCTGTGCACCTTTGTAATTTAATGTTACTATCTACACTAATTACTGTCTCCACTAACACTGAAGAACCACCTTCACCTCTGGATATATATCCCATCAGAAATGGCAGATTTTAGATCAGAGATAACTGAAGGGGAAAAATTATATATTTTTTTAAATCAGTCATTACCATATGCACACACATTGAAGGGACCAGTCCTGCCACTGTGCTGATTGATTCCATTTCCAGATGGGAAGATTCAGAGAAAACGAGTTACCAAATGCAAATTATATAAAGACTTATAAGAAAACAGAGTACAGGCCAACTGGATCATTCATCGTGGCCATTAGTGGACAGGGAGAACCTATGCAGAATATCCCTTTGAAATTCGAGTTGATTTTAACATATCAATACCAATTACTCACACAATCCCAAGTTTATTCATCTAAATAATAATTAGATGACTTAATCCTTGCAATTCTATCGGGCGTGCTAAAATTTTAGTATTTTGAAACTATAAGCGTATTTCTTCTTTATTAAAATTATAGAAGAGATCATGCACCAATAGTTCAATGAGCTTAACCAATAAGTAGTTAGAAAGCTTCAAGGGCAAGTCCCTGTATCTTGTGGCGTCAGTTGATCAACCGAAAATGCTGTAGGGACCTATCACTGGCCTTGGAAAACCTCGATTAGAGAGGAGAAAAATGAGGCAAAGGTCCAGTGCTAAATGCAATCCCGTCGCTCCTTCTGGAAATGCACGTGTGTGGATAATGGATAACTACAGAATCTACCTTAATTGCTGTGTCCTCCTACAGACATACTTTGTCACACATGGTCATGAAGCCAAACTCTAAAAGGGCAGCCCTGGCAGGTACTCCATGCTTTCAGGAAGCAGGTCACATGTGAAAAATTGGGTAGAAATAAAACCCACTGAAACCTTTATACAGGATGGTCCTTTTCAAACTGCCTAAGAAAGGATGGTTATAAGTAACATTATCTAACACTTCCAGCCACTGAATTAATTAGTGAACTCAATTGATAGCCCATTGATCTTAAAATCATGAATTAATTCTGATCCCAGTATGATGATATGTGTATACTTTTATATTTCTGTGTTTGTGCATATATTCTAAGCAGGTAAGGATAAAGCTGTGTCTGTATGTGCCCAGGGTTAATCAAAGGAGAGGTTGTTGAAGTCAGATTGTCTGTGAAATCTAAAGGATGAAAGACTCAAGGTGTTATCTTCTTACATTTTGTAATGAGGCCTTGTGGTTTTTGTTACTCATTCACGGGATGTGGGTGTCACTGGCTGGACCAGCATTTATTGCCCATCCCTAATTGCCCTTGAGAAGGTGGTGGTGAGCTGCCTTCATGAACCGCTGCAGTCCATGTGGTGTAGGTACACCTACAGTGCTGTTAGGCAGGGAGTTCCAGGAATTTGACCCAGCAACAGTGAAGGAACAGCGATATATTTCCAAATCAGGATGGTGAATGACTTGGAGGGGAACTTCCTGGTGGTGATGATCCCATGTGTCTGCTGCCCTTGTCCTTCTGGGTGGTCATGGTCATGGGTTTGGAAGGTGATGTCTAAGGATCCTTGATGAGTTCCTGCAGTGCATCTTGTAGATGGTACACACTGCTGCTACTGTGCGTCGGTGGTGGAGGGAGTGAATGTTTGTGGATGAAGAGCCAATCAAGCTGGCTGCTTTGTCCTGGATGGTGTCAAGCTTCTTGAATGTTGCAGGAGCTGCATTCATCCAGCCAAGTGAGCAGTATTCCATCACAATCCTGGCTTGTGCCTTGTAGATGGTGGACAGGCTTTGCTGAGTCAGGAGGTGAGTTACTCACTACAGGATTCCTAGCCTCTGACCTCTTCTTGTAGCCACAATATTTATATAGAAACATTGAAAATAGGCCATTGGGCCCTTCGAGCCTGCTCTACCTTTCATTATGATCATGGCTGATCATCCAACTCAATAGTCTGCTCCCGCTTTCTCCCCATACTCTTTGATCCCTTTCATCCCAAGAGCTATATCTAACTCCTTCTTGAAAGCATACAATGTTTTGGTCTCAATTGCTTTCTGTGGTAATGAATTCCACAGGCTCACCACTCTCTGGGTAAAGAAATTTCTCCTCGTCTCAGTCCTAAATGGTCTACCCCATATCCTCAGACTGTGACCCCTGGTTCTGGACTCCCCCCACCATCAGGAACATCCTTCCTGCATCTACCCTGTCTAGTCCTGTTTGAATTTTATAGGTTTTTATTAGATCCCCCTCATTCTTCTGAACTCCAGCGAATATAATCCTAACCAACTCAATCTCTCCTCATAGGTCAGTCTCGCCATCCCAGGAATCAGTCGGGTAAACCTTCGCTGCACTCCCTCTATAGCAAGTACATCCTTCCTCAGATAAGGAGACCAAAACTGCACACAATATTCCAGGTGTGGTCTCACCAAAGTCCTGTACAATTGAAGCAAGACATCCCTGTTCTTGTACTCGAATCCTCTGGCTATGAAGGCCAACGTACCATTTGCCTTCTTTACTGCCTGCTGCACCTGCATGCTTACCTTCAGCGACTGGTGTACAAGGACAGCCAGGTCTCGTTGCACATTCCCCTCTCTCAATTTATAGCCATTCAGATAATAATCTGCCTTCCTGTTTTTGCTATCAAAATGGATATCCTCACATTTAGCCACATTATACTGCATCTGCCATGCATTTGCCCACTCACTCAGCTTGTCCAAATCACACTGAAGCATCTCTGCATCCTCCTCACAGTTCACCCTCCCATCCAGCTTTGTGTCATCTGCAAATTTGGAGATATTACATTTAATTCCCTCATCTAAATCATTAATTTATATTGTGAATAATTGGGGTCCCAGCACCGATCCCTGCGGTACCCCACTAGTCACTGCCTGCCATTCAGAAAAAGACCCATTTATTCCTACTCTTTATTTCCTGTCTGCCAGTCAGTTTTCTATCCATCTCAATACACTACCCCCAATCCCATGCGCTTTAATTTTACACGCCAATCTCTAATATGGGACTTTGTCGAAAGCCTTCTGAAAGTCCAAATAAACCACATTCACTGGCTCCCCCTCATCAACTCTACTAGTTACATCCTCGAAAAATTAGTCAAGCATGATTTCCCTTTCATAAATCCATGCTGATTCTGTCTGATTCTGCCACTGTTTTCCACGTGCTCAGCTATTAAATCTTTTATAATGGACTCTAGAATTTTCACCACTACTGACATCAGGCTGACTGGTCTATAATTCCCTGTTTTCTCTCTGCCTCCTGTTTTAAATAGTGGGGTTACATTAGCTACCCTCCAATCTGTAGGAACTGTTTCAGAGTCTACAGAATTTCGGAAGATGACCACCAATGTATCCACTATTTCTAGGGCCACTTCCTTAAGTACTCTGGGATGTAGATTATCAGATTCTGGGGATTTATTGGCCTTCAATCCCATCAATTTCCCCAACACCATTTCCCTACTAATACTGATTTCTTTCAGTTCTTCCCTCTCACTAAACCCTGAGTTCCCCAACATTTCTGGTATGTTATTAGTGTCCTCCTTTGTGAAGACAGAACCAAAGTATGTATTTATTTGGTCAGCCATTTCTTTGTTCCCCATTATAAATTCCCCTGTTTCAGACTGTAAGGGACCTACATTTGTCTTTACAATCTTTTTCTCTTCAAATACCTATAGAAAGTTTTACAGTCAGTTATTATGTTCCCTGCAAGCTTACTCTCGTCCTCTATTTTCCCCTTCTCAATCAATCCCTTGGTCCTCCTTTGCTGAATTCTAAACTGCTCTCAAACCTCAGGTCTGTTGTTTTTTCTGGCCAATTTGTATGCCTCTTCCTTGGATCAAATACTATCTCTAATTTCCCTTGTAAGCCATGGTTTGGCCACCTTTCCTGTTTTACTTTTGCACCAGATAGGAATAAACAATTGTTGCAGTTCACCCATGTGGTCTTTGAAGGTTTGCCATTGCCTATCCACCGTCATCCCTTTAAGTAACGTTTCCCAATCCACCATAGCTAACTCGTGCCTTATACCATCGTAGTTTCCTTTATTAAGATTCAGGACCCAAGTCTCAGAATCAACTACGTCACTCTCCATCTTGATGAAGAATTCTATCATATTATGGTCGCTCAACCCCAAGCGTCCTCGCACAAATAAATTGCCAATTATTCCTATATGGCTGGTCCAGTTTCTTGTCAATGGTAACCCGCAGGGTGTTGATAATGGGGAATTCAGCAATAGTAATGCAATGAATGTCAAGGGGCAATGATTATATTATCCCTTGTTGGAGATGGTCATTGCCTGGCAATTGTGTGATGTGAATGTTACTTGCCACTTGTCAGCCCAAGCCTGGATATTGTCCAGGTCTTGCTATATTTGGACATGGACTCCTTCTGTACCTGAGGAGTTGCGAATGGTGCTACGCATTGTGCAATCATCAGCAAACATTTCCACTTCTGGCCTTATGATGGAAGGAAGGTCATTGATGAAGCATTTGAAGATGTTTGGGCCTAGGACACTACCCTGAGGAACTCTGGTATTCACGTTTCTGGAACTGAGATGATTGACCCCCAACATCCCACAATCATCTTCCTTTGTGGTAGGTGTGACTCAAACCAGAGATGAGTTTTCCCCCTGATGCCCATTGCCTCCAGTTCTGCTCAGGCTCCTTGATGCCACACTCGGTCAAATGCTGCCTTGATGTCAAGGGCAGTCACTCTCACCTCACCTCGGGAGTTCAGCCTTATCTTTTGCATTGATATGCTGGGCTCCCCCATCATTGATGGTGGGGACATTTGTGGAGCATCTTCCTCTAGTAAGTTGTTTAATTTTTCACCACCATTCATGACTGGATGTGGCAGGACTGCAGAGCTCAGATTTGATCCATTGGTTGTGGAATTGCTTAGCTCTGTCTATCATTTGCTGCATAAGCTGTTCGGCACGCAAGTAGTCCTGTGTTGTAGCTTCAGCAGGTTGACACCTCAGTATTAGGAATGCCTGGTGCTCTCCTGGCATGCCCTCCTGCACTCTTCATTGAACCAGGGTTATCCCCTGGTTTTGTGGTAATGGTAGAAGTGGGGGATATGCCGGGCCATGAGGTTATAAATTGTGTTCGAGTACAATTCTGCTGCTGTTGATGGCCCACAATGCCTCATGGTTGCTTAGTCTTGAGTTGCTAGATCCTGTTCAAAATTTATCCCATTTAGCATGGTGGTAGTGCCACACAAAATGATGGAGGATATCCTTAATTTGAAAACAGGACTTCTTGTGAGCATGAGGTCAAGTATGTTTTTCCCTCTTGTTGGTTCCCTCACTATCTGCCACATTCTCAGTCTAGCTGCTATGCCCTTTGGGACTCGACCAGCTTAGTCAGTGGTCGTGCTACCTAGCCACTCTTGGTGATGGTAATTGATGTCCCCCACCCAGAGTACATTCTGTGCCATTGTCACCCTCAGTGCTTCCTCCAAGTGATGTTCAACACAGAGGAGCACTGATTCATCAGCTGAGGGAGGGTGGTAGGTGCTAATCCACAGGACGTTTTCTTGCCCATGTTTGACCTGATGCCATGAGACTTTATGGGGTCTGGAGTCAATGTTGAGGATTCCCAGGTCAACTCCCTCCCAACTGTATACCAGTGTACTACCGGTGGGACAGGTCATACACAGAGATGGCTGTTGATGGTGTCTGGGACATTAAGCTATGATTCCGTGAGGATGACCTGCTGAGAATGACCAGTAGATCTGAAACAAAAACAGAATTACCTGGAAAAACTCAGCAGGTCTGGCAGCATCGGCGGAGAAGAAAAGAGTTGACGTTTCGAGTCCTCATGACCCTTCGACAGAACTGAAAGTTGCATTTAGGAATAAGTGTCGAAATTGATGTGTAGTTGTTGCATTTCAAAGGAGTAAAGAACAGTTGCAATTTGCAGGCAATTAGTGAGCAAATAGGGGAAGGCGTTATTAATTTACAGACCCAAAATAGAGGGAAAATAGGAACATGAAAGGGTTTGATATTTGGGAACCTAAGTTTTCAAAGTGATATTTAAAGACAATGGAGAACTAAGATGAAAGGGGTGAAAAGGTATTTGTGAAAACAGGTTTTTAGCTGTCTTCAGTTGCTGTCGGGGGAATTCCCACTAAAGGCCAACTCCCGTGTGTTTGGAGGGTGCTGGGAAAGCTGTGAAAGTCTTTTACTTGGAAAAGGCAGCTCAGTTTGGGCCAGGAGATTATTCATACTGCGAAACAGCTTTAAAAAAAAATCTCCCTTAGGAAAAATTACACCAGCGTGGATTTCTTCTGGGAAGTCATGGATTGCACTTTTGTTTAAAAATTAAAGCAACTTCTCAGTTTGGGGAATATTTCCTGGATTTTATGGTTAAGAATCTACAAGGGTCGTTGCCAAAAAAAAACAGTTTTATCGTGTACACTTGATAAAGCATCTTGGGGTTATTTTTGTAAAATTTTTCGAACCAGGTATCTTTTATCTTGTGCATGTTTAAGTTTTATCTTCCCTTTTCATTTTTTAATAAGCTCCATAATTTTTCAAATTTTAAATGTGAACACTGGAGTCCTGTGCTTTTGCACTCAATAGCTTTCCCTCCTTAGTTTCTACAATACAAAAGACAAAGTTACGATCAGATGAGGCAGATTTCAATCTGAGATCTGGTTTGCTCAGCATTAACAGCAGCTGCAGTCGTAACACCCAGCTACATTAGACCCAAGTGCTTAGCGGAAAGGATTTTCTTCCAACTCAAAAAGAAATAGATTCCTTTAAAAGTAAGAAATGGAACTGCTACATAAATATCAAATTACGTATGGAAATGCAAAATATATATCACGGGAGAAAAAGCACTTCAGTGTTTGTTGCTATGAAAACTGGAGAGAAAATTGGCCCTCAGTGCACTGTTGCTGCATGTTATACACAAGTAAGAACACACAAAAATACTGAGAAAACTGCTCTGTCTTTCAAACTCAATGTTCTCCTCCTCCCTTTACTGATCTCTTGTTGGGGAACGATTCCAAGGGCACCACACACTCTCCAGTAAGCGATCTAACTAGTTTTCTGCAAGTGACTGCTTTAACAGGTTGTTAAACAGTCAGGCTAGCATCATAGCTGAGCACATCCAACATCCACACCTATACAGTGCACCCAGGGGTCACTCTTTAGCAATCAGGACAGGAGCCTTGGCTAACGTCTTTCATAAAGTAGGGATCGGAAAAGACAATTATTCCCATAATTCTGCTGTGGTGAAATCAGATAAGTCAGCGCATACTTATGGGTGAGCCTGTTGACTTTATTAGCCTATTTTCTCAACTACCAACTCACTCTGAATACTCAACAGTTAAGTCTCTATTAGTTATTACACTTCAATCATTATCAAACACCACCAGTGATTTTACAGGAAAATCAAAATCAAAAATTTTAGAAACCAGGTTCCATAGGTTGTAGAAATATTCTTTATTTTAGATTTAAACAGTATTTTGAAGAAATTTTCAACTCTCTTGTCCCAACCTCCCCCCCCCCAGTTTCAGTTGACAATCAATTGATAATCCAGTTTGTACTAATAACCTGAGGTTTTGCACCTTTTCCTGGCCTTGGCCGAGAAATGAAAATATTTCAGCTGGCTTACATCGCAAGCATAAATCTTTCCTCCCCAAAATTCCAATATGCACCCTTGTGAGAAAGTATGCATTTCAAGTTTTTGGGGAGGATGGTTGAAACTTGCTTTTGATGCATTCCACAGCTGCCATTCACAAATGAGTTACAAGCACTTGATTGCTAAAAATCCCCACAGAACTGTTCTCCAATAGCAGTCTCCATCTTAAATGGAGGCATCTGGAAATTGGCAGGAGAGAAGGACAAGACGCGCCATGTGACTTTGTTAGTGACACAACCTTGGATTGTGTAGCTAAACAAAGGCCAGGATTTTTCAGGCCCACTTGTGGCAGGGCCTGCAGCAGGGGATTTGGTGGCCCAGCCAAAAGTCCATTGATTTTCGGCAGGAGTGGATGATCCTGGCGGCGCGTGGGGCCAGAAAATCCCGCCCAAAGGCAGATATACAAAGCGCTCGGTTATGTCGATGCCCAGGCACTGAAGCATCATGTTTACCTATTTCAACACATTTAGATTATGGAATCAAAGGGGCCTGTTTCCAATAATTCAGTGGGTAAATACAGGATGTAGCGACTTAAGCTGGCATGACTGGCAGATAAACCCTTTATTGCTTTTGCTTATTGTTGCTAACCTGCCACAACCCTAACTTGAAACACTTTCTTTTCTATGTGTAAATTATTGCAATCACTAGCTATGGCTGACATAGGATGTTGCAGACAGTATATGTCAGGGCCATGTGAAATACTAGGCAGACAAGGACTGCCAAGTTACAATATTTCAGCTGTGTACCAGTCAGACTGGGCAGAATTAGTTATTGGCTGCAGGATAAATGGGGAGGTAAAAAAGAGCTATCAAGAACTGTCAGCCATTTAAAACAGGAGAAATTAGGCAGCTGTACAGGAGGTGGCCCAAACCCTTCTTCTACAAACCCAAAGCAATTAAAAGGCTGGCATTGTACCAGCTGCACTTTGCTATCATTGGAACAACATAATCTCTCGAAATGAAAACAGAAAATTCTAGAAATACTCAGCAGGTCAGGCAGCATCTGTGTAGGGAGAAACAGAGTTCACGTTTCAGGTTTTTACTTTCATCAGAACATTTCAGATTTCTAGTCTGCAGTATTTTACTTTTTAAACAACATGGTAAGTGGCATGAATGGTATAATGCATTTTTTTTTTAGATCTGCTTGGTGAAATCACAGCAGTTTGCCAGCCCTAAATCTGCCTAACTGCAGACTCAGATTACCAAATATAAAGCACTCTGAGCAGAACCTGTCATAAAGAAATTTCAATGCTTAAATGCGTTTCAAAACTGGCTCAAGTTGGACGTTTGTTGCATGAAACAGAAGGCTAATTCACAATGCATCTGGTTTTGGCTGCCTGTCATAGTAAACAAAGCACAGCAATTGTTTACTCATGCACGTGTGTGACGTATGGTCATGTAAATGCAATGCATACGTTCCCTCCATGCCAAAACCTTCCCTCCAAATTTTAAGCATTATTAATGGGACAGCTCCATTTAATCCACCAATGCAGATTTACACACCGAAACCAGGATTTAAGGTCAGCGGGATTTATGAGAAGCAGCTTCTCCACATTATCTGATGTGTAGAACTTGGGGGAAAGGGAGATAAAGGAACTGAGCATCAGTTTATACGTACAGCCTTCCCGTACCCATTTTTCCAGCAGAGTTTCTTGCCGAGAGTTTTCAGTATAAAATAGGCATTTTAAATGAAACTAATTTATATTTGCATCTTAAGCTAGGATTTAATACCTAAGTTACTGTGCAATTGGCAGGTGAATAACTATAAATCACACAGCTGCAATTCTTCTGAAGCCAAATGTTTTGAAGTCACTTTATTGGTGATCAATAGTTATTTCTTCACCTAATCCCTGTTTGTGACACAACACAGGCAGAGTGAAATCGCTGAGAACAGTGAGCTGTTTGAGAGAGGTAACTAACTACATTCAGTGCTGCTATCCCTCACCATGGTTCAGTGTGTGCCTACAACGCAACCCAAAGTTGCTGCAGAAGGCCAATAAATGGTGCCCACTGTTAATTAGATTTGCCCATGCCTGTTTAATTTCAATAGTATTTTGTCTTGCAAATTGCATTGGGAGATGGAAACTTTGTGGCTTCCTCTATAGCGTACCTGGGATCTGAGTGAATTTTGTATCTCCTTAATCAATCAGATTGAGGTATTCTGTCAGTGCAAAAACAGCCAAGGCAGTGTAATTTAGGATGTGTGAATTCAACGTCAGATCAGGTTCAGAAAGAGGAACAAAAGAGGGATTAGATTAAGAAAGGATAAAGTTAAAAAAAAATCAACTAATTTACATTTTTAAATGTCACCTACAATTAAAGCCTACAGAAATAAGACTCCACATTCGAAATAGTTAATTTTCAGTGTCAGAAAGCTTGCGTGGTACTAACTAGTTAAAAGAATACTTAAGACTTGAAATGACAACTTTTTAAGGTGTGTTTACAGCGTATCTACCGTACCACTAAAGGAATTTCATGGCACTCAATGCATTTAAGTAGTGGACCAGCAAAATACCATTTTCATTAAGCTAACGGCAGAGCTATGCAGCTTTGACAACAGATTTCGATTACTGTTAGCACACCAACGTTCTCTGTGCAGAATCTAAGTCAGTATTTAAATGTACACTTGTGGCGGATGTTACTGGACAGTAATCAGGATCAAAAATACAAGTGAATTCCCCTTGCTTCCACCCAGATACAAAGACAATGGAGACAGCCCCACAGCAGCTGAGTCAGCTCAGAACGGGGCTGAATCTAATACTCATCATTGAAACTCACTGTTATGATCCCTGTGGAGAACACCAATTTTAAACAAGAGATTTGAATTCCCAGTGACCAATTTAAAGGAATCACACAAGATTTCAAGCTTTAAGACTTTCACTGTAACAAATAAACTAAAATCAACACAAGTAAACATTAATTTAGTAGGCAACTAATACTCTAAGCAGCATTTTCTGTTTTTATTTCTGTTTTAATTTCAGGTTCCCAGATTCTGTTTTTGGATTAGAAAATTGTATTCTTGGTTTGGTCTGGTTAGCTTTGTAAAGAACAACATTGTCATCAGCCTTAATAGCGGTTGCAGCCAAAGTGAGCCATTTTTTAAAGAAATCCCCATTCATTTACTGGTGCATTTCCAATGGGAAAAATACCTAGGAAAAAAACATTACACAGGAAGTTGATTATTTTATTCTTATTTATTATATATTCAAATATTTCTGCAGGCCTTTTGCTACCTCAGGTCAAGCTTTGTAATTGTAGATCTTGCTAACCTAGCTAAAAGGTAGAGCGGCAGAAGGCAGAAGAGCTGCCTCAAAATAGGGGGATGGATAAGTTATTGAGTGAAGTGCCCAGAAATGTGTGCCAGAGCCTCCTGATCCACACAATAAATTGCACAGAGTTTTATTGCTCACAAACTAAGTTTGAAGAGGTGGAGTGATTCAAATTGGGGATCCACGACAGGAGGCCAGAATTAGATATATTGGAGGGTTGTGGAGCTGGAGGAGATTGCAGAAGTAGGAAGGGGTGAGGCCATGGAGAGATTTAAAAACATGGATGATGGATGAGAAATTTGATATCAAGACCTTGCTTGATTGGGAACCAACGTAGATCAGCGAGCGCAGGGGTAATAGGGGAACAGAACTTACGGTGAGTTAAGACAAGGGCAGCAGAGTTTTAGATGACCTCAAGATTAAGGAGGGTAGATTGTGGGAGATGAAGAGGCATATCAGGATGCTTCATGGGTTTACCCAAGTTTGGCCAAGTTGCGAATATATATTTTAAGTTTTTGCAGTTTAGAAAAAAAAACTAGAATAATTATGACCTTTTGGCCAGGCCAGGAAGCTGATACTAGCCTATGGGTCAGTCCACGTTAAAGCTAAAGGAATGTGACCTTTGGGTCAGGATAAAACAAGTTGATGAATCCCTGAACACCCCCCCCCCCTTTTTTTCCAATAATTTATATAGATTTTTCTTTTCCCACCTATTTCCATTATTTTTAAATGTATTTCCATCCATTGCTTTATCTCTACCTTTTAGCCTTTTTCGATTCCTTCACCCCACCCCACCCCCACTAGGGCTATCTGTACCTTGCTTGTCCTGCTGTCTACCCTTAATTAGCACATTCCTTAGATAATATCACCACCTTCAACACCTCTTTGTCCTTTTGTCTAGGACATCCTTTGGTTATCTCCGCCTATCACTGGCCCTCTATTCAGCTCTTCTTGTCCCAACCCCCCACTTAAACCAGCTTATATTTCACCTCTCTTCTATTTTTCCTTAGTTCTGTTGAAGAGTCATACTGACTCGAAATGTTAACTGTATTCCTCTCCGCAGATGCTGCCAGACCTGCTGAGTTTTTCCAGGTATTTTTATTTTTGTTTTGGATTTCCAGCTTCCGCAGTTTTTTGCTTTTATCTTGATGAATGGTCTATCAGTTATACTGTAATAAACTGATAGCTTGACCTCAGGGTCAAGATGTGCAGAATGCTAGACACTGCAGTGAAACATCAGGGTGGAGAAGCAAAGTATGCTTTGGAACATTGTTTGTGCTTACGGTCAGGTCATTCTGTGATTGTTTTACAAATTCCTTCGGAACTGCGGAAGTGATTAACAAGCCATTCCGTGTTTATGTTGTAAACTCATTTGTAATTAAGGATGCAGCAATTAGACATACAAAATAAGAACATTGTGAGTTAATGATGAGTTACCCCAAAAGATGGTATATATAACCAACAGAAATGACCTCATTGAAACCTCCAAAATACTTTAAGGAATATACAGGGTAGATGCAGGTAAGATCTTTCCCCAGGTTAGGGAGTCTAGAACTAGGGGACACAATTTCCAAATAAGAGGGAAGCCACTTAGGACTGAGATGAGGAGAAATTTCTTTACGCAGAGGGTTGTGAACCTTTGGAATTCTTTACCCCAGAGGGCCACAGAGGTTCAGTCATTGAGTATGTTTAAGGTAGAGATTTAGTGATGTCTGATTAACAATAACATAAAGGGTAATGGGGATAGTGTGGGTAAAAGGCACTGAAGCGTTCGATCAGCCATGATCGTACTGAATGGTGGAGCAGGCTCAACAGGCCGAATGGCCTTCCTCTGTTCCTATCTTCCTAAACTATGTAGGTTTAACACCACCCTGTACTTCACCCTCGAATTTTCTAGCGCCCACCATGAACCAAAGCAGGTGACATACCGTGGAGAAGGGGAATACTGTATGACCACCAACCATCCTCAATCCCAGTATGGTAACATCCCATGCCCAGTGATAAACTCAAGTTTCTGCTTCCACCCCCAGGGCCCAACAGCAATCAGACATTTGGCAATAACCCACATCAGGCCTCCTTGTTAGGAGCAGATAAATATAACTGATTGTTTAAAGGAGGACTTCTGAGATACCAGCTTCCCAAAGGGAAGCAAATCCTGGAGCTGCCGGAATCTACCGGAGTTGCAGAAAGAGGCCCGGGCAGCAATGAAGCAGTATCATCAAATTCAACAAGGAGTCAAGCAACTGGAAAAGTATGTGAAAACCAAACTGGAGGACGCACTGTGGTGGCAGGCAATTTGGGACTGGGGACTTGGATCAAAATTACCTCTCATATACTGATGGTGGTACAACTGCTAATTGCTATCGGACTTATGGCCGAATGTGGTATCCAGTTCCATTGCTAGAGTGGTAACTAAAGCACTGTGCACTCCTGGGGAGCAACAGCATACACTACATGGAGTTTAGAAATAGATGACCATGCGAATCTAACAGCCTACTTGGCCAGCAGTGATGGGCAGGGTACACCGGGTAGTTTAGCATTGGTTGGCCATTGTGGGGGTTAAAGACCAAGGGCCAAAAAGAAAGAGGCATATCAGGGTGTATCATGGGATTGCACAGACTTGGCCAAGTTACATATATAGGTTTTAAGTGTTTACAGTTTAGAAAGTAAATCTAGAATGTATATGGCCTTTTGGGCAGGCCCAGAAGCTGACGACTAGCCCATGAGTTAGTCCATGATAAAACTAAAGGAATGTGACCTTTATGTCAGGATAAAACAAGTTGATGAATGGTCTATCAGTTATACTGTAATAAACTGATAGCTTGACCTCAGGGGCGAGATATGTAGAATGCTATGGATTTGCGGAAAGATTTCGCTGCAGTGAAATGTCAGGACAGATAAGCAAAATATGTTTTCAAAAAAGATTGAGAACAGTGATCGAAATAAACATCTTCAGTGGAGTTATGAGGCTGTGGCATTCATTGCCTAGTTTAGTGGTTGGACCACAAAGTTCTGTAACAAAAAACAATCCTCATACTTTTAATTTGAGACACGGTTCAACCCGATGATTTGCTCCAAATGTTGGTGCAGTTTCTCAAGCTTAAGAGGTGCCAGGTTTTAGAAGCAACAGTAGCTTTAAATAAAAGCTAAATATCACTAAGTACCATTATAATTTATCTCTGTCCATTTTTATTTTAAAACCTGTTGTGTGGCCAACAAAAGTCAGGTCATTCTGTGATTGTTTTACAAATTCCTCCAGAACTGCGGAGGTGATTAACAAGCCGTTCTGTTTTTATGTTGTAAACTCATTTGTACTTAAGGTTGTAGCAATTAGACATACAAGATAAGAACATTGCGAGTTAATGATGAGTTACCCCAAAAGATGGAATATAAAACTGACAGAAACTGTGTAACTTAGAATTACTTTTTAGAGCATTGTGAAAGAGCATTTCCCATGTGTCCACACTTGTACTAAATAAAGAACTGCTATTGCATCCACAGTTGACTCTGTGTCGAGTGTCTTTTAGGTACTCCACAACAGGAGACCAGCCAGGAATATGTTGGAATAGTTGAGTCTAGAGGTAATGAAGGCATGAATAAGTGTTTCTGCAGCTTTCAAGTTAAAAGATGTAATATATATACAGTTTTTGGTGTATGCGATTTTTTCTAAAGAAGAAGACCCTAAAAATAATTCCACACAACACAGAAGGTAACGATGCTACATGACTGCTTTACCTAATAAACAAGTTAGTGGGAATGAAAAAGAGACCCTGAAAACCAAAAAGTAGTCCCAGAAAAACAAAATCCCTTCAGGGAATCTCATGAAGAGCCTGCAAACACCATCCTAACTTGGAGCTATATCGCTGTTCCTTCGCTAGGCCAAAATCCTAGAACTCCTTTCTTAACAGAACTGTGGGTGTACCTTCACCACAGTCACCATCACGTTTTGAAGGGCAGTTAGGGTTGCAGTTATAAGTGCTGGTCTCAGCAGTCACACCCACATCCGCTGAATGCATAAAACATCTTACAACAGGGAACTGGCAGCACATATAGGGAACCCCGACTCTTGACAGTGATTCTCTAAAACCACAGGGAGAACCCACAATAAATCTAAAAGAAATACTTGAACTTATATGGCACATTTCACACTTCAGAACAACTCAAAGCACTTTACAGCCAATGAAATATGAAGAGCAAACTCTCAAGGGATTCAAACTGATTTTCTATTCTGGGCCTGATCCAATATTCAGGCACTTGATGTGGGCCACACAATAGGTTTTAAAATAAAAATGGACAGAGATAAATTATAATGGTACTTACTGATATTTAGCTTTTATCCTCTTAAGCTTGAGAAACGGCACCAACATTTGGAGCAAATCATCGGGTTGAACCATGTCTCAAATTAGAAGTATGAGGATTGTTTTTTGTTACAGAACTTTGTGGTCCAACCACTAAACTAGGAAATGAATGCCACAGCCTCATAACTCCACTGAAGATGTTTATTTCGATCACTGTTCTCAATCTTTTACACTTAATCCTTTAACTATGACTCCTCATCTTGACTCCTCAATTGCTGGGAACAGCCTGTCTCTATCCCTCCCATCCTATCTTCCATAATTTTAAACATTTCTATCATAACACCCTGATATGTGTATTAGACAAGAGAAGGATGAATCTTAACAGAATAAAGGACACACAGTCAGAATGAGCTCAAGACAGAGCCACCTACCTTTCTGGTCGAGAGTCCATCTGTCTTGCTTTGCTTCCGACACTCATATTCTATGATAACTGATTGATCCTGACAGCAATTATTAGCAATAAACACAAGGTGGAATCATCCCATATTTGCACCAAGGGCGGTAGCAGGAGAGAATAAGGACGTTTTACCTGCTGGCCACAAGGGTGACTTTTCACACGGTATCTTCCCATTCCCAGTGTTTCCCACCTCATTAATTATGCATTCACAGGGAACACGCCAGCTCGCTGGTGGATGGGCTCGGATTTGCCCGCCCTGCTGTGACTTCAGCGCTTCGATGCTTCGGGCACCATATTTAAAATTCACCAGAGCGTGTGCCAACTTCATGTCTTTAGACCAGGACTGCTCCAGGCAACCGATGGCCCCAAAAGCAAGGAAGATGGCAGCACCCAAATTTAGTGACTCCTCTTTGGGGTGCCTGCTGCATGCAGTGGAAGGCCACTGTGATGACCTACACCACCTCCCCCCCTTGTTCTGGCCACAAGAGGTCCATCAGAGTCTTCAATCCAACCTGGGAGGCAGTCAGAGCCATGGAGCACAGAGGAGGTCAGCCATCCAGTGCAGGAAGAGGATGAATGCTCTCATCCGCTCTGCCAGGATAAGTCAACCACCTCATAATTCTCAAATCACACACTCACAAACCCATCACACATCCATAGGGTTCTCAAGGGAAAACACCTCAAAATCTCACACACACTTTCACATCTCCATCAGACTCACATCCTCTGGAGCTCATGCCCTCATTCCATTCATGTCTCCAGTCACTGCACAAACGTTCCACATATGCTCACACTCTCTCCATCTGTTTTCATGGCGGAGGAGCTTGCTCACAACAGCAGGGAGAGGTCCCAGACCCGGGGGTGGAGTGGCCCATATTAGGCCCCTCACTCACTTTGAGGAGCGTGATATCGCGCTGACCGGTGAGGACATGGGCCGTGCCTGTGTCGATGGTGAGGTTGGCAGCGAACACCCATGTGAGGATCCTGCAAAGAATCACAGAATTATTACGGTGTAGAAGGAGGCCATTCGGCCCATCGTGCCTGCACCGGCTCTCTGAGCATTTTAACTTAGCGCCAATCTCCTGTCTTTTCTCTGTAACCCTGCGCATTGTTTCTATTTGGATAATTATCCAATCCCCTCTTGAATGCCTCAGTTGAACCTGCCTCCACCACACTTCCAGGCAGCGCATTCCAAACCTTAACTACTCACTGTGTGAAAAAGTTTGTTCTCACCTCACATTTGCTTCTTTTGCAGAACACTTTAAAACTGTGCACTCTGGTTCTCGATCAGTTTACAAATGGGAACAGTTTCTCCCTATCTATTCTGTCTAGGCCCCCCATTATTTTGAAAACTTCTATCAAGTCTCCTTTAGCCTTCTCCTCACCAAGGAAAACAGTCTCAACTTCTCCAGTCTTTCCTCATAACTGAAGTGTCTCATCCCTGAAATCAGTCTCGTAAACCTCTTCTGCACTCTTCTCCAATGTGTTTACATTCTTCTTGTAGTGTGGTGCCCAGAAGTGTACACAATACTCCAGCTGAGGTCTAACCAGTGCCTTATATAAGTTCATCATAACCTCCTTGCTCTTGTACTCCATGCCCTATTAATGCAGCCTAAAATACTGTATGCTTTAGAAACAGGTCTCTCTACTTGTCCTGCCACCTTTAATGACTTATGTACATATACACTCAAGTCTCTCTGCTCTTGCACACCCTTTAGAATAGTATCCTTTTTTTATACTGTCTCTCCATGTTCTTTGCACCAAAGTGCATCAGCTCACACTTCTCCGCATTAAACTTCATCTGCCACCTATCTGCCCACTCTACCAGTGTGTCAATGTCCTTTTGAAGTTCTACACTGTCCTCCTCACAATTAACAATTCTTCCATGTTTTGTGTCATCCGCAAACTTTGAAATTGTCCCCTGCACACCAAGATCTAGATCATTTATATATTTAAGGAAAAGCAAGGGTCCCAATACTGACCCCTGGAAAACTCCACTACACACTTCCTTCCAGCCCGAAAAATACCCATGTTTCCTATCCCTCAGCCAATTTTGTATCCACGTTGCTACTGTGTCTCTTATTCCAGGACCTATAACTTTCCTCACAAGTCTGTTGTGTGGCCCTGTATCGAACACCTTTTGGAAGTCCATAGAAACCACATCAACGGCCTTGCTCTCATCAACCATCTCTGATACCTCTTCAAAGAACTCTAGCAAATTAATTAGACACGATTTTCCTTTAACAAACCCATGCTGATTCTTCCAAATCAATCCAAATTTTTCCATGTGACTATTAATTCTTTCCCGAATAATTACTTCTAGAAGTTTCCTGACCACCGAAGTTAAATTGACTCGTCTGTAAAGTATTCATTTAACCCCTCAGCCATGCCTCTTGCCTCTATGTCTAAATCCCCTTTTTGGTCCCTAATTGGCCCTTCTCCCCCTTTTACCACCATTTTACTATTGATGTGCTTATAGAATACTTTGGGATTTCTTTTTATGTTAGAGTCTTGGTCATAGGGTCAAAGAGGTCTACCGCACAGAAAAAGGTTCTTCGGCCCAATGAGTCTGCGCTGGTCAAACAAGTACCTAAGTGTTCTAATCCCATTTTCCAGCACTAGGCCCATAGCCTTGTATGCCGCGGCATCGCAAGTGTACATCCAAATAATTCTTAAATGTTATGAGAGTTTCTGTCTCTACCACCGTTTGAGGCAGTGAGTTCCAGATTCCCACCACCCTCTGGGTGAAAAAATTCTGCACCCAGCCCGTACTTCCAAAACTCAAAACACTGTGTCCAACATTAGATGCGATTCCGTGATTGAACAACATTTGCTAAATAATCCTTAGTGTGCTAAAAATTATGCTGACAACCAATTTAAGATTGTCGGTCGGGCTCACACTTACCTGTACTGGAAGCTACATATATTAATACACAGAGTTCTTTGTAGACAGAAAGAACACATTGCATCTGTTTCAGTTAAACAAAAAAAGTGATAGCCATTCGTTGGTTCATTCCTCACATCAATGCCTTGACCAAACAGAAGCAATTGCCTGGTTTAAATTTCAAACAATGCTTGGCAGTCAACTGTCCATCACCATTAACTGGTGCATTCTCCATGGCAACGCCTCTAACAATCAGAGCCCACTTGCCAACGAATCAGCACTCTCTTCTCATACAGTATAAAGTTGTTGTTTCCCTTGACATTAGTATCCTTGTGATTGTCCTGATGAGTGCAAGACAAAAAGCTTCGATAAAATGTCTTTTATCAGCAATACTCAAGATCTGTACTACCAAACAACAAATTGAAAGAAACTATTCAGGAAGAAAAAAATTGCAGAAAAATACTGACAGGTTTCTATCCTAAAAATAGCACAAAAGCTTTTTCAGGATAAAAATAACAAAGATTACAGTGAATGGTTACACTAAATGTGCATTTGATTAATTATGAGTGTCTGATTCTTTCATTCTCAAAGATTTCTGTAAGAAATTCTACTAAAATCTATTTATTTCTATAAACTTTTAACCTTAAATTCAAATTATTTATTTTATCCAACAAAAGATTTAATTTATTTTTACTGCGAATAATTTCAACATCTTGTGAATATCCACCTAGTGTGCAGGCGAAGCAGGCCTGTTTATGGGAAGTGAGTTAGGTGGTCATAATGATTCAATATGGTTAAGCTTTTCAGCATTTGAAAGACAGGACTTGCACTTTTATATGGTGTCCTTCATCATCACAGGGCATCCCAAAGCACTTTACGACAAATTACGTACTTTTGAGTTACTGTTGTAACGTAGAGCGCTCTGCCAGCCAATTTCCACACACCAAGGTTGCACAAATAGCCATGAGATGCATGATTTTTTAAAAAAGTGATATTGGTTGAGGGATAAATATTGACCAGAATGCAGGGAACGCTCTCTTGCTCTTCTTCAAATTGGGATATTTTTATGTCCATCTGAGAGGGCAAATAGGGCCTCAGTTTATATCATCTGAAAGACAGCACCCTTTGCAGCACTTTAGAAATAGCAAGGGTGAGACACTTGGCTTCTTGAGTCTGCTCCACCATTCAATAAGGTCATGGCCAACCCGGACTTGACCACAACACCGCTTTCCTGCTTGTTCCCCAAGACCCTTTAATCCCCAGTAGTTCAAGAGTCTGTATATCTCAGCTTGAATACAGTCAATGCCTAGCCCCACATCTCTAGGGCAAAGAATTCCAAAGAGTCATGACCTCTTGAGCAAAGAAATTCCTCATCTCTGCTTAAATGAGGGACCCCTTATTCTGAAACCATGCCCCCTAATTCTAGATTCTCCCACAAGGGGAAACATCATCCCAGCATCTACCATGTCAAGCCCCTCAGAATCTTATATGTTTTAATAAGGTCACCTCTCATTCTTCTAAACTCCAATGAGTATAGGCTTAACTTGCTCAAACTTTCCTCATAAGTCAGTCCCTTCACCCCAAGAATTGTCCTGCCCATAAGGAAAAAACGGTTCGGGCCAATACTCTTATTTCCCAGTTTTACTGGTGTTTCATTTTAAAGTATACAAGGCCAGTTTGGACCAGTGTTCTTACTTCCTAGTTTTTACTGTTTTTCCCTTCTGGGCAGTGAACCTTCTCTGAATGGCCTGCAATGCAAGTATATCACTCCTCAAATAAGGACGCCAAAATCGTGCATAGTACTCGAGATGTGGCCTCACCAATACCCTGTACATGTGTAGCAAGACTTTTGCATTCCATCCTCATTGCAATAAAGGCCAACATTCCATTTAACTTGCTAATTACTTGCTGTACATGAATGTTAACTTGTTGTGGAGAGCCAGATCCCTCTGTACCTTGGTATTCAATAGTCTCTCTCCATTTAAATAATATTTTGCTTTTCTATTCTTCCTGCCAAAGTGGATAACTTCACATTTTCCCATATTATACTCCTTCTGCCAAACTTTTGCCCAGTCACTTAACCTGTCCATATCCAATGAATGAATAAAAAACACCATGGGCTCTAATCTGTCCAGTAACCTTTTATGAGGCACTTTATTGAATGCCTTTTTTGAATCCAAATACATTACATCTACTGGTTCTCTTTATCCAATCTTCTTATTATTTCCTCAAAAAACTGCAATAACTTGGTCAAAAATGATTTCCCTTCCATAAAACCATCTTGACTCTGCTTGAGCTATACCTTGAGTGCCCTACCATCCATTAATTAGCACATTCGTTTAGATAATATCACCAACTTCAACACCTATGTGTTCTTTTGTTCTTTTGTCTGTGACATCTTTTGATGATCTGCTCCTATCACTGCTTGCTTGTCCCTACAACCACACCCCCCCTCCACTTCTCTCCCCACCCCCACCTTAGACCAGCTTATATTTCATCCCTCTCCTTGTAAAGAAAAATCAGTTCTGTTGAAGGGTCATGAGGACTCGAAACGTCAACTCTTTTCTTCTCCGCCGATGCTGCCAGACCTGCTGAGTTTTTCCAGGTAATTCTGTTTTTGTTTTGGATTTCCAGCATCTGCAGTTTTTTGTTTTTATCTCTGTGTTTAATTGACTGCCACTGCTCTTCAAGAAATGCCTACTTTGAAGAAGTTCTGTTCGTCTCTGCGACAAGATTTCCGTATCTCTCTTTTGCCTTATTCACCTTCATTGCTTTCCATTTCTCTCCTGGTGTTTGACAAGGTGTTTACTAAAACCCGCTTTCACAGCCATATCTCCTTTCTCGGTGACTGTCTCCGTCTCCGACTTACCCCACGTGGATTTCAACTGAAATTCCACCCCTCATGTTTTGAACCCACCCAGGATTACAGGTATCTCCGGGACATAAAACGTTTCTCGGACTGCTGTTCCCATCACATTCTGAGATCCACACTCAGTGCCATGCGCCGCCATATGAACACACTCGACCTCTCCCTCCAGCAGCAACGCCGTACCCTTTTTCAAAGCTGCGTGACCCCTCAACAAGAAACCTTTTCTCTTTCTCTCAAGTGCTAAGGAACGCAAGCTCCAACAACACATCGACACCAATACCCATCCAGGACCCTCCACCCTCGCCTGTCCCTCCGTCCCCACCCCATCTTCCAATCCCAGCCCCAGCCGTGTATTCACTATACCCCCTGACCTTCCCCTCTCCAACGCCAAATGTTCAGTGTTAGCAAAGGACTTCATTTCATACCCTTATGCCCTCATCTGAATGAATTTCGGGCTCAGCACGATGCTGAACTCTTCTTCCGCCGTCTTCGTCTCCGGGCTCACTTCTTTGGGCAGGAGTCCTCTCCCCGTTCAACGGATCCTTTTACCCATCTCCAATATTCTCCCTCCACCTGGACCCCTCCCTCTGGATTCTTACCTTCTCTTGATCTTTTCATTGAGAACTGTCGGCGCGACATTAGTCGTCTCAATTTCTCTGCTCCTCTCACCCATTCTAATCTCTCTCTCTCTGAACTTACTGCACTCCATTCTCTCAGGTCCAACCCTGACATTGTCATCAACGCTGACAAGGGTGGAGCTGTTGTTGTCTGGCGCACTGACCTCTACCTCACGGAGGCTGAGCGTCAACTCGCAAACACTTCCTCCTACCTCTCCCTGGACCATGACCCCACCACTGAACATCAAGCCATTGTTTCCAGGACTGTCACTGACCTCATCTCTTCTGGGGATCTTCCTCCCACAGCTTCCAACCTGATAGTCGCCCAACCTCGGACGGCCCGCTTCCACCTCCTACCCAAAATCCACAAACAGAAGTCTCCCGTAGACCGATCATGTCAGCTTGCTCCTGCCCCATGGAACTCATTTCTCGTTATCTTGACTCCCTTCTCTCTCCCCTTGTCCAGTCCCTTCCCACCTACATCCGTGATTCCTCTGACACCTTGCGTCACATCAACAATTTCTAGTTCCCTGGCCCCAACTGCTTCCTCTCCACCATGGACGTCCAATCCCTCTACACCTCCATCCCCCACCAGGATGGTCTGAGGGCCCTTAGCTTCTTCCTCGAACAGAGGCCCAAACAATCCCCATTCACCACCACTCTCCTCCGTCTGGCTGAACTTGTTTTCACACTGAACAATTTCTCCTTCAACTCCTCTCACTTCCTCCAAATAAAAGGTATGGCTATGGGTACACGAATGGGCCCCAGCAATGCCTGTCTCTTTATGGGTATGTGGAACATTCCTTGTTCCAGTCCTACTCCGGCCCCCTTCCACAACTCTTTCACTGGTACATCGATGATTACTTTGGTGCTGCTTCATGCTCTCGTCGGGACTTGGAAAAATTTATCAATTTTGCTTCCAATCTCCACCCCTCCATCATTTTCATGTGGTCCATCTCTGACACTTCCCTTCCCTTCCTTGACCTCTCTATCTCAAACTCTGGTGATAGACTGTCCACCAACATCCATTACAAGCCTACCGACTCCCACAGCTACCTCGACTACAGCTCCTCACACCCCGCTTCCTGTAAGGACTCCATCCCATTCTCTTAGTTCCTTCTCCTCCGTCGCATCTGTCCCGATGATGCTACCTTCAAAAACAGTTCCTCTGACATGTCCTCCTTCTTCCTTAACCAAGGTTTTCCACCCACGGTCGTTGACAGGGCCCTCAACTGTGTCCGGTCCATCTCCCGTGCATCCGCCCTCACACCTTCTCCTCCCTCCCAGAAACATGATAGGATCCCCCTTGTCCTCACTTATCACCCCACCAGCCTCCGCATTCAAAGGATCATCCTCCGCCATTTCCGCCAACTCCAGCATGATGCCACCACCAAATACATCTTCCCTTCACCCCCCCTGTCAGCATTCCGTAGGGATCGTTCCCTCCGGGACACCCTGGTCCACTCCTCTATCACCCCCTACTCCTCAACCCCCACCTATGGCACCTCCCCATGCCCACGCAAAAGATGTAACACCTGCCCCTTCACTTCCTCTCTCCTCACCGTCCAAGGGCCCAAACACTCCTTTCAAGTGAAGCAGCATTTCACTTGCATTTCCCCCAACTTAGTCAATTGCATTCGTTGCTCCCAATGCGGTCTCCTCTACATTGGAGAAACTAAACGCAAACTGGGCAACCGCTTTGCAGAACACCTGTGGTCTGTCCGCAAGAATGACCCAAACCTCCCTGTTGCTTGCCATTTTAACACTCCACCCTGCTCTCTTGCCCACATGTCTGTCCTTGGCCTGCTGCATTGTTCCAGTGAAGCCCAACGCAAACTGGAGGAACAGCACCTCATCTTCCGACTAGGCACTTTACAGCCTTCCGGACTGAATATTGAATTCAACAACTTTAGATCTTGAACTCCCTCCTCCTTCCCACCCCCTTTCTGTTTCTTCCCCCTTCCTTTTGTTTTTTTTTCCAATATATTTATATAGATTTTTCTTTTCCCACCTATTTCCATTATTTTAAAATCTTTTATGCTCCCCCCACCCCCACTAGAGCTATACCTTGAATGCCCTACCATCCATTCTTAATTAGCACATTCATTTAGATAATATCACCAACTTCAACACCTCTATGTTTTTGTTCCTTTGTCTGTGACATCTTTTGATGATCTGCTCCTATCACTGCTTGCTTGTCCCTACAACAACACCACACCCCTCCACTTCTCTCTCCCCCCCGCCCTTAAACCAACTTATATTTCACCCCTCTCCCTGTAAAGAAAAATCAGTTCTGTTGAAGGGTCATGAGGACTTGAAATGTCAACTCTCTTCTTCTCCGCTGATGCTGCCAGACCTGCTGATTTTTTCCAGGTAATTGTGTTTTTGTTTTTGACTCTGCTTGATTGCATTATGATTTTCTAAATGACATGCTACTACTTCCTTAAAAATGGATTCCAACATATTGCCAATGACACATGTTAGGCTGGTATAGTGTCCTGCTTTCTGACTTCCTCCTTTCTTGAATAGGGTGTTAAATTTGCGGTTTTTCAGTCTGCTGGGACATTTCTAGAACTTAGGAATTTTGAAAGATTTCAACCAATGCATCCACTGTTTCTGCAACAGCTAACTTTAAGATCCTCAGATGCAGGCTGTCATGTCCAGGGGACTTGTCAGCTTTTAGTCTCATTAGTTTGCCTTTTTCCTGGAGTGAAAATGATTCTTTTAAGTTCCTCCCTTCCTCTTGCTCCCCGATTTTCCAGTATTATTGGTATAATGTCTTTCGCCCTAAAAACAGGTACAAAATATTTATTATTTTTTATATATTTGTAGAAGCTCCTACTGTCCACTTCTATAGTTCTTGCTAGTTTACTCTCATTATTTATTTTCTCCCTCTTTTGCTAAGTCATCATTTACTAGTTTCTGAAATTTTCCCAGGGTTCTGGTCTAACACTAATCTGCGCAACATCATATGCCTTTTCTTTCAATTTTACAATATCTTTAACTTTAATAGTTAGCCAAGAATGATTCATCTTTTGTGTAGTCTTTCTAAATGGAATATGTTTTTCAGAATTATGAAATACCTCCTTAAATGGCTGCCACTGTTTATCTAACATCTTACTTTTTAATCTAATTTCCTAGGCCACTTTGGCAAGCTCTATCTTCATAACTTTGTAATTGCATTTATTTAAGTATGAGATAATAGTTTCAGACCCATGTTTCTCACTTTCAAAATGAATGCGAAATTCCATCATGTTATGATCTTGCTTCCCCAGAGGTCCTGTTACTATGAGAACATTAATCAATACTGTCTCATTACACATTGGGTGGTCTTATGGAGCAGTGGGTAGCATCCCTGCCTCTAAGCCAGAAGCTCCATGTTTGAGTCCCACCCTAGGACTTGATGGTTGATGGCCAAGGAAAATGCATTCAGAATACAGCCAAACAGGTTCAGTATCAACCTGTAAACCTTTCCAATATATGCCAATGGCAAGCAGCAATAGCAGGAGAGATTCTTGGTTACCCATGTGATGGAAAGAATGTTGGAGCCTCTACCATCACTATCCATACTCCAGACTACAATTTGCATGTTACTACAACAATTCGGACTTCCCATGTGAACTGTAATACATCACTGTCATCATTATGCATAAAGCCCTTTCCCCGGTTGATTGTGCAACATATCGCTCTAAGGAACTGTCCCAAATACAGTCAATGAACTTGTCCTTAAGGCTACCTTTGCCAATTTAAATTTTTCCAATCTGTATAAAGATTGAAGTCACCCACGATTAATGCAGTACCTTTCCCATTATTTCATGATTTATAGTCTGTCCTACACTGTAGCTATGAGGAGGCTTCCTTTCTTTGCTATTTCGTATCTCCACCCAAACTGATTCTCCATCTTGACCTTCCAAGCCAAGATCATTGCTCACTACTGTACTGATCTTATCCTTTATTAACAGAGCCATCTCACCTATTTTTCCTTCCTGCCTATCCTTCCGAAATGTCATGAACCCAAAAACGTTCAGTGCCCAGATTCAGTCACCTTGAAAATACATCTCTGTGATGGCTATCAGATCATACCCACTTATTTCTATTTGTGCCTTTAACTCACCTATCTTGTCACGAATGATGTGCGCATTCAGATAAAGAGCCTTTGATTTTATCTTTTTATCATTTTTCTTGCCTTATTTGCTGGTGCTCTCGGGTTTGTATGCTCTGTCCCTTTCTGTCATATTCTGGTTATTATTACCCACATCACTACCCTGCCTTGTTCTTTTTCTTTAACTTTCTAAATTTCCCCTCACCTGAACCTTTCCCTCCATTAAATAGTTTATAGCCTTTTCTACAGCCTTAGTCATTCAGTTTACCAGGCACTGGACCCAGCACTGCTCAACCAAAGCCCATCCCAATGGAACAGCTTCCTATTTCCACATTACTGGTGCCAATTTTTGAGCCACACATTTAACTCTCTGACCTTATTGATCCATGGCAAATAGGCACTTGGTTCAGGTGGCCATCTAGAGATTACTTTTGTGGTTCTGCATTTTAATTTAGCCCCTAGCTGCTAACACTCACTCCCCAGAATTTCTTTCTTAGTCCTATCTATGTTATTGGTGTTTGTGTGGGCAATGACAACTGGAATTCTCCCACCCAACCCAAGTTCCTCTCCAGCCTTGAGGAAATGGCCTTAACCCTAGCACCGGCAGGCAGCACAGCCTTCGGGACTCAGTACTGCAGAAGTGTCAGGCTGCATTATGTATTCAAGGCTCTGCAATGAGGCTTAAATTTAGGACCTTCTAATTCAGGACAAATGTTCCACTGAGCCGGGTTGATTCATCATTTCATTAGCCAGCAGGTTAACCTCCCCATCCCCTCAGGAAAAAAAGTTCTAACTTTGAATTTTAGATTTGTGAAGCACCTGCAATCAACAATGTCATATTCAGAATCAGAAAAGACTTTAATCTACGAAAGAATAGAATCCTCCAATATCAAACCCCTTCCCGGAACAGTTTCTCTCTTTCACAGCTGAAGACAGGAGTCTTGATGGGGTAAATTCTATGAGTGTCAGCAACCCTCTTCTATCTCACCCTAACAGCCAATTTTACACGTGATGTGTAGATTGCAAGTTCTAGCAGGCCAATCCTGTCATCAACAGATATTTGCATGCTGGAACAAAATTTGACACCGAGCCATGAAATATTAGGGCAGATGGCTTAAGGCTTTGTCAGAGAGGTAGGTTTTAATGAGTATCCTAAAAGAGGAGAGAGGTAGAGAGGTTTAGGAAGAAATTCCAGAGTAAGGCAGCTGAAAGCATGGGCCCCCAAATACAGAAGAAATGAAAATCACAAATGTGCAAGTGCCGGAAATGCTGGAGTACAGAGAGTTGTAGGGCTGGATGAGGTTACAAAGTTATAGAGGGGCGAGGTAAAATTTGAACAAAAGATGTGAATTTTAAAATGGAGGCATTGCTGGGCCAGGAACCAATTTGGACCTGCGAGCACAGGGATGATGGGTGAACAGGACTTGCTGAAAGTTAGCATATGTGCATCAGGGTTTGGATGAGCTTAATTTATGAAGGATGGAACATGGGACGCCTGCTAGGAGAGCCTTGGAATAGTCAAGTCTAGTTGTAACAAAGGCATGCATGAGGGTTTCAGCTGCAGATGAACTGTTTTGTGGTGTGAGGGGTGGAAGTAGGTGGCTTTAATGATGTAGTGGATATGTGGGTCTAAGCTCATCTCAGGATCAAATATGACAGCAAGGTTGTGAACTGTCTGGCTCAGCCTCAGACATCTGCTAGGGAGATAGAATCAGTCACTGGGCAACAGAAGACAACAGCTTTGGTGTTACCAAAATCTAGCTGGAGGTAATTTCTGCTCATCCAGAACTTTTCCTGCAGGGGTCCACGGGCAGTAACAATTAACAAAAAAACCTGGCTGATATTTTTACTCCTCTGTGACTAAGGCAAGGTATATATTACAGCTTAGGTTGCAGTAAGTGAGATCAGTGAACTCAGCACAGAAATCTTTCACTCTGACTGAATGCTACAGTTGCACGTTTCTTTAGCCACTCTGCAATCAAGAAAGCACAGCTCCTCTTCCTAATAATTATATCAGACGTTAATGAAATCAGTTCATGTTATTTTGTAAAATTACTAAAGTTGCTTTTAAAAGTGAAGTGCAAAGGTTTGGCTGTAGTTTATGGAGTCGGGATAAGCAAAAGCCTAGGAAAATGGATCAGTTTAGTTATCATGGCAGGTGAAAATTATGCAGAGCAGTATGAGGTGGCACATTTTGGCAGGAAGATTGAGTACATACCAAATTGTACAATTTTAGATAAAGTGCAAAGAAAAAGGAGACTTGGAAGTATTTGTGCACAAATCTTTTAAGATGGCAGGACAGGTTGACAAAGCACTTAATAAAGCATATGGAATTCTGGGTCTTTATAAATAGAAGTGTGGGACACAAAAGCCAGAAAATTATTCGAAATCTATATAAAAAAACACTAGCTTGAACAGAGCTGGAGTATTGTGTCCAATTTGAGGCACCACACTTTAGGAAGGGTGTTAAGGCTTTGCTGAAGATATAGAAGAGATTTACTAGAATGGTTCCATGGATGAGGATTACGTTACATGGACAGACTGAAGAGGCTGGTTGGTTCTTTTTGGAGCAGAGAAGACTAAGAGGAGAGTTGATAAAGCTCTTTCGAATCATGAAGGGTTCAGACAGAGTAAATAAAGAGAAACTGTTTCCAATGGTTGAAGAGTCAATAACCAGAGGACACAAATTTATGGTGGTTGACAAAAGAACCAGAGTTGCAAGGAAAACTATTTTATGCAATGTGTGGTTTGAATTTAGGATGCATTGCCTGATAGTGTTGTGGATACAGATTCAATAGTAGATTCAAAAGGGAAGTGGATAAATGCTTGAAAGAAAAAAATTGCTGGTATGTGGGGAAAGAGTAGGACTAACTGGATTGTTCTTCAAAACAACAACAACTCACATTTATATAACACCTTTAATGTAATGAAACATCCCAAGGCGCTTCACAGGAGAATTATAAAACAAAGTATGATTCTAAGCCACATATTAGGTCAGATAACCAGAAGTTTGATCAAAGAGGTAAGTTTTTAAGGTGTGTCTTAAAGGAGGAAAGTGAAGCAGAGAGACAGATGGTGTAGGTGTAGGCCTGTTCATTACCTCCAGGTGCATCTATTCTAACACACTCCAGGCTGGAATCCCACATTTTTCCCTCATAAACTTGGGGTCATCCAAAACTCTGTTGCCCATGTCTTAACTTGTAGCAAGTCCCATTCCCCTATCACCCCAGTGCTCACTGACCTACATTGGCTCACTGTCAAGCAACATCTTGATTTTAAAATGATTGTACTGGTTTTCAAATCTCTCCATGGCCTTGCCCCTCCTTATCTCTATGATCTCCTCCAACCCCACAGCCCTTTGAGATATCAGTGCTCCCCTAATTCTGGCTTCTATAAGACCATAAGATGTAGGAGCAGAAGTAGGCTATTCAGCCCATCGAGTCAGCTTCGCCATTCAATGAGATCATGGCTGATCTGATAATCCTCAACTCCATTTTCCTGCCTTTACCCCATAACCCTTGATTGCCTTACTGATTAAAAATGTCTGTCTCAGTCTTGAATATACTTAACAATCCAGCCTCTATAGCCCTCTGCGGTAAAGAATTCCACAGATTGACTACCCTCTGAGAGAAGAAATTCCTCCTCATCTCTGTTTTAAATGGGCGACCCCTTACTCTGAAATTATGCCCTCTGGTCCTAGACTCTCCTACAAAGAGAAACAACCTCTCAGCATCTACCCTGTCAAGCCCCTTAAGAATCTTAGATGTTTCAATAAAGTCACCTCTCATTCTTCTAAATTTTAACGAGTACAGGCCCAACCTTCTCAACCTCTCCTCATAAGAAAATCCCTCTATAACCTATATATATACTTTTCTAAGGAGAAAAAATAATCATAATTGTTCCACCATTGGTGGCTGTGCCTTCAGTTGTCCAGGCCCCAACATTTAGAATTCCCTCCTTTGTGCCTCTCTACCTCAGTTTCCTCCTTTAAGACACTCCTTAAAACTTACCACTTTGACCAATCTTTTGGCCATCTCACCTATATGTCATACTTTGTTTTCTGGTGCTCCCGTGAAGATCCTTGGGACTTTATGTTAAAAGCACTATACAAATATACATTGTTATTGTAGGGAGGGTATTTTTTTATTCATTCATGGGTTGTGTGTGTTGCTGGCTAGGCCAGCATTTATTGTCCATCTCTGGTTGCCATTGAGAAGGCGGTGGTGAGCTAGCTTCTTGAACCACTGCATGTGTTGTAGGTACACCCATGGTGCTGTTAGGAAGAGAGTTCCAGGATTTTGACCTAGCGACAGTGAACGGATGGTGATTTATTTCCAAGTCAGAATGGTGAGTGGTTTGGAGGGGAAGTTGCGGGTGGTGATATTTCCCATGTGTCTGTTGTCCTTATTGTTCTAGATGGTAGTGGTCATCGGTTTGGAAGGTGCTGTCTAAGAAGCCTTTGAGAGGTCTTGCAGTACATCTTGTAGATGGTACACACTGTTGCTACTGTACGTCGGTGGCGGAGGGAGTGAATGTATATGGATGGGGTGTCAAACAAGCAGGCTGCTTTGTCCTGGATTCTGTCAAGCTTCTTGGGTGTTGTGGGAGCTACATTCATCCCGGCAGGTAGAGAGTATTCCATCACACTCCTGACTTGTGCCTTCTAGATGGTGGACAGGCTTTGGGGAGGCAGGTGAGTTACTTGCTGCAGGGTTCCTAGCCTCTGACCTGCTTTTCTAGGTATAGTATTTATATGGCTAGTCCAGTTCAGTTTCTAGTCAATGATAATCTCCAGGATGTTGATAGTGGCAGATTCAGCGATGGTAATGCCATGGAATATCAAGAGGTGATGGTTAGATTCTCTCTTATTGGATTTGGTCATTGCCTGACACTTGTGTGGCACGAATGTCCCTTGCCACTTGTCAGCCCAAGCCTGGATATTGTCCAGGTCTTGCTGCATTTGGACATGGACTGTTTCAGTATCTGAGAAGTTGTGAATGCTGCTGAACTAATGCGCAATCATCAGTGATCATCCCCACTTCTGACCTTAACATGGAAGGAAGGTCATTGATGAAGCAGCTGAAGATGGTTGGGCCTAGGACACTACCCTGAAGAACTTCAGAGGTTGGGACCTAAGCAGCTAAAGGCATGACAACCAAAAGTGGAGCAATTAAAATTGAGGATATACACGAGGCTAGAATTTGATTTCAGGGATAGGGAGGGGCGAGGCTATGGAATGATTTGAAAACAAGGATGAGAATTTTAAAATCAAGATGTTGCTGGACCATTAGCCAATCTAAGTCAGCAAGCACAGAGGTGACACGGGAACGTGACTTGCTGCAAGTTAAGACACAGGTAGCAGAGTTTTGGAAACCTCAAGTTTATGGAGGGTAGAACTTGGGAGACCAGTCTGGGGCGTAATTGAATAGTTGAGTCAAGAGATAGCAAAGGCATGGATGAGAGTTTCAGCAGCAGCCGAGCTAAGACAGGGGCAAAGCCAGGCAATGTTACGGAGGTATAAATAGGCAGTCATAGTGATGACACAAATGTGATGTTGGAAGCTCATCTCAACAGAGACACTGCAGGCCCACTGGGCTGAATAGTCTTCTTCTATGCTTTACTAGTCAATGATTCTCAGTTGTTAGAAATCTTAGCTCACTAATGAAGTTACCTTCCCTCCACAAGACTTATGGATGCAACAATGTTGCTGCACTTATCTTCTGACACTCATGGCCCTTGGGAAAAGAAATTGAGAATGTGGATGAACTCAAATAGAAAAAAAATGTTTAAAGCATGTGACCTCAGTGTGTTAATTTCTCCCTTTCTTTTCTAGGTCAATGGTAATGTTAAAACTCAAAATGTCAATTTAACTATCTTACTTTAAGACACGTAGAAATAACCAAAATGTGTCTCAAATCTAATTTAACAAAAAAATACACTTTAGTTCATTTGATACATCTGCTGCCCAAGCATTCTGCTTGAGACCCCCTTTCACCAGCTAAGAAGGTTTACTCTCTCCACTACTGGCATACTGTGGCTAGGCAGTGCGTCCTATTCATAGGATGCACAGAAGAAAGTAGACAAGATTTATTTGGCAGCAATTCTCAAACCTGCAATCTTCACCACCCAGAAGGACAAAAACAGCAGGTGCCTGGGAACACCATCACCTCCAAGTTCCTCTACAAGTATCATGCTGTTTCTTCGTTGTCCTTGGTCAAAATCCTGGAACTTCCCACCTAACATTGAGTGAATTTTCATCACATGGATTGCAGCAGCTACAGAAGACCTACCACCACCTTTTGAAGGACAATGAGGACTGGGCAATGAATGACAGCCTTGTCAGTGATGTGCATATCCCAAGAAAGAATTATTTCAAAAAGCTCAAAAATGGGATGTGAAATTTTTGTCCAGGAGCTGTGTTTACCCATATGGAAATAGGGTTAAAATATTGAAAACTCAAAAATCAATATTACTGGCAGGCAGAAACTCACATTACTGATCTGCACAAGGGACTTTGTTGAAATTATCATATGTGCCAGTCATCAACATTTGCTTTACAAAAAACATAATGGGACTCCATTCCCCTTCTTAGTTCATTCCATTGCCAAACAACAATGAAATAATGGCCAGATAATCTCTTTTGCTGATATTGATTTAAGGTTAAATAGTGCCCAAGATACGAAGGGGAACTCTGCATTTTCTTGAATAGTGCCATGGCACATTTTCCAGCACCAGATAGGGCAGGTGGGGCTTCAGTTTCAGAAAGATGGCACTTTCCACAGTGCATCACTACCCCTACCCGGCACTGAAATGTTGGCCTAGATATGGGTTTGTGTCTCTGGATCTTTGGAATCTAAACTTGGCCCTTAAGAACTGTGAGCTGGGGCAGGGAGGCTGGATATGAGCGACTGAAGTGATCTTGTGGGAAGTGATAGTCTGATGGGTGGATAAGAAACCAAATGTCACTTTACGTAGATTAAAAAAAATAAAACATCACTGTGGAGAATAAATGAACAAAGATGCTTAATTTACAATTAAATTTCAGCAGTTGGGAAGCATGCCATCCAGCCCTCCTAAAAATGCAAAACCAATTTTAGGCCATCAGTATTTGCATTCTCCTCTCAGGCTTTCATCCAAAACAAGCAAAAGCAATACTGGGTGTACATACAACTTGAGTTACAAGTTTGTAGAACTATTAATTTCAAATGTCAGGATTATAATCAAAGACATGCTTGAGTTGTCAGCTTTTACCACTTTTTCAGGTTGGCATGTATAAATTATACCGAACCTTTTGTGTCTGTTAAGTCTTGAGATCCTACAACCAGTGTGGACAATTGGATAAGTCTTCTCCATGTAATTATTCAGATGTCACCTGTAAATGATATAGGCTCATGCAGTAAACTTAATGATGCAATTTGAAAGTGAAATTTTGGGGACTGATCAGATATACAGATTATTTGAAAACCAAAAAAAAATTACAAATGTTGCACTTATAGCAGATTCTGCTAATTAGACCAGACAGTATATCTCTTAGTACTGTATTTAACATGGAACCAAGACACAGGACTATGCTCTAAAACAATTAAATTCTTGAAATGTTTAGAAAGTGCTATGACCGGTCCCCAGGCGAGGTTCCTCTAATTTGTTAGGATCCCTGATGAGGTCCCACAAATTGTTGTGTCCCAAGGTGAGGAGGAATGAACTGGCTCCCCTCCTTTATTTAACCCTCTCGGTTGGTCGCAACAAGGTTAATTTTAAAAGGATTTCTTCCCTTGTGGATAACTTTTCCAAGTCCAAATATATTTATATTTTAAAAGGAGCCAATTTAACCAGGCTGTCTTGAGTCAATAAGTGAGTTTATTAGTTACTAAATGCAAGGAAAAATAATTTTTAAAAATGCAACACACATACACAGTGATTAGAAATGAGAAATTCAGTCCAAAAGTATAAGTTAAAAAAAAATACACAAAACAGTCCTTTGGCTTGTCCGTGGGAAGATGGCAAAATGTTGCAGTCATTAAGTTGGGGTGAATCCGATAGCGCTGACTTTGGCAGTTGAGTTTGGTTGCAGATTCTGGGTTCTGCAGGTTAGTTGAAAGGAATTGTCTTGTTTCCTTTTCAACTGTGGCTTTGCTGACTTGTGACTTGCTTCCAGCAATCAGAAAGAAATCGTTTTTTACCTGCAAGCGCAGGAATGCCCAGTTACCGTTCTTCAGCTGTGACCTTCACAGTGCGCGCGCACACACACACCAGAACAGCACACAAAACTAAGGTTTCAGTTAGCTTTTTAAACACCCTTTCCTCATGTATTCCTGGAAGGGAAAAACAAACACATCTTTGACCCAGATCTGTTTTCTTTTCAACTCAGTTCATGTTCACAGTCTGAGATATAACTCAACAGGAGGTGGATTTGGCTGAGATGGTAACCATTTTCCATTATCTCCACAACCACAGGAGATTACAGTTCAATTTGCATTGTATCTTTTTCTTTGAAGTGCCTCTGCCTTAAGTAGGCCATGTCACACCTTTGGGTGCAACGTTCTGTTCTCTCTGAACTAGTTGATCAAGTAACCCATATAGGAATTTTCCAGCAAGTGGTTACCTTAAAATCTCAACTAGCTTTTGCTTGTATGTCCTTTTCAAAGAAAATCACATGTCTTATGTAAAAGCTCAATATGTCCATAAATAATTCAGGGACAGGATCCATGGTCATGACAAAAGTTTTAAAAAATTGACAGTTAATCTGATGTTCATAGCTATGGTGTAAATGCTATGTACAAATATGTCACTATTTATGTGCTGTCTTTATGTGCACATAAGAAAATTAACTGATTTCCACTCCAAAAAGAGCCTGTACCTCGTACCTAACATGCCACATCAGTCACTCAGAGTTTGAAAAAGGACAGCAACATATCACAAAATTGAGGCCGGAAGTCAAACAAACAACAGGCAGGGGAGGACACTGTCAGGAGAAAATGAGTGTACTGCCTGGCAGGAGCAGAATTCCATCTATTACAATGATTCATATATAAGTCAATTATCCATCCCACATTGAAAGCCCGTATACTGGCCTATTCGATTTTCCGAAGGGCATCTCACACGGCACAAAGAAATGTAATAATTTAACATAGTTGTGCAATGGTCCAACAAATTGGCACTTCAAATGATTTCATCCTGAGACAGAATGTGTTTTTTTTTGCCAGTGCCTTCAGGGAAAGTAGCAATAGCATGCTATGTACAGGAAGTGAAAGAGACAATATGTTTTTAAAGAATTGTCAAAGCACCCAAGCATTCTTGGATAATTCACAGCAGTTGCTACAATTAACTGAGAAAGCAATTAGAAATTTTCAAAGGGCTGAAGGGTATACTACATTAACAGAACAGCATTTACCAACAAGTAAACGTGGCTACACATTGTCATGATTTTAAGTAGGAAACAAATAACTTAGTTGAAAGGATCTTATTGTTCATCTCCTGATGGTCCAGCTGAAATCTACGTGCATGTCCTATCAATTTGTGGTACAAATTATTTGTGCACTGACACACAACTTTAATTTTATCCTCTTTCCTGAAAATGCTGACTCTTGCTGTGTTATGTCACAGGCATTGACAACCCTGTAAAGGGCCAAGCTTCATGTGTAAGCCAAGACAATGAGGCTGTGCAATTGAAGTTTCATGACTGATTAGATCTTGGCCTCACTCTGGCTTCAACATGTTTGCCTTTCTACATGTGCAATTGGCGGAAAATCCTGCTCTAAGTGTGGCAGCGGGTGTGAAAAACGGTGTTCTACCCGCCACTGCAATGGCACGTTTATGTGCCATATTGTCCGCTTTCCGCTGCATTAATTATGCAGGAATGGGAAACATGCTGGTTTGGGGGGGGTGGCCTCTGTGCTCATGGCAGGGTGGGTGAATCAATGCTTCCTCACTCTGGGCGCCATCTTTAAACAGCACCCATGCAGAGCTTTGTCAATGTCTGCAGCCCAGGACTGCCACGACTGAGAGAGATGGCCCTGAGGGAAGGAGATGGCAGCCCCCAAGTTTAGTGCCACATCACTGAAATGTCTGCTGGATGCTGGGGAGGCCCACCGTAACCTCCTCTACCCTGTGATGGCTGGAGGAGGTCCACCAACCTCACCATTCTGGCTTGGGAAGCAGTGGCAACAGTGCTCAGTGCTCACGCTGCACACAGGAGGCCAGCCATCCATTGCAGAAAGAGGATCGGCCAGGGTAAGTCAACAATCTGATCATTCTCAACTTTCACACTCATAAGCCCATCACACATTCACAGAGATATCACACATTGCCAACTCAAGGAACATCACCACTCATTCTCACACAGGCCTTCACATCTCCATCTGGGCTCACCTCCTCTGGAGCTTGCAACCTCATCCTGCCCATGGCCCCACTCACCACCCACACATGCCTATCAACTGCTCTGGTGTGTCCTGCTCACACTCTCCACATGTTTTAAGCCAGACCTGCTCACACACAATTGCAGGGAGAGGTCCCAGACATGGGGGTGGGTTGCCGGAACTAAAGGTCCTCACTGCCTTTGAGAACAGGGCCATCAAGCTGGCCAGAGAGGAAGTGGACCGTGCCTGTGGTGATGGTGAAGGTGGCAGCAAACACCCATGTGAGGATCTTGCATCATCAACTTATTCCTCAGACAGTGATACTGTAGGTGCATTGTTCTGTTCGACAGCTGCCTGCCATGCACTGATTATCTCTACTTTCTTTTATAGGCACCTCTGTCAAAGTGCCCAAGACCTTCAACTGGAGAGGCTCTTAGCTCGAGCCCCGACATCTCAGACGAGCCTGAGGGCAGCAGCGTTGAAGACAGGCACCAACACTCACCCACATCCTTCCAGCAGCGCAGAGACACACAACTTGGTGGAACCTAGTCCTAGAGCAGCCTCGGGGTCACAATCTGGTCCACAGTAGGCGGAGATAGGGACATCCGAGGTCAGCGGCACTTGGAGGCTGTTGGAGGCCACGGGCTAAATTTTTCCAGAGTTGCACTAGGTGTGGTAGTGGGCTGGTAAAATGGAATCCTACCCACCAACGAAAATGGCAGGTTTTCATGCCGTATCTTCCTGAGCCCGCCTCATTATTTATGCATTCCCGGGAAACACGCCATTTCCATGGCAGGCGGGCTCTAATTCGCCCACTCACCATCACCCCGCCGTTGCATCATGCCAGCCGCCATCTTTAAAAGGAAGCTGCCAGTTCATCGCCACCAGCTCCCCACTGCTGCCTGGGAGACATGGCCAGCAAAGGAAAAAAGGTTGCAGTCCCCCACTGCAACGATGGGTCCCTCGAGCGACTGCTGGATTTGCTCTACCCCCACTCTGGCCGCATGATGGGTAGCAATGTCACCAACCCAGCTTGGGAGGCAGTGGCAGCGGTGATCAGTGTGAATGCTCTGCAGAAGAGGACAACCACTCAGGGCTGCAAAAGGATGAATGATCTCCTCCGTTCCACCAGGGTAAGTCACTCTTTTCATCACTCCCAACTCTCACACTCACAAACCCATCACACATCCACAGGGCCCTCACTCAATGCCAGTGCAAGGGACATCACCACTCACTCTTTCGCACACACCGTCGTTGCCCTCAACGCGTCCATGGAACCACTCACAGAGGCCAGGTGTACTTATCATCTGGCCCGGCAGGGGTCCTGATACACTCTCCCCATCTCTATCCATACAGGACAAACTGGCTCACAACAGGGGGGAAAAGTCGCAGACAGGTGGAGGGATGCTGGAAATCAAAGTTCTGAAAGAATTCGAAAACAGCCATCCAGCTGGCTGGTGATGACCGGAACCAGTTTGTGCTGACGGTGAGGTCGGCGCTGTTCTAACAAGTGAGAATCCAGCAGTGCAACATCCATCAGAAAACCACGCTGTGAGTGATGTGTCCCCTTTCACAGGCCACTGCCATGCACTAATTATCTCTCCTCACTTTCGCAGGCACAACTGCCAAACAGCTGACAGAGTTCAAGACCCAGGGCCTCCAATCAAGATCCGAAGAAACCTCTGAAGAGGTATCTGGAGGTACCCTCCCTGGGGACCCATCACAGTGCTCACCCACACCCTCCGCCAGAGCAAAGACACACACCTCGGTGGGACCCAGCTTTAGAGTAGCCTTGGGATCACAGCCTGGTGAGCACATCACACTTTCTGATCCACAACAGGCGGAGGCAGGGACTTCCTAGGTCCCTGGCACTCGGAGGATCGCTGGAGGCCAGAATGTTGCTGAGTCCGAGTCAGATGATGAGCCTCTGGACTTGGTCATGTCACAGTTGCAGGAGCTGCAAAGGAAAGCTAGGGAACAAGAAGCAGGGATGGCCGCTGCACTCCTCAGATTGCAAGGCACAGAGGAGTCCGTCTGTCTTCAGGCTGAGGTGATAGCGCCAGCATTGCAATGCACCAAGGTCAGCACTGTCAGGATGGCGGCCGCCATGGAGACCTTGGTCCAGGACGTCACTCCTGCACTGCTGATGCTATATTTGGCCTCCAACAGTGTGTACGTCAGAGGGGTGCTAGGCAGCTTGATCTCAGTCCAGCTACCCCTTCCACTCACGCAGTCAGCCAGGGCTCTCGGGCACCCATAGAGAGGAGGATCAGCAGGTGCAGCAATTCCCTTATGAATATCTATATCGACCCTGCCTCCACCACCCTCTTAGGAAGTTCATTCCCGATTCCAACCACACTTTAGATGAAAGAAATTTCCTCACATCACTTTTACTCCTTTTGCCAATTATTTTGCAGCTGTGCCCTCTAGTTCTTGATGCTCTCTACTTACCCTACCATACCCCTAAGGATCTTAAACACTCCTATCAAGTCTCCTCTCAGCCTTCTTCTCTCCAAGGAAAACAGTTCTAACCTCTTCAATCTATCCCCATAGCTACAGTTCTTCATCCTTGGAATCACTCTAGTGATTCTTCTCTGTAGCCTCTCCAATGCCTTCACATTCTTCCTCAGGCATGGCACCCAGAACTGATGCAACGCTCCAGATGAGGCCTAACTGGTGCCTTGTACAAGTTCAACATGACCTCCTTACTCTTGAACTCAATGCTTCTATTAATAAGTTAATAAAATGTATTAATAACTTAATAAATAAGTTACTATATGCTTTATTAACTGCTCTCCCAACATGCCCTGCCGTCTTCAATGACTTAAGTACATATACACCAAGGTCCCTCTGTTCCTGCACCTCCTTTAGAGTTTCTCCCTTTATTTTATACTGTCTCTGTATATTCTTCCTGATAAAATGAATCTTCACACTTCTTTGCATTGAACTTCACCTGCCATTTGTCTGCTCAATCCGCCAACATGTCTATGTCCTTTTGAAGTTCAAGGCTATTCTCATCACAGTTAACAACATTTCTAATCCGTGTATCATCTGCAAATTTTGAAATCATGTCCCAAACACTACAGTCTAGGTCATTAATATATATCAAGGATCTCAACACCCTTGGCGAATGGGGAACTGCATTACAAACATTCCTCCAATCTGAAAAAACATTTATCACTACTCTCTGCTTCCAGTCACTCAGCCAATTTCTTATCCAAGTGCCTACTTTCCCTTTTATTCCATGATTAGAATTTTGCTCAAAAGTCTGTTGTGTGGCACTGTATCAAATGTCTTTTGAAAATCCATATATACATCAAAAGTGTTTCCCATATCAACCTTCTCTGTTACCTCCTCAAAAAATTCCAACAAGTTAGTTAAACATGATTTTTCCTTATTGAATCCATGGCTTTCCTTAACTATCCTGCACTTGCCTAAGTGACTATTGATTTTGTCCCGAACTATAATTTCCAGAAGCTTCCCTGCCACTGAAGTCAAACTGACTGGTCTGTAGTTGCTGGCCTTATCCTTGCACCGTTTTTTGAACAAGGTGTAACATTCACAATTCTCCAGTCCTCTGGCATCACCTCTGTGTCTAAGGAAGACTGGAAGATTATCACCAGTGTCTTGGCAATTTCAACTCTCACTTCCCTCAGCACCTTTGGGTGCATCTCACCAGGCCTTAGTTCCTTATCAATTTTAAGTAAAGATGGCATTTCTAACAACTCCTCCTTCTCAATTGTAAATTCTTCTAGTGTACCAGTTACCTCCTCTCTCACCTCAGCCTGGGTGGCATCTTCTTCCTTTGTAAAGACAGGTGCAAAGTACTTGTTCAACATCTCCGTCATTTCTCCTGCCTCCCTATGCATGCCCCCCCTTTTTTTTTATCCCTAATCAGCCTTTCTCTTTCTTTTACCACCCATTATTCATATGCTTATAGAAGACCTTGGGATTCGCTTTTATGTTAGCTGCCACTCTCTTTTCATGTTCTTTCCCTGCTTTTCTTATTAGCTTTTTCACTTCCCCTCTGGTCCTTCTAAAGTCAGCCTGATTCTCCATTGTATTTTCTACCTGACGTTTGTCATATGCGCACTCCTTCCTTTTCATCTTCACCTCTATCTCCCTTGTCATCCAGGAAGCTCTGGATTTATTTGTCTGACCTTTCCCTTTCAAGGGAATATATCTTGACTTTGCTTGCAATATGTTTTCTTTGAAGGTGGCCTTTTTCTGCCAACATTTGATTCCAACTCACTCCACTCAGATGTACTCTCATCCCATAGAAGCTGGCTCTCCCCCAATTAAGTATCCCTGCTCTGGATTATTCCTTATCCTTTTCCATGGCCAAGCTAAACGTTATGATACAATGGTCACTATTCCCTAAATGCTCTCCCACTGATATTTGATCCACTTGGGCCAACACATTCCCCAGAACCAGGTCCAATGGTGCCTGTCCTCTTGTTGGACTGGAAACATACTGTTGCAGAAAATAATCTTGAACACATTCCAGGAACTCTCGTCCCACTTGTCCCTTTGCGCTGTTCCTATCCCAATCTATATTTGGATAATTGAAGATCCCCATTATAATTACTCTATAATTCTTGCACTTCTCTGTAATTTCTTTGCAGATTTGTTTCTCTACATCCATTCCACTAGTTGGTAGTCTATATGCCACACCGATCAATGTTAATGCACATTTTCATTCCTTGCCTCTAGCCAGCGAGATTCTGTCCTTGAACTCCTCTGGAACATCCTCTCTCTCCAGTCTTTAATGCTGTCTTTAATCAATACTGCCTCTCCACTCCCCACCTTTTCTTCCTTTCCTTTCTCTCCTTTGTACCAAGGAATATTAAACGCCCAGTCCTGCCCTTCTTTGATCCAGGTCTCTGTTATAGCAATAATGTCATAATTCCATTTGTCAATTTGTGCCTGTAGTTCACCAATCTTATTAACTACACACCATGCATTCACATACATGCACATTAACCCTGATTTAGGCTTTACTTTCCCCCTTACTCTGACCCCATCTAATGACTTATGATTGCCTATTCTAATTCTATCAAACTCTCCAAGTATTCTATTTACCTCAATACTACTCATCTGTGAAGCATACTGCTTGTTTCTTATGTAAGTTAGGAGGCTTAAATCCTTATACAGGCCTTTACAGACTGGGCACACCATAATAAAGATAGAACCTCTGCAAAGCAGGTGAAAATGGGCACTGTCAATTCAGTTGTAAGCACTTACTCAGATGAAGAGGAGAGGGCAAGAAGGGACAGAAAGCAAGCGGCCACAGAAGCTTTCATAGAATCTGCCTGCAAGACCAAGCAGCACAACCTGAAGGGGTTGAAGGCCAGCACGGCTTTAAGGAAGAAGAGGAAGGAGGAGGCACCAATACCCTGCCGCAAGACTCTACAGGGTTAGATCCAATTATGAGATGGCTGGGGTGCAGTGCCAAAGGAGGATCCCACCCCTCAAGGGAAGCAGTAAACTCAATCTATGAGTTAATAGGGCCTCAGATAGCTTTCAACTTTGTAGGTGGGTACCCAATGCCAGTGGCACTGAAAGTGACTGTTCGCCCTCAATTTTTATGCCTTAGGTTCCTTCTAGGGTTCTGTTGGTGACCTGTGCCGTTGTCTTTAGCTAGATTCTGTAATTGGACATAGCGCTAGACAAAGATTTCATTATGCAAGAACATAAAGGATTAGTGGATATCACCTGGCATTCTTTCACCCATTGACCTCCATTTCTGAGACCCTCCCCCAATCTAAAGTGTGTCTACTTCGCTCCTACCCTCCTCCAAAACCCTAGCCTCTCCACGACCAGTGAATCTCGTTCTACACTCGCACGTAATGTCCAAAATGTCCTCCTCCATCAGAGTCAGCACTACAAGATTTGGCACTCCCCCACCAGTACAGCTTCACTCTAGGGCACTGTGCTTCCTCTTCTCTTGTGAGGACAAGAGTGCATTCATAAGTCACCCCTCTATATGCCAAAACATTACATACTCCTCCCCAGTATCGCTTGTTTAAGTCCCCAGCACATTGCAAGACTTCTCCCTTCCAGACATGACTGCCATCCTGTCTAGTCCCAGTCAGCCTTCTAAGACACAGGAAGATGTGCCAACTTTATCTTGCAGCTTTACATCCTCAAGCCCCACCAAATGCAAATGCACACAACAGTGATTCAAGGTGAAAAGAGGCTTCATTACTCACTCTTGCAAAGTAGAGTTGGTCACTCAACCTCCTCTGGCACTGCACCCAGGTACTTCGTACAACTCACCCCCCAGCTGCTGACATCTGCTGCCACCTCGATCCAAGCCGCCTTGGTCAGATGTGGAGGCCTCCTCTTGCCATCACGTGGCAGCTTTATCTCCCTGCGATCACTCCCTACCTGGATGAGTGCTTGCAGGCAGTCATTAGGGAAGAGTGGGGCTGCTTAGTTGCGGGCATTTCCAAGCCTTCTTCCATGGCTTGCAGCTCCCATGACATTCCACGGCCATATTCCTTCTGTCTTTCAATCTTCATACTCTCTCAGAAGTTCACATCACAAACTCCACTCCTGTGTGCTTTTACAAACCCCTGCCCACAGCCGATTCCATTGAGACACTCACCCTGTTCTACCCCCCATCCCCCCCCCAACGCACCAGCGGTGGTCTTCTCAGAAAACATGTTGCACACTGGCTGGCTGTTAATTGGCCAGCCAGCGTGTGACAGCTGTCGGCTGTCTCAGGTGGGAACGGAGTTCAAATCTGCTTCAAAGCCCGCTGATCGTGAGTGTGTGCTGAGAGAAAAATTCAGGCCATAGAGTGGAGGACAATGGCAAACCGCCACTGATAAAAAGAAAAGCCAAGAAAACAGCTCAGGATGAAGCATCAGCAAACAATGAGTCAAGGCATGCCTTCAGGCAGAGCACACTTGAATGAATGAATGATCAACACAAAGCACTTAAAACAATCCTCTAAGGTGACTCCATTACCCCTTTATCCTGTTCTCTCTCAGTTAGACACTTAGGAATATGTGCTAACATTAAAGAAAAAATACATTATAAACCTACCGAATTGTTCAAAAGGAACTTCTTAATGCTGCATGCAGAGCAAACCATATTCCATAGTTTCTGTTCAATATCTCCTTTAATGGCTCCAACATAAAGACTAGTATAAAATGTAAACAGATGACGGGTAACAGCTCTTCTGCTCTAAGAATCTATTATTAGCCCAATCTTAGAAGGAGATGCCTATTTTTCATACCAGCTACTCTAATCGGAGTGGAACGGTCACCTTGTACCATGTTATAGTCAGTATTGTGCGGTGGACACCATACACTAAGAACTGTGTTGTGGCTGAGCAAATTTATTTTATATAGGGCCCCTACAGATCACAATAAGGATACTTTCATTCCAATATTCAAATGGGATTTCAACATAAATTCTACAGGTGACAAGATGATTTGAACACCCCACTAAACCTCTTGAATATATTTCTAAAAATCATAATGCTTTATACCCTACAGCACATGAAAAGAAGTCAATATATTACTAGAGTGTTGTGGTCCTAACCCTAACAATGACCTAAGTCTGAATATTAAAACTTTCATATATTTCTTCACATGCCTCCTTTCATCATTGGGTGCATCAAGTTTGATCTATGCTATCACAATAATCTTTCTCTCACTTCAATAGTGAAAGCAGAATCCTGTTTTGAACAATTTTTAATCTATACAAAATTCCAATACTTTAATTATAAATAAAAAGCCTCTCAGTGCAGAAATCTAATAGGTAACAGTGATGATGAGATTGGAAAATTGTAAGCTTAGATAAATGTAGTTTCGAATGCTATAGTTGGTCTTCTGGGTTTCAAGTTGGATTTCTCCACAACACAGAAGTAGGTTATTCTGAATAACAAAGTTCTCCTTTTAACAGACAGCTTATATGGTATTATATGGCCAATACCATATAAACTGTTTATTCAAATTGATGGAGTAAGCGAACTCGAAAAATTAATACATTTTTGAGAATAGCGTAGTTTCAAATATAAAAATAAAGAGTTCACTTAAAGGAATACTCTAGAATTCAGCCCCATAATAGCCTTAACATCAGGAATTTTTCTCTCCTTTTTAGTACTGACTGCTGCATATCTACCTATATACACCAAGAGCTCTCACGATTCTAACACAAGTGTCTATTCTCCCCAGAGAGTGAGTGTCACAAATCATTTGGCAGTAGAGGGCATCCTTGTTAAATCTGATTTTGCTGCATTTGGCATCATCACTTGCATTTTCTGACAAGAATGAATATAGTCAAAAGTAAGAATCCAGGTTTGTCCCTTTGCAGCTCAAGGTACCAAGGACAAACAAATCCCTCCAATGTTGTTCCAGCCAATTCAACACAGATCACAAATCAAAGATTCCTCTTGTTCTGTACAGCTCACAACCACTGTGGGTAGCACATATCGCTCAGTGAGCCATCAGGGGACCCACAGTATCACTTATTTCTCCTTTTAACTTTTCAGTACCTATCCACAGAAATAGCACAGAAGATGTCAGCCACCATATTCTCTCAAACTTTATTTTCCCAACTGGGTTGGTGGTTAACTTCTCACAAGCAGTTAAATAAGAGACTACTGTAGATCCTGAGCCTAGGATATTCCCTTAAGTTTTTCCATTGGAAATATTCTACATGGTTCATTTACACTTTTACAGAAACACTTTTAAAGAATTCAACCCATATTGATCTCAGAAATACACTCCCGATTACGAATACCATTATGTATGGATTATACTATTGAGGTCAATATAGACTTACTTTATTGCCCATCATACATATTAAACATATATTTTGCACTTCCAACTTAGACTATAAATTTAAATATACTTAAACAATAGACAAAGTCACTCCACTTCTGTTGCTAAATTCAGAACAACGGACATGTAAACTAATGGTTACAGTTGCTATAAAATGGGCTTGGGAAACAAATGCAGTTTATCATGGACTCAAACTGTGGACTTAAAGGTTTTGCGTGTGCTCTACAGGAGCAGAATCATAATGGGTGATGAACTTTCTCAGTTCTTCAATGCAACATTCTCCTATTTCACGCAAATTTTCTCTCAGTGAAAACTGTATCGTATTTTCCAATGGTGGGTCTTTATCAATGAGCATCTGAACAACCATGCCAAAGGTTTCACAGTCTTGTCTATACACCTGAAAGACAAAGTGAAGCTGTTTTAATTTAAGAATAAAAAACCTGATTCTAGTATTTCAGTGCAATATGATTTAATCGAATAACTTTTGGAATAGTCTCACCCTTCACAAAAAAAATCATATAATCATGCAATTTTATACAGTACTCAAATCAAAACATTGCACTCTACATGGTAGATGATTATTTCAAAGAAGGTAAATGCATATGAATGTTTCTTTAAGATTATAACGCGCTTTAAAATTTAAGGTTCTAGTTGTGAAAAGTACAAGATACAGATTTGCCTGAATTTTTTCCGTGTCGGGCTGGCTTGGCGGGGGTGGGCGGGTGGTCGCAGAGCCGACCGCCACCCATGATCGGCTCCACGCTGCCATTTTGTGTGGGCGGGCCAATTAAGGTCTGCCCAGCATAAGACGCGAGTGGTAGCGCACAGTGCTACCTGTGTGGGCAGGGAGGAGGGAGAGTTGGGGCCAGCGCTCTTTCGTGCGTACGTGTGAAAGAACGCTTCAATCTCCCTGAGGCATGGAGCTCCCTCAGGAAGATTGAAGCACTTTTGAAATAAATAAATAAATGGATTGAAAATTTAATTAAACATGTCCCCTTATGTGACTGTGTCACATGAAATGGGACATGTTTTTATTATTTCAGAAATTGTTAAAATTTAATTCAGAAAAGCTTTAGGAAACCTCATCCCACTCGTAGATGAGGTTTCCTAAAAAGCATGAAGGCAGCTAGGCCTTTTCACCCGCCCACCAACCTTAAGGTTGGATGGACAGCATAAACAATGACAGTAATTAATTCGTTAATGGCCTTAATAGGTCTATCAGTTATTGGAGGGCGCGCAGTTGACTCTGGTGCACGCCTGCCAAAAGAAACATTGCGTCATTTTATGCGTCGGTGTGTCGGGCCCACTCCTGCACGCAGATTGAAAAATCCTGGCCATTGTTTTTCAAATCTCTTCATCTCGCTCACACTGTTACATTAAAGGCACTATTAAAGTTAAGTAGTTATTGTTGGTTGTATCTGAAATATTAGAGATAGACGGAGTTTATAATTAAATTACTGAATCTTGACTGGATTTCTGTATGCTTGTTGCCCAAGGCGATACCATTTAGCTTTAAATTTCTTATATAAAGTATTAAAAGGTTTTATTTCTAATTAAAAGATCATTGACTACAATATAATTGAATGACAAACAAATTACATCTTTCAAGAAGTACTTTTTGTCCTGTTTTCTTCAAGTGGAGTAGTCATCTGAAGTCATTAGAGGAATATAAAAACACTAAACAGCAAACATGCATTATTAGCAAATATTTCCACATAAGGTTATGCTTCAGGCACATTCAGACAAACACATTTTACATTGCTGTTTAATGCAATGTGACTTATATTGCATATTCTAAGAATGAATAGTTAAGCCTATAACCACTGAATTTATAGTTGGCTGGTTAATAAATCTTTAGTATTTTATATCTCATGGTGCAGTCTAAAGAAATGTTTACTCTGCTGCCTTCAGTTAAGATCACGAGAGGGTCTATGATATAACCATTAAATAAAGTACAGTAACCAAGGTTTTCTGTTCAATTCCTGGACTTACTACATATTACTTAGATGTTGCCCAGATAAAGGCTCACTCTAGGTGATAGGGAAAGGTGAAGTGATCTCAGATATTGAGCCCAAGAATATCGTCTAGGCTACACCAAAGTAAATGATCAGGCTAACTTAACTAGTTTATTGGGTAGAATAAACATATAGTTTTATTAATAATATTTTTGCAAGTTATAACTCCACAGGTAATATTACATATGAATTACTAAACAGGAAAACACTATCTTAGACCACACATATTGCACAAACTAAATTCATAAATGGCTTCACTTTTAAACATCACCCTTAATTTCAGTTTTCCCTAGTGAGCAATACAAGAATTGTTGTGTGGTCTATGTCTGTCTGCCACTGCTAATGCTAACTTTATGCTTTGGCTTCAAAACATGAACTTCTTGTTTCCTGAGAAACAAATAACACTGTATAGGCTCAGTAAAAAGTAAGCACAGAAGAATTGTAGTGCAGTTCCTTACTTGATTAGGATAAAATATATAACATATTTGTAAATGAAAGTGTTAACCAGGCTATGAAAGAAATAGCATTCTCGCAAAGCAGTGTGATGCTTTTTCTTTAATAAGCGGTTAAATAAATTAACAATGTCAATGCTGTTTCAAGCCTTAGTTCTCTTGTCAAACTTCCTTTATATAAATCTTAACTGGGTTAGAGTGTTGCTTATTGGTTACCACCCACAGAACAGTAGGCATTATTATTTACTTTACAAGCAACTCTTCCTTTAGCATTCACTCTAAAGGAAAAAGCTCAAATTGTTTCTACTGATCATAAAGGACTGAGTCCATCACCACAGCTTTTTGTGTTCTGGATGATGTAATATTTCTATTATTACAGATTATTTTTTTCTTCCAATACATACATGCTTTATCAACCAGTTGGAGTGATCTTTTTCTGGTACAAAATAACAGTATTTACTGTTATTTGTCAATCACACCATTATGCTTAACCCTAAATTAACTCAATTTGTACTGTGGCCTTTCAGGATCAACAGCTAAAATATAAGCAGAACAACAAACCCCACAGTTTGATCTGCCACTGTAGCTGGCATGCTGCTACATAACATTATTTTATTTAAGGCTTCTTCTGATATTGCTAAGTACCCCAACAATTATTTCTAAAAGAGTATCAAATTTAAATTAGTTCAGTTAATGGCAAGTTTTCAGCTGTCTTTAAATGGTACTAAAGCAGTTGTGGTTGTAAATTGGATTTTTAAAAATTCAGTTTTTATAAACTTCCAGCAGATCATTTTAGAATCCTGGGTAAAAATCAGGACTTAAGGATATTTCAACAGCTTAACATTTAAAAACTGCACATATTTTAAGATGTAGTACAGAACATCTAAAAGAGTGCTAAGATTGCGATGGTGTCGCTTGATTCCTTAGCCATCAGTACTTGTTTTCATCATTAAATATTACTTTTATTGAATGGTGGCTTTAGCAGCAAATTACATATGAACAGTAAATAAAAATAGATGTTTAAGCTGAGAAATTAAATACGCCAAGGTAAAAATCTCAATTTGTTCAACCTCGAGGACCAGAAAATTTCTAACTTCAGGATATCAAAGACTGAACTAATGGCAATCAATTTCATTATGTGCCTTCCAACCCTCTTGTATGACACCATGTCAAAAGCTTTTTCAAAAAGCTAAATATATGTCTACTGGGTTGCTTTTGTCAACTATGTTCCTTATTTATTCAAAGAAACGCCAAAAGATTTGTTAGGCATGACTTTATACCCATAAGGACATGCTGAGTCCTCCATTATTAATTTGAAGAAACTATATACTAAAAGCACAATGCGTGTTTTTCAAGCACATTAACAATCCTACAAAAAGTGAAACTCTAGTGTGGAGGATTGACACCGTTACCTCCGGTGTCCTGCATAGATCTATCTTTGGCCCTGTCCTATTTCCTCATCTACATGCTGCCCTTTGGTGAAATCATCTGAAAGTAGTGTTAGTTTTCACATGTACACTGGCGACACCCAGCTCTATCTCATCACCAACTCTCAATTCCTCAACTTTTGCTAAATTGTTAGGCCGCTAATCTGACATCCAGCACTGGATGAGCAGAAATTTCCTCCAATTATATATATTGGGGAGATTGAAGCCATTGTTTTCGGTCCCCGCAACAACGCCATTCCAGAGCTATTGACTCCAATCCTCTCCCTAGCAACAGTCTTGAGATTTAGTGTTCACAACCTTGATGTCACGTTTGATCCTGAGGTGAGATTCTGACCTAATATTTGTGCATTCAAGATTGCCTATTTCCAACTCCATAATGTTGCGCAATTTCATCCCGACTTCATCTGTTGCTGAAACCCTCATTCATGCCTTTGTTACCTCTAGACTTGACTATTCCAATGCACTCCTGGCCTGCTTCCCACACATTACCTTTATAAACTTAACGTCATCCAAAGCTCTGCTGTCCATGTCCTAACTTGTGCCAGGTCACCTTCACCTATTACCCCTGTGCTCATTGACCTGCATTGGTTCCTGGTCAAGCAGTGTCTTGATTTTAAAATTATCATCCTTGTTGTCAAATCCCTCCATAGCCTTGCCCCTCCCTATCTCTGTAACCTCTCTAGTCTCGTTGCTCCACCATTAATGGCCAAGTCTTCAGCTGCTTAGCCCCAAGCTCTGGAATACTCTCCCTACACCTCTCCATCTACACACCTTGCTTGCCTCCTTTTAAGACACTCCTTGAAACCTACCTCTTTGAATCAAACTTTTGGCCATCTAACCTAATGGGTGGGATTCCAATTCCCAGGTTAGAACCCTAATGTCATGATGGGTCCTAAGTACATAGCAACGTAGAAACGTGCAAGCAACTCTATTTTGATGTGTAAATTGCTTAATTGGCCAAGTGCTGCATTTGTTGCCCAATTAGTGGCTGCAGATGCGGGAAGAGGTGGAAGTAGTGTGCACATTTTAAAAGGGCAGGTGGCAGCCATTGCCAAGGCTGCCATTTGTCCAGAAAATGGAAACTTGGCCTGAGGGAGAGGGCCAGGGACGACGTCTTTGCCAGCCTTCCATTTTTCGGATGACTTGCCTGAGGTCCTGCTGGAGGTGGTGAGTGCATGCAGGAACATTCTCTTCCCTGCCAGCAGCAACAGAAGGCCTGCCATACTCACCAAGAGGGCATCGGTGCAGGTGACACATGAGGTTAGCAGTAGAGGAGTGGTAAGGCTAAACTGGGTGCAGTGCAGAAAACTTTTCAATGACCGAATTGATAGCACTTTCATCCCTGAGTGTCTCAATTCTGGGTTCAAGCCTTACTCTAGTCACAAAGGTCAAGGCTGACATTCCAGTATTGTACTGAGGGAGAACTGCACAATCTGAAGTGTTGTCTTTCAGATGAGACATTAAACTGCGACCCCATCTGTCTCCTTGGGCACTGTAAAAGATCATATGGCACTATTTCGAAGAACAGGGGAATTATTCCCAGCATCCAGGCCAATATTTATCCTTCAATCAACATCACACACACAAAAAAATCTGATCATCATCACATTGCTGTTTGGGCTGTTTGCTGCACACAAATTGGCTACCACGGTTCCTGCATTACAACAGTGATTGCACTTCAAATCCTTCATTGGCTGCAAAGTGCTTTGAGACACCCAGTGGTCATGAAAAATATACAAATGCAAATCAATCTTTCTTTCTTCTTGGGTCTGGCAATATAAATATAAGTTGTTGTTGTTGATGACAAGATACCCAGAGTATGCTTCCCAGTTAGCGGTCACCAGAGTGCAGAAGAGGGGGTCATCCTGACGGTGCAATAAAGGTGATCTCACTGTGGGAGAGCAGTGTGCTCCGGCGTCTTTCTGACCCATAAGCATAAGACAGAACCCTAGTGCCACTGATCAGGAGGCTGAAGTTCAGTCTACAATATTGTATGCGAATGAGAAACTGCAAATAGCGAGAGAGGGAGGCATTGTCTGAATGGCACTGTTCTTCACCTTGCAGCTAAAAGGGAGTTGAACACTCAGGAGAATGAGAGGTCATGCCTGGAAGATGGACTGCCAAAGCTTGCTGTACTAACATGTTTCAAGGACCAAGAGCTTGACATGGCCAGAATGTCCAGCCTCAGGGACACTGGGGACAGAGTGGGAGTCCATTGCAGATAGGGTGAAGACATCTCAACATCTCCAGGTTCAGGGGATGCATGGCAATGCTCCCTGTTCAACCAGCTGTCAATGCACAAGCTGTCATCTCATTATTTTAAGCTAAAGGAGCATCTGTTGACTGTATGATTACTCATCACCACCTTCTCGAATGTCTCCCACATGCCAGCTGCAGAGGAGCAGGACTCCACGCTCAACAAGTTCCTGAGGACTCAGAGAAGGAAGACACAGAGGAGGAAGATACTTCAGAGCTTATATTGTCAAACTTTACTAGTGCACTCCTCCGCAGGCGCAGATAATCGCAGCTCAGTAGGTCCTTACATGCTTTGTGCATGCTCTGAGCACGTGAGCTCCTTCCTTGTGAGAATGGCCAACCTCTTGGAGAGCCATGCATGCTATCATTCAGAGTGGTTGCAGGAGCAGTGCACTGAGATACATAGGGTGCATGCTGGATGCAGCAGCATGGATCAATTTGTGGTGCAAATGGTGCAGGGAAACATGGAGTAGATTCCAGCTGCACCCTCCAGTGATTAGGAGGTCATGAAAGGGCTGAGGGAACGATAGATGGGGATGAGCCACGGGGCTCTGTCATCATCACCATCCATTCCCGCCTGGCTCCTCTGATGGGTGAAACATCTGTGGAGTCATGCCCTGTGAACTGAGGCTGTTCCCACAGCATCGATAGCACAGTAACTGTATAACAAGGATGGCCGCCACATGCATCTCAGACTCAGACAGGCACAAGTGAGCAGCCTTTCTCCACCTCATCCACAGCCACAGGGGAAGCACAGCGATGGCATGTGCTGACGAAGCTTGTGTTAGGTTCAAACTCTGGAGCCCTTCTGCCCTTCCATCTTCATCCCTGCACCACTACTGCACTGGGGTCTGCCTCTGCTCCAGCAATTGCTGCTCCTTTCCACTGATTGGACCAAGGTTAGAGAAGCCTAATCCTATTTCCTCTGATGCACTTCCTTCATTGGCATTGGACTGCGGTGTCTTCCTGAACAAACCCCTATACCCCTTGCCTCCACAACCCCAGCTCCCCCGCTGCAAAAAAAGTGCTTGTCATGAGCCCCTGTGAATGAGGGCTCTCATCCTTCCCCCTGCAATGTTTCCCCGTGCCTCTGTCCTGACATTTCAAAATGCTTCCTGCTATGTCACCACCTCTTCTTTCATGTTGTGGATCTGAACCCAACCCTTAAAACGTCTATTCAAATCTGTCACTTAAACATGCAGGTTGCCTCTTCCGACTCCCATAGTGCCTTTCCAAAATCTGCATATACTGGTCTTGCTTCAGGAAACTGACATGCCAACTTTGGGGAGGGGGTGGTGGTTAGGGGCTGCTTTCATGACAACCCGGCCCTGAAACTGCCTTCTCAAGCAATGAAAAATCTTGCCCAATATCTCCTTATGTGGCCTGATGTCATATTTTGTTCGATAATGCTCCTATGAAGTGCCTTGGGACATTTTATTATGCTATAGGTGCTATAGAAATATAAGTTGCTGTGTACCGATGCAACAACAGTATTGAATATAAAAAGGTTATCAACTGGTTAACTTTTTGCGAGGTTGTTCAAGGACAAAAATAAAAATAAAATTTGTTTGCCTGCGATTCTCTAACTCTCCCTCACCCTCCTGTCTATTTGCTTTCCACTCATTTTCTCACTTTATGACTCAGACACCATGGACAGAATTTTAACATTAAGTAGTGGGGAGGGAAGGAGGGGGGGAATATGGCAATGCTGCCAGGAGGCTTACGTCAGCTAGAAATGCTATTATGTTGCCAAGTGATTCTACTCACATTGGTGGTGCATGGAAAATCCTCAAAGGGGATAGCAGCTCTTTGTGGGGATAGCGGCTTTGATCTCTAAATATGTTAACAGGCAATTAATTGAATATTTAATCCAGCATTCTGGTTTTAATAACCAGCATGAGTTTTCCAAGCTGTGTGAAACTTACAAGGATCAACAAGTCAAGAGCAGAACAGGAGTTGATGGCTCTGTGAAACTGACAGACTGGTGTCAGGAAGTTATAATAATTCTCATAATGTTATTGGAATTTATTGTAAAATAGTGGTATCTGTGTCTGTATGTGAGGCTTAATTAGATTACAGGCAGCTGGTCTGAAGGCTTTAATGCAAACATGGTAAACATGGGGGAAGTTTGGAATGTAAGGTGAAGAGGACATCTACATTTTTAAATAAATCAGACTAGATTGTTATCAAAGGAGGGATCACCTAGCCAGGTGAAGCTTAGAAACAGTGTGTTTATTTTTCCCAAAGATTACTGGTAAAACTATGAGAGATTGCTTTTATCAGAAAGATAAAGTCCAAAGACATACTGAAACAATGGGAATTTGCATTCAAAGGGGAAAATATGTGTAAAGGAGCAAAGGCTGTGTGTAAGGATAGATCTAACAAGTGTGAAAAGCCTTCAGCATCTATGCCTCAAGCTGCCGTCTTAAAAGAACTGAAGTTAAGAAAACTCACTTTGAATTCGACTGGTCCAGGGTTTTGTGTGTCACCTTGCCTGGGTCTTTTAAAAGCTGTTGCCTTAACGAAAGTGTAACTGGGAGTCAGATTAAGAAGGGGGTTTAGAAGTTATCATAGTAGTAATTTGCAGATCTATGTATGTGTTTAAAATCATTTTTGTTAACAAATGTTTAATCTAGTTTTGTAGAAACCTATAAGTCTTATTACTACTGAATTCAAGGCATGCATCTTGAAATTATTACATATTGAAAAACAGGTTGTGGCAGTTGTTTCAAGTTTCCCTCTGGGATTTGAACAACTCAGCATTTACCATCAGCTGTGCCATAATATAGTTGGGGTCTCTTTGCAGGATATATTTGAAATTCCTTAATTGGTTTGGAGTTGGTGAATCTTAAGGTTATGAGTACGAGAAGCACTTTGAATTCAGGAGTTAGTGTGTTTTTTTTTTAAGTGGTGCTATTGCAATATGGCTTTGGCAGTTGCTCAGACTTGTCTGGGAGATTAAGTTACAATTTTGGCTGATTTACAAAAGGAAACTAAAGTTAGGTTAATGGAACAGGCAGATAAATTACAATTGGGGTTATCTACAGGGGAGAAGAAAGCAGATATAATTGAAGGTATAGTACAGCATTAAATTTGGAAGTCATACCTGACACTAGTGAGTCACAGCTGGAGGTAGTGAGGCTTTTGCTAAAAATGAAGAGGCTTGAATTTGAACAAGCAGAGGAACTGAGAAAACTTGAATTGGAGACAAATGAAAAGGAAAAAGAATTGGAAATGAAAAAACTGGAATTAGAGGCCGAAGAAAAAGGAAGAGCATTTCAAAGGGAACAGGCAGAAAGACAGAAGAGAGAAAGAAAATAAGAAAGGGAATTAGAAATGGTGAAGTTAGAAAAGGAGGAAAGAGAAAGATAGAGAGAGAGAGAGAGAGAGAGTTCCAGCTTAAAATGCAAGCAGATAAAAAAGAGACATCAGTCGGTGAGGAAGGACTTATTTCCAGATCAGGACCCAGTGGGGAGATGATTAAATTTGTACAAGCTCTTCCAAAGTTTGAGGAAAGAAATGTGGAAGCAGTCTTTATTTCATTTGAGAAGATAGCTAAACAGATGAAATGGCCACAGGAAAACTGGACATAGTTGTTACAATCCAGGTTGGTGGGTAGAGCACGTGAGGTTTATGTCGGAAGAAATGTCGGTGAGCTATAATGTGGTAAAAAAAAGGCTATTTTAAGTGCATATGAGTTGGTTCCTGAGGAATACAGGCAGAAATTTAGGAATATGAGAAAACAGCCTGGGCAAACTTATATTGAGTTTGAGAGAGTAAAACAAAGTAATTTTGGCTGCTGGATATGGGCATTAAAAATAGAGACAACGTATGCAGCTCTTACAGAGGTAATTCTTTTGGAAGAATTTAAGAAACTCATGTAGAGGAAAAGAGGACTGAAAGGGTAAAACAAGTAGCAGAGATAGATGATGATTATGGGCAGAAGAGATGGGTTCTGCACCTGCAGCATGTGATACACTGTGACCCACATGATTGTTTTGGGGGTTGTGGGGGGGGGTAACCTGGAGGAGCTGCACCTAAGCGCTGTGCTGGAACTCCAGGACATGTCAAAGTCAGGGTGATGACATGCTGGGGCGGGCGCTTCAAGGTGGCGTGGCACCAATTGATTTGCTGTCCTCTGCACTCCACGTGCTTGTGCCTCCTTGCTATGGAAGGTTAGACCATGTGGTGCCTATATGATGTAGGCAGCATTTGGCCATGAGGGCAGGGGCGGGGGGGACAGGCCTAGCATCTTTGTGTGAATGTTCGGGGTGAGGAGGCACTGGAGCCCTGCAATGTCCTACTCTGATTGGGGTGGGCCGTACGCAAAGAGAGTCCAGGTACAAGTACCACTAATCAACGCTCTTCTCTCCTTTTCAGGAGAAGAATGTACATAATGCAGCCGAATGGGTGAGGACTGGCACAGTTGGCGATTCTCAACTGCTTCGTGCAGGAGGCCCTATATTTGGAGGGGCACCATGTGTCCAGGTCCACTGGTGTCGGTGAGGCTGGGGTGCCACTGTCAGGTAGGTTTTGCCCAGCACTGAGGTCACCATTGTTTTCCCATCAGCCATGACAGTGCTGAATGTTCAGTGATTGAAGTTTGCAACATGGCTCGACCATTGCTTAGGGAAGGATGAGTGCATAATGATCCAGGGGACAGGGACGCACATTGACATTGTCTTCACGTTAACGTTAACAATGTCCTTGTTCTTCCTCTCAGTATCAGTGGAGAGGGCCAGGAGGAGGAGCAGCAGGGGTCTCCTCTCACACCTGAGGGCCCTGAAATCACGGACTCAGCAGCGTCACACCATCTCTGTCAGGCAGGCACCAGCACCTTGGTGGGAATTAGAACATCGCCTAGTATCCCGGGGTACAGCGGTGAGGGCTTTTCACAATCACTGGAGGAGCTGGCAGACACAGAGTGCCCATGGCGCCAGCGTTTGGAGGACTGCAGGGGACCAGACACATGCTCAGTTGGTGCTTGATGATGTGCTTCTGGAGTTGTCTGCGACGTAGCAAATGCGGCCGGGTGTGCAGGAGCATCTGGTGGAGATACATGAGGCTATGCTTGGCTTGGTCTCCGTGGTGGGGGAGTCTACACGGACTACTGACGAAGCACTGAGCCTCATGTCCGAGCGCCATGCATCCTCCATGTAAAGAGTGGAGACTCTCCTCCAGGAGACCCATCAGGGCTTCCTGGGGTTACACTCGGACCAGCAAACCCTCACATCGGCATTGACCTCAGTTGGTCAGTGCCAGTGTGGGAGATGGTCTGGGCACCAAGTTTCCCAGCTCAGTGCCCATCCATCCACGGTCAGCAGGGAGGTCCAAAGCGACCTCACGTCGGTGCAGCAGCTGCCTGTCATCTCTACGGGCTCCTCTCAGGGCGCTCCGGATGAGGGCAGCAGCTCCTCCACCCCTCTGCCAGTGACCGTAGCATCCAGTGAAGTGGTGATGACTGGGGAGATGCCAGCTGTGGCACTGGCAGCTCTCTCCCAGGCGGGGCCAGCACAGGCTTCACAGGCCAGAGGATGGCCGCCAAAGTCATTGAGGCCAACGGGACAGCAGAGTGAGCAGGCTGTCTCAGATGCCATTCCTAGCAAGGGGTCAGCACCAAGACGTAGCACCCGAAAATATAAACATGAGGCACCTTAGGCACACCACGGGTTTCTCACTGGTGCTTTTGTGTTGGCCCGAGATGAGGTCTTTATGAGTTGGTTTGATGTTGAACATCTTTGTCATTTTGTTTTCTGAAGTTCCTTTGGTTGCAATATTAAATTCAGATATGTCACCATGGCTGAGGGTGCCACTTTTCTTCTGCAGGTGGATGGTTTCCAAAAATGTTACGCCTTGGACTACCTCTTGGCCCTGCAGCCCCTTGTGCCAGAGCCTGCCCTCCCAAAGGTGGCTCCCCCGGAGGCTGAATGTGCACTCCTGGCCTCCTCCCCCTTATAGCCCTCCCTTCCTCCTCAGAGGAGGTGCCTCCAGTGGAGAGTTCAGATCCCATTCCCAGGCTAAGGGAAGGCTTCCTGAAACCTGCAGGCCCAAAAAAGATTCCTCACTGCAGAGTGCTGACCTGAAGGTTTAAAGTCCAGACCAAGCAGCATTCTGGAGTTTTGCAGATCACACAGGCAAGCATCAGTAACTTTGTAAAAACAATATTTGACAGAGCACACTTATGACCTCACTGAACCCTCTTATCCCACCCGTGGATGAGGTTTATACAAATGTGTCCTACCTGCCTGTCCGTTGCACCCGTGTGCTGACCCGAAGTTTGCACGGGCACCGAGAAACCGCTGTTGATTGGTGCCTCAAGGGCCTTAAGTGGCCCATTAATGGTGGGCATGCATTGGAGATCAACGTGCATCTACCTGATGAAATATCATGATGGCACATCGTGACGTTGGGATGCTTGCTCGATGTCACCACGTGTCATTTTATGCGGGGGTGTGTGGGGCCTGCCCTCGCACGCTAATGGGAAAATTCTGGCCTTTGAGTCCTTTTATTTGTCACTCATTTAAATCAGAAAAGTATAGAAAGTGGGAAGGTGAAAGGAAGGTGGGTAGTCAGGGAAGAGAAGGGGTGGGTGGAAATGCACAGGAAGTTTTCTCTCAGAATAAAGGGAAAGTGCTGAGGGTAGAAGTGACATTCGAAAATTGGGGTGTTTTCATTGTAATAAAGTTGGACATACAAAATCAGTGCTGGAAATTGCAGGGAAAATCTGTTGGAATTATAGGGATGAAGAAAAGTTCTGGGAGTAAAAGTACTGTGGCTTCTGAGGTTCAGGCACAGGAAAAACCAGTGGTTTGTGGACAGGTAAAACAGGGAGAATCAACGATAGGTAAAGAAGTGGGAATGTGCTCACAATTTACCAAAGAGAATTCGGAGGAGCAGGTTGCAGAAATGTTTAGAGATATTGGGTGGAATTTTCCGAGTCTGCTGGCAGCGGGTGTGATAGGTGGCATGCGTGAAAAATATGGCGGCACCCACTTCATGACGGCGTGACCGTTCAGCCCATCAACGGCAGGCCGAGTTTCCTGCCATCGGTCGGCGGGGAGCTAATCGTAATATGTTAGCACATAATTAAAAGGCCAATCCGCCAGGCTCTTGGAACCCTGCCACGTCAGCGGGAAAGCACACCAACGTGTTTCACAACAGTACCCAGGTGACGTGCACTTGGCAGCCTTCGCTTTGGGGCAACTGAGGTGACTATGCAGCAGCGTTCTTCATGGCTTGCCAGTTGTTTACAGGCCTCAGGGCTGGGAGAGACTGATACCTGGCCCCGCAGGTGAATGCTGAGGGGTGGGGGTGTCCAGGGGCAAGTGCTGGCCTGTCTCGGAGGCGACTGCTAAGGGCGGGGATCGAGTGCTGCCCTGGTGCTGCATCCAACGCACAGGTGGGCGCGCAGAGTAAGTGAAGGATGCTCCTAATGCATTGACTGGATTTAGTTCTTTCAAACTAGTCTATGGTCATGAGGTATGGAGACCACTGAAATTGATTCGTGAGAAATTGGTGTATCAAAATTCAGAAACTACTCTCCTGGATTATGTATTGAGCTTCAGAGAAAGTTTGGACAGAGCATGTGAGTTAGCTAGGAAACATTTAAAGATATCACAGCAAGTGATGAAAGTGAAGGCACACAGGAAAGCTACAGCTTGTAGTTTTGTTGCTGGGGAAAAAATGCTAGTTCTGCGACCAGTACTGGGTGACTTGTTAAAGGCAAGATTTAGTGGGCCTTACAGGATTATTCAATAAATACTCCAGATAGAGGAAAGAACCAGAGGGTGTGTCATGTAAACATGCTTAAAAAGTACTTTGACAGGGAAGAGGACCAAAAGCAGGAATTAGTGGTGGTAGATAAGAAGAAAGAAGTAGAAATGCAGGACTCTAAAATTGATTTTCCTCTAATCAAATTGGATAATGAGGGGTACTTGAAAATTTACATGTAATATTGAGTTACCTTCCAGGCAAGTGTCAAAGTGATTTGGAAAAGCTATTGTGGTCACACAAAGATACTTGGGAAATAAGCTGGGAAGGACAAATTTAGTTATACATGATGTGTCTGTAGAAGTTTCATCCTTGCTAAGGCAACATCCTTATAGATTAAATCCGGCAAAGTTGTCACAAGTACAGAAATAAATTGAATTCATGCTGAAAATGATATCCTTGAGTCTAGTTGCAGTAACTAGAGTTCACCTATTGTGTTGGCACCAAAACCAGATGGAATACAAAGACTGTGTGTGTGGACTATTGAAAGGTGAATGTGGTGACAAAAGTGGATTCGTATCCCATACCACAGTTGGAAGGTTATAGTGAGAAAGTGGGACAATCAATATTTATCACAAAGATTGACTGGCTAAAAGGATATTGGCAAATACTGTCATCGGAGAGAGCAAAGGAGATATCAGCTTTTATGATGCCAGATGGACTATATCAGTTTAAAGTCATGTCATTTGGTATAAAAAATGCACCTGCAACATTTCAAAGACTGATAAACAAAATAATTGCAAGTCTGAGCAATTGTGCTGTTTATATAGATGATTTGATAGTTTTTGGCCAGACGTGGGAGGGGCATTTACATCTGGGAGAATCATTTATTCGATTACAAAAAATTAATTTGGTGATGAACCTGGATAAAAGTGAATTTGCAAAAGCACAAGTTACGTATCTGGGCCATACTACTGGACCTGGTCAGGTGGCTCCGAGAGATGGGAAAGTCAAGGCTATCGTGAATTTCCCTGTGCTTGCAACAAAATGAAAAGTTTTGAGATTTCTGGGCTTGAGTGGGTTTTATCGGATGTTTGTACCAAATTTTAACAGTGTGGTTGCTCCACTGACTGAATTATTAAAAAAGAACGAGAAATTTCAATGGACACAGCAGTGTCAGAAGGGATTTGACAATTTGAAAACTGTATTAACTACGACATCAGTTTTCGCAGTGCCCAATTACACCAAGCAATTTAAGTTGGCTGTTGATGTAAGTGATTATAAGCATTGGGGCCGTACTGTTACAAGATGACACCGGAATTGAAAAACCACTAGGATATTTTTCAGGGAAGTTGAATGCACGACAGAGAAGATATTCAACGATCGAAAAGGAGACTTTGGATTTGGTGTTAACATTGCAGCATTTTGAGATTTATGTTGCAAACAATTTGTCAGAAACAATTGTTTATACAGAGCACAATCCTTTAAAGTTTCTGGACAAATTTTGAGACAGAAGTGCAAGGCTATTCAGATGGAGTTTGTTACTGCAACATTTAATCTACATAGATGCATTATTAAGAATTTGAAGCTTAAAGGGAAAATTTGGACATTTAAAACCTAGACACTGAACTGAAATGATTTTTGATGATACGAAGGATTGGTATAAATATTGTTATGCTAATAAATGAATCTGGTAATGTAATAACGTAAGTAGGAGTTAGTATAAGGGTTAATAAAAATGAAGCCATCTTTTTAATTTGTGATGGTTCATTTTTTAATAAGGAGGGGGATGTCAGGAAGATATAATTCTCATAATGTCATTGCAATTTATTGTAAAATAGTGGTACCTGTGTCTGTATGTGAGGTTTAATTGGATTAAAAGCAGCTGGCCTGAAGGTTTTGATGATGCTTCGAGTGTGAGGTATAAAAGGACATTTGCATTTTTAAATAAACCAGGCTAGGCTGTTTTCTAAGGAGGGGTGAAATGTGTCACCTAGCCAGGTGAAGTTCACAACCAGTAGGCAGAATATTACACTCAGCATGAGGGCGTGTGCCCGACATTCCCGAGTGTAAAACGACCCGCAATGATGTCGGGCAAGCGTCATGATGTCGTTGTGCAGTCTCGCAATATTTCATTCAGCAGGCGCACGTTGGAGTCGGCTGCACGCCTGCTGACAATTAAAAGGCCTATTAAGCCCATTAAGAAGCTAATTAAATTCAAACTTATGTGGCCCATCCAACCTAACAGTTGGCGGGCAGGTGAAAAGGCCAAGTGGCCTTTACATTTTTTAGAAAACCTCATTCACAGGAGAGGTGAGGTTTCCTAAAGCAAACAAATATCAAGTAAAAATTTTACTTTTGAACTAAAAACATGTCCCAGCTCATGTCACATGAGGGGACATGTTTTATGACAATTTTATTTCCTTTATTTTTTTTAAAAACAGCACTTCATCTGAGGCAGCTCTGTGCCTCGGAGATTGAAGCGCTCTTTCACGTGTATGCGCAAAGATTGCACTAGGCCTTCTCGCCCTCCTCCCCCTGCTCGCACAGGCAACGTGGGCGCTGCTGCTCATGCTCCACACTGGATGGGCATTAATTGGCCCATCAGTGTGAAATCGCAGTGCGGAGTCTATCGTGGGCGCCGGTCAACTTCCTGACTGCCCTTGCCGAGCACCCCTGTGCCATGGGCAAAATCCTGCCCAGTGTATTTATTTTTCCCAAAGATAACTTAGGTCTGACTTCACAGTAGAAGCCACAAGTTTCATATCAGAAACTGATAGTAAGCTAGGGGCTAAAAAGAGAGTGGAAATTAATATCAGAGAAAAAAGTATTGAAGAAGCTTAAGGGACTAAAATCCCAAAAATTCCTGGGACCTGATGCACCCTTAGATTCTAAAAGAGATATTAGCAGAGATAGTGGATACATTAGCTATGTTTTTCCAAAATTCTTTAGGTTCAGGAAAAGTCCCAACAGACTGGAAGTTGGCAAATGTTATACTGCTTTGAGAGAAAGGAGAGAGAAAACAATAAACTACAGGCCTAACATCAGTCATTGGGAAAATGCTGGAATCTGCTTTTAAGCGAGTCTTAGCAATACACTGTATGACTAGAACAAGTCAAATGGTTTTACTAAAGGGAAATCCTGTTTGTCAAATTTATTAAGGGATTTTTTGAGAATGTAACTAGTACAGCCGATAAAGGGGAACTCGTAGATGTAGTATATCTAGATTTCCAAAAGACATTCGACAAGGTGGAAAAGGTTAATAGGGCTCATGGAGTTGGGGCAATACGTTAGCATGGACAATGGATTGGTTAACAGGCAGGAAGCAGAGAGTAGGCATAAATGGAGCACTTTCAAGTTGGCAGGTAGTGAATAGTGGAGGGCTGCAAGAGTCAATGCTGGGGCCTCAGCTATTTACAATCTATATTAATGGCCTAGATGAAGAGACAGCGAATAACGTATCTATGTTTGCTGATGATACAAAGCTAGGTAGAAAGGTAATCTATGGGGAGGACATGGAAAGGCTGCAAAAAAATTTAGACAGGTTAAGTAAGTGGGCAACAAATGGCAGATGGGGTATAAGATAGGGAAGTGTGAAGGGTGTGCTCTTGTAAAGAACGCAGAAAGTTAAGCATGCAATTACAGCAAGCAATTAGAAAGATAAATGGCATTTTGGCCTTTATTAAAAGCGGACTGGAGTACAGGAATAAAGAGGCCCTGCTACAATTGTACAGGATTTTGATGAGACCACATCTGAAGTAGTGTGTGCAGTTTTGGCCTCCACCTTTAAGAAAGGACATACTTGCATTGGACGCAGTACAGTGAAGGTTCACTAAACTGGTCCCTGAGATGAGGGGCCTGTCCTATGATGAGAGGCTGAGTAAATTGCATCTATATTCTCTGGAGTTTAGGAGAATGAGAAGCGATCTTATTGAAACATACAAGATTCTGAAGGGGCTTGACAAGGTGTTCACTGAGAGATTGTTTCTGCTGGTCGGGGAATCAAAAACAGAGTCTCAAGGTTAGGAGCCAAGCATTTAGGGTTGAGATGCAGAAAAATTACTTCACTCAAAGCATTATAAATCTTTGGAGTTCTCTACAATAGAGGGTGAGCATTCTGATGTCAATGCGCAGCCGCGCGATATTTCATTTGGCAGCGCACCTGCAAACAATTACAAGGCCTGCTAAGGCCATTAACAAGGTTATTAAATTAAATTTTTTGCTACCTGTCCAACCTTATGGTTGGCAGGCAAGTGAAAAGGCCAAGCGGCCTTTGCACTTTTTAGAAACCTCATCCACCGGCGCGGTGAGGTTTCCGAAAGCAAATAATTTTTTAAAAATTTAATTAATAACATGTCCCTGCTCACGTGACAGAGTCACATGAGGGGACATCTTTTATTACATTATTTATTTATGTTTTTTTTGAAAATGCTTCATCTCCCTGAGGCAGCTCTGTGCCTCAGGGAGATTATGAAGTGCGCACTCGTGCGCATGCACGAAGGTCACGCTTGCTCCACTCGCACCCCCCCACCACTGAGCGGTGCTGCTTGCGTTTCACGTTGGGTGGGCCTTAATTGGTTCGCCAGTGTGAAATCGCCTTCCGGCCTCGATCACGGGTGATGGCCAGCCTCCTGATCGCCCCACCTGACAAGGGCAAGATTCTGCCCCTTGTGTTCTTGTATGAGGGGGTCATCTGATACCGCCAGGGTGCCTGCAGCCACTCAAACAGGCTTCCTCTTCTGTTTTCTATTACTTCTATGTGGTGCTACCCCTGTGGCTTCAGCAGAGCTGCTGCTCCTACTCTTCACAATTGAGGAAAAAAAAATTTGCATTTAAATAACACCTTTCACAACCACTAACATCCCAAAAATCATCACAGCCAATGAAGTACTCTTGAAGCATAGTCACTGTCGTAGTGTAGGCAGCCAATTTGCATACAGCAAACTCCCACAAACTGTCTAGTAACCAGGTAATTAGTTTTTGTGACGAAGAATAAATATTGGCCTGGATACAAGGGTAATTCCCCTGCTCTTCTTTGAAATAGTGCCGTTGGATCTTTTACAGCCAGCCGAGAAGGCAGATGGGGCCTCAGTTTAACACCTCATCTGAAAGATGGCATTTCCAACATTGTAGCACTGGAGTCTCATCAGCCTTGATTCTTGTGCTCAAGTCTACAGTGGGACTTGAATCCACAACCAACTGAACCATGGCTGACACAAACGACTGTGGCAAATTTCCTCTGGGTTTGGAGTCTGTGAGAATTCTGTCAAAGACTGCCCCACTGCATCTGTGCAGCGGTAGACTCTTTGATAGGGAGGAATGAACAGAGCTGCAAGGTATTTTGGTCTGAAATGGACCATGCAGGAGAATGCCAGGGAATTCAAAGTGTGTGGGATGCCACTCATCTTTCCTGCCTGAGAGAGGTCATTGAACCTCTCCATTACTGAATCCAGGCCTGAGGCATCACACTCCTGTTGTTCACTTCATTTCCACTTACAGCCACCCATCTGGTTTGCAAAAATAATACTTCTCTTTGAGCCTTTGTCACCCGCAGCAAAACCTCCAGAGGCTCAGCAAAGAGCCTTCCCCTGTTGCCCATCTATCCTTTAGGTTGCTTTCTCCTTAGTGAGAACCCAGCAATGGAGGAGCTCTTTTAAATAGGGACCCTTTTCTGATGTGGGGGAGTGTTTTTCGTGGGGCATAGGGTGCCCGATCAGTAGGAACACCATCCCACTAGAACCTGCAAGGAGGCTACCAATACCTGGTGGCTTTGCCATGTGGCGCAGGTACTCCTGTTGCTGGTAAAATACCAGCAGTGGCAGGAAGAGGCCCTTCAGTAGCTGTTGGCCTAATGGTGGGTGGGCCACCCGACATCTAACCCATCACTGGCAGAATACAAGTAGAGGTAGTTAGGTGACAGTAACCTTGCAATCCCACCTGATTCTACCAGTTCCCCTCACATTGCCCCCATCAGGAGCGGGCTGGCAGGTGGAGGGGTGTTGGGTGGGGGGGTCAAAGAGGGTGGTTGGGGGAAGGGTTAAATTCTAGCCTCTGGGACTGTTATGCAGTAAATGTGTCTCTTTTCATTTGTATGTTTTGCTGGCTCTTTCTTCCTATGTGCCTGCCGGTTTTTCACAGATGTCTTAATTCTCCTGGCTCATTTTGTGTTTCTGTTAGCCAAATGTCTTGAATTAGCTTTTTGTTCTTTGACTATAACTCTGTTGTGAAATTGTAAGTTGTGAAACTGAAAATAAATCTGGTCATTTCTAAGATATGAAAAATGAATAAATTGCCATAATAATATGAAAACCTAGCGAGTTCAGTAATGTTCTGCAGGGAAGGAAGCTTGCCTCTCTTTCTCAGTCTGACCTCCATATGGCTGCAGTGCATAATTTAGAGTGACATATAATAACATTTTTAAACACTATCTCAACTTTGGACAACCATTTTGAATGAAACATACCCATTTTGAATTGTACATATCTCAGGGAAAGAAAACAGTTTATTTGTTAAAAAGGGAGCCTCAGAAGAAAAGATAATTAAGTACATACATCTTTATCCACAGAGGTATTTAAAAAAACCTAAGCTTGAAAAGATGTCAGAAATCAATACCATTAGTAGAAATGATAATCCATTAATCGTGCCATACTTGATTAATCGGACAAGTGCTTTAGAATTTTATAATGAAAAGTGCCACCTTCAAAATTCCCAGACAAAGAGAGATAAATATAGCATCACATCAGTAAATTATATTTGACTTTAAGGGATAATGACTGCACAATTATCAGTTAATTACTGAGTTCAAGAATTCAGTTTGCTCTAAAAAGAAAATATACACAGCAGCATTGAAAAAGTACTTTTTCTCCAAACACATTTCCACAAAAACTTGCTGCCCTCTGTTTCAGGAGCACTGGGACTATTATAACAACAGATTCAGAACTTCAGAGCACTAGACCACCAGTACACTACTCATTTGTGATAAACCCCATTGCACAATGCTACCCTCTTTAAATTGACATTCTATCTAGGGTCAGAAATTTTGACGCACAAAACGACGCATGTGTCCCGACGTCACTGCACATCATTCCGATTTTCAGTTCGGCAGGTGTTCACTGGAGTTGGCTGCGTGCCCGCCGAACTATCAAAGGCCTATTAAAGCCATTTAAAAACTAATTAAACCACTTAACATAGCTGCCCATCCAACCTAAAGTTGGTGGCAAAGAGCCCAGGCAGCCTTCGCATTTTGCATGAAACCTTATCCACAGGCGGGATAAGGTTTCATGAATGATTTATAATAAGTGGAATAAAGATTTTCCTTAAAATTCATAGACATGTCCCAGCTCATGTGACACTTTCACATGGGGGGACATATCCTAAATTTTTCCTCTCTTCTTTATTAAAATTTTTGAAACTCAAGCTGATCTCCCCGAGGCAGCTCTGTGCCTCGGAGATTTCTACGCCCTTTTGTGGGCCTTAATTGGCCCGCCTACATAAAATGGCGGCACGCAGCCGATCGCGCCCAACCCCCTGACGGGGAGAAAATTCTGCCTTAGGTTCCTTGGGATTTTTTTTAACAGATTTTTTTTTTACTTGAGGGCAGAACAATATTCAGAAATAGGTTCCTTAAATATTTGTTTGACAAACGCAAAGAGATCAACATGGGGCAGAATTCTGCCCTTGTCAAGCGGGCTCGATGGGGGTGGTCGGGAAGCCAACTGCCCCCCACGATTGGGGCTGGACCGCGATTTCATGCTGGCGAGCCAATTAAGGCCCGTCCAGCATGAAACATGAATGGCAGTGCTGCCTGTGTAGGTAGGGGAGGAGGGCGAGCGCGAACATCGTGCATGTACACGGGTGCATGCTCGAAAATCTCCCTGAGGCGCAGAGCTGCCTCAGGGAGATGGACAGTTTTCAAGAAAAATAATAAACATTTTAAAAATGTTATAAAACATGTCCCCTCATGTGACTCTGTCACATGAGCAGGAAAATGTTATAAATGAAACGTAACGCGTGTTATTTTATTTTTATCTGCTGTTGGAAACCTCATCCTGTCCGTGAATGAGGTTTCCTAAAAAATGTAAAGGCCGCTTGGCCTTTTCGCCTGCCCGCCAACCATAAGGTTGGACAGGCAGCGAAAAATTTCAGTTAATTATATTTTCAGTGGCCTTAATAGGCTTTTTATTTGTTAGCGGGCACACTACCCATTCCCAAGCGCCCGTCAACTGAAATAGGGCGTAACTGCGCATTGACATCGGGACGCTTGCTTGATGTCAACACACATCACTTTACGCTCGAGTGGGTCAGTTGTGCACCCACTCGCCGAGGTAAAAATTCTACCCATGGCCACTTCTTAATGTGTGAAACTGTAAATAATATATGCAATGTAACTTCACAACACACAAAATTAGTCACTGGTGTGCATTTAAAACTGACTGGTGTAAGTCTACAGGCTTTCATATGATTACACTGAGTCTTTATACCTTTCCACTAAGAATGAGGAAAGGAAATAAATGTTACTGCAAGGATGTACACACAAGCAAGCACAAACACGTGCATGTGTCAATGGCAAACTCTGAGGGCCGTTTCTCTGCTGAAAAACTTTATTGACTGCAAATTGGATTAAGACCATCAATGCTCAGTTTACTTGGTGCTTTTATCAATACTAAGTAGGAGGTGGAGACTTTGACCTGATCTGATTGGATGTTTTCAAATACAAATCAGATTCCAAAGTAAATGGGCAGAATTTTAACCCAGTTACCATATTCAGACAGAAAAGAAGCATTTTCAATGAATATTACAAACAGTGCAGAGTGTCTACTCTGTCTTTATATTTTATGGTTTGCAATTTAACCAACTTTACGAGAACACTATCCACATGGAATAAATAGGGGTGTCCTTGAGAAATACGCAGTAAATTTTGGGCTGAATCTTACCCATGACGGACGGGCTGGGCGGGTGTGGGCACAGAGCTGATACCCAAGATCAGCTGTGTGCCGCCATTTTACACGGGTGGGCCAATTAAGGACCGCCCAACATAATGCATGTTCTGTAGCGCTCAGCGCTACCTGTGTGGGTTGGGGGTGGACGAGGGAGAGTCAGGGCCTGCGCTCTTTCGCACATGCACGTGAAAGAACTCAGCAATGATTAAGTAGATAATAAAAGTTTTTATATAATAAAAGAAAAGATTATTTAAACATGTCCCCTCATTTGACAGTATCACATGAGCTGAGACATGTTTGTGAAGTTAAGAAAATTTATACAAGCTTCAGGAAACCTCATTCCACCCGTGGATGAGGTTTCCTGAAAAACACGAAGGCTGCTTGGGCTCTTCACCTGCCCGCCAACCTTAAGGTTGGATGGGCAGCGTTGTTAACAACTTTAATTACTTTTTAAATGGCTTTAATAGGCTGTTAACAGTTTGGCGGACACACAGCCACCTCTGGAGTGCATCTGCCGAATGAAATATCGAAATGACACGTGGTGACATTGGGACGCACACCCGAAGTCATTGCGTGTCATTTTACGCTTTGGCGTGTCGGCATTCTGATAGCAATATTCTGCCCTTTTGTGTTATCCGGCACTCTACCAACTGGGATGCTCTACTGACCAGAATATCTGATGTTCCCCTAATACAAATGATCACTTTACTAACCAGAAGCAATTATGAAGATAGACGGAAACCATACCTGCATACTGTGTTATTTTATACTTTATGTTTTAATGTACTTTTGAAGATAAGAAGTAAAAGATATACTGTTCTTTACTTCCTAAGTACCTGCAATTTAATTCATACAACAAGAATTACACCGAATTCCTTTGGTAAATGGAGCTCTCCATGAACCGGCATTTTTGATTAACCAACACCGCCTATTCCCCGTGCATGCTGAATAATAAAAGATTTTACTGTATCTCTCTGTGCTCTACAGACCTTCCCAGGAATGCATACTGAAACAAACATCAAACTAAGCAAGCAACTTGGTGAAAGATATGCTTTGGCCTGACCAAAACTTATTGATCTTTCAGTGCAAGCAGCTGTCCATGACTGTATGTTGGAGACTGGCACATTCCAAAGTCCAGGACTATGTGCAAGGGGTACATTGAACCTTTGTGTAGACATCGCAGAGGTTCAAGAAGGAATGAGGTAAATGCCACAGCTTGGGATTCTGCTGCCATAGTACACTGAGCAGCAGAAACCTATGTAAAAGCATTCAGGCTGTGTACACCAGAAAGTGTTTAAGTGTGATACAAATGTCAATGGAAACTGTATTGTAAAAGAAATGAGGCATCATAGAATGTGCTGTACTGTATTTAGCTGATTGACTTGGAATGCTCTTCATGCACTGTCACACCTGAACTGTATTGTAAAGTAAATTTACAAATTTTAAGAATAACATATATTTTTGGAATACAAAACCTCTCAGAATCAAGATGAGAAAAAGATCTATAACTACAAATCTATGTGAAATCAACAAAGTTTAAGAGACCATTCTTTGATTATATAAAGTAGCCTATCTATTGTCAGATGGAATAAGACATTTTCAGAGGAATCAAAATTGAGTCATTTATTTTATATGAAAAAGGGTGTATTTAATTTTTTTAACCATTTCCCATTCCTCTAGTTTTACAAGGAAATTAAGAATGCTGGGTAAGACTATTATAACACTACTGTAGCTTCACATATTCCAGCCTGATTTTAGTGTCTCTTAATGCGGGAGAACCACTTCAGACAGGATACTGCAATCTCACTTCCAGCCCCACTGTTGTCAGACCTACATATCTCAGGCGTCAACTGTGGCTCAGTGGCAGCATTCACACCTCTGAGAGTTTAAATCCCACTCCAGGAACTTGCGCCTAAAATCTAGGCTGATATATCAGTTCAGTAAGGAGGGACAGCTGCACTGTCAAAGATGAATCTTTAGGGCAAGATGTTAAAGAAAGGCCCTATCTGAGCTTAGATCCTACTTTAATGAAGAGCAGGGGAGTTCTTCCTAGTGTCTGGGTTAACATTTATTCCTCAACCAAGAGCAAAGAAAAAAACCCATCATATTTCTGCAAGGGATCTTGCTGTGCAAAAATTGCCTGCCACCATTCCTAATTAAATGATAAAAGTACCTGATTGGCTGCAAAGCACTCTGAGGTCCACTGAGTTCATGAAAGGAGATATTTAATTGCAGATTTTCCTGTTGTTTTTACTTTTTTCATATCTATTATAAATGACACGGGGCAGGATTTTTCGCTTGGTGTACAGGCGCATGCCGGAGATGCCGAACGTAGAATAGTGCGCGATGATGTCGGGCGAGCATCCTGGCGCATTTGCGCGATATTTCGGTCAGCGCACATGCTTGCCCGACAATTAAGAGGCCTATTATGGCCACGAATGTATTAATTAACCTGGATTTTTCACTGCCCGCCTTCTGTGGAAGGGTCATGAGGACTCGAAATGTCAACTCTTTTCTTCTCCGCCGATGCTGCCAGACCTGCTGAGTTTTTCCAGGTAATTCTGTCTTTGTTTTGTCAACATTACGGTTGGTGGGCGGGTGAAACGGCCAGATGGCCTTTGGATTTTTGAAGAAACCTAATCCAAGGGTGGAATGAGGTTTCAGATATTAATTAAAACAATAAAAATGTTTGGGCAGAATTTTTATAATCCATATGTTTAGGTGAGTGAGTCCGATGTAAGAACAATTTTTTTCGCAACTTACAATTATTTGTTTCAAATGCTTCATATTCCATTGCCTGCTCCCCTGCGTCCGTGTTGATTTCACACTGGCTGGCCAATTAATGGCCAGCTAGCATGAAACGCGTGCTAAAAGGTTCAGTGCTGGCAAGGGGGGGGGGGGGGGGGGGGGGGCATGCTCTGAAGTCAGTGGGGGAGCATGCAATGAAAGCTCCCTGAAGACAGATAGATCCGATTGGCCAGCAGAGCTCTCTAAGATAGGGCTTCCTCCCGAGTGAGCCAATTAAAGCACCTTGGAGTATAAATGGCTGTGGAGAAGCCAATACTCAGCAGGGACACATTCCCTGCTGACCTTTCGGATGGCAGGAGGGAAAACCCTGCCTTCCTAAAAATCTTGGCCTGGGATTAGGTAATTGTTAGATAAGATTTGATTACTGTAAGGGCCAAGAATGTCAGAAAAAAGGAAGAATGTGACCAATAACTGTTTATTGACATAAATGATTACTACTTGTGTAGCTCCCAGTCCACCAAAATAAAACTTGCAATGATTTAGGAGGTACAAAACTAGATAGTAATGTGTGCCCTGCCATGTTACAATGACGTTTACTGATCAATATCAAGTTCAAATCTACTCCCATTGAATGAGGAGCACCTGAAATAAAATTCAACAGGAATATCACAAAAAATAAAGAAAGCACATGTCCATTTTTAAGCAGCCCCTGAAGAATTAACTGAAAATCTTGAAACGATGTTGTAATGCTGACTTATTCAGGAAATATGTTTTACAGTAGACATTTATATACATTTTACAATGTGATTCGTTTGTTTTAAAGAACAGAAGCAGTTTGCAGTAATTGTTAGTTTGGGTTCTTTCACCATTTTAATTCATGTTTATGGTATAATGCAGTTACCACAAGTAGACCCACCCTTCCTAAGATCTGAAATTTACAACTCTTTATAGCCCTGAGCTGGGATTACCATTTTAAAAAATTCATTCATGGGATGTGGGAGTCGCTGGCTACGCCAGCATGTATTGCCCATCCCTAATTGCCCTTGAAAAGGTGGTGGTCAGCTACCTCCTTGAACTGTTGTAGTCCATGTGGTATAGGTACACCCACAGTGCTATTAGGGCAGGTGTTCCAGAATTTTGATTCAGCAACAGTGAAGGAACGACAATATATTTCCAAGTCAGTATGGTGAGTGACTTGGAGGGAAACTTCCAGGTGGTGATGTTCCCATATGTCTGCTGGCCTTATCCTTCATGGGATTGGAAAGTGTTGTTTAAGGAGGCTTAATGAGTCCCTCCAGTAGATGGTACTCACTGCTGCCACTGTGCATCAATGGTGGAGGGAGAGAATGTTTGTGGATGGGGTGCCAATCAAGTGGGCTGCTATGTCTTGGATGTTGTCAAGCTTCTTGACATAGATGACTATATGGGGGGGTAGGATTAGTAAGTTTGCGGATGACACAAAGATTAGCTAGGTGGTTAACAGTGAGGTTGAATGTCTTGGGCTACAGCAAGATATAGACGGGATAGTCAAATGGGCAGATAAGTGGCAGATGGAATTTAACCGTGAAAATTGTGAGGTGGTACACTTTGGAAGGAGTAATTTGACAAGGAAGTATTCAATGGACCGCTTGACACTAGGAAGTTCTGAGGAACAAAGGGGCCTTGGCGTGTGTCCCCATAGACCTCTGAAGGCGGAGGGGCATGTTAGTGGGGTGGTGAAAAAGGCATATGGGACACTTGCCTTTATCAATCAAGGCATAGATTAGAAAAGTAGGGAGGTCATGTTAGAGTTATATAGAACCTTGGTGAGGCTACTGCTGGAGTACTGTGTGCAGTTCTGGTCACCACATTATAGGAAGGATGTGACTGCACTGGAGGGGTTGCAGAGGAGATTCATCAGGCTGTTGCCTGGGATGAAACATTTAAGTTACGAAAAGAGATTGGATAGACTTAGGTTGTTTTCGTGGGAGCAGAGAAGACTGAGGGGCGACCTGATCGAGGCGTACAAGATTATGAGAGACATGGACAGGGCGGATAGGGAGCAGCTGTTCCCCTTAGTTGAAGGGTCAGTCACGAGGGGACATAAGTTCAAGGTAAGGGGCAGGAGGTTTCGGGGGGGATATGAGGAAAAACCTTTTTACCCAAACAGTGGTAATGGTCTGGAATGCACTGCCTGGGAGGGTGGTGAAGGCGGGTTGCCTCACATTCTTTAAAAAGTACCTGGATGAGCACTTGGCACGTCATAACATTCAAGGCTATGGGCCAAGTGCTGGTAAATGGGATTAGGTAGGTAGGTCAGGTGTTTCTCACATGTCGGTGCAGACTCAATGGGCCAAAGGGCCTCTTCTGCACTGTGAGATTCTGTGATTCTTGAGTGTTGTTGGAGCGACACTCATTCAGGCAAGTGGAGGGTATTCCATCACACTCCTGACTTGTGCTTTGTAGATGGTAGACAGGCTTTGGGGAATCAGATGGTGAGCTACTCGCCACAGGGTTCCTGGCCTCTCACCGACTCTTGTAGCCACAGTATTGATATGGCTAGTCCAGTTCAGTTTCTACTCAATAGTAATCCCCAGGATGCCATAGGATTGACCATTACCCTTATTATTGATAGACAATACACTTGATCTTGGATGGTTGCCTAATATGTAATTCTGGCTGCTCGGAGAAGTGGAAATTACCATATTTGAAGAGCTAATTATTAAGTCTAAATCTGCAAGTTAAACTTACTTACAAGAATTTTGATTAGGATTACATGGAAGATAAGTAAACATAAAATCACACTCCCTTATAAAACAATAAACGTTGAGCAATGTTATCAAAATATCTAAAAAAATATAATTCTTACATTGTCCAATTCATAATAAAATGCAAGATTTTCTTGTATAATCTTTGTCAGTGAAGTTGTGGTTCTTGCCTTCACACAAAACCTAAACTGTAGTTGAGGGCAGGAAGAACCATCTACACTTAAATGATCTAGACAGGCTCTTGACACACTAGATCAAACAAGATCCTTTCCACTTAACTTATAATTTTGAAGAAACCTTGAACCCCCTTCATTCTTTCTAATCAGCTTGGTAATTATAATATTCATCATTTCTATTATGTGAATGGATGGGATATGAGCAGCAACCCTATTGTTGCCTAAAGAATTAATCATCTGATCAGGCTTGACATGAAACCTTCCAGAACTGCCATCAGGCATGACATTCCATTAAGTAATACAGAAATAACATCCAACAGTTTTTAAATCTGTTTTACCCTGGTAAATACTCTTTAAAAAATTCCACGATATTAATCAAGTGAGATCTGAAACAAAACCATAATATGGAGTGTTCAGTTTGCATCTGCAGACACAACAGACAAGTTAACATTTCCGGTATAAAACCAGTCATCAGAACCAAAATCCACAAACAGGACTGTCCCAACAGACCGATCATGTCAGCCTGTTCCTGCCCCAGGGAACTCATTTCTTGCTATCTTGACTCCATTCTCTCTCCCCTTGTTCAGTCCCTTCCCACCTACATCTGTGATTCCTGTGACACCCTACATCATATCAACAATTTTCAGTTCCCTGGCCCCAACTGCCTCCTCTTCACAATGGACGTCCAATCCCTCTTCACCGTCATCCCCCACCGGGGTGGTCTGATGGCTCTCCGCTTCTTCCTCGAACAGAGGCCCGAACAATCACCATCTACCACTACTCTCCTCCGTCTGGCTGAACTTGTTCTCACACTGAACAATTTCTCCTTAAACTCCTCTCATTTCCTCCAAATATAAAGTGTGGCTATGGGTACCTGCATGGAACCCAGTTAAGCCTGTCTCTTTATGGGGTATGTGGAACATTCCTTGTTCCAGTCCTACTCTGGCCCCCTCCCACAACTATTTCTCCGATACATCGATGATTGCTTCGGTGCTGCTTCATGCTCTCGTCTGGACCTGGAAAAATTTATTAATTTTGCTTCCAATTTCCACCCCTCCATCATTTTCACATGGTCCATCTCCGACACTTCCCTTCCCTTCCTTGACCTCTCTGTCTCAATTTCTAGTGATAGACTATCCAACAATATTCATTAGAAGCCTACCGACTCCCACAGCTATCTCGATTATAGCTCCTCACACCCCGCTTCCTGTAAGGACTCCATCCCATTCTCTCAATTCCTTCGCCTCCGTCGCATCTGTTCTGATGATGCCAATTTCCAAAACAGTTCCTCTGACATGTCTTCCTTCTTCCTTAACCGAGGTTTTCCACCCACGGTCGTTGACAGGGCCCTCAACCGTGTCTGGCCCATCTCCCACGCATCCGCCCTCACACCTTCCTCTCCCTCCCAGTACCATGATAGGGTCCCCCTTGTCCTCACTTATCACCCCACCAGCCTCTGCATTCAAAGCATCATCCTCCGCCATTTCCACCAACTCCAGCATGATGCCACCACCAAACACATTTTCCCTTCCCCCCGGCAGCATTCTGCAGGGATCGTTCCCTCCGGGACACCCTGATCCACTCCTCCATCACCCCCTACACCTCAACCCCCTCCCATGACACCTTCCCATGCAACTGCAGAAGGTGCAATACCTGCCCCTTTACTTACCCTCTCCTCACCATCCAAGGGCCCAAACACTCCTTTCAAGTGAAGCAGCATTTCACTTGCACTTCTCTCAATTTAGTCTACTGCATTCGTTGCTCTCAATGCGGTTTCCGCTACATTAGAGACACCAAACGCAGACCGGGTGACCGCTTTGCAGAACACCTTCGGTCTGTCCGCAAGCATGACCCAGACCTCCCTGTTGCTGTGATTTCAACACTCCACCCTGCTCTCATGCCCACATGTCCATCCTTGGCCTGCTGCATTGTTCCAGTGAAGCTTAACGCAAAGTGGAGAAACAGCACCTCATCTTCCGACTAGGCACTTTACAGCCTTCCAGACTGAATATTAAGTTCATGAACTCTCTCCTCCATCTCCACCCCCTTTCCGACCCCCCCTTTTTTCCCAATAATTTATATAGATTTTTCTTTTCCCACCTATTTCTATTATTTTAAGTGTATTTCCATCCATTGTTTTATCTCTGCCTTTTAGCCTATTTTGATCCCTTCCCTTTACCCCACCCCACCCCCAATAGGACTATCTGTACCTTGCTTGTCCTGCTTTCTACCCTTAATTAGCACATTCCTTAGATAATATCACCACCTTCAACACCTCTTTGTCCTTTTGTCTCTGACATCTTTTGGCTATGTCCACCTATCACTGGCCCTCTATCCAGCTCTAACCCCCCTTAAACCAGCTTATATTTCACCTCTTTTCTATTTTTACTTAGTTCTGTTGAAGAGTCATATGGACTCGAAACGTTAACTGTGTTCCTCTCTGCAGATGTGGCCAGACCTGAGTTTTTCCAGGTATTTTTATTTTTGTTTTGGATTTCCAGCATCCGCAGTTTTTTGTTTTTATCAGAACCAAATGACCTGATTACGTTCTATCCGCAGGCAACGATAATAGGAGGCAAACTACCTTTGAAGCTAGCAGTTAATCTCTAGACAGAGTTTGTGTATTTTTGCATTTCCTTCATACAGAAAACAAAAGAAGTCTTTTCAGAATTCTGACAGCAATCCAACGTAATTTACAATACTGGTCTAGCTAAAAAATTTACATAAAAAAATATGAAAATATCTACTGGTTTCAGGTATCAGAGCTCTGCCCTTGCCACAGAAACATTTGCTGAATCGCATTACTACGGTATTCTTTGGTAAACAGTCTTACAAAACTTTTGGCATTGCAAATTAAATTCTATAAGTTGCAGCAACGATGTAAACACATATCAATATATTAGGGTACATTGAATAGAATGTAACAAATACAATTTAAAGCAGATAATAGAGCCAGCACACATTTTGTAGGCTTATAAAAATCAAGACTTTAAAACAATCAAAGGATGTTCAATCTTATTATCTGAAGTTTCTAAAGTCCATCATTAACATCAATTTTAGTCACAAAATTAATGTGAAATTTAGCTGCTACTTTTAATATAATTCTGCAAAATACTTCACAGCTTTCCAACAATTAAAGGAAAAAGGCTTTTTTAAAAAAAAAAGTGACACAAATTAAAAGGGTAAATGTTTGATTTATTTCTTGTACAGAGAAGCTAGATTGCATATGATAATGTATATCCCTGCAATCATTACTCTGGCCGGAAAAGTGGGAAAATGAATCAGGTGCTGCATAAATAGGACATGTGTTGTCATTCACAAGTTTTGTGTAGTCCCCATTTGGTTCCTTTCTTTAATGAAACAGTACTTTGTACAGATTGTGCATCAGTCATTCTGCTCCTTCACCCAGCATTACCTACTCAAAGAGGATAGCTGACTAATACTACTAATTCTATATGCTATATAATCATAATGCCAGTGTGCTTTGTAACTGCCATATTCAGCATGTTTTTTTGGTTACAAAACATCAGACTATGCTGGAAATGTCTGTGAATATATCAGGGATATATCATATTGCAGGGCTTATTCAGGGAATATGTAACCAAACCAATCAATCCACATAATAAGTTTCTAACACCACCATACTGGCCCTGAGAGACTACTCTGTGTGTGGCCTTGCTCTAATAGCCTCTACAAAACAGATGTGCTGGAAGAAGATAACGTTACCTCATTCATTAAATTTCCGACTAAATTACAACACTGTCAAAGGTTTGGAAGGTTAACCAAATTGGATAACTACAACACAGTGACCAGTTTTTATTTTATTATTTGAATCATAAATTTCAACAACAAAGTAACAACTGCTATTCAAAAATAATCAAATAATTAAGTGCTTCAATCCCAAGACGACTGAAATAAGGTATACTCATATCCTAAAACTCCACCTCTGTCACGGAAGACTTCATGAGCCATCCATAACAGGAAAGGCACAGTTAACCCACAGCAGATTTAGTTTGCTTAGGTTAATTCTGCAGGTACAGTACAGACATAATCTTTTGATTGAGTGTGCAGGCCACACAGAAAGGCCTTCACGTATACTTCTATAAGAAAAATTTAAGCAATCTACATCATAAATAAGGGTCACAGTTACGTTCAGGACGACAGTAAGGGTTAAGGTCATAGGTGATTCTGGACAAATCCAGAAATTGAAATCCATATTTGTACCATGATGAGCAATTAGGCTTGGATATTAACAAGGGTGAGCAATGTAGGCAGGGCGAATTTCAGACAAGAAATTTGGAAATTAGAGTTTCCCTACCAGTTGGAGTTTTAAGCCTTTTACGGGTTCCCAGCCCGGAAGTCAGCTTGATTGACAGGCTGGGCTTCTAGTTGAAGGGGTGGGCTCCAGAGCAGGCTACAGGATCAGGTAGATCCGACCCACAACCCAGGGTGAGACACCCCGAGGGGAGAGGATGTGATCCCTGAGGAGAGTGAGTCAATTCTGATAGGCGGGAGGCAATCTCCACTCTGGGTATCTTTGAAAGGGGAGTGGGGGGGAGCAGCACTCTTGCTCCAGATGGCCCACAAGCACTTAAAAGTTCTGCATGAAGTTCTCCTCACCTCCCTTCAACTGCCAGATTTCCCAAAGATTGCAAAACCCAAAAGGTTACAGTTAACTATGTAAAACAAATTAAATCGGAGACTGACAGCCTCATTAAAATAGTTATATTCCCTGGACTCGAGTGGCTCCCTCCCCATGTTCCACATCCATTAAACCCAGAAGTGAAGGTTGAGGTAAGTTGGAGGTCAGGCTTAAGATTTTAAACATTTAAGCCGACCCCAAGCCACCCATTATTGGGTGTTAAAATCCATTTTACTATTCTGGTGAATCAACACTGAATCCATGCCTTCTTGTCCTATGCACATAATTAATATTACAGATGAACTTTTCCATACTATTTATGTGGCAGCTGCCTCTGTGAACAATGAATACGCATTTTGGAACCTGCCCCCATTCTCCTTCCTCTGAAAATTAGGGGTGGGGGCATTGTCTTTGTGAAAATTCAGGCCTTTAAGTCTATTAGTAATAGGCCCAACTCAGCGCTAAAATAGAAATAGCCTTCTTGCACCAGCAACAGATTCAAGCTAGGACCAATAGTGTCAAACATTGCTGATATCTTTAATGCAAACTTTTTAGTTAACATGAAAAAGTGTGCGAGAGAAGCAGAAAGAACTTCTGTGATGTTAAGTACCAAACTCAAATTCCTAAATTATGAACTGCCTTTTATAATTCCTCCACTTCTCAACAGAAACGGAGTCTGTAATCTTGATCACACTATTCCAAGTCTAGTGGGCAAAGGCATCATCAGATATATTACTAAGAAATACCGAAAGAAGCTAAAGCAGACATCAAACCACAGCAGTAGAAGCAGAATCTTGGTATTGCAGAAGCAGTAGCTAAGTGACATTCTCCTACCCAAACCTAACACTTACTGCCGATTCTGATAGAGAGAGAATGAAATTTTTGCAAGGTTCTGGGGGGATGGCGATGCCTTGAAACCATATCAGAGGAAAAGTCAATGACATTAAGGAAGTGATAATAAGGGAAAACAAAGCAAAATATATCACCTGACTTGGCAGGCAAATCAAGCGAAACATGCCATATTCCTGTTCATCATTCTCAACAACAAAAAAGGAAATAAATAGTGAATATATCCCACAACGTGTAACTAAAGGACAGTCAGTGTTGGGAGACAAAAAAAAAATAAAAGTCCTGACAAAAAGGCACCAATAAACATTCTGAGGCAGAAATCTAATTTTGGGATTGACACAACTGTTATAAATTATCTGATTGTCATTCTTGTGATTTACATGGCAATCTTAAGCTTTCAATTTGATTACTCCATTCTAATTGCTCCCCTGTATCTATTAAATTGCTCAATTAGTACTTGGTTTGAGGAGAACTGCAATATCAAAAAAGGATTTATATTTCCTTAAAATATCATTACACTGCTTAAATTACTTTAATATTTTCACTTAATGTAGTTGGTAGTCTAGATTAGAATAAGAGGTGACACTATCAATAAGTGAACTCTGTCCCGGATGATGTCGTGTAGGTGGTAGCCTTGGCTCAGTGATAGCATTCTCATCTTTCACTCAGAAGGTTGTGGGCCCAAGCTGCAATCCAAAGATTTAAGCATATACACTAGACTGACATTAATGCACAGTACTGAAGGAGTGTTGTCAGAAGTGCTGTATTTTGGGTACAACTGCAAATCGAAGCTTCGTCTGACCCATGACACTATTCAAAGGGCAGCAGTGTTCATCCTGTTGTCCTGGTCAAGATATTTCAGTCGCTTACATTGCAAAAGCAGATTGGGTTTTAATTTATCTCAATGCTGTTTGTAAGGGTCTTGGCCAGAATTTTACTGCCCTGTTGCAGCAGGGATGGGGCCATAAAATGAAGCGGGACATTCTAAACTCCATTGACTTCGGTGGGAATGTAAAATCCCGCTGGTGTAAAATTCCACCCCTTGTGTGCAAATTGGCTGAGCAAACTTGCTTCTGAGATGACACTTGAACAAATACGACATGGCAAACAAAACCCCTAGCAATATGTTGCTCCAATTCATTTCCAAGTGAGCCAAAAAAGTCACGTTATTTTAAAAGCTTCAAAAACAGCATTTCTGCAACGGTTAAACGTAGTGACCATATTTATAATCTAATTACCATAAATAAACACAAGAACATATAAAAAATTGCATTCGCCCATTGAATTTTATTTCTTCCGTATTCTAATTTATTGCTGAAAAAGAGAGATTTGTCTAAGCTTTTCGTCTTGCACTCAGGACACTCGCAAGAATGCCAATATAAGGGGGAAAACACCAATTTATACTCTGCCCAGTCTACCTCAGATTATCCTGTAAGGGCAAAGTATCTCAAAAAATTTGAGCAGCAGGTGAAGCTAGGTGTTTCACATTCCTACAATGCAGTAGCAACGCAAACAGGATGCTGCCATCAGGTCAGCACACAAATAAGTAATGTGGTATATGAATTTCAGTGCCAATGTGATGCTAGGTATGCAGGTCGTATAACCCAAAGACTGGCGGACCGTACCAAACAGCATGCCGCAGCTGCTGTTTACAAAAGGCAGGGCACAGACTGTACCCAACCAGCCCGTGCTTGCAAAGCTCAAAACGCAGTGTCCAACATTAGGTATGATTCCGCGACTGGACAACATTTGCTAAGTAATCCACAATGTGCTAAGAATTATGCTAACAACCAATTTAAGATTGCCAGTCGGGCTCGCAGTGTGGCACATTTACATGCAATGGAAGCTACATATATTAATACACAGGGGTCCTATTCTTTGGACACAGAAAGACATGTACATACATTGTGCCAGTTTCAGCTAAACAAAATAACTGACAGCTATTCGCTGACTCATTCCTTAGGGAAATGCCTTGACCAATCAGGGTCAAGCTGCCTGGTTTAAATTTTGAACAATGCTTGGCAGTTAACAGTCAGTCACCATCAGTGGTGCATCTTCCATGGCAACAGCACTTGTCAGCCAATAAGTGCTCTCTTCACCTTTAGTATAAATTGCTGTTTTCTCCCTTATATTGGTATTCTTGCAAGTGTCCTGATGAGTGCAAAATACTGAAGTTCTGTACTGTCAAACAACTATTCTAATTTATGTTAAACAATATTAATTGTTTTTCCTCTACTGCCATATCGAAGGCATTCTTCCCGATTGTGGTTTGAAACTTATTTATCAGTAATTTCCATTTATGTTCTATGGTCTTACTTTCCTGGATTCTTTAAAATAAATAGCCTTTGTTTACCTCCAATTCTTTCTGCCTGTCTTCTATCTTTCGTTTATATACTTTCTCTGCTGTTCTCTTGGTTGTCTATTGTAGATTGTGGCACACAAAGTTACCTTTGAATCCTCGAAAAATCCTTCCAAATTTGGGGGTCAACTGACACTGCGTATAAAATGTGAACTGCCAATCTTGGTCTAAGTGGCTGCCATTTTGAAATGTAAAAAAAAAATCGGTAGCCACAATCAAACATTTTAAAAACTGTCAAATTCATGGCATCTGGTACATATAATTAATCAAATTAATTAATTTGACATTAAGGCCTTTTGGTCATCTTTGAGCAATCTTGTTCTTCTGTTGCAACACTACACATTTTCATTCCATAAACTGGTTAAACCCACTAGCAGTTGCTCTGAAATCTTTGCTGGACCTAGGGCTTGATATTGCCCATTTAAGTGAACATATACACGCTGCATTTCTGGTGATGATGTAACCACTGACAATTTTCAAGGGCCCATTCCGGTACATGCTTTAAAGATCAGCCAGTTCCCAGTTCTCATGGCGCATTTATTGTTGAGCATCTTCTTCAGGCCAGATTGCTCCTTCTTCTATTAATCTCACAAGTTTTTCACCAACATCGAATTCCCTCAATACAGCTGTTATTTGCTGAGTCTTTTAGGGAGGAAATCTGCCATACTTACCTGGTCTGGCCTGCATGTGACTCCAGGCCCACAGCAATGTGGTTGACTCTTAAATGCCCTCCAAACAATGGCAATTAGGGACAGGCAATAAACTCTGGCCTAGCCAGCAACGCCCACATCCCATGAACGAATAAAAATGTTAGCAAATGTTACAACTTATAGCTTGAAACCAGCTTTGTAGTTCATTCTTTTTGTCAGAGAACCCATTCTGTTGGTCGCTCAGCATGTGCAGTCTGTGTGGGTGAGTCTTAAATTCCTGCACAGCATTTTCGTAACACCGTCCATATCGCCTGCTTGACCCCATTCGCCAACTTACAAGTTCAGTAAAACATGCATCACTGACGTGAAAAATTGAGGCCAACTCCCAATGCAAGTATAGGGCTGCATTTTATGTGCCTCCACCATTTGTGTTTTTGGTGGGGGGAGGGCACATAAAATAGAGCTGGTGCCCACCCCACCACCATCCCACCCACCCCCAAGTTTACCTCCAGAATCGAAATTGGCAGCCTGCCCGCCTAAGTTAAAAAATAATTTCTTCAAAAAGTGGGAAGGAAGGTGGGAGTTCTATTTTCAGGGGCTGCCCTCTGCAGATTGGAGTGCAGCCCCCCTATGGTAGAACCCCCCTGCCCCACTTTCTTCCTACCCGCCTGTAGCCTTAAACCCACCAACCCCATCCCTCTCCCTAGCCTGCTCAAAACCCCGGACTGTTTCTGGGGATCCATTGGGCTTTCTTCTTCTTACTTGTTGCAGTTTGGCAGCACCCACTAACACGCTCTTGGCGCTGCCAGGACTAATGGAGCTGCTGGGCAATCAGATTGGCTGGCAGCTCCCAAGGGTGGGGCATCCTTGGAAGTCCTACTCGGCCCTTGTTTAGCCCACCCGCAGTGCTTCATGGCTGTGAGGCAAGCCGACGAGGAGACAACTTTGTTTGCGGGGGCGAGGGGGGCATGTGTGAGCAGCTCACACTCCATAATATTCAGTCCAGAGCAATTCCTTGCAGAAAAAAAGGTTGACTTATATGCTCAGTATAGGCCGAAGCATGAATTTTGGTGCCCAAAAAATGGGGACATCTTATAGACCGGGTCAATTTATAAGCCGCGATCTATGGTATTTGCTTGCAACTGTTTATCACACTTTTTGTTTCTGTACATCTCTCCTTCTGCCTCTTCTGGTATGTCTCTCATACACATCCTCTCTGCATGTCTCCCAGTCTGTATGGTGTACATCCCGTCAGTTACAGCTAGTTAATTATTCTACATTTACATTCCAATTTCAGATGAATTATTCCCTCATACAGCATTATAATCACATAGAATGAGAAGGCCAATGCAAATATGCAAGAACCCAGTGGAAACTTCAAAAATTCTGCTAAAAATAAAACATTAGGGTTAGGGTTAGTGCATCTATGAAGCACTTTTAATATAATAAAGATTAAACATATAGTTGTTTTTAAAAAAAAGGTATGTTTATCACACCCTTTGTCAGAATAATACTGTAATGTTTTTGCAGCATTTCCACATCACCTCAAATGTGTTTTAACAGTTTCTTTCCGAGTCAGTATATTTTGCACTTTAGCTGGCAGACTAAAAACAAATCGCAGGATTTTCCATGAATATTTCCCCGCATATTGGGATAAATAGTGATCTGCCAGGGCAGCTTTTGACACCAGTTCAACACACAATTTACTGAAAATTGCTGTACTATTGTTCAGACAACAAATGGCACACACTGAGATTTGCTTTAAAATCACTGCCATTTCAGAATCATTTAGCCCATGCCCAATAATAACATTGATGTGTTTAAAATTAGCCTTCTAATATATGTTCTGGGGAAATAATAATCATTCTTGTCAACACCTTTGAAAACAGTTCCTGCTTGTGAATACAAAATGTAGTCACAGCTACAGTTAACAAAACATTGAAGGACATACAAAGCACTAGTAGACTCATCCAGTATAAAAACAGTTCTCATTTTTCTTAAATAAAGTACTATGCTAACAATCAAGGCATACCACTAGTAAAAATGCATCAAAACAACCACTAACCTACTGAATTACTGACCACTTGTGTGGAAAAAATTTTTTTTTGGAGGGTATAAGAACCAACAAACACTGTTAAAATCAGATCTAATTGTTTAGGAATGCAATACTTTGGCACTTTGTCTCCTCCTTTTGACAAAAAACTCCTCCATAATTTCACTCTTAGCTCATACGGCAATATTCCGTTAATCCTTTAAAGTAAGAGGCTTGGCAAAATATTTATCAATTATATAGATGATGGAAATCAGACTTGATTTGCAGAATCTAAAAATGCTGTTCAATTCACACAGCATTAAGAGGTAATTATTTCACATTTCTTAGAACAACGTCTTTGTGGATGTTGCCATCTGAAAAGTTGATGATAACTGATTTCAGCGCAAGCTTAAAATTAGTCTTTGCATATAACCACTCCTTACAGTAAAATCTCCCACTATCACTCACTCACATGGAGAACTACCTTTCGGTCATATTGGAGTTCCACCAGCAGGTGGAGAATTGCATCGCAGTGTGAGGCATTGCCTCCAGAACAGGAAGAGTAAAGGTAAAAAATTGGAGGAGGAAAGAAAAGTCAAATTGATTGAGAATTCCTGAAAAATCCCCTTGGAAAAGTCCCAAAATGCCTAAAAGTACGTTTGATGTCATACAATTCTTAGAATATACTTAAAATTATACTTAAATATAAAGTAATCCATTACTGAAAGGGTTCTAAGTACCACAAACAAGCATCTGCTTCCCCACCATGCAATCTGCAGATACTTGTCTTTTAAACCCACATTTCTCTGGCAACCAAAACACTCGAAACTGCTATGACTGACAGTTTTATTCAGTGTTTGTTGGCTCGATAAGGTGCCAAGGTAAATGTTGGCATTTGAATGACTGCTATTGATTTGTTCTTTATTATAATCGGCTCTTAGTGGTAAAAAGTACGGATAGTTATTTTAATAAAGGCTGCACGAGCAAAGTTTGAGTAGCTGTCCAGAAAGAATGGAACTGCGGTCAATGCACCCAGCACCAATATGATGTCTAGACAAGACAGAGTGGACATTGTCGTATTTTAGGAATCTTTATTACTTGTCTTCTGACGGAACTGCTTATCTGAATACAGTATAATTGCCAACAAACTAAACAGCTTCAAAATTAAGAATTCTAATCAGTTTTTTAAGCTTCCCTCTTAATCTTAGTTTCTAACCCTTTTGAGAGGAACCTCCAGCTTGGATAACTGAATAAGTGATCTACAAGATTAATAGCTCACTGTAAATGTGATCTCAAAAATCTTTAGCTCCACCAACTCATCACTACTTCTCCCACTTGAATGTGGATGGTAGGGGGGAGCAGGAGGTGGTAGTGGAGGGTGAAATTTTACTTACCTGACCCATAGGGAACAGGGTCATCAGAAAATCATGGGGAACCTACCATTTGAGATTCCCCTATATGCTGTACAGCATGTCCATGATGGAGACCAGCCTGATTGACAGGCTAGGCCTCCAGACTGGCGTGGAGCCAAATCGATTGATGAAAGTCTCAGCAGTAGGCTGTGATGGGGAGGAGGGTAAGGCTTGGTCACATCAATCTGACGGGGCTCAGGCGGGGAGAAGAGGGAAAGTGGAGGGTGGCGTCAGAAGCCTTGTGGTGAGGGGGAAATCACAAGCCTGTGGTTTGGGGTGGGGTGGGTGAGGTACAAGGCCTCAAGGTGGTATTATAGATCTCGGGGAGGCAGACAACTGAATCCAGAATCTACCAAGTCCTCACCTCACTGAAGTTGCCAGGTTTCCAGACATTCAGGAATGCAGCAGGCAGCAGTTAAAGTCAAAAGCTTGAATGATAATAAGAGCCTCAATATCATATTTCAAGTTTCAACCTGCTTTCTTGAAGCAAGTTGGTCAACTGCCCAACTTCCAGCCTCAGTTAAAACCCAAATTGAGCGGTTTGATGGCAGGTTTTGGACCAAGAAACAATTTTCTTAGACTACAATCTATTTTTTGGGTTAAAATATGGGATACATGCTGGCATACATTTACGAGTGCCAGCTGCTTTGTGGTACTCTTCCCTAGTTATCATTCTTCGATATTGGCAGCCTAATCAACTGTAGGACCATCATAATATAAAGGGTTATGTTCATGCCAGCACAGTTCGTGTTGACACTAATTTGAAAAATAATCTGATGCATTAATATCAAATTCAATGCAATCACCATCAGTCTTGTACGAATTTGATTACCAGTAGAAGTGATATATAATTTCCTGATAACTCAGCTGACAAATGTACTCCCTAGTTTAAAATTGAGCCATATAGACCTGTAGACCAGGAAGGTTTCTGATTCAAACATTTAGAAATAATGAGTGATCATCAAAATTAAGCATAATTTGTTAGTCTAGAGTATTTGAAATTAATAATACTATGATTCGGTAAGCAAAGAAAATACATACAATTAACTATAGTGATGCATAAGTAAGACATAATATTTTTTAAAAGCACAAAATTTTTGAAACATATAGAGGTTACTCACTAGCCCAGAAAAGGGGAAAAAGTTACCATCACTGTCGTGAGCTTTGCCTGAAGTCTTTAGCCGCAAATATCTGATTCAACAGGAGTTAATTCAGACTTAATATTATCCTGATAACTATTCTCTGGTCTTGGAATTACTACAGTATGTTGAGACTGAGTCAACATTATCATATATATAAAAAAATATATTAACCTTGACTGGTCAATGACTGTAATTTTAAATGTGCACACTGATTCGGCTTCTTAAGCTGCTAGGCTAAGTAAAAAGTTCAATAATGATAGGCCTTTTACAACTGCAGTCCAGCTTTGTGCATAGCTTCCTTAATATGATGTTTGTCACTCAAGTGACCTGTCAACAGGGATTTTTGATAATCAGCTGCCCAATTATAGATACATTTGAGATATTGCAGTCAGAGGTGGGTTTGGCCATCTGAAACTTCCCACATTTGAGAAGTTTGTTCAAGGGAATAAAATCCAAATCTGGATGGAATCATCCTACCCCTTTAAAAAGATGAAGTAACTTGAGTGAAATGTCCATTTGTCTGGGCAAACTGACTGCATTGCTAACAATTATAAAAAGCAGCCCAGCTTAGCTGCCTCAACTGAGGATGTCCCCACATGCTCAAAGTGCAACATATTGTGAAAATGCAGACTAAAAAGGAACAAAGAGGCAAACCAGAATTTGATGAGTGTCTTTTGTTACCTTATGTTCCAAAATACTTAACAGTTAATGAATTGTAGTCACAGTTATACAACTAATTTGTGTACAAGATCCCACAAACAATAATTACATAATTGAACATTTAATTTGCTTTTGACAGTGTTGATTGAGGAATAAAGATTGATCAAAACAATGGGAAAATTCCCCTCTGCTTCCCTGAAATGTAGGTAACCTGGCACCTTTTATGTCCGCCTCAAATTGATGGAGGACCTGGTCAATGTTTCATTCAAAAGACAGTAGCTCCAACTACACAGCACTCTCTTAGTACTACACTGAAGTGTCGGCATAGATTACATACTCAAGTAGTGTCGAAATTGACAATTCATCATAACTGATGATTAAACTCTGCTTATGGCCATCTGGGTTGAAGCATCCAAAATGAACCTCACTCATTCAGCAGTAACAGCCACTTATTCCAATCCTTGATGGTCTGCCTTGCAGAAAGTACTAGAGCACTAGAAAGGTCAGACAGAATTTAATGCCCTCCCCATTGTGGGTTTAGTGGTGGGAGACATTTAATCAGGTGGGAGACTAAATCATACTGCCCTACATGTGCAATGCAAGAGTGTCATCAAATGGAATGGTTGAAAATCATCAAAAGTTGCTTTCCTAATCCAGTAGTAATCTTCTCTCCAGCCAATATACAGCCAATTTTGAGGCCAATACGTAATCGTAAACGAAGCACTACTGGCATCAGGAGAAATCAGTCTTGCTCTATTTTATTGGCCCTGCTTGAAAAATGGAAGTTTTAAAAAGATTATATTATTGAAAGATGCTGATTTGGCAGGCCCCTTGAAAATTTCTCACGGAACACTAGGGTAGTAATACAACAGACTTGCAAACAAAAAATAACCTGTACAAACCAAGTGTGTGGGATTGTGCTGTGTGGAGGATGCAAGTAATTTTTAAAAAAAATTTATCATGGCATTTGGGGATCACAATAAACGCCAGCATTTACTGACCATTTCCAATTGCCATTTGGAAGGTCGTGGTGACTTTTTGAATTTCCAAAGATGGCATGGTGCAGGCAAGAGCAAGGACGCGTGGCAGAGTGTGTGTGCCCATGGGAGAGGGGGCGGGGGAGGGAAAGGCAAGAGGTAGGGCAAGCAGGCGAGAGGGAGGGTGAACAGGCAAGCGCAGGGCAAGGGCGCGAGAGGGAAGGCAAGGGCAGAGCAAGGGCGTGAGAGGGAGGGCAAGCGCAGGGCAAGGGCGCAAGAAGGAAAGGGAGAGTGGGGGAGGGAAAAGAGACAGCAGGGGAGGGAGAGCATGGAGCATGGGTGTGAGACAGGTCGAGAGAGAGCCAAGGGGGACGGGGTGAGAGAGAGAGCGTAGAGGGAGGGGGTAAGAAAGAGAGAGTGCTGAGTTTGCGAGAGAGAGGGCAGAGTTTTGCGAGAGCAAGGGCAGAGTTTTGCGAGAGCGAGGGCAGAGTTTTGTGAGAGCGTCAGCGGAGTTTGCGAGAGCGTCAGCGGAGTGTGCGAGAGCGTGAGTGGAGTTTGCGAGAGCGTGAGTGGAGTTTGCGAGAGCGTGAGCGGAGGGAGCAAGAGAGTGAGTGGAGGGAGCAAGAGAGTGAGCGGAGGGAGCAAGAGAGTGAGCAAGAGAGTGAGCAAGAGAGTGAGCGGAGGGAGCAAGAGAGCGAGCGAGAGAGTGAACGGAGGGAGCAAGAGAGTGAGCGGAGGGAGCAAGAGAGTGAGCGGAGGGAGCAAGAGAGTGAGCGGAGGGAGCAAGAGAGTGAGCGGAGGGAGCAAGAGAGTGAGCGGAGGGAGCAAGAGAGTGAGCGAAGGAAGCAAGAGAGTGAGCTGAGGGAGCGGGAGAGTGAGCTGAGGGAGCGGGAGGGTGAGCTGAGGGAGCGAGAGAATGAGCGAAGGGAGCAAGAGAGTGAGCGGAGGGAGCAAGAGAGTGAGCTGAGGGAGCAAGAGAGTGAGCTGAGGGAGCAAGAGAGTGAGCTGAGGGAGCAAGAGAGTAAGCGAAGGAAGCAAGAGAGTGAGCTGAGGGAGCGGGAGAGTGAGCTGAGGGAGCGAGAGAGTGAGCGAAGGGAGTGAGAGAGTGAACGGTGGGAGAGAGAAAGGGAGAGGTGGGAGAGATAGTGGGTGTGGAAGGGTGGTATTGTCAGGGAGAAAAAGATATAAAGCAGATGAGACAGAAACGGGACAGGTGCATTTATAGTGGCAGGAATAAGCAAAAAGAACCCATTAAGAATGAAGTGTAGGGCAGAATAGATACCATTGTAGGGTTTGCAATATCAGCAGCATCTGCTAGGCAGGAATTTGCCAAGATAGAACCATTTATATATACATACAGATACACATCCTCCTTCAGCCGACACAAGGTTATTGCCAGTCACTTAGAACATTATTTAGGAAATAAAGGGAAATTGCTGCGTGCATTCCATGGCACTTTGCACACTGATGACAAACTGGTTCCCTCATAGGACACCAAATAGGTCAGCCACCAGACTATTTACTATTATGATAAAAACAAAAAACTGCGGATAATGGAAATCCAAAACAAAAACAGAATTTCCTGGAAAAACTCAGCAGGTCTGGCAGCATCGGCGGAGAAGAAAAGAGTTGAGGTTTCGAGTCCTCATGACTCTTCTGATGAGAGAGCGAGCGAGCGCGTGCGTGGGTGAGAGGGGGAGCGAGCGCGTGCGTGGGTGAGAGGGGGAGCGAGCGCGTGCGTGGGTGAGAGGGGGAGCGAGCGCGTGCGTGGGTGAGAGGAGGAGCGAGCGCGTGCGTGGGTGAGAGGGGGAGCGAGCGCGTGCGTGGGTGAGAGGGGGAGCGAGCGCGTGCGTGGGTGAGGGGGGAGCGAGCGCGTGCGTGGGTGAGAGGGGGAGCGAGCGCGTGCGTGGGTGAGAGGGGGAGCGAGCGCGTGCGTGGGTGAGAGGGGGAGCGAGCGCGTGCGTGGGTGAGGGGGGGAGCGAGCGCGTGCGTGGGTGAGAGGGGGAGCGAGCGCGTGCGTGGGTGAGAGGGGGAGCGAGCGCGTGCGTGGGTGAGAGGGGGAGCGAGCGCGTGCGTGGGTGAGAGGGGGAGCGAGCGCGTGCGTGGGTGAGAGGGGGAGCGAGCGCGTGCGTGGGTGAGAGGGGGAGCGAGCGCGTGCGTGGGTGAGAGGAGGAGCGAGCGCGTGCGTGGGTGAGAGGGGGAGCGAGCGCGTGCGTGGGTGAGGGGGAGCGAGTGTGTGCGTGGGTGAGAGGGGGAGCGAGCGCGTGCGTGGGTGAGAGGGGGAGCGAGCGCATGCATGGGTGAGAGGGGGAGCGAGCGAGCGGGAGTGAGAGCGAGCACAAGCGAGTGGGAGTGCGAGCGTGCGTGGGTGAGAGAGCGAGCGAGTGGGAGTGAGAGCGAGCACGAGCGAGTGAGAGGGTGAGCGAGCGTGTGTGTGGGTGAGAGAACGAGCGAGTGCGTGCATGATGAGAGAGCGAGTGAGCGCGTGCCTGGGAGAGAGAACGAGCGAGTGCGTGCGTGGTGAGAGAGCGAGCGAGCACGTGCCTGGGAAAGAGAACGAGCGAGTGGGAGTGAGACCGAGCACGAGCGAGTGGGAGTGAGGGCGAGCAATTGCGTGGGAATGAGAGAGAGAGTGCCTGCCTGGGAGTGAGTGTTGTTATTCACAATAGGTGCTTGTCATGGAAAAATGAGTCCAGAGCTAGTCTTTTATCTCAAGCTGATTTATTCTCAATACAGCTTTTCAGTGCAGCAGACTTTCTCAGTCTCTTCCACACTGGAGTGTCACAGCTGTAACCATTTATTCTATTTTGATAGGTGAACCAATACCCATCACCTGTTTCACTATGCAGTTGTCTTAATAATGTAATTGCTATACAATGTAATTGCCAGTCAACAAGAAGATGGTTATTGGACCGTAACAACGTAATTACTGATACATTGACGTGTGTGAGAGTGAGAGCATGTGCATGTGTGAGAGTCAGAGAGTAAGTGAGAAGTCTGGCTTACTCCTAGTCTTAGGTTTCTCACTCACTGTCACCACCACACACCAACACATATGTGCACACAGCCACTCTCAGTGGATGAGGGAGAGTGACCGAGTGCTCTGATACAGGAAGTGAGCCGGATATACACACAATGATCCTTTCACACTCTGGTCATTTGAATTAATTACTCTTTTTTTAACGTAGCAATTTCTGACATTGCTTTACTATTGCTCAGGACTTGTTTCTTTTCTTAATACCTCAACTTTTTTTTTCAAAATTCAGTTTATTGTTGTGCCAAACCTTATCTTTCAGAAATTTACTCATTGGCCCCTTGAGTGAGAAGAAAGTGCAAATGTGGTCCCCTGAGCAAAAAAGTAGGACAAGCCTGACTTAGAGCATGGAAAACTCCAAAATAATCAGTTTAATATTGCTAGAAAGTAATATGACCAATACTGTCACAAGTCTTTTCCAGCATAAAATTAAGTGCTTCTGAAAGTGTTGGAAGCCAAGTCTGGTTAACCATATTGTTTGAATTTTTCTGGAAGAGTTTGTTCAATTACTTGGACTGATAGCTTTGTAGTATAAGAGTCTGATACAGGGTTAGTGTGAAACTGAGTATAATACCTCCCACACAGTGATGTAAGAAAGCACATGCTCCAGACTTTGGGTCAGTGCAGTGCTGGCCAGAGACATGTTAAGACCTAGATATGGAGATAGCTCCATGCCTGTACCCTTTACTGTATATACGTATTTAGTTACAAGGAGGTAATAAAGACTTGCTGTTAACATATGAGCTAGGAGCAGAAGGCCACTCAGCCATTCAAGCCTACTCCACCATTCAATAAGAACATAGCTTATCTGATTGTAACCCAACTCCACATTTCCACCTACCCCAATAACCTTTTACCCCCTTGCTTATCAAGAATCTATCTAGCTCTGCCTTAAAAATATTCGAAGACTCTGCTTCTTCCACCTTTTGAGGACGAGAGTTCCAAAGACTCATGGCCCTCAGAGAAAAAAATTCTCATCAATCTTAAATGGGCAGCCCCTTATTTTTAAACAGTGGCTCCTGGTTCTAGATTCTGCCACAAAAGGAAACATCCTTTCCACATCCACCATGTCAAGACAACTCAGGATCTTCTATGTTAATCTTACTCTTCTAAACTCCAGGGGATAGAAGCCTATGCTGTACAACTGTTTCTCATAAGACAACCCTCCCATTCCAGTTTTTGGTCTAGTATTCCAGGTATTAGTCTAGTACAGTCAAGTTGAGGCTCCTAACATATTGAAGACGACGAAAACTTCCTTAACAGACATGTTCTGTAATCAACACCAGTACGACATGGTTTCAACCTGGGGATCAAAAGCTCTCAACCTCACAAGAATGCTGAAAACTAAGAAAAAGAAAACTGTCAACAGATTCTGAACTGCAAGAAGCTCCCAACTAAAGCTAGACGTTGAGAAAATTCATCAGAAAAAGCTCCAGAGAGAAGAGCCTGGAAGTTAAAGGCAGAAGTTTTAGTGGAACAGGACAGTCCATTGAGTATGCTTTGGAAGTCCAGCTTCAGAATGCAGAGTTGACAGAACCTGTAAGGGTGAGATAAATCTTCTTAAATTTCAGACTGCAGCCAGTCCTAAGAAGTCCCTTTTACCTATTCAGTCAAAAGCGCCATTTGAATGAAATCCGACACTAATCCTGATCCCTGACTTCGAGCCTCAACAAGTGGCCTCCAAGTTGAAAAGAAAAAAAAAATGAACAATTAACTTACACAACGCTCAGGAACCTCATGACAGTCTGAATCCCTAAACAACAAGTCTATGGTTAACTTAAACACCCTTGTTACTCGTAATGGTAAATTGTTGAACGAAAGGTTGGCAGATCATGCAGCCATTGTTAAAAAACTTTCAGTCAGAAGTGCGCCGCTGTCATTTTGCAGAGTCCGTCAAAACCGGCAGGCACGGGAACTCCCCTTTCTCTTTGAAGTGAATGGCGATGCCACCTTGGGAGCTGTACCCACACTTCTAAAAATCTTCAACATGAATCACAATTACATTTCCAACTCCACAGGGACTGAAACCAGTCAAAAAATTGGAGTCTCTGGAGGAAAAGATTTTTAAGATACAGCATAACTTCAGGTTTAAATTTAAAAAATCAGAAGAGGAAGAAGTAAACACATTTCTTTATTCAATAGAGCCAATTGCAAGCAACATTATGCACGTTAAAATATTAATGAGTCATTTGCCAAATTTCAGGTGGTTTTAAAATCCTTTGATGTTTATTTCAACCTGAGATCCAACAAAATATTGGAACGAGCTAAATTCAATAAGAAAGTCCAACTGCCTGGGGAGCCTATTGATTCCTTTATAAATGATTTCTTTGGATGGCAGAGGATTGTGATCATGGAGATTGAATGTCTGAGGTCATCTGAGACAGAATTGTGGAGGGTGTTGCAGATAATTCACTCTCCAACCTCATGCAAGCTCAAGATGATGTTACTTTAGACAAGGCAATCCAGGTGGTTAGACTGGTTGAGCTATGAGCTACACAGGACAATCCTAAGGGAAGAGAATACAACATGGGGCAGAAGCCAACCCTCTGTCCAGATTATCAGGTCTCAAAGACATAGGAACAATCCAAATCAGAGAAAACAATTCCTGAACCGCCAAGCAGAGCAACCTTGCCAGTGCTGCAATGAGAAGTGCCCTCACAGGAGAGATCAGTGAACGGCGAGCACAGCCTAATGCTACCATTGCAACAGGCAGGGACACTTCGGCAAACTGTGCAAGTCAAAACCCCAGCACCGTACAAATAGCTCAAAGGTAATCCTCAAGGTCGAGCCTAAAAACTCAGAAGAATCATAGCCATGCATCTTGGGTGAACTCAAAGATTGTGGTTCTTCATTTCGGAATGCTGATATTCTGGTAAATGGTTATCCAACAAATTCAAAATTAGATTCAGGTACCAGTGTGACAGTCCTGTCAGACATGGAACCATGGTTTCAAGACCTCTGGCTCTGAACAACGAACACTCCACTGTTGCAAATAAATTATATCAGTTGTAAATACAGAATATCTGCAATAATTTAAGAAAGTATATCTCCCCAATTTTGGTTGGCCCTTAAGACAATAATTCCATATATTAACTAAACTATAAGTACATGAAAGCTTAATATAGTTGCATTTCTCAAGGGATTATTATCCTCACCCCATTCCTGAAGCTCTTTGTTGTTGGACTACCTTTCAGCATGTAATATGTAGTTAATGTGACTATACAAAACAAAAATGCAAATTATATGGCAGTCACAAGAAAATCAGTGGTTCAAAAACTATTTTAAATTTCTTAACAGGTTTTAGTTACAAGAGGACACAAATTTAACAATGTGAACCCGTTTGAGCCTTCCTTAGAATAAAATACTTTTAGTTGTTGGTATGGGAAAGAAGAAGGAAATTTGAAGTGCAAATTACCTCTCTGAAATAAGCTAAACTAAAGGCCGATCCACTCTGCACTTGTTATTGTACATGGCAGAAGTGGAATATGTACTGTATTCTGTTAGTATTCTTCAGAAATTTAAACAATGCTAAATAATTGAAATTAGTGGTGAGCTAATCACTGGTCACAGATTTAATTGCTGCTCTGGTGAGCTCCTGGTCTTAACTGTGTCGCTGCTGAGAGAAACCAAAGAGATTAATTCTCATATGCATCCTGGTAGTTAGCCAGTAACATAATTGGCAGGAATTCATGAAAACCTTTCCCTCAAAGAATACTGGAGGGATAAATGGGGTAACACACTTTCATAAGAATATCCATAAATCTCTTATTTTGCACTAAGCCGTACAGGGTAGCAGTAGAAACAAGAGAGTTAGGCTCAATATCTCTGGGCTCAGGAAGGTGAAATGCCACATTCCTGACTCTTATCCAATCACTCTTGATGGAAAGTATCAGAGTTTAGATGTTAATACAAGAACATAACACAGACAAGGTTAGTTTGCCTGTTGAAGCTGATACTTCTCATTCCAACGCTCTCATGATAGCATACATATTGAATATTTAAAATATTTTTGTCTCCTCTACTCCACGTGGCAGATGGTTCCAATCATTTAGCATTTAAATTTATTTTCACTAAATAAAATTCACTAAATTTATGCTCCTTTACTACTTTCCTTATCTTTACCACTTTACATGCCTTAATAAGGTCCTCATTACCTGCATTCATTTCAGACTGTAGATTCACTGTTTCTTTTATGTATCCTCACAGCACTTCATTTATTTAGAATCAGTCTTGTGATCCTTAGCGCATCGTCTATCTGGCACAATAATTTCAGTATGGTGACTAGAATCGAAGGTACTACAAATGTCATTTGATTCATGTATTGAAGATAGAACCTGGTTCTGCTGCGATGCACAAAAACCTACTCATAATAGCTGTTGTCCAGGCTCATAAACAAATAGTCACTTGGGTGAGAGCTGTTGGCACGTGTGGAACTGTGGCTAGTGCATGTCACCACTTTCAGTTGGAGGGGAAAAGAATGGAGGGAAAGGATGAGAAGTATATGTCCTCATTATAAAAATACGAACATACGAATTAGGGTAGGCCTTTTGGCTCCTCAAGCCTGCTTTTCCATTCAATAAGGTCATGGCTGATCTGATTATGGCCTCAACTCCACATTCCGCCTGCCCCCAATAACCTTGGACTCCCTTGTTAGTCAACAATCTATCTGCCTCTGTCTTAAAAATATTTATTGACCCTGCCTCCTGTGCTCTCTGGGGAAGAGAGTTCCAAAGGTTCACAACTCTCGGAAAAAAATTCTCTTATCTCTATCTTAAATGGGAGACCCTTATTTTTAAACTGTGCCCACTAATTCTAGTCTCTCCTACAAGGCGAAAATATCCTTTCAGCATCCAACCTATCTAGTCCCCTCAGGATCTTATATGTTTCAATAAATCATCTCTCAATATTCTAAACTCCAATGGATACAGGCCTAATCTCTCCTTGTAAGATGATCCCCCCAACCCAGATATCAGTCGAGTGAACCTTCTCTGAACTGCTTCCAAAGCATTTTTATCCTTTCTTAAATAAGGAGACCAAAACTGTACACTGTACTTTAAGTGTGGTCTCACCAACACCTTGTAAAACTGTAGCAAAACATCCCTGTTTTTATCTTCCATTTCCCTTGCAATAAACGACAACATTCCATTTGCCTTCCTGATCACTTGCTGTACCTGCATACTAACTTTCCATGATTCATGTACCAAGGTACCCAGGTCCCTCTGTACCTCAGAGTTCTACAATCTCTCTCTATTTAACTAATATGTCCCTACCAAAGTGGACAAGTCCACATTTTCCCACCTTATACTCTATCTGCCAAATCTTTGCTCACTTACTTAACCTAGCTACGTCCCTTTTCAGACTCCTCATGCCTTCTTTGCAACTTATTTTCCAAGTCATCAGCAAATTTAGCAACCATATATTTGGTCCCTTTATCCAAGTCACTGATATAAATTGAAATTAGGCAAGGCCCCAGCACTGATCCCTGTGGCATTCCACTCATCGCATCTTCCCAACACAAAAAGACCCACTTATCCCTACTCTTTGCTTCCTGTTAGATAAGAAATTCTCTATCCATGTGAATATGTATCTCCCTACACCTTGAGCTCTTGTTTTGCGTAGTAACCTTTGATGTGACACCGTGTCAAATGCCTTCTGGAAATCTAAGTATAGCACATCCACAGGTTCCCCTTTATCTACACTGCTTGTTACTTCTTCAAATAACTCCAATAAATCTGTCAAACATAATTTTCTTTGCACAAAACTATGTTGACTCTGCTTGACAGAATTGAGATTTTCTAAGTGCCCTGCTATAACCACCTTAATAACAGATTGCAGCAATTTCCTTATGACAGATGTTAAAGCTAACTGGCCTGTGTTGGTTTCCAGTTTTCTGTTTTCTTCCTTTCTTGAATAGAGGAGTCACATTTGCTATTTTCCAATCTGACAGGACTTTTCCAGAATCTAGGGAATTTTAGAAAATTGAAACCAATGCATCTACTATCTCAGCAGGCACTTCTTTTAAGATCCTAAAATGAAGTCCATCAGGACCTGGGAACTTATCGGCTTTTAGTTCCAATAATTTTCTTAGTACCCTTTCTGGTGATTGTAACTGTTTTAAATTCCAGCCTTCCTTTCACATTCTGATTCACAATTATTTCTAGGATGTTATTTGCATCTTCTACAGTGAAGACAAATGCAAAAATATGTTCAATTCACAGAATCACAGAGTACAGAAGAGGCCCTTCAGCCCATCCAGTCTGCACCGACATGTGAGAAACACCTGACCTACCCACCTAATCCCATTTACCAGTACTTGGCCCATTGCCTTGAATGTTATGACGTGCCAAGTGCTCATCCAGGTACTTTTTAAAGGATGTGAGGCACCTTCCCAGGCAGTGCATTCCAAATCGTCACCACCCTCTGGGTAAAAAAGGTTTTCCTCACATGCCCCCTAAACCTCCTGCCCCTCACCTTGAACTTATGTCCCCTTGTGACTGACCCTTCAACTAAGGGGAACAGCTGCTCCCTATCCACCCTGTCCGTGCCCCTCATAATCTTGTACACCTCGATCAGGTCGCCCCTCAGTCTTCTATGCTCCAACGAAAACAATCCAAGTCTATCCAACCTTTCTTCATAATTTAAATGTTTCATCCCAGGCAACATCCTGGTGAATCTCCTCTGCACCCCCTCGAGTGCAATCACATCCTTCCTATAATGTGGTGACCAGAATTGCACACAGTACTCCAGCTGTGGCCTCACCAAGGTTCTATACAACTCCAACATGACCTCCCTACTTTTGTAATCGATGCCTTGACTGATAAAGGCAAGTGTCCCATATGCCATTTTCACCACCCCACTAACATGCCCCTCCGCCTTCAGAGATCTCTGGACACATATGCCAAGGTCCCTTTGTTCCTCAGAACTTCCTATTCATTCGCCATTTCTTTATTTTCCATTATTCATCCTCCATTCTTACTCATGAGGGCAAGCGCTCAATTTACTTGCTCTTCTCCTTTTTAAATACCTGCAGAAACTCTTACTATCTGTTTTTATATTTCCAGCTAGCTTTCTCTCATTCTCTAATTTTTCCTTCCCGATTAATCTTTTAGTCATTCTTTGCTGTCCTTTATATTCAGTTCAATCTTCTCACCTGCTACTCATTTTTGTGGAATTATATGCTTTTTCTTTCAATTTGATACTAACTTTAGCTTCTTGATTTAGTCACAGATGGTGCATCCTTCCCTTAGAATCTCTCTTTCTCACTGGAATGTATCTTTTCTGAGTATTCTGAAATATCTCCTTAAATGAAAGAGTAAATAAAATGTTTGCCACTGCATCTCTACATACCTATCTCTTAACCCAATTTCCTAGTTCACTTCAGCCAGCACTGGCTTCATGCCCTCATAATTGGCCTGATTTAAGTTTAAAACACTGGTCTTAAATCTATTCCTCTCTCCTTCAAACTGAATGTGGAATTCAATCATATTATGATCACTGCTACCTAGGGGTGCCCTCACTGTGAGGTCATTAATTAATCCTGTCTCGCAGCACATTACCAGATCTATAGCCTGCTCTCTGGTTGATACTAAAATGTGCTGCTTTAAGAAACTGACCCGAATGATGAGGTCATCATCCAGGCTATCTTTGGCAATCTTTATCCAATCTACATGTAGATTAAATTAAATTAGATTAAAATCACCCATGATTATCATTGCACATTTCTCACAAGGCCCTATTATTTCTCCCTCTATACCCCAACCTAGTGTGGTTACTCTTGGGGGCCTAAAAACCACTCCTGCAAGTGACTTCTTACCTTTACAATTTCTCAGCTCTACCCAAACTGATTCTACATCCTGATCTCCAGAACTAAAGTCATCTTTCTCTTTTGTACCAATGTCATCCTTAATTACCAGAGCTACCCCCACCTTTTCCTAGCTTCCCATCCTTCCAAAATGTCATGTACCCTTGAATATTCAGGTTCCAGTCTTAGCCATTACAGCGACATGGCTGCAGGATGACAATCAGGTCATACACATTTATTCTATTTGTGAGGTCAATTCATTTTTTTTTAAACAAATGCTACATGCACTCAGATATAGAATCTTTGGTTCTGTCTTTTTACTTTTTCTGTAACTTCTAGCCTTAATTGCTGGTGCAAAGTTTGTTCACTTTGTCCATTCCTGTAATGCTCTGATCATCATTTCCCTTATTCCAATCTTGCTCTTTTATCTTGTCTTCTCTATTTAATTTATCACATCTTCCCAAACTTGATCCCTCTCCCCACTATTTAGTTTAAAGCCCTCTCTACCGCCCTAGTTACACGACTCACTAGAACTCTCCTCCCAGCACGGTTCAAGTGAAGGTTGTCTCAATGGTAGAGCTCCCACTTTTCACAGTACTGGTGCCAGTGCCCCATGAATCAAAACCAATTTCTCCCACACCAATCTTTAAGTCACGCATTTAATTTTAATCTGAGTTGTCATATGCTAATTTGCTCGTGGCTCAGTCAGTAATTCAGAGATTATTACCTTTGAGGTCCTACTGTTTAATGTAGCCCCAAGCTGCTCATGCTCCCTCAGCACAGCTTCTTTCCTAGTTCTACCTATGTCATTGTGGACCATGACTTACTGGATGCTCCCCCTCACACTGCAAGTTCTTCTCCAGCCAAAGCAGCTGACCCGAACCCTGGCATCAAGCAAGCAACACAGCCATTTAGACACCTGCTCTCAGCTGCAGTGAACTCGTCTATCGCCCGACTATAGTGTTCTCAACTACCACTGCATTCCTATTAACTCCCTCAGATTGAATGGCTTCCTGTACCATGTTGATGTGGTCAGTTTACTCATACACCCTGCAGCCACCACTTTCATCCATACAGGCTGCTAGGACCTCAAAGCTGTTGGACAATTGCAAAGGTTGAGGTTCCTCCACTTCTAGGTCCCCATACCTGCCACACTTGCAGTCACACCCTCCTGGCCCTGACCACTAACCAAATCAGAAAACCCTATCCTAAAACGTATGACTACCTCCTGGTACAAAGTTTCCAGGTAACTTTCGCCCACCCTGATACATCGCAGCATCTGAAGCTGAGCCTCCAGCTCAATGACTATGAGCAGAAACTCCTCAAGTCGTAGACATGTTCTGCAGACATGTTTGCCCTGGATCACCATAGTCTCCAGGAACTCCCACATTCTGTCATCTCTATTGTGTTAATTAATTTATTTTTAATTAGTTCATTATAAATAAACACTGGTCCTCCCAATAACCTTTATTGCTGCTAGTAAACTTTACCACAGCTAATAAAACCTTACAATTACTAATTAATTACACAAGTTTTGAAGATAAACAGTCAAAATATTCACCAACCAATCACTTATCTGTCATTTTTCCTGTCATGACACACTTTGATTTCTCTTAGAATGTGGACGCTCTGCTCTGGAGCCATAGACTGGACGGGATTGGATGGCTCTTCTAGGTGCTGCTGACTGCCTTTGGGTTCTTTTTTCCCTGCTGTTCCAGGTGGTAGTTACTTTCCCCCGCCCTTCTTGGTGGTGGCGTTTCCCCCCCCACCCCCCAGAAAATAGCAAAGCATTAACCACAAACATGAGTTTTAAATGTATACTTCACCATTGTTCTTACTGTAATCTAGTCTCTTAATGCCACAGTGAAAGCTTTTTGTCCCCCTGACTGTTCTTATCTATGTTCAACTTCATTCAAATGAAATTAAAAATGCTAACCTCTTCAATTTCTTTGGTTTTCTCAGCAATTGCTTTGGTGCGGAGATCTGTTTGGCTTAGGTCTATAAGGTCAACAGCACTCCGTGTATTCATCTCTAGGTCATCCAATTTATCTGGAAATAACATTTGAATAGCATCCTACAACCGAAAAAAGGGCAAAATTACCAAAAGAGATATGGCACATGATGCTTATTCGTTGCAACAAAATAATTTATTGGCACACCAATTTTGGCAAACAATTTCTGGCTCACAATCTTCTAACTATTGCAAATGGCAGAATTCAGAAAGAACAGGTGTCACCTACCAGTTTATCCAATAATTGACAGCTTTGAAGACAAATGGATATTTTTTATTCGTTCATGTGGGCATCTCTAGCGAGGCCAGCATTTATTGCCCATCCCTAACTGCCCTTGAGAAGGTGGTGGTGAGCTGCCTTCTTGAACCGCTGCAGTCCATAAGGTATACGTACACCCATAGTGCCATAATGGAGGAGGTTCCAGAATTTTGATCCAGCGACTGCGAAGGAATGGCACTATATTTCCACATCAGGATGGTGAGTGGCTTGGAGGGAAACCTCCAGGTGGTGGTGATTCCATGTATTTGCTGCCCTTGGTCTTTCCAGATGGTAGCGGTCATGGGTTTGGAAGGTACTGTCTAAGGAGGCTTGGTGAGTTCCTGCAGTGCATCCTGTAGATGGTACACACTGCTGCCACTGTGCGTCGGTGGTGGAGGGAGCAAACGTTTGTGGATAGGGTGCTAATCAGGCGAACTTTTTTGTCCTGGATGGTGTCAAACTTCTTGAGTGTTGTACCACCTTATATAGTGAGGTAACAGCACCCAAATACTTGTGTACTTGTTGAGCTTTTAGAAGGTACATAAAGGGCAGCACACAGCAGCATCCCATCAATTGTGAGGGACATTTGGAACCTGGTGAATTCAACCATGTCAAGAGTCAATTTTTAAGGGATGAGAATTTGTAAAGTAACGGGTTTTGGTAAAAAATTATGGTTTGCACAGTTTTGAAGCAAGAAATATGAGCAGAGACCAGAAAACAAAATCTACATGCAACAAAATGGTATAATTGTAAACATCCAAACAACAACTTGAATTTATCCAGTGCGTTTAACTTAGAAAAGTCTCCTTCACAGTGGAAAAAATAAAGCCAATTCCAATCTATGGTGCGATTAAGAAGTGATCAAAAGTGAGATTTAAGATTTTTAAAGGTAGGGAGAAACATCATCCTGAACCCTCTATCAGGAATGGTGAGGCAAAGGGAAGGAGGAAAGCATAAGGTTCAGAGGACCAAAGGATAGGGAAAAGATGTATGGTTGGAGGAGATTGAAAAGGTAGAGTGCACCAGGCCTTGGAGGGATTTGAACATGGGACAGGATTTTACGTCCCGTGGGTGGGCGGGCGGGCACCTGACCCAATTGGGCGTAAAATCACACAGCGTGTGCCCGCTGACAATGAAGAAGCCTATTAAGGCTCTTAAGCAAATAATATGTATTTTTCGCTGCCCGTTCAGCTGGCAGGCAGGCGAGTAGGCCAGGTGGCCTTTGCATTTTTTACGAAATCTCATCCACGGGCGGGATGAGGTTTCCAATGGTAAATAAAAAAATCATTAAAAAATTTTCAACTTAATTTTAAACATGTCCCTCTTCATGTGACTGAGTCACATATGGGGACTTATTTATACGAAATCTGTTATGACACAGCAGATGGTAAATGCTGAACTGTTCAAATCCCAGAGGGAAATTTGAAACAACTGTCAAAACTAATTTTAAATTTATATAAATTTCAAGATGTATGCCTTGAATTCAGTAGTAATAAGACCACTAAATCTTAGAGGTTTCTATAAAACTAGATTAACCATTTATTAATAAGAGAAATGACTTTAAATACATGTACAGATCTGCAAATTACTACTACGATAGCTTCTAAATCCCCTACTGAATCTAACTCCCAGTTACACTTTCATTAAATCAACAGTAAGACACATATATTTTAAAAGAGCCAGGCAAAGAAACATGAAACCTTGAGCAAAAGAACTTCAAAATGAGTTTTCTTAACGTCAGTCCTTTGAAGACAGCAGCTTGAGGCATAGATGCTGAAGGTTTTCACACTTGTAAGGTCTTAAAAATGCCTTCCCTTACACACAGCCCTTACTCCTTCTTTATACATATCTTCCTGTTTGAATGCAAATACACATTGTTTCACGATGTCTTTGGACTTTATCTCCCTGATAATAAAACCCTCTCATAGCATTAAGTTTTACCAGCAATCTTTGGGAAAAATAAACATACTGGGCAGAATTTTCCCATTGAGTGTTCCGACGTCACTGCGCGCCATTGCGATATTTCGTTGGGCAAGTGCGCAATGACGTCCGTTAATTAATGTCCCACCACTTAAGGCCATTGGCTCACAAATCCGACGCTGAATTTTTGGCACCCGTACAACCTTCGGGTCAGCGCACAGGCGCAACGGGCAGGCAGGTAGAACACATTTGTATAAACCTCATCCATGGGTGAGATAAGAGGACTCACTGGGGTCACGAGTGTGCACTGTCAAGTTTTTATTTTTTAAGTTATTGAAACTTGCCTGTGTGAACTACAGTACTTCAAAATGCATACTAGCTGCTTTATCTGGATTCCTAACCTGCAGATCAGCACAGTGCAGTGAGTAATCTTTTCTGGGCTTGCAGGTTTCAGGAAGCCTTCCCTTAGCCTGGGAATGGGAGCTGAACTCTCCACTGAAGGCACTTCCTCTGAGGAAGAAGGGAGGGCTAGAAGGGGGAGGAGGCCAGGAGTGTACATTCAGCCTCCAGGGGAGCCACCTTTGGGAGAATAGGCGCAGGCTCAAGGGGCGCAGGGCCAAGAGGTTGTCCAAGGCGGAAGGGGCCGCAGAAGACGCCACTATCCTGCTGCCAGGATATACAGGCGGCAAAGCAGCTACCTCAATATGTCTGAGGTGCAGTGTCAAAGGAGGCTCCGTCTCTCAAGGAAGGCAGTCAACTATATTTGTCAAATGATTGGGCCTGAGGTCTCCGCAAACTGTGTGGGTGGACACTCCATGCCAGTGGCTCTGTAGGTCACAGCTGCCCTCAACTTCTATGCCTCTGACTCCTTCTAGGGCTCGGGGGGTGAGCTTTGCGGTGTCTCCCAATCAGCTGTCCACACTTGTGTCAACCAGGTTACAGACGCTCTGTTCAGCCGTGCACTGACCTTTGTCCGCTACTGTTGGGACCAGGCAAGCCAGACAAAGTGAGCCAGAGGCTTCGCGGCCATTGCTGGCTCCCCCCCCCCAACACCGTGTCCAGGGTGCAATAGACTGTACACATGTGGCCAGCAAGGCGCCAGCAGGTGAGCCCGGTGCCTTCGTCAACAGGAAGGGCTTCCACTCCATGAATGTGCAGATAATGTGTGATTACAGGATGCTGGTTCTACAAGTCTGTGCAAGGTACCCAGGCAGCTCCCGTGATGCCTATATCCTCAGATATTCTCAGGTGCCGGGGCTGTTCACTGCTCCAGCCCGGCTGGATGGATGGCTGCTGGGTGACAAGGGCTATCCCCTCAGAAGGTGGCTCATGACGCCTCTCCACCATCCAAGAACAGAAGCTGTGCAGCGGTACAATAGGAGGCCGCAGACGATGTGTCCAGCACTGAGTCTGAGGATGAGCAGGCACAGGGAAATGCTGAGGGGATAGACGCTGACCTGGTCATACTCCAGGGAAGTAGGGACACCCGGGAGGCTTTAATCCAACAAACCTTCAGCTAGCACACCACCTATGGACCTCCAGGACAAGCCTGGACTGTAGGCTCCATACACGACACCTAAGTGCAAAATCTGCCAGATTAGGAACAGTAATGAAGGGCCTTGTTAATAAAGCTGAATGTCCAACAAATCACTCATTATATTTTTAGAAACCATCCACCTGCAGAAGAAAAGAGGCACCCTCAGCCATGCTGACATATCTGAATTTAATATGTCAAGCAAAGAAACTTTTGCAAAAAAAAGACAATAGTATTACAAATCAGATCAAATCATAAGGACCTCACCTCGGGCCAATACAAAAGCACCAGTGAAAAACTCATGGTGTGCCTAAGGTGCCTTATGTTTTCATTTCCGGGTGCTGTGTCTTGGTGCTGCCCCATCGCTTGGAGTGGCATCTGAGACAGCCTGCTGACTCTGCTGTCCTGTTGGCCTCGATGACCTTGGCGGTTGTCCTTTGGCACATGAAGCCTGTGCTGGCCCTGCCTGGAGGGAGCTGCCAATTCCACAGCTGCCTACTCCCCAGTCATCGCAGCCTCACCAGGTGCTACGGTCACTGGGAGAGGGGTGAAGGAGTTGCCGCCCTCATCTAGAGCGCCCTGAAAGGGGCCCACGGAGATGACAGGCACTGCTGCACCGACGTGAGGTCTCTTTGGAACACCCTGCTCACTGTGGATGGATGGGCAGGCACCGAGCTGGGAAACTTGATGCCCAGGCCATCTCTTACACTGCCACTGACCAGCTGAGGTCAATGCTGATGTGAGTGTTTGCTGGTCAGAGCGCATCCCCAGGAAGCCCTGACAGATCTCCTGGAGGAGGCTCTCCACGAGTCGTCACCCGCTCCATGGAGGACGCATGGCGCTCAGACACGTAGCTCATTGCTTCGGTGATCGTCCGCAAAGGCTCCTCCAACATGGAGACCAAGCCAAGGATAGCCTTATGTATTCCCCCCACACCTGGCCGCCTTTCCTTACCCTGCTGCATCGTGAACGATTCCAGGGGCACATCATCAGGCACCGACTGAGCATGTGCCTGGTCCTTTGAGGTCCAACGATTGCTGGCGCCATGGGCACTCTCTGTTTCTGCCAGCTCCTCCAGCGACTGTGAAAGGCCCTCACCACTGTGCCCCGGGACACTAGCTGATGTTCAAATTCCCACCAAGGTGCTAGTATTGCGCTGGTGCCTGCCTCGCAGAGATAGTGTGCCGCTGGTTAGACTTCAGGCCCCTCATGTGTGAGACGGGGCCTCTGCTGCTCCTCCTCTCAGCCCTGCTCTGATGATGCTGAAAGGAAGAACAAGGACAGTGGATCAGTTAAGGTGGAGACAATGACAAAGTGCATCCCTGTCCCCTGGATCATTATGCACTCATCCTTCCATAAGTAATGGTCAAGCCATGTTGGAAAATTAAATCAATTAACATTTACTACTACTGAGGCTGTTGGGATAACAATGCTGACCTCACTGTTGGGCATAAATATCTGGCCGTGGCACCCCAGCATCACTGACACCAGTGGACCTGGGCGCATGGCGCCTCTCCAAATCCAGGGCCTTCTGCTTGAACCGGCTAAGAATGGCGATCTGCGCCTGGCCGCCACCAGTCCTCGCATTCTCTGCCATGTTATGAGCATTCTTCTCCTGAAAATGAGAGACGAGCATTGATTAGTGAAAATTGTACATGGACTCTCTTTGCACACGGCCCATCCCAACCAGAGTGGGACATATCAGGGCTCCAGAGCCTCCTCACCCTGCTACTGCTGAACACTCACACAAAGATGCTAGGTGAGTTCCCCACCTCCCCACTGCCCTCTGAACACATGCTGCATACATCACATTAGGTACCACACAGTATATCCTTCCATAGCAAGGAGGCACAAGCACGTGGAGCGCAGTGAGCAGCGGATGGTTCGTTGCCACGCCACCTTGAAGCTCCCCTTCCAGCATGTCATCACCCTGACTTGGACATGTCCTGCAGTTCAAGCACAGCATGTAGGTGCAGCTCCTCCAGGTTGCCCTCACACCAGTCATGTGGGACTCAGTGTAAAACATGCTGCGGGGACAAAACACATCTCTTCATCACCCTCTCAGGCTGACTTCAGCATGGGCAATATCTGCTGGCCCACCCAGCAAAGGACAAATGCCATCAATGATTCAATGCAGTCACTGCACTCAGACTTAGGGATGGGGGGAGGGGGGGGGGGCAGCAGGGGGGAAAGCCGACCTGTTGGGTTAAGTGCCCAATGCCAACATGGTACTCACCCTACCAGAGTGCAACAAATCATTGAAGCGCTTGTGACACTGGATCCAGGTGCGCTGCACCACGTCATGGGAGCTCCGCCACCTCCTCCCAGGCACGTTTCATCATGTGGTGGTGTTTGGGGGCGGGGGGGAGCCCTCCTCCTCCCATCCTGGGGAACCAGCACCTCCTGCTGTGCTGCCACCTCGTCAAGGAGGGCAGCAAGGCAGTCATCCCAAAAATGAGGGGCACACCGGTCCCCCCACCCTACCCTCCGGCCTGGCAACACCTGCCCCGAAGGGCTAACCTCTGGACTGGCCTGCCCCAATGGCCTACGCTCTGGACTTGCATGACCTTCATTGCCCCTTTACACAGCCCTTCGCCCAGCTGTGGCGAGCAGCCTTTCTGAGGCTGCAAGGGTCTTCCTTTATATAGGCCGCCGTGTCGCCATTGGACCCACAGCCTGAGCATGCCCACTGCTGTCTGTCCACTCCCACTAAGCGCAGGAGTTGTGAAGTATGCTAAATGGGCCCTAATTGGCCCACCCAGTCCACCCCTCCACCAACCAGAAAATTCAGCTGTTTCTGAACTTTGCCTGGCAAGGTGACACATTTCACCTCTCCTTCAAAAACAATCCAGTCTGGTTTATTTCAAAATACAAATGTTCCCTTGACTGCTATGTTTCTAAACTTCCCCATGTTTAATTAATTAGCATTTCAAACCTACTCCCTCTTCTTAGATTGAAGCACCCAGACTAGCTGCCTCTGATTCACACACACACACAGACTTCCAGACAAATCTTTGTACAACTCATTAGCTCTTTGAGGCAGCTCTGTGCCCTCAGGGAGCTTTCAGCACGTGCTCCCCTGTGCATGTGCAGACTAACACGCTCACCCTCCTCCTCCAGCCCCTACCCCGGCAGCGCTAAGCATTTCAGCATGCCTTTTACATTGGTTGGCCTTTAATTGGGGTCAAAGATAATGGCATTTGTCTTTCCAGTGTTCAGTTGGAAGGGGCTTTTTAACTTGGTGTCAGTCAAGCAGTTTGACGGCATAGCGGTGGTTACAAGATTAACGGAAGTCGCGGAGAGGAAGAGCTGGTTGTTGTCAGCATATATATATATATGAAAGTTGACCACTTTCTCATCAATGAATACACGTGATGGAGAGATAACGGAAGGAGTGATTTTTCTTTACTTAAGTGAACAATCTTGGAGTAATACTCTTTGGCTAAGGAGAGGGAGACACAGTAGAACAATATGCTCAAACTAGATTTGGCTAGAAAAACCATTTATGCACCAAGTGTATTTGAGTTTTCAGCCCAGAAATTTAAAGGAACAAAGGCTGAAATTGTACTGAAACAAGAATTATGGGTGATGCCAATTAATTTGGTAGGAGCAAAAGCATAGGAAAAAGAGTAATTGAGGAGATCAATAATGGCCCAAGTGCTGTGAGACAAAGGATTGTCAAAGATTGTCTTATTAGTGAAGGCCTTGGGAGTGGAGGGATCTTGTAAGGTCAACTGTTGAATGTGGGTATTAATGTTTATGTGAATAAAGTAATTTAGAAATAACAGTAGAGTAGAGAAATTGAAAGAGAGGGGACAGGAGGTAAGGAGTTTTGATGTAGATTAAAATCATTAAGGATGAGGAGTCACTCATTCCCGAGACTAAGAGAGGATATCTTGACGATGGCGTTATGGGGCTCGGGAGGGTGGCATCCAATAATTTTAAGTGAGACACAGAATGAATGGAAGATACCTTTTTACTCAGAAGAGGAGAACATGCTACAAAAATTAGGAAAATATTTATCTGGGACTTAGTAAGAGCTAGGCCACAAGCTGAATAAAAATTTGAAGAATGCAATTGGGGTATCCCAGTGTTTGTGCTGTGTGCCCACACAAAGAACTGGACTGAGATTTGTAACACCCAAAAATTTACCCAAATTTAAACTCCTTTAGGTGCTGGTAAGTTACTTAGGCTTATAGTCGTTTGGTAGCACAGAACTTGAATATTGCTGAAAACCAAGAGACTTTATTGTCGAAGTTTTTCATTTTGCACTCACCAAGATAATTCACAAGGAAATGTGAAACAAGAATTTATACTATGAGAAGAGAGTGCTGATTGGTTGGCAAGTGGACTCGGATTGGTAGAGTCGTTGCCATGGAGAAAATACCAGTTGATGGTGACTGACAGTTAACTGCCAAGCATTGTTTGAAATTTAAAGCAGGCAGCTTGATCTGATTGGTCAAGACATTGCCCTGGGGATTGAACCAACGAATGGCTGTCACTTATTTTGTTTAGCTGAAACAGACACAATGTGTATAAATGTTATTTCCATCTCTGTCCACAAAGAACAGGGCCCTGTGTATTAATACATGTAGGCTTAAATGTGACACACTGCAAGCCCGAGTGACTATCTTAAATTGGTTGTCAGCGTAGTTCTTAGCAGATTGAGGATTATTTAGCAAATGTTGTCTAACCATGGAAACACATTTACTGCTGGATGCTGTGTTTTGAGTTTTGCAAGCATGGCTGGTTTGGTACCATTTGTACGTTTTTGTATGTTGCTCATTGCGAACAGCGGAAGGAACATGTTGTTTGACATGATCTGCCAGGCTTTGGGACCTATGATCTGCCAGTCTTTGCGACCTACGGCCTACATACCTAGCATCACACTGGCACTGAAAGCAAGCTAAAAAAACGCTTGCCCGACTTGCGAAAGAGCAATGAGTTGCCCCGTGATATATATGTGACTGGATTCATCCTCATGGCTTGCTGTGACCGTGTATGTATAGGTTGCCCAAAACATACCAAAAGTGATGTCCCTTTTACGCCCTATCAATGGCCGGTTCTGCACAACGTGAATTGGCCGAATGGTTGGACGAATTGTTATAACCAGTTTTGAGCATGTTTTCCAGATACATTTGTGACGATCATACAGGAGTTGCATATCGATAGCAATGCTGTGTCCATGTGCTCATTAGACATTGCTAGCCTATTCACCAATGTTCCACTTAAGGAAACCATAGATATTTGGACTGCAGCATTATATCATGCCGATCTAGACACATAACCATTGCATGAATCAAAATTCATTGAGCTTAGGAACTTGGCAACTCATGCAGTTGAGTTCATCTTTATTGACACTACATATGCCCAAATAGATGCTGTTGCCATGGGTTCCCCTCTAGACCGAGCTCTAGCAAATATCTTTGTTGGGTTCCGTGAAAATGTGTATTTGATGGAACGATACCTAACCTCCTACCCCTTGCATATTTCCGATATGTGGATAATACGTTTGCTATATTTAAATCCGCAGTTGCATGTAATAATTTCTTTACATGTATTAATGGGCTCCATCCTGCGCTCAAATTCAAATTTGAAATGGAGCAGTCAAATTAACTCCTTTTTTCTGGCCTAACAGTTGAGAAATCTGCCGGGGTGGGGGTTTCTCTACCACGGTCTACCGCAAACCTACCTTCACAGGTTAAATACACAGGTCTTACACGTAAAATGATGCGCGGTGACATCGGTCGGGCGTCATTTAGGTTTTCAGTTCGGCAGGTGCACAGCCAACTCGGCTGCGCACCTGCTGAACCATCAAAGACCTATTAAGGCCTGTTAAAACTAATTAAAACAGTTAAATGAGCTGCCCTGACCAACCTTACAATTGGCGGGCAGGCAAAGAGCCCAGGCGGCCTTTGCATATTCCATGAAACCTCATCCACAGGCGGGATGAGGTTTCATGAAGTGTTTTAAAATTCAATAAAAATTATTTAAAAAGTTCATCGACACATCCCAGCTCATGTGACACTGTCACATGAGGTGACATGTTTTAAAAATTTTTTCCCCCCCTTATTTAAATTTTAATACTTTAAATTGATCTCCCTGAGGCCCCAACTCAGGGAATCCCCCCTGCCCGTACAGAGAGTGCTCAGCGCTTCCGGGTGAGTGTCACGTTGGGTGGGCCTTTATTGGCCCGCCCATGTAAAATGGCGGCACAAACCTGCTCGGGGGCGCTGATCAGATTCACACTCGCTCCCACCTGCCCCTGTACAACCCCCCCAACAGGGGGAAAATTCAGTCCTTACAGTTCTAAGTGCTGTAAGATTGGCCTTATTGCCAGCCTTGTAAATAGGCCTCAGTCATTTGCTCACCATGTAAGCTTGATACTGAAATAGGGCACATCAAAGCCATCCTGTGGGATAATGGCTAATCTGATCAGATTATTTCATGCAGCATATCATGCAAATTCATGAACTGGCTTAAGGCCATCATTTTTGGCCCTGAAAAGTGCCCAGTCTACCTCCGATTACCCTGGAAGGGCAAGGTATCTCAAAGATTTGAGTAACAGGTGAAGCTAGCTGTTTCACTCTGTTACTCTACAATAGCAACACGAGTGGTATTAAACACTAACAGGATGCTTCCATCGGGCCAAAAAGACGCTCTGTCTGTCACACAAACGAGCAATGTGGTACCTGAATTTCAGCGCCAGTGTGGTGCTAGGTATGTAGGCCATAAATCCCAAAGACTGGCAGATCGTATCAACCAGCATGTCCCTTCCGCTGTTCACAATGGGCAAGATACAGACCGTACCCAACCAGCCCGTGCTTGCAAAACCCAAAGCAGTGTCCAACATTAGATGTGACTCTGCGATTGGACAACATTGGCTAAATAATCCTAAGAATTTTGCTGCCAATCAATTTAAAATTGTCAGTCAGGCTCGCAGTGTGGCACATTTACATGTGTTGGAAGCTATGTATATTAATACACAGGGGCCCTTTTCTTTGCAGACTGAAAGAACATGTACACACATTGTGCCTGTTTCAACTAAACAAAATAAATAACAGCCATTTGCTGGTTCATTCCTCAGGGCAATGTCTTGACCAAAGTCAAGCTCCTGGTTTAAATTTCAAACAATGCTTGGCAGTTAACCATCAGTCATCATCAACTGGTGCATTCTCCATGGCAATGCCTCTACCAATTCGAGTCCACCTGCCAACTAATCAGCACTCTCTTCTCATACAGTATAAATCATTGTTTCCCCTGACTTTGGCATTTTCTTGCGAATTGTCCTGATGAGTGCAAAGTGAAAAACTTCCACAAAAAAGTCTCTTTTTTTCAGCAATACCTAGACTTAGTTCTCCGGTTCCATGTGGGACAATGGGCAACAAGGCTCTACCACCGGTCCATTACAACTTCTTTTGCCTAAGCCCAGGTGATGTTCCACTATTGAAGGTCCTCCTTAAATGTACTTCACCCAGTCTTCTTTGGCTGGCCCCAACATCTTTTTCCATCTGGTGTTTTCCATTCTATTGCCACTCTGGTGGGGTGTAGGTCTGGGAGGCGAGTTATGTGTCAGGCATTCTCAGTTGCTTCTTTGTCACGATGCCCTGTTGGTGCATTTGACCAGTCCTCTGTAACACTTCGTCATTGGTGATGTTGTCTCTCCATGTGATGCCCAGCATCTAAGGCAGGCAATGCTGGTGAAAGACTGTCTCACCGTCAACATGACACCTTTGCTGTTCTCTTCCATGTCTCACTGGCATAAATTGCAGTTGGCACTATGAACATGTAGAGTTGCAGCTGCATGGCAGCGTTGCTGGTGTTGGTTGCCCAGACAATACAGAGCCACTGGAAGACTGATGGTGCTTTGCCAATTGTGTGGGCGTCAATCTTTACATCACCCTTCCCAGAGATGTCACTTCCTAGACGGGGAAGTGGTTGTGTTGCTTGATGGTTGATGGCAGGACTGTCCAGCCATCACTGCCTTGGTCTCCCACGGCTGATGCGTGAACCAGCCTCTGTGCCACTACTCTCAAGACTGGTGATCATGTCTTGAAGCACACACAATTCTTTGGCCAGCAAGGCGATGTTGTCTGCGAAATCTAGGTCCATCAACCAGTTGTGTTACCATAGTGTACCAAAGTCTGCACCCAACACTGCTTCCTCATGATGAAATCAATAACCAAGAGGAAAAGGAATGAGGAGAGCATGCAGCCTTGTTTTATTCCTGTGGTGAGGTTGAAGGAAACTGTGGTCTTGACACAGGAGCTGGAACCGCAGTATAAGGCTTTGAAGATTTTAATATATCACTCCAGGATGCCCTACTGTCTTACGATGTACTAGTGTGACTGCTGACGGATGCTATCGAAAGCTTTCTTGAAATTAATGAAGTTGAAAACATGTGGCTTCTGATACTTGAGGCTCTGCTCTATAATGTTCCTGAGGGTAAAGATCAGCTCATTGCATGATCTGCTGCCCCTACAAATCTGTCTGCTCTTCACAAAGGGTACCGTCTACTTCTGCTTTTAATCTATTGAGGAGCACCATGCTGAAGACCTTGCCAGGTAATGACAGCAACGTTATGCTCCTCCAGTTGTTGCAATTGCTGAAGTTCCCTTTCTTTATCAGTTTGATGGTTACTTCTTGCCTCCAGTCATCCTGGATGTCCTCCACAGTCCAGATCTTGTTGAACAGGTCCTTCATCTCTCTTGTGACAGTGTTCTGCCATGTTTTAATAACTGTGCTGGTATCTCATTGATCACAGATGCCTTGTTGTTCTTCAGGCTTTTGATTGTTCTTTGGACCTCTGATCTGGCAATTTCTCCCAGGTTGACATTCATCTGTTGAGGTGTGGTGCTGTTGTCAAACTCGAACGTGGAGCTGGGGCTGGGCTGCTTGAGGATCTCCTGAAAATGTTACACCTACCTTGCCTCCAGCTCATCTGTTAATAGTGTCCTACCATCCTTGCTCTTGATTGGTACAGTGGTGTTGCTTCTTGCGCCAGTCAGTTGCCATACGATCCTGCACAGCTTCTTGGAGTCATTCTGATTTGCTGCTTCTTGTGCCTCCCTGCCATTGAACTTTATCCATCTTCATTTGTCTCTTCTGCATCTTTTCTTCACAGAGTTATCCAGTCTTCTGTACTTCTCATTGTCTTCGAGTCTTTGTTCAATGTTCCTTTCTTGGTCCCACTTTCTCTTTTCCAGCTTTCTTTCAACAATCAACTTCCACGTTGGGTCAGTGATCCAGCATCTTTTGGTTCCTCTCCTTTGCCTGATGGTGACTTACGCAATTTCTTTAATCCCTCTTTTGAAGGTTTCCTACTGATCCTCAGTGCTGCCCAACTTCAGTAATTCTTTGAATCTGTTGGACAGGGCCAACTGGAAACTGTCAGACATGTCCTTGTCCTTCAGTTTCTCTGTTGCATTTGGCCTTTGTGACTTGGTGGTTGTTGCCTTCTTCAGCTTCAGGTGGATCAAATCCTACATCAGCATCTCAAAAAGTCTGGACATGTTGTAGGAGTGTCCTCCTTCTGCTGCTGATGCATACATAGTTAATCTTATTCAGGGTGTTAACATCTGGAGACTTCCATGTTTTTTTGTAGATGTCCTTGTGGTTGAAGGAGGTATTCCCAATGCTGAGCCCATTGTTGTTGCAGAAGACCAGCAGTAGCTCCCCATTTCTGCTGATCATGCTTGCTGACCCATGGGGCCTGATCATACTGTTCAGTGCTTGTCAGTTGCCATTGAAATTAGCACTGAGGTCACCAATCAGTAGCTTGATATCACAGCTGGGTACCTCTTCCAGCGTGTCCCGCAATTGGCAGTTGGATTTATCTTTCTCCTCCTCTGTCTCTGTTTCTGTTGGTGCAAGAACTTGCACGACAGTGACTCTGGTGTGCCTTGTGTGGAATCTGGTAATGAAGGTGTGCTGATTTACAGACTTCCATCCACTAATCTTTGTTGAGTATGAGGCCAACTCTGTGAGTGTGGTGTTTTTCTTGTCCGAGGTACAGGATCATCGCACTCTCACTGCTGATTCATCCTTGGCTTGTTCACCGCATCTTGCTGATGTCCAAGGTGTCAAGTTGATAGGTTCTCATTTCTTGCAGCACCCTGGGACATCTTCCCGCACTGGAAGTGTGTTCGGACGTTCCAGGTGTCGATTCTGGTGATGGGTTTTGGCATTAAAGATTGGGCTGGTCAAGGATTAGACATCCTTTAGGCTTTCATCAAATCCAGTCATATGTACATCATGTTCGGTCCTCTCTTTGCCAGGGTTTGCCGATATGGCTACTTCTTTCTGTTTCTGTGGCAGTGATAGGTTTTTAAAGGATGAGGGTGCTAGACCTACATCCAGCCCTCCTCCTTTCTCAACCAGGCTTGGGACTGGCTTTGGCAGTGATGCTAAGCTATGAAAAACTTGTCTTGCAAACATATATAAAACTTAATATAACTAATTTTGAGCAACAGAAAATCAGAACGAATTTTGTAGCAGATACTATTATTTGGCATACTTACAACAGTATCACATTCAGGCATTTCCAGTTCTGGAATCTGCTGCTGTTCAGAACACCAGTCATTTACTCCTTCTTTGTTCAGGTTATCAGAAGTTTTGCTGGATTTTTCAAAGCTCTAATGAAATAAAGAAACATCTTACTTCTAAATCTCAAACTTCAGCTCTACTTGGTGTACTCTCCCTCCCCACCTTCAAAGGAACCCTTAAATTATGGGCGGTAAGGCAGAGGTTAGGCCGTTGCATTAATGCCAAGAATTGTAATTGCTTATTCTACAGGAGTAAATAATTCATCATTTAAATCAGGCTTGTCCAGCCATTTCACTTTGGTGGGGGGGGAGGGAGCTACATTTCCATTTTCTTTTCACTCAAGGGGCTGATGAGCAAACTTCAGAAAGATAAGGTTTAGCACAACGTGAATATCAAAATAAATTTGAAGTATGAAGAAACGAAACAACTTGCTGAGCAAAAATAAAGCAATGTTAAAGTAATAAATTGATAATTTAAAAATGAGTAATTAATTAAAGATCACTATGAAAGTGTGAGAGGGACAGAGTCTGTTTGCCTGGCTCATTCCCCATCTCTTGATGCTCACTTATTCACTCTCACCCATCGTGAGAGTGGGTGTGATTGTGAGAGAGGGTATGGGTGAGTGGAAATGCTGAGACTGTGAGTGATCCTGACACACACTCTCTCCCCCACATTTCTAGTGAGTCTTTTCATCCCCCACACCCCACCCACACCATCGCATCTAGCCTCTTCCACCCAGCAGTGAGTCCCTCCCTCCTCCACACCCAGTCCAGCACTGAGCAAGTCTCTCCCTTCGCCACCTGGCACAGACGGAGTGAGTCTCTCCTTCCACACCCAGTCCAGCATGGCAGTGCAACCTCTCTCTCTCTCTCTTCTCTTCCAAGCCACCCCCACCCCCGCCGAACTTCTCTGAAGCTCAATCGCTGGCACCATTGTTGCTGTTCCTCCAATCACAGACTGCTCACCTCCCACATTTGCTGCAGAGGGTGAGCCTATCAGCAGCAAACGCAGGAGAGGAACAGTGTGATTGGAAGAGGATCTTCCAGTACGCTTACCAACATTTGAAAACTACCTCCGGGGCCACATTTGGCCTGCAGGCTTGCGTTGGGTAAGCCTGACTTAAATGAATGCCATTCGTGTTTATTGGTTAAGATTTTTTAATATTTAGTTTTGGATTCTAAAACTGATAACTGGTTTCTCCCAATAGCAGACTCTTGTCAAAATTTTCAAGTAAACTTACCAGAGAAATTTTATTCTCCTGCTAAATTGTAAAAGCAAGCTTCTCTAAATTGTAACTCTGCCTTTAAACAATTTATTTTTATTTAAGCGATAAGAATACAGAAATGACACATCCAACATTTTTGAAATATTTGAATCAACGCTCTTTGAGCGTTAAATTGGCATTTGTTTCTTTTCTGATTAGTGCTCCAAGAATAAATAATAAGATGCAGTAAAAGCTCTGGAAACCAAGTGTTTCCCTCATCCAAATTGGAGTTGCCCTGTAGGCTACAGATGTTTTTATATTGGTCTTTGACAACTGGGTCCCAAGGGATAGGTCTTGTCCAATCAGTGGCCATGTCAAAAACAGAAATGAAATCAGAACTTTTGTTAAAATTGCTAGCCAGGAAAATATATATATTTTTGGTAAACTGTTTTTTCCCTGACTGTAGTTGATCTTTTTGGAACTGATAAAACGTTGCTGTGGTGCAGCCGTACATTTTAGTTTACGATTAATATCATGTTACTCTTAAGGAGATCTCTGGTCAAAAACCTGGTTGTGCAATTTTTGGAATGCTGTGCAGCCATAGTTGAATCTGTGCTAGATTTCCTCTTCGATGGTGACCTTTTCAGAAAGATAGTTGCTGAGATATAGGAAGTGCTCAACAACTTAAAGCCAGGTTTTGTTGCTAGGTTTCTCAATAAGGTTCTCAATTACTCTTTGGGAGCCTGATTTAAATATGTTAGTAAAGTGCTCTGCCTCTCTAAGATGGAATATTTGCAAGCCATGTTCCCCACACTAAAAATGACAGGACGTATGTGCACTCTAGGATAGATGCCAATATTCTATAGTGTTAGAAGTTAGGACTGCTTTCCTTGGACAAAAGAAGGCTGAGAGGAGATCTGATAGAGGTATTCAAAGTCATGAGGAGTCTGGACAGAGCAGATAGGGAGAAATTGTTCCCACTTGCGAAAGGATCGAGAATGAGAAAGCACAGTTTTAAAGCGATTAATAGAAGAAGCAAAAGTGATATGAGAAAAAAAAAATTGCAAACAGTGGGTGATTAGGGACTGGAATGCACTGTCTGAGAGTGTGGTGGAGTCAGGTTCAATTGAAGCATTCACAAGAAAATTAGACTGACATCTGAAAAGAATATTCAGGGTTACAGAGAAAAGGTGAGGAAATGGAGCTAGGTGAGTTGTTCAATTGGCGAGCTGCTGCAGACATGACGGGCCAAATGGCCTCCTTCTGCACTGTAACAATTCTGTGGTTCTGTCTCTCCCACCAATAACAATAACTGGAGATGTAGGTACTTGTCCAGGGGAGAGTTTTGGTCTTAGTGATGTTGTTGTTTTGTATTCAGAGTTGAAGAGGTTGAGGGTGATCTGAATATCACAACTACAACCTCAACTACACAGCTGTCAGCATATTGAGAGTCATGGATATGCTGGAGGGTCACCTAAGACTTGGCTCTCAGCATTGAGGTTTAAAAGGTTCCCATTGAGATGAAACTCAATCATGACCTCTTGTGGAAGTAGGTCACAAACAAATTCCAGACCAGGTGGAGGTAGATAGTGAAGAGAGTTGGTGCAATCACACAGACTTGCTTGACTCCCATTCAGATACGAAAGGCCTCAGTCTCCAATCCATTGCAAAGGACAGTTGCTGTCATACTGTCATGCAAGAGTCGCAGGATAGTAACAAATCTTGCTGGACATCCAAATTTCTGGAGGGCTTTCCAAAGGGTTTCATGGTTGATGGAGTCGGCCTTTGACAGGTCAATAAATGCCATGTAGAGCTCTTTTTGCTATTCCAGACATTTTTCTTGGACTTGTCGAGTGACAAAGATCGTGTCTGTGGTTTCCCTGGATAGCCGGACACCACATTGGGTCTCTGGAACTATGTCTTTGCTGATGGGTCGGAGGCAGTTTAGGAAGATTTGTGCGAGAATCTCCCCAACAGTGGGCAGAAGTGATATGTCTCTAAGGTTCCCACAAATTGATTTATCACCCTTTTTGAAAAGTGAATCAATGATGGCTTTGTGGAAGTTAGGAGGTAGTACCTCTTCTTCCAGATTTTTGTAAAAAGCTCTGAGCGTTTGGCCACTAGTTTTATAGGTCTCTGCAGGAATGTTGTCCAGACCACACGCCTTGTTATTCTACATCTTTTGTTTCCCAGCAAGTGTTGGCAAGATATCCAAATTTTATCTCCCAAGCTACTGGGGGATTCTGTCGATGGTTTTCCCTGATACTTTCGGCTTTAGTGTATAACACTGTCGTTGTCACCATCCATCTCTATGGTAGTAAGACTTGGATCAGCAACAACACCTCCGGGTGCTTGAGAATTTCCACCAGCAGTGTCTCTACAGGATACTCAAAGTCAAATGAGAAATCAGGCAAACAAACTCCAGCATCTTCACCAAAGGTCCTTCCTTCAGCATTGCAACTATGATTCTGCAAAATCAGCCCTCCACTGGTCTGGACCCTGCATCCACATGCCAAATAATCGGCTTTCAAAGCAACTCTTCTCACAACTTAAGGATGGCATCAGATCTCAAGGAAGACAGAGAAAATATTTTATGGACACCATGAACGCCTCATTGAACAGGGGACACACTGACATTGGTGTGTAGCGGGAGAGGAAGAGAGAGAGAGAAGAGAGAGAAAAGAAAGAGAAAAGGAAGAAAACAGAACCGTGACTCAAGAACCCTCCTTCCTCAGGGCAACTCTTCTCCCGTTTGCCCAAAGGAAATCAGGAATGGTCTGCTGAGTCACCAGAGGGGACACAAATCATGAAGCCTGGCAGACATCATCCTCGTTGAGGGACTGAGGCCATGACGATTGTTGCTTCTATTTCATAATACAGTAATGTAGAAATTAAAAGAGTACACTAGATTTCTGATGAATAGTATGTAATATTAATTGCAGAATTATATTTGATGATTAATTATATGGATGTTTGTTACTTTGCATAGAATAAATTACCTGATAGATATCCCGTAAATTACATTGCAGCAGCATTCCTTTAGGGTAATCATCAAAATGATCTAAGCATGAAAATGAGCTGACCTTTGAAGTAGCTGGTAGCACTGAACCAGATGGAGATGCATCTCTTGAAGGGGTCAAAGAGGAAACAGAAGATCTTTCTCTGTCTGTGAATACAAAAACAAAATGAGATAAATGTTTAATTCCAGATTATATCTTTAAACAAAAGATGTCGAAAGTTTATTTGGTAAAGTTCTTTTTGCCAAAAGATTGTTACTTTTCCTAATTTAATTATCCTCAGTTATGCCATATTGATTCAGCATTTCAATATCAGTAGCAACTTGTGAGGATGAGGCCAGAACTCATGCATATTGTGTGAACGTAATGGCTCAGATTTTGAGGTGGTAATGACAGCAAAACTGTCAGCATTTACAGTCGTTCTTCCATGAAACTGACAGCAACTTTGGGAGTCCACAAAATAACACAGAAATCCAGAATTCCAGCCAATGATTCTATGCTTCTCTGGAGGCTGCACTGTTGAGGTCCCGCAACAGAGTGTAATCCCTAAGCAATCAGCGAATTGATGAAAATTTTTACGCTGCGAGTTTCACAGTAAATACCCTTGAAAAAGTTATAACTTGTTCAATGAGATGCAATTTTACATATGAACAAGGAGCAGTAGGCCATTCAGCCCCTTGAAACTGCTCTGTCATTTAATTAGATCATGGCTGATCTGATATTAACCTGGGGCAGAGTTTTCTCGTCGGCATATGGGGCCCCGCAAGCCGACGCATAAAATGACGTGCGGTGATGTATGACGTGCGTCCTGATGTAATTGCGCGCCATTCCGATCTGTTGTTCGGTGGGCTGGCGCCGGAGTTGGCTGCGCGCCAACCAAACTGTCTGTCAAAGGCCCGTTAAAGCCATTAATAAGCCAATTCAGATAATTGACAGGCTGCCCGTCCAACCTTAAGGTTGGCGCGGGGGGGGGGGTGCAGGTGAAGAGCCCAAGCGGTCTTCGCATTTTTCACGGAACCTCATCCATGGGCGGGATGAGGTTTCATGGAGCTTTCATTAAATTAATAAATTGTGCTCACTTCATCAACATGTCCTAGCTCATGTGACACTGGCACATGAGGGCACATGTCTGAATAATTTTTTTCTCTCTTTATTTCAAAGTTTAAATATGAACTTAATTTCCCTGAGGCAGTGCCATGCCTTGGAGATTTCTGCGCATGAGTGAATGAGCACAGGCCCCGACTCTCCTTCCTCCCCCTGCCAGCACAGGTAGCGCTGAGCGCTACTGGACACGCGTCACGCTGCGTGGGCCTTGGCTCGCCCACACAAAATGGCAGCGCAAAGCCGATCGCGGGCGGCAATTGGCTCCATGGCCGCCTGCGTCCACTCCCAACCAGCCCGGCCGACAGGCAGAGGATTCTGCCCCTGAAATCTGCATCCCACCTACTGCCAATAACCTATCACTCCCATGCTTACCAAGAATCTATCCAACTCTGTCTTAAAAATATTCAGACTCTGCTTGTAAGGAAGAGCATTCCAAAGACTCATAACCCTCTGTGAAAATTTTTTGCCTCATCTCTGTTTTAAATGGGCACCTTATATTTAAACAGTGATCTCTGGTTGTAGATTTTCCCACAAGAGGAAACATCCTCTCCACATTCACCCTATCAAGACCCCTCAGGATCCTCTTACTCTTCTAAACTCCAGTGGATACAAGTCTAAGCTCTCCTCATAAGACAACTCACCCATTCCCATCTAATAGTCTGGTAAACCATCTCTGAACTGCTTCCAACGCATTTACATCCTTCCTTAAATAAGGTGACCAATACTGTACACAGTATTCCATATGTGGTCTCACCAATGCTCTGTATAACTGAAGCATAACTTCCCTACTTTTGCATTCAATTCCCCTCGCAATAAATGATAACATTCTATTAATTTTCCTAATTACTTGCTATACTTACGTACTAGCCTTTTGTGATTCATGCACTAGGATACCCAGATTCCTCTACACCTCAGAGCTCTGCAATCTCTCAACATAATATGCTTCACTTTTATTCTTCCTGCCGAAATGGGCAGTTTTCCCACATTAAACTCCATCTGCCAGATGGTTATGAACTCACTTAACCATTCCATATCTGTTTGTAGCCTCCTTATATCCTCTTCACAACTTACTTTCCTATCCATCTTTGTATCATCAGCAAATTTGGCAACCATCCAAGTCATTCATATAAATTGTAAACAGTTGAGGTCCCAGCACTGATCCCTGTGGCATGCCACTTGTTACATCTTGCCAACCTGAAAAAGACCCATTTGTGCCTACTCTCTGCTTCCCGTTAGCCAGCCAAACCTCTATCCACGCTAATATGTTACCCCCTATACAATGAGCTTTTATTTCCGCAATAACTTTTGATGTGGCACTTTATCAAATGCCTTCTGGAAATATATGTACAGTACATCCGCCTTTACCCACAGCACGTTACTTTGCCAAAGAACTTCAATAAGTTGGTTAAACATGATTTACTTTTCACAAAACCATGTTGACTCTGCCTGATGACCTTGAGCTTACCCAAGTGCCCTGATTTAATTGTTCTAAATTCATAATTACTTCTGCACACCCTAGCTGATTCTAAAAGCTAATTTTACACTTGTCGAATTATTTCCTTATGATAAAAAAATTAAAGCTCAATGCTGAAAGGTAAGAAAATTGAGAGTTCAACTGTTTGAGTCCTTGTCTGATATTTGTGGCTGAAGCAGAAATTTTTCATGGTGGTCTTGAAAATTCAGTGGATTTGAAGCCCATGTAAAACTACAATTACTGAGACAATTTCTTTTTAAAAATATAATGTCTTTTCCAGAAGCTGATAATTTTGCATCTGAGGTTCTGTTCAATGGAAATTCACTACCTGTTCTGGATTTTATTAATTATGTAGAAACGCCTTAACTTGAGGGGGAAGAGAAGGGGAAGAATATTCCTGCCCACTGGCAGCTTTTTTTCAAATTGCTGTTTTAGCAGCTAGCGAGTTGTATCGAGGGGATTTCAAAAGTGTTTACTTCAGTCACATGACCTCACTGCCCTAAATGATTTCAGAAGGTGTTTGCTTAGCGGATGTCTGAACCAACTGTGGCTTTAATTTTATTGCTGAGGTGTTTAGACTTTGTAATGACCTAGCCATTAACTTCCGTATGATTCATTATTCATCTTGATGAGATATGAAAAAGACCAGTCCATGTAGCTATTGTCCTAATAGACCTTGTCTCTGCTTGAGAGGTTGCCTTATAGAAATGCAAATGTGAGGTCCAGTGCAGTTTCCAGTAAATCCTTTTGAAGTAGTTTTTCACATCAGGTGTTGAAATTATATAGAAGGATGTTGTGGCATGTTGAAATTATAGTTCTCGTTGGAACTTACCAGAAATCCGTCAACTTGCAATACCATACATCAGGTGACTTGCAGCAGCCATCCTAAGTCAGTGTCTTTTCTTGATTTTAAAAAGTCCTTTTTAAATTGTTCAATATATGTTTGATCAGCCGATGAAATTAAAGATTAATATTGTTCACACACAAGTCAAATCGCGGTGACAATATCAACATAAGATATGATTCAGCTCAGCTGTGATAACCCCCACAATCAGACAGCCTAACACAGTGAGCGCCACAAAGCATTTATTTCATGTCTGGGAGTTGGGAGAGTGGGGGGAGTTGGGAGAGTGGGGAGTTAGATGGACAAGGGAAGGAGGTACTCCATTGATTTTCTAACTTTTTCATCCTGTAAGAATTGGTTTCTACTCTACTACAGGGGGATGATGCTAGCTGTTTGGTAAGTGGTTAAGGTCTATTCTATTTCTAATATTTAAAATATGACAGGAACTGGTAAGGTTAAGAAAATATACAAAAGAAGGAAAATACATAATTGAGTAAAATGATTAAGTAGTTAATTAAAACACTTTAAGGGTGGCAGGAAAGATGATGTGTCACAGCCAAGGCATGTGGGAGCTCAGAGGTGCCAGTGTGACCCAGGGCAAACACATCTGCAATAAGTGTTTGTGGCTCGAGGAGCTTCAGCTCAGAGTTATTGAGCTGCAGGCTGAGCTGCAGACACTGTAGTGCATCAGGGAGGGGGAAAGTCATCTGGACACTTTATTCCAGAAGCTGATCACACCCCTTAGGTTAGGGTCTTCTGTTTTGGTCAGCGGTCAGGGACAGGGGGGTGTGAATGCAGTAATGCAGGTAAGGGGACCTGGGGGCAGGAGCGCAGGAGTTTCAGCCTTTGCAATTGTCCAAAAGGTTTGAGGTCTTTGACCATATTTGGATGTGAGTGGGGCCTGCAGCGTGGATGGGCTGAGTAACCACGGCACCGTGTACAGGGAGCCATCCAAATGGGGAGATTAAAAGGAAATGTAGTGTTAGTAGGGACAGTATATTGAAAGAGATTGACACTGTTCTCTGCAGCAAAGAACAAGTCCAGATGGCTGTGTTGCCTCCCTGATGACAGGGTTCAGGACATCTGCTCAGGGCTGGAGTGGGAGAGAGAGGATCCAGATGTAGTGGTCCATAACATAGGCAAGACAAGAAAGGCGGTTCTGCATAATCAATATGAGGAGCTAGGCACCAAATTAAGAAGCAGAACCTCAAATGTAACAATCTCTGGGTTATTACATGCAAATTGGCATAGGGCAAATAAGATTACAGAAATGACTGCTTGGTTCAAAGACTGGTGTGGTAGAAGTGGGTTCCAGTTCGACGGGCACGGATGCCAGTACTGGGGAAAGCTGGGGCTGTACCATTGAGATGATCTATACCTCAACTGTGCTGAGAACAACCTTCTAGCGACCGCATAACTAGGGAAGTTGAGATGATTTTAAACTAATAGTCAGGGCAGGTGATCAAATTTAGGAAGATATTGTAAATCAAAGAGTAGAAACAAGGCAAGAGAGAAGGTACTAATATGGGAAATGATAAACAGACCGGGACATGAAGGGAAAGAGAATTGTAAACTAGAATAAATCAGCAGATAAGGCTAGAGGTTACAAAAATAATAAAAGGACAAAGCTAAAGGCTCTGTATCTGAATGCAGCATTCAAATCAAAACAGATGACTTAAATAAACTTAAATAAGGGCAATTATGAGGGCATGAAAGCAGAGCTACCTAAAACGTACTGGCAAATTAGGTTAATGGATAGGTCAATAGACATGCAGTAGTAGTCATTTGAAGGCATATTTCAGAATAGATACATTCTAACAAGAAAAAAAAATTCCATGGGGATAACCCACCATCCGTGGTTCACTAAAAAAGCTAAAGATAGTATCAAACTTAACGAGAAAGCATACTATTGTGCAAGGATGGGTGGCAGCTCAGAGGGCTGGACAGATTATAAAAAACAGCAAAGACGACTAAAAGATTAATGAGGGAAAAATCAGAGTCGAGAGAAAGCAAGCTAAAAAGATAAAACAGATAGTAAGAGTTTCTACAGATTTTTCAACAAGAAAAGAGTTAACAAAGGGAGCACTGGTACTATATAGAGTGAGGGCTGGATTTTTGGGGCATTGGGCCCAGGGGTGGTCAGGAAATGGCCCGCCACCTGCGATCACCCCTGACTGTGATTTCACGCTGGCTGGCCATTAATAGGCCAGCTTGAAAAGTACACTGAGGAGCTCAGCACTGCCGAGGTGGGAGGGCGAGAGGAAGGCGAGCGCAAAAGTCTGCGCATGTGCGGGGAGAGCATGCACTGAAAACTCCCTGAAGGCAGAAAGCCGCCTCAGGGAGCTGAGGTATTTTAAATGAATTAAGTTTTTGAAAATCCGGAAAAAATGTCCACAAAGGGGACACACTCACCTTAACATGTATATTTGAAAAATTCTGCCAAAAATTTTCATTCTTAAAAATTTAATTACAGAAACCTCATCCCGCTCATGGATAAGGTTTCCTAAAAAATCCAAAGGCTACCTGGCCAATTTGCCCGCCCAGCAACCGTAATGTTGGACGGGCAGCAAAAAATACAAGTTGATTAATTGGTTAATGGCCTTAATAGGCCTCTCAATTGCTGGCAGTCACACCGCTGACTCTTGCGCGCGCCTGCCGACTGTGGTATCACGCGAGTGCGAGATGACGCTGGGGCACTCGCCCGTATGCCGAGCGGAAAATCCTGCCCTGAGTCTGGGGAGTTAACATGGAAAATAAGGAGAAGGCAGTTGAATTGAACAGATATTTTGCATTGGTCTTCACTATACTAGATACAAGTAACATCCCAAAAATAGCGGTAAATCAAGAAACGGAAGGGAGAGAGGAACTCATCAGCAGGGAAGTAATAATGAGCAAATTATTGGAGCTGAGGGCTGACAAGGCCCCGAGTCCTTCATCCTAGGGTTTTAAAAGAAGTGGCTAGTGAGATAGCTGATGCATTGGTTTTAATTTTCCAAAATTCCCTAGATTCGGGGGTGTTTCCATTAGATTGGATAATAGCAACAGTAACTCCTTTATTCAAAGTGTGAGGGAGACAGAAATCAGAAAAATTCAGGCCATTCAGCTTAACATATGTCATAGGGACAATGTTAGAGGATAGTGAGTCTTTGGAATTCTCTTCCTCAAAAGATGGTAGAAACAGAGTCTTTAAATATCTTTAAGGCAGAGCTAGATAGATTATTGATAGGCAAGGGGGTAAAAGGTTATCAGGGGTAGGTGGGAATGTGGAGTTGAGGTTACAATCAGATAAGCTAAGAACTTATTCAATTGCAGAGCAGGCTCGGGGACAGAGTTGCCTATTCTTGCTCCTAAATCATAAGTTCATATAGAGTGCTCTGTGGTCCACAGATAAAGTTATGGAGCATGAACACCAAACAAGGGGAGGAAAGACTAGGAATACCCAAAATCTTGATTTTGGGTTTTCTAAAGTAAAAGGGAAAGTTGGGGGTAGAGAAATTTATGCAGTAAGTTGCAATGATTAGGATCCCTGCAGCTAAAAATTTTGCTGCCAACACTGTGACGAAGGGGGTTAGAACCACAGGAGCCTTGAGTGATTAGAGTAAGAAAGGCATATAGAGCTGGAGGGGATTGTAAGCAGAATGTAGTAAAAGGGTGTGAAGAGATTTAAAGATGAAGATGTTTTAAAGTAGGAGGTTAAGGAATTGAGTGTACACCAGTGAGAACAGGAGTGAATGGTGAGCATGGCTTAGTGAAGATGTTCCAGACAGATGGGGTTTATGAACGATAAGAGACCAGCAAGGGTTGTCGGAGCACTTGAGTCTAGCAATGATGAAGACATGTGTTAAAGGCAGAGAAGACAGAAGTAGCAGCGGAAACCGGCAATGTTGCAAAGAGAAGTATTTTTGTTACAGTCTTCTCGCTATATTCTATTTTTATCTAAAATAAATGCAAATGCCCATTAGCCCTTTCTAACCTTGATTAAACTAGACATCAAATTTGCCTAACAGATGTATTTCACTTAGCTAGAATTCAGCAAGCTGAAGTGATGAATATATCTGATCAAAAATATTGCTCAAAAATGATTTGACCAACCAACTTACCCCTATGACTCATATTTCCTTATTGTCCTATTCAGCCATTTATATGATTTACAAATACAAGCCAAATAATTAAATCCTCATATAATAAATTAAATATTGTAACGTCTAAGTCATTTTGAAGTAGACATTTTATGTTGGCTTCTATAAAGAAAATGACAGGAACAACATTATAAGCTAAGGAAAGTACTCAAAAGAGAGATCTATTTATATTTGATGACCGCCACACTGAAAGAGACCTTTACAAACTCTTTTAAAAATAAAATTACCAATGGCCTTTTTGAAAGAAATTACTTGAAGTTTTGGAAGTACAAACTTTTATAATATTTTAAAATAAAAGCATGCATAATAGGCTTCTAAAAATGATCCATACCCAGAACCATGAGGAAGACTAAAAAAATGAACTTCAAATCTATAGGAACTTCTGTGAACTATCACTTCATTTATCACCCTGTAGAGAATTATTTTTTTCTGCCTTATAGTAACAGAAATGTTTTTTATTACTCATTGGTCAAAATATCAATCAGGATTCGCCATTATAAATAAAATGCAAATAACAGTTCACGCTACATGTCCTATCTCAATTAATTGCTGACTGCAAATAGTCAGGATTATCAAGTCAAGCAAACAACAAAATGGAAAAACATTTTAATCAAAGTAATAAGCTCAACAGAATGTAACATCAGCTGCATAATGTTGCAAATGCCATCTTGTGGTGCGCTGTTGTACAGTTCTTATTTCAATATAGAATTTAAAAATAATTGGGTATATCTTTATAACCTTAAATACTGTTAGATAATTTGGCTCTTGTTGAATGCTGAACTTAGGCTGGAATAATTCACAAGTGAAAAAACAAGGAAACAAAACATGAAACAACTGTTCAAATGGCTGGGTTTGATGTTCATTGAGCCTGAGATAATAAGTATTTTGAGGCCGGGCATTTAAAAATGATAAAGAAATATAGAAATGTCAAATTTGTGTATGAAATGAAAGGAGTCGTGAGCATTACTCTTAACATGTGCAATATATATAGTAAGAAAAAAGGAATGTTCAGATGTACAGCATCCATATTGTATTCGTGCAAACTGCAGGATATTGATATTGCAGGCACCAAAATTGTAATTGTTAACAAGATATTAGAGGAGAATGCCAATGAACTCATAGGTAAAACAAAATTACACCGCATCACAATGAAAAGAACTTGTCTCTTTGTAAACAAAGTAATTCTGTCATTAGGCTTTACCATAGCAAGCATAAAGAGGATCAGTTTTATTTGCCATAAAATGTGACATTTTGAATAAACACATGCTCTAGCAGATTTTATTATAAAATTTGAAAACCAGAAGTTTAAGAAGCCATGTTTGGGGCCTCCTGCACAACAGTGGCAACTGGATCAGAGAAGGGATACTTGTTCCAGAGTTTGGATTTAGTACAGAATGATCGGTTTTTCTGCACCAAGCACTGATTAAATTAATTTCAATGTGCACAGCGTATTGGGTTGAAACTTAATGCAATTATTTCTGTTGCATTTCCTCAACTTATCTCTCAACTTTTGTCATACTTTCCCCTGCCAAAGGCTCCCATCCTATAGATAAATGCAGCTTTAAGTACAGAAATGTCAAAGTTCGTGAAACTTTGCCATTTAAAGATATTTATGTCAAGCCTGAGGATAACAATTATTCATCATAGAAATAAGCATATGTTTGGGTCAGATATTATCTTATTCAGTATGAAAGTGTTTGTGTGTCACTACCTTAAATAAAACTACAGGTGTACTCATTAATTCTCCCCCTTCAGTTTGCTGGTTTAAATAAAACACTGCTATATGAATCTATTAAATGTACTAATAGCTTGCTCTTTTGATAGCCTGGTATGTTATAAAGCCATACAATCAAAACTACCCAGTCTGATGCCTTCCCACGCAAGTTAGCTCACCTCACCCAGAGCTGTAGATGCCCTCAGTCCCCTCGGCAGAGAGAGGAAATCTGCCAAATGTTCTGCTTTAGATTGCTATTCAGTGGCACATGAAGTAAAGCTGTACAGAGTCAAGTGATGTTAGTATTGAGATTAGCTGTCATACCTTCCAAAGTCAAATTACTTGTTTACCTCATTGTTCAAGTTTATGTATACAGATAGCCATTTTTGCAATGTAATGGAGGGCTGCCAGCATCTGTAGAATCAAACTCAAGCAAGAATCAATGCCATCAAGATGGGACAGAAAAAAAAAGTATTGATAGCTTCATTGTTGGAGAAGGCAGTTGCAAACTTCCCTTTTGTTTCTTTCCCAAGGATTAGCCCTTAAACCTTAGTCATACAGACTCAAAATGCTAACTGTTTTTCTCTCCACAGATGCTGTGTTTTTCCAGCATTTCCTGTTTTTATTCCAGTATATAGAGCCTTTGACACTGTTTTCTGAGAAATAAAATGCACACTTCAAGGCTGAAAGAAGCAAAACCATATCTTTCAAGGCAATATTTCGGATCACTTAAAAAACAAGAATTTAATACTTTGTAAAAGGAATTTCTGATATCATGAAGAAGTAACCCATTTAATAGCTGGATGTTTTTAACTGGGAACAATTTAAAGCTACTTTTATACTCATCCTGGAGGGTTGCTTGCACCACTGGTTCCTGCTGCACAACTCTCGTGCAACCAGCAGCAGCCTAAATGCAAATTTATTAGACATACTAAAAATATACACCCAGTTAGAAAAAATCTTCCCAAAAGGTATTAGCAAATCCAGCAAAATTATATTTGAGTTGCTGCCAAAGCACCTTTCTGAGGCCAATGAAAAGTAGCTGCAACCTACTCCAATTGCTGAAGTTCACGAGAAAGCGTGCTCCATGCTTAAACATGCTGAAGGTCAGTCTTCCGCCCTTCAGTGGAAGGAAGTCCTGCCCTTAGACTGGCCAGCAGCTCTTGCAATCACAGCAGTGCTAGAATTTAGTAGTGGGCATTGCAAGAAAGGCCACAAAGATAGAGGATGATCACTGAACCCAGGTAAGCCCAGGCTTTCTGGGTAGGGAGGGAGCAGCACCCTAGGGAGTGGGGGTGGATTTTGGAGGCCAGGCAGGGAGGGACAAGGGGGTGGAGGGTAATATCCGTGGAATGGGGGGGGGTCCCCAATGTGCACAGGTCATCTCCCAAAGGATGCACACCCTCCTTCATGCCCATGTTTTCACCAAATTTGTTTAAAAAAAACGGCCTTCTCACTCTCGCCTGCCTGCTACTGCTCAGCGTATTATGGCAGTGGAGGAAGATCAAGAGCCTCAAGTGGGCAATAATTGGCCACTTAAGGGCCTCAATAGGCTTAAGGGGAGGCAGGCTAGTGGGCACTTTACCCAGCCCCTGTATTATGGGGACCAGGTTGCGGGTGGGCCAGAAGGCAGTGGACTAGCCACCCAACATATTTTATGTGCCCCACACCCTCGTTGAAAGCACACTCAGCAGGGGAGCCCTAATAAAACCCAGCCCCAAGTCTTTAAATAAGCAGTGGACCATTGCAATCCTTGTTAAGTGAAAAATGGGTAAGAACAAATCAAAATGTTCTAATTTCCAAATACACTCCTTGTTTCAAAGAGGACTAAGGAAATATTATTTCAACTTATGTTTATAAAAGAGCTTTTGATGTAGAAAAACATCCCAAGATGCTTCATAGAGGTATAATCTGATGAAGATGGATGCTGAACCAAATAAGACGGTGGGAGAGATGATTAAAACATTGGACAAAGAAGTGGCTGGGAGATGGGGGTGAGATTTAGCAATGCTCTTAAAGGAGGAGAGTGAATTAGGCAGGCAGAGGGCTTTAGAGAATTTAGCTGAAGGCATGGAGTGAAAAAAAATTAACATTCATGACAAGAACAAAAATAGTTGTAAATTAGGCAGATGCTACGATTGTTGTAAAATAATAGAACATGCTTGTACAGCCATTGGTGAACACATGGCAAATTCTAATACTTGTGGCGGTCCATATGCCATGAAGAGAAGGTAAAAGTGTTTCTGCAGAATGAGGGTGGGGAGAAGGCATCTCTAAGTTCATTTTCATGTACAAGGTAGAAAATTTAAATAGTCCTGGGGAAACTTGGGATTGGGATTTACAGCCCCCTGCTGGGCATGTTTTCAACAGGGAATTGGTGGGGGGGGGGTGGTAACAGCACATAAAATGTGTCAGGTGGCTAGCCCACTGCCTTCCGGCCCACTCCTGGCCTGCTCCCATAATACAAGGGATAGATAAGGTGGTCACTAGCCTGCCTGCCCTTAGGCCTATTGAGTCCTGGGAAGAGTTTCTGATGTAGAGAGATATAAAGGAAAACATGTGTGTGCATGCACAGGAAAATGAAATACCTTCTGGTACTTTGTTCAAGTGACACACGTGCGCATGCGCATACACCAATTTTTCTTCTCTCAAGTCCAGGGCACTGAGGATTAGCATAGCACCCTAACACATTCTTTGAATAGGATCCGAAGATTGAGCAGAAACCAGGTGTGTTATCTCAGACAGTGGCCATGATATTAATATGAAGGCAGTTTCCAAGCAGTCAGGTGGAATTATATTTTGGAGATCTGGAAGTCAATTGAGCAAATCATAACTTGGGATCTAAACTCAATTTTACCAATTAACTTTAACTTCAGAATTTCATGTTTCCAAGCTGCGCAATGAGCACGATGCACACCCACATGATGTAATCTCATCTGTAGTTAAATAACAGTGCACAATGGAAAGTGGAGGTGTTCAAGATGGATTGTGGATGTACAGCAAAAGCAGTATAGAGTCAATAATGTCTTGCTGAAGTCAATGCTGGGAGCAGTCAGGAAGAGAAGAGACTTACTCCTCCCTGACAACAGGAAGAAGAAAATGACAGTTCTCACCAAAAATGTGTGGTTTGAGGAAGCTGAGGTGAGCAGCAGGAACGTCACATGAAGTTCATAGATGAAATGTAGAAAACTGTTCAATGACATATGTCAGGAAAAGTAGAGCATATTTGCTGATTCAACAACATCCTGTGTTTTAAGTCCCACTTTTCCTCTAGTCTGTGTTACTAAGCATTCTCCAATATATAACACCAGCCCAACTTTCAGCAGCGTCCACCCCATCACGTCCCCATTTATTCATCCATCTTTGACAGCCCAAACCTTATGCAATATGATGCATCTATCTATAATCATGAGGGTGGGGCGTGGGCGGGAGAGAGAGAGCGGGGGCACGGCGGGAGAGAGAGCGGGGGCGCGGGCGGGAGAGAGAGAGCGGGGGCGCGGGCGGGAGAGAGAGAGCGGGGGCGCGGGCGGGAGAGAGTGGGGGCGCGGGTGGGGGAGAGAGCGCGGGGGCATGAGCGGGAGAGACATAGAGCAAGCGGGCGGGAGAGCGAGCGAGCGGGCGGGAGAGCTGGCGGGAGAGCGAGTGGGCGGGCGGGAGAGCGGGCGGGCGGGGGGGGCGGGAGAGGCGGGGCGGGAGAGCGGGCGGGCGGGAGAGCGGGCGGGAGAGCGGGCGGGCGGGAGAGTGAGCGAGCGGGCGGGCCGGCGGGAGAGCGAGCGGGCGGGCGGGCGGGAGAGCGAGCGGGCGGGCGGGCGGGAGAGCGACTGGGTGGGCGGGAGAGCGAGCGGGCGGGCGGGAGAGCGGGCGGGCGAGCGAGCGGGCGGGAGAGCGAGCGAGCGGGAGAGCGAGCGAGCGGGCGGGCGGGAGAGCGAGCGAGCGAGCGAGCGGGCGGGAGAGCGAGCGAGCGGGCGGGAGAGCGAGCGAGCGGGCGGGAGAGCGAGCGAGCGGGCGGGAGAGCGAGCGAGCGGGCGGGAGAGCGAGCGAGCGGGCGGGAGAGCGAGCGAGCGGGCGGGAGAGCGAGCGAGCGGGCGGGAGAGCGAGCGAGCGGGCGGGAGAGCGAGCGAGCGGGCGGGAGAGCGAGCGGGTGGGAGAGCGAGCGGGCGGGAGAGCGGGCGGGAGAGCGAGCGAGCGGGCGGGAGAGCGAGCGGGCGGGCGGGAGAGCGAGCGGGCGGGCGGGAGAGCGAGCGGGCGGGCGGGAAAGCGAGCGGGCGGGCGGGAGAGCGGGCGGGCGGGAGAGCGAGCGGGCGGGCGGGCGAGCGAGCGGGAGAGCGAGCGGGCGGGAAGCAAATCTGCAGGGAAATCAAAATTGTGCAAGAACTATAAAGAGGTGATAATAGGGGACTTTTATTTATCTAAATATGGATTTTGATAACTAAACAGTAAAAAGGAAGTGGAAGAATTACTGAAATATGTTGAGGAGAGCTCCTTTGACCTATATGTTTTAAGTTCAACTAGGAATGAGGCATTGCTGGATCTGGTGCTAGAGAATGAAGTGGGCAAAGTGGTCCAAGTCTCTTTGGGGGATCATTTAATTGTGTGATCATAAGGTTTAGATTAGTAATGGAGAGGAGCAAACAACAATCTAAGTAGAACTTATAAATTGGAAGAGGGCTAACTTCATTGGGATGAGAGGATATCTAGCCAGGATAAAAGTGAACCAAAGACTGACAGGAAAATTGTAATAGAATAATGGGTGATTTTTCAGGAGGAGATGTTTCAGGTGCAGGCTAGGTACGTTCCAACAAGGACAAAATGGAAGAAACTAAAACCAAGGCTCTTGGATGATGAGGGAGACTGAGAGTATGGTGAATGAAAAAAAGAGGGTGTCTGATGCATGTTAGGTGAATTCTTCAAGTGAGAATTAAGGTTAAGAACAATAAGTTGAGAAGGGAAGTTAAGAGGAAAATAAGAATGACACAAAGAGACAAAATGAGAACAGTTAATACAAAAGGGAACCCAACAATCTTTTACCAGCATGTAAATAGTAAACTGATTGCAAGAAGTGGGGCAGGGTCCATTAGGGACAAAGAGGTTGATGTACGGTTTGAGGCAATACTTAAAAATTAAGCCAAGAAAAGAAAGAACTGTGTTTTATTGAGGATAAAAAGCTAATTATTATGCTGCATTTTATAGTTTCAAAAAGGTTATTTCAACAAAAATTATCATGCTCTAAACAAACCTGTTCGAGTGGTATAGTCACATCAAAGTTATCGGTGGTGTTTTTGATTGAAGGAATAGGTTTTATGGTTGCTGAGCTGAGACAATTAATTATTCTGGATGCGCTGTTAGAAGCTTTTTTTAGTTATGAGAATCAATAGCTAAAAAATTGGTCTTAATTCTACGCATCTTAAGTTTGCTTTAAAGATGACTTTACTGAAAAAATTATAGTAAAACAAATCCATTTATCGCAAGTTATAAAAATATAGAAAGTATTCTTCAGTTTTATATGTAAATTTCTTATTACTTTCTTATTCAAAGTGGAAACATGCTATTTTTCCATTAAATTATCTTTTCTGGTGACCTGCCATCTTTATATTTTCTTTTCAAAATGCTAATACATAATTCATGCAATTTGACACAAAACCTGAACATGCAAAAACTGGGGAAACAAAGAAAAAATTTTTAAAAAGACACAAAAAATGTAAAAAAAAAAGTTGATTTTCAATACATGTATTTTATTGTGAATGCAAATTATGCATTCTATCCGAGATACTTGGCATTTTGCCATATATTTTGTTTAGAAATGTTGAACTTTTGCTTTGCGGCATCTAATAGTTTTCATTTTAAAAATGCTCTTTAGGTAAAAAAAAAAAGTTGCCAACCTCTGGGCTGGTCAGTGTACCATCACAGGTGAGTAAGGTTTTCAAAACAATAATAAGGCAAACAATTAACAACTACTTGGAGAAGTTTGAGTTAATTAAGGAGAGCCAGCATGGAATTGTAAGATGCAGATCGTGCTTGAATAATCTAATTGAATTTTTTGCCGAACCCTAACCCTATCAACGTGAGGTCTTGTGGTGCGGTGGTAGCGTCCCTACCTCTGGGCCAGAAACTCCAGGTTCAAACAGGTTGATTACCAATTGTAAATCCTTCCAATACATTTGATTGCAGGCAGTAGAGAGCAGGAAAGTTTCCTGGTCAGCCATACTGCAGAAGGCAACGGCAAACCACTGCATTACTTTGCTAAGCATAATCATGGGCCAATTCAATTGAAGTCCATTGTCGCCAATGGCCTTTTAGGGATTTGCACCTGAAGGAGGAGCAACCCTATCAAGAAAGTTGATGAAGGGAAAGCAATGGATGTAGTCTGTGTGGATTTTGAAGAAAACATTTGACAAAGTACCAACTAAAAGGTTGGTTAAAAACGAGGATTATGGAATAGGAGAGTCAGTATCAGCTTGGATACTCAATAAGTGGGAAGTTATTGAGAGGGGTTGTGGAAATGACAGACCTTGGAGCTCATGTCCACAGGTCCTTGAAGGTGGCAGGACAGGTGAACAAGGTGGTCAAGAGAGCATATGGAATGCTTTCCTTTAGTGGTCGAGGTATTGCATACAAAAGCAGAGATGTAATGATGGAAATGTATCAAATGCTGGTTAGGCTATAGCTGGAATTTGTGTACCATTCTAGGCACCACATTGCAGGAATGACATAATTGCTCTGGAGAGAGTGCAGAGGAGATTTACAAGAATGTTGCCAGAGCTTGAACTTGTAACTATGAGGGGAGATTGGATAGGCTAGGGTTTCCTTAGAACAGAGGAGACTAAGAGGTGACCTAATTGAGGTGTACAAAATTATGAGGGGCCCAGATAGGATAGACAGGAAAGACTTGTTTCCCCTAGCTGAGGGGTCAATTACCAGGGGGCACAGATTTAAGATGATTGGTTGAAGGATTAGAGGGGACATGAGGAAAACCTTTTTCACTCAGAGGGTGGTGGGCATCTGGAATTCACTGCCTAAGTTGGAAGTTGAGGCTGAAACACTCAACTCATTTAAAAGGTACCTGGATCTGCATCTGAAGTGCTGTAACCTGCAAGGCTACAGACCAGGCGTTGGAAAGTGGAATAAAAATGAGTGGCTAGTTTCTTTTTCTCTTTTTGGCCAGCGCAGACATGATGGGCTGAACGGCCTCTTTCTGCACTGTAACTTTTCTTCTATGGATAAAAAAATTGGCTTATCGGCAGTAAACAGTAAGTCATGGTAAATGGTCATTTTTCAGACTGAATGGTAAACAGTGGTGTATAAGATTCAGTGCTAGGACCACTGCAGTATTTTGCTACATAAATAATTTTGATATTGGAATACAGTTAAATTTCAAAATTTGCTGATGATGCCAAACTTGGAGGTGTGGCAGGCAGTGAGTATGATACTAATCGACTGCAATGGGACATAGATAGGCTAGCAGCATGGGAAAACATGTGGCAGATAGAAATGTGAAATCATGCATATTGGCAGAAGAAGGGAGAGGCAATATAGACTAAATGGCCCAGTTCTAAAGAGTATACAGGGACAGGGGGTCCTTTGGGTTCATGTGCATAAATCTCTCACTTCCTCTTCACTTCCCCTCTCACATTGTTTTTGGCTTGGTTCTCGCTTGAAGAATTCACTTGACATGCATCACACACCCTTTTTTTTGTTTAATTATACTTTATTATCTCCCTCATCATTCAAGATACCCTGGCTTTGGTTCTCTTCCTTCTCAACTTACTTTTGGCAGGACATTTTGAGAAAGTAGTTAGCAAAACATGAGGTGGATCTTGGGCTACGAGGGTGCTGCATGGGGAGATGACGAATGATTTTGAAAGGAAACTGGATGGTCACTTGAGGGAAATAAACTCGCAGGGCTACAGGGATAAAGCGGGGAATGGGTCTGAATGGATTGCTTCAGAGAGTCAGCATGGAACTGATGGATAAGATGGCCTCCTTCTGTGAAGTAAAGACTCACCATGAGCATTGTCATGGAAGGTTAGCTCCTGTATAACTAACTAATCAGAAGTTGGGTATAGGGGATTCTATCAATATTTGCAGGAAATACAAAAATGGGGCACATGGTTAACTATGAAGAGGCCTGTAAGGAACATAGGAACAGGAGCATGCCATTCAACCTGCTCCACCATTCAACATGATCATGGCTGATCAGCCACTTCAATGCTTTTTTCCCCACACTATCCCCATATCCCTTAATGTCATTGTCATTTAGAAATCTGTCAATCTTAACTTTAAATATACTTAATGATTGAGTTTCCACAGCCCTCTGGGGTACAGAATTCCAAAGATTCACAACCGTCTGAGTAAAAAAAATTCTCCTCATCTCGGTCCAAAGTGGTTTCCCCGTTATTTTGAAATTCTGTCCCCTGGTTCCAGACTCCCCAACCAGGGAAACATCTTATCTGCATTTACCCTGTCTATCCCTTTAAGTATTTTTTAGGTTTCAATGAGATCACATCTCATTCTTCGAGACTCAAGAGAATACAGGCCCAGTTTCCCCAATCTCTTTTCATAGTCCTGCCATCCCGGGAACAAGTTTGGTGAACCTTCGTTGCACTACCCCTATGACAATAATATCTTCTGTAAGTTTAGGGGACCAAAACTGCACATAATACTCCAAGTGCAGTCTAAACAAGGTTCTACACAATTGAAGCAAGACTTGGCTACTCCTGTACTCAAACCCTTTGCGATAAAGGCCAACATACCATTAGCCTTCCTAATTGCCTGCTGCAACTGCATGTTAGCCGTCAGTGACTTCCTGACGAGGACACCCAGGTCCTTTTGTACATCTACAATTTCAAGTCTCCTACCATTTAATACTCTGCTCAACTGTTCCTCCTACCAAAGTGGATAACCTCACATCTTTCCACATTATATTCCATCTACCATGTTCTTGACCACTCGCTAAGACAGTCCAAATCCTCTTGAAGCTATTTTGCATCCTCCTCACAACACACATTCCCACCTAGTTTTGTGTCATCAGCGAACTTGGAGATATTTCATTTGGTCCTCACATCCAAATTATTGATATACATTGTGAACAGCTGGGGCCCAAGTACTGATTCCTGCAGTACCTCACTCGTCACAGCCTGCCAATGCAAGAATGACCCGTTTATTCTTGCTCTCAATTTTCTGCCTGTTAACCAATATTTAATCAATTTCAATACATTACCGCCTACCCCTAGTGTTTTAATTTTGCTAACCAACCTCCTGTGGAGAACTTTATCAAAAGCTTTCTGAAAATCTAATTATACTTTTGTCCACCGACTCCACTTGATCAATTCTATTAGTAACATCAAAAATCTCCAACAGGTTCATCAAACATGATTTCCCATTCATAAATCCATGCTGACTATGACCAATCAAATCACTATTATCCATGTGTACACTTATCACGTCCTTTATACTAGATTCTAGCATGTTCCCTACTACTGATGTCAGGCTAACAGGTCTGTAATTCCCCATTTTCTCTTTCCCTCCCTTCTTAATTAGTGGATTGGCTTTTTGCCAATTTGCCAGAATCTACAGAATTTTGGAAGATGAATGCATCCACTATCTCCAGAGCCATCTCTTTCAACACTCTGGGATATAGGGCATCAGGTCCCGGGGACTTATCAACCTTAAGTCCCATTAATTTGTCAAATATAACCTCGTACTAATACAAATTTCCATGAATTCCTCATTCTCCCTGGTCCCTTTCATTTTTAATTCTGGGAGATTTCTTGTATCTTCCTCAGTGAAGACACAAACAAAGTAATCATTCAGTTACTCTGCCATTTCTTTATTCCCCATTATAAATTCTCCTGACGGTCCCACGTTTGTCTTAGCCAAACATTTCTTATTTATGTTCTGATAAAAATGGACTGCAAAAGCTTTGATGACTTTTGCCAGTTTACATTCATATTCTATTCTCCCTTTATCAGTTTCTTGGTTCTGTATTCTAAAATCTTCCCAGATCAGCTTTACAACTACTTCTGGCATGTAGAAGGGATGTAAGTGACGCCAGGAGGGCACAGAGGGGTTAGGATACTGGAAAGACAGATTCCAAATGATATTTAATACAAAGAAATGTGAGGTGATTCAGTTTTACCAATTCATGTAATATAAGAAGGAATAAAGGAATTGTTTAAAAAATAAAATCAAGGTTCCTTGGTCTTATAAAACAGGGCATAAACCACTAAAGCAGAGATAATGCTAAACCTATATCAACCTTTGAATTAGACTACAATTTGAACAGTATTCCATGTTGGATATCCTATTTTAAGAAGGATCTCAAGGACACCGAGATGATTTTAGGGATAAAAATCCCTAGCTCCGAGTAATGATTGGGAATTCTTCATCAGAATTTAGAAGTTGAGAGGAGATCCAAAAGTGGTATTGAAGATCCTAAAAGATTTTGAAAAGGTGAATTTGGAAAAATACATTTCCATTGCAGTGACGTAGTATCTAAAGGGTAAAATTTAAGATTACCAAAAGAACAAAGGGAGAGGTTACAAGAAGATTATTTTATGCAGAGGGTTTTTGGGGTACAGAATTCCTGACCAGAAAATGGTAGAGGCAGACTCCATAGCTTTCAGAAAGGGATTGAATAAATATGTAAAAGTAGAACATTTTAAAAGGTTGTAATGCCCTCCTGCACTTTGAGCAGAAGCAACTAAGCAGCAAATAGGAGTAGCTTTCTTCTCCATACACAAACGGTGTCAATTCAAGATAACCAATGACTTCTAACAATATGTTCTCCTCTACACTGGGGAAACCTAATGCAGATTGGGTGAGCGCTTTGTGGAATATCTCTGTTCAATCTGCAAGTATCTTTTCTGGTGACCTGCCATTTTAATTTTCCAACTTACTCTCACGCTGATATCTCTGGCCTTGGCCTACTACAGCGTCCTAATAAAGTTCAACACCAGTTTGAGGAACAGACCTCATTTGTTGATTAGGCATTTTATAGCCTTCTGGACTCAATATTGAGTTCAACAATTTCAGACCATAACCTCTTGTTTCCTTTTCTTTGCATATTTCAGCCCTAATCCAGTTTTTCCAATTTTTGTTTTGAATGGCAGCTGTTCATCCTTCTGCCATTCACACCTCTTCTGGGCCCATTTTGTTTCTTTCGTTGTTCCAATACCATTCACTTTGGCTCTACCTCACTAATTCCTTTGTCATTTAATGTCTCCCATCTTCCACTTGATCACAGACCTTCCCTTTTGTTCTTTTCCCACACTCTCCCATTTCACCTACATGAAACCTATTATGTTTAAGTTTTCCCAGTTCTGATGAAAGGTCATGACCTGAAATGTTAACTCTGTTTCTCTCTGCAGATACCACCAGACCTGCTGAGTATTTCCAATTTTTTTTAAAATTTCAGATTTCCAGCATCTGCCATATTTTGCTTTTGCTTCAATTCAAGTGCTGCTCCAGCAGATATCAGACAACTCAGCACAGATCAGGAAATGAAGCAAAGACATTCTAATCTGTATCAGTAAATGCCACACCACAGTTTTCATTTATCCATCAAGTATCAAGGGAGCCAATTCTAACCGCAAAAGAAAAATTCTATAATTTCAGGGAGCTGGCTGTGAAAGGTGGTGTCCATTTATCAAAATGCTCTGAGATTATTTTGTTCCCAGCACTGTGTGAGATCAACAGATGGGCTGTCTGGATTGCAACTTTACCCCCTTCCTATGGGCTTTTGCACATCATCCTATTTAATTTAATATTGATTTTGTACTTCAAATTTGATGGTTTATAAATTATAAATAAATTATAAATTCATTCTTAGGATGTGGGCAACACCAACACTTACTGCGCATCCCCAATTTCCCTCGAGAAGATGGTGATGCAAGCAGTTTGAACCACACAAGTAGCTTGCTAGGTCATTTCCGAGTGGACAGTTAGAGTCAACCATATTGCTGGTGTGACATCCCATTGCTGTGGATCTGGTGTCACATTTCGGTCAGACGAGGTAAGGTCAGCAGTGAACCTGGTGGATTTTTACATCCAGACAGGGAGTTTAATTCTAGACTTTTAATTTAATTAACTGAATTTAAATTCCCCAGCTTCTATGGTGGGATTTAAACTTCATGGGCAGAATTTTCTGCCTGTTGGGCGGGCGGGCCCAACCCAATCTCTGGCGGGCTCAGAGCCGCCCGGCACCAGCGAAGTGGGCCGCACTGCCATTTTACTATGCGCTTCCTGTGCGGGCAGGGGGATCCCTGAAATTGACAGTGCGCTCTTTTGCGCATGCGCATGAAAGAGCACACATCTCCCTGAGGCTAAGTGCTGCCTCAGGGAAATCGTCTGGACTTTTAAAAATATTAAAAATTGAAACAAAAAAATTCCCTTACATGTCCCCTCATGTGACAACGTCACATGAGTTGGGACATGTTCATAATTTACAGAACAACTTTATTACAATTTTTAAAACCCTACATGAAACCTCATCCCACCAGTGGATGAGGTTCCATTTTTTTTTTATTTGCCGCTGGGGCTCCTGGCCGACCCGCCAACCTTAAGGTTGGACATGCAGGTCCTTTAATTGGTTAATTGATCCTGTCAATGGCCTCAATTGGCCATTGACAGGTCGGCGGGTCTGCAGCTGATTTTGCTGCACCCCCACCTTCCTGAAAATTTAAATGGGACGGGATGATGTCAGGGGTTCTGCCCGATGTCATCCTGCGTCATTTTACATGTCGGCGAGCAGGCAAAATTCTGCCCCATGTTTCAATTCAGGCCTCTGGATTGCTATTCCAGTAATGTAACCACTACCTATGATATCATACTCGAGAGCTTGTATTCCCATTTATTTTGGTATTCTTATCTTCAATCATCTTTAACTAAATTAATTCTTAAAAACTTAAAAACTAATAAGCAGAGCTACAGCACAGAGGGATTTGGGAGTCCTTGTGCACGAATCCCAAAAGCTAACATACAAATTCAGCAGGTAATAGGGAAGGTAAATGGAATGCTGGCCTTTATTTCAAAGGGAATGTAGTATAAAAATAGGGAAGTCTTGCTAAAACTATACAAGGCACTACTTAGATCACACCTAGAATACTGTGAACAGTTTTGGTTCCCTTATTTAAGCAAAGACATACTGCCTTTGGAGATAGTCCAGAGAAGGTTCACTAGGTTGATCCCAAGTATGGAGGGATTTTCTTATGAAGAGAGGTTTAGTAGGTTGTGCCTGTACTCATTGGAGTTTAGAAGAATGAGAGGCGACCCTTATTGAAACATACAAGATTCTTAGGGGGGCTTGACAGGGTAGATGCTAGGACGTTGTTTTCCCCTTTTGGGAGAGTCTAGGACCAGAGGGCATAATCACAGAGTAAGGGGCCGCCCATTTAAGATAGAGATGGGGAGTAATTTCTTCTCTCCGAGGGTAGAGAGTCTATGGAATTCTTACCGCAGAGGGTGTAGAGGTTGGGTCGTTGAGTATATTCAAGGCTGAGATAGATAGATTTTTAATCAGTAAGGGAATCAAGGGTTATGGGGAAAAGGCGGGAAAATGGAGTTGAGGATTATCAGGTCAGCCATGATCTCATTGAATGGTAGAGCAGACTCGATGGGCCGAATGGCCCACTTCTGCTCCTACATCTTATGGTGGTCTTAAGTATGTAAACAACAGGATTTCAATTCCTTTCAAGCCCAGCCAGAATTATACCTGGAACTCGTTTGCTAAATTGTTAAATGGATGCTGTAACAATGGTCTTAAATTTAGAAAAAAAAAACAATTTGGCTTTTAACTTTGATTTTGGATTAATGTGTGAAAATCAACATTGTTCAAAGTGTTTCATGATGAACTGTAGCTTGTCCAATAAAATTGCATCCAGGTAATGTTACTTCATATTATCTTGAAATTACTAACAATAGATCCAATAAAGGTTCAATGTTTATATACAAGGATAGAGTGATTTTAAAATCTTCAAGGTTATTGGTATATAATGCTGCAAAGCATTTAGGTCAATGTCAGGAGAATTGTATCAATTAAACTGAAAGTAATAAACATACAAGGTTAAACATGAAGGTTAACTCATTTAGAAAATAGTTGATTTCAACCTTAATAACTGTTTGCAGCCATATAAATAGGGTCATATGCTCCAGTTACTAGCCAATGAACTGATCAAACGTCCCAATACTTGAAATGAGCAGCTGACAATTTTACTACTGATTCAGACTCTTGCAAATTTATTAGAGCAGGACAATCAACTCCCTAAGTGAACATTAAATCTTTATCACAAGTTATGTCTTTGAACTCAGGTGAGATAAAAGACTTCAACATGTTTTGTAGATTTGTTTTCAGTTTTTTAAATAATTCTTCTCCTTATTCCTCTCCCTGAAGGTACCATTAACCTGATAGAAGCAGGGGGATTGAGTTATTTATTAAACTTAACCATGGATGGAAGTGTCTTGGAGAGATTTTCAGCACCATGATGTAGAGTCAATGTTGGTTGAAAGGTGCTCGTGGTTGGAAAAATAACCTGAGGTTGAAAGATTGAAAACTCATTAACGTTCTTCTCCACAGTAAGTATAAAAATATATGCATAGTTTCCCTTCTCTCATCACTGCCCAATTGTCAGTTTATAGATAAATACCTGAACTGGCCTTGATATCAACACGGGAGCTTTGGCAGAGGGGTGTCTGATATCACCTGGGAAATCCAAAGTAAGTTCAATGCATCCATCAACAACACTTTTAAACAGCCAGCTCATTATCATTTTACTTCCAGGTTTAGAACCATAGAAAAGTTACAGCACAGAAGGAGGCTATTCGGCCCATCTTGTCCATGCCAGCTGAGGACACCCAGGTGCCCTTTGTAATCCCACCTTCCTGCTCCTGGCCCATAGCCCTGCAGCTTACAGCACTTTAGGTGCAGATCCAGATACCTTTTAAAAGAGTTTAAAGTTTCTGCCTCTACCACCAACTTGGGCAGAGAATTCCAGACACCCACTACCCTCTGCGTAAAAAAGTTCTTCCTCATGTCTCCCCTACACCTTCTGCCACTTATCTTGAATCTATGTCCCCTGGTTCGAGAATTCTCCATCAAGGGAAACAATTTTATCCTGTCCATCTATTCCCCTCATAATTTTGTACACCTCAATCAAGTCACCTCTCAGCCTTTTTTGTTCCAAGGAAAACAACCCCAACCTATCTAATCTCTCCTCGTAGCTACACTTTTCTGATACTGGCAACATTCTTTTAAACCTGCTCTGCACTCTCTCCAGAGCTATTACGTCCTTCCTGTAATGTGGTGACCAGAACTGCACACAATACTCCAGTTGTGGCCTCACCAGTGTTTTGTACAATTCCAACATTATATCATTACTTTTATATTTAAACCTCTGCCAATGAAGGAGAGCATTCCATATGCCTTCTTTACAACCTTGTCTACTTGAACTGCTGCCTTCAAGGAACTGCATACTTGTACGCCAAGATCTCTCACTTCATCTATCCCTCTTAGTATATTCCCATTTATTGTGTAATCCCTGTAATTGTTTGACCTCCCTAAATGTGTGACCTCACACTTCTCTATGTTAAAGTCCATCTGCCACTTTACCGCCCACTCCACCAACCCATTTCTATCGTTTTGGAGATTATGGCTATCCTCTACACTATCCACTACTGGGCCAATCTTTGTTCATCTGCAAATTTCCCAATCGTGGCCCCCACGTCCATGTCCAAATCATTAATATATAACACAAACAGCTAGTGTCCCAACACCGAGCCCTGTAGAACACCACTCAAGACAACTTTCCACTCGCAAGGACATCCATCGACCATTATCCTTTGTTTCCCATTACAAAGCCAACCTTTTATCCAGTTTGCCACATTACTCTAAATCCCATGGGCTTTTACTTTCCTGACCAATCTGCCATGTGGGACCTTGTCAAATGCCTTGCTAAAATCCATGTACACAACATCCACTGCACTACCTTCATCAACCCTTCTTGTCACTTCCTCAAAGAATGCAATCAAATTTGAGGCAGGACCTTCCTTTAACAAATCCATGTTGACCATCCCTGACTAGTCCATGCCTTTCCACATGACAGTTAATCCTATCTCTCAGGATTGATTCTACTAATTTGCTCACCACCGATATAAGACTAACTGGCTTATAATTGTTTGGCATTTCCTTTGATCCCTTTTTAAACAATGGAACTATGTTTGCATTTCTCCAGTCCTCTGGTACCTCCCCTGTATCTAGTGAAGAAGGGAAAATCATCCTCAGAGCATCTATCTCCTCCCTGACTTCCTTCAGCAGCCTCGGAAACAATCCATCTGGTCCTGATGACTTATCAACTTTCAAGGATTTCAACCCGTCGAGTACTTCCTCTCTCTTTATGACTATCCCGTCCAATATCTTGCAGTGTTCCTCCTGGACTATATCTACATCCTCCCTTTCCTTTGTAAACACGGAGACAAAATATTCATTCAAAACCCTTCCCACAGCCTCCGCATCTACACACAAGTTTCCATCTTCATCTCTGATAGGTCCCACTTTTTCCTTAACTAACCTTTTATTGGTAAAATATCTTTGGGTTATCTTTAACTTTGCTTGATAATCTTTTTTTGTGACCTCTCTTTGATTTCCTTATTTCCTTTCTTACTTCGTCCCTGCACTTCCTATATTCATCTAGGCTATCTGCAGTGCTTAGTTCTTTGTGCTTATCGCACGCTTTCTTTTTCTGTTTGATCTTCCCCTATATTCCTCTGGACAACCAGGGGGTCTAGATTTGGCAGTACCACTCTTATTTTTGTAGGTTACATGTCTACTTTGTACAATTAGGATCTCGCTTTTTAGTGCTTCCACCGGTTTTCCACTGTTTTATCCTCCAGCAGTGCTGTCCAGTCCACCTCAGCCATGTCCCTTCTCATTTCCGCAAAATTTGCCTTTCCCCAGTTCAAGACTTTTACTCCTGCCTTATCTCTGTCCTTTTCCATGGTAATGCTATATCTAACTGAATTGTGATCACTGTCCCCGATATGGTCGCCAACTGTCACTTCACCCACTTGCCCTTCTTCATTCCCCAAGACTAGGTCTAGAATTGCATCTTCTCTCGTTGGGTTTGTCACAAATTGGTTGAAAAATTTTCCCTGGACACACTGAATGAATTTTTCTCCCTTAGTGCCCCTTATATTGTTTGAATCCCAGTTGATATTAGGATAGTTGAAATCTCCTACTATTATTGCCCTCTTGTTCTTACAAGCAGAAATTTGCCTACTTATTCGTTCTTCTATTTCCCTTTCACTATTTGGGGATCTGCAGTATACTCCCAGTAGTGTGATTGCCCCTTTTTTATTTCTAAGCTCAATCCATAAAGCCTCGTTTGTTGACCCATTTGGTATATCATCCCATCTCACAACTGGAATTGATTCTTTAACCATTAGTGCTACCCCCACCCCCCCTCCTTTTCTATCTCTTGCTCTATCGTGTCTAAGGACTCTATAACCAGGGATATTAAGCTGCCAGTTTTGTCCCTCCTTTAGCCAGGTCTTCGTAATAGCAATGACATCCTGCTGCCATGTGTCTACCTGTGCCCTTAACTCATCTACCTTGTTTGTAATACTCCTTGCATTGAAGTATAAACAGTTTAACCCCATCAATTACCCTTGCTGGACACTCTGTAAACTTTGCTTCTCCTGTAGCTCCATGTCTATCACAACGTCTCTAGCTAATGTTCTACCTCAATTTATCTGATCTGAATCTGACCTAACTGATCCTACTCCTGGGATCCTAGCCCCCTGCCACACTAGTGTAAATACTCCCCAACAGAACTAGCAAAAGCCCCCGCAAGGACACTGGTCCCAGCTCTGCCTGGGTGCAGCCCGTCCGGTTTGTACCGGTCCCACCTTCCCCAGAAGTCTCAGTGCCTCAAGAATCTGAATCCCTCCCGGCTACACCATCTCTCCAGCCATGTGTTCATGTGGTCTATCCTCTTATTCCTGCTCTCGCTAGCACATGGAACTGGGAGTTATCCTGAGATTACTACATTTGAAGTCCTGCATTTTAATTTGTCTCCTAACTTCCTGTACTGAGCTTGCAGATCCTCATCCCTTAGTTTACTGTGTCGTTGGTGCCAATGTGTACCACGACCACTGGCTGTTTTCCTTCCCTCCCCTGAATGTCCTACAGCTGCTCCGTGACATCCTGGACCCTGGCACCAGGGAGGCAACATACCACCCTTGATTCAGGTTTGCGGGCACAGAAGCGTCTGCTTCTGTCCCTAACTATTGAGTCCCCTATCACTATAGCTCTGCCGCTTGTTTTCCTCCCGCCCCTCTGAACAGCAGAGCCACCCACGGTGCTGTGAACTTGGTTGTTGCTGCTTTCCCCTGAGAGGCCACCGCCCCCCAAAAGTAGCCAAAGTGTATATCTGTTAGAGAGGGGGATGACCACAGGGAACTCTTACTCTACCTTCCTGAGTCTTTTACTGTTCCTGATGCTCACCCATTCCTTTTCTGCCTGTGTAATCTTCACCTGTGGTGTGACCACCTCGCTAAACGTGCTATCCACGACTTGCTCAGCATCGTGGATGCTCCACAATGAGTCCACCCGCAGCTCCAGCTCTGAATTCCGGTTAGCTAGAAGCTGCATTTAGACACACCTTCTGCACACATGGTCACCAGGGACGCTGGAAGCACCTCTCATTTCCCACATCCCGCAGAAGGAGCATATCACAGGTCTGAGTTCGCCTGTCCCTCTCAATTAAGCTAGTTACTCCCTTAAAAAATACGCTAGCTCGCGGCCTTATTTATGTTAGCTAGGAACCTTGTTTCTTGACTAATTATACTTGTATAGTACTACTCTATACTTTTTTTTTTAGCTCCCTCAGTATTAAGCAATAAATTATTTTAATAGATTGAGAAAGAAGAAAACTCACCAGGATTTACTCACCAATCAGCTGCTTTTTAAAAAATCCACTTTCAGCAGAGTGTCCCTTGCAGGTCTGGTGCACTCCTGAAGGTACTGCCTCTCCCTCTCTTTTTTTTGGTTTGAGGAGAAGGAAGGATTGGAAATACTACAGCAATGTAATATTTGGGGCTATTCTGTTCTTTGACAGTGGGTCCTCCTCGATCCCCTTCTGAGTTGTGTGACTGCACTGACTTCTCCCAGAATGCTTCTCAGTCACTTCTCACTACCTCCCTCTGTTTGGAGTCAATTGCTCAGCAGTGGGTGTGATGAAGACCTGCCTGGCAGGATCTCACCTCCAGTATTTTACGTCCCTGGCCATCAGAAATGGGCACCTCTTTCTACGCGCTTCCTCATATCCCCATCTATCCATCCAGCAACTCAGTTACCTGATGGCAATTACTGCATATCTCACAACACTCAAGTCATGTTGACTTGATTTATGAACATCTGCAAATTCTAAGTTCCAACATATTTAACTTGTTTGTACTAATTCATTTATTTTCTCTCCATGTGCAAGAATCCATGGACCTTGTTGTACATGACAAATTCTCAAAGGAATGGATTCTGAGGATGTACAGACATAGGGTTCATATTTATTATGCACCATTTCAAATACACATAATTCGATAGGACTACTTAGTCACATTGTTGGGTTTTGAGCTGGTGATACACAACTGAATAACAGCAAACATTGGTGGCAGAAACAGCTATTTAGGTTCTCCATTTCGGGCACAGTCCTCTCCAAGCCTTGATTAGCTGAGCACGGATGCTGCACTTTGGGGGCTGTCGATGAAAAGGACATTCAGTGATTAGCAGCAATGTGTACAGACAGGCCTTTTAAGTGTCCTGTCTAAAATTGCAGAGACAATGAAGGAATCTGCCTCAAGGATGAGTGGGATTATGTCACAGGATGTTGTGATGATATCCTCTGCATAGAGAGAATGGTCAACTCCACATGACATCAAATGCAAAAAATCTAATGAATCCATACATGTCCTGACGCCAAAGTGTCTGCTGCCTTAAACAGAATGACATCTACCATAGTCTTGGCCTTAAAACAGTGCACTAATTTGCACCTAAGTACTTTCCAGCAGAGTAGCAGCAGTGACATGTGGTTGGACAATGAAAGAGATGACGGTGATAGGAAAAAAGTAAATGGGAACTCCACTTAAAACATTTCCACTTCCCCCCCACTGCCCCATCCACCAGCCTCCCCACCCATAGTCAGTGCCTGACATGCTGCCTTGCATCCCACTAGCTGAGTCTGTCCTGCACAGGTGCGCTCTTTGACAGGGCACTCATGGGCTTCAAAACTCAAAGATTATCAGCCATATTATCCCAGCAGTCAAAAGAGGATTTGAGCTGCTTACCTTTACTTCTGCTGAAGCCACAGAGATTTTATTATGTAGGAGCAATAGGAAAAGGAAGATTAAAGTTTTGCAATGGCTCAAGGTTATGGCTATATGAGAAAATGTCGTGAAATTCCCATTTTTTAGTGAAATTACAAACATTATTAGTTTGAACCACATTCCTATCTTGTCCATTCTTGTCTGCCGGAAGGCAAGTCTTTGGATGTTGAATGGGAAGACATAAATCGATGGGGACTAACGATAAGGGAGGGTGAATCCATGGCCGGGGAAGGGGTGAGAATAGTTGTTTGTAGGTCTGCTTTGTTTTGGTTATTGGGGAGGGCGGGGGAAAGGTGCTGTGGGAAGAGTGGCCATCACGTGGTCCTGACATCAGTCCATTGGTGCAAGCCAAGTGACCACTGCATTAGTAAGGGCACTGATGCAGCAATGTCCACGTTGTCTTCCTCCCCAAATCATTCGTGGATGATCTGCGTTTTGTGCCTTGTTCCACCTGCAGACCGAAAGCTCACTGCTGCACTATGTCGTTTAGAGCGCAGCACACCATGACCATTCTTAACACCTGGGCTGCTGTGTACTGAAGGGCGCAACCAGATGTCTCGCCACCTTCAGTGTGCCTATGACTTCTTCAATCATACATCTGATGGCCTTACTGTAAAGCTTTGGGCTTCACTGCTCAAGTTTCTGCCAGGTGTGTTTAGGTTTAAAGTGGGTAATCTTTGATTCCCATCAGCCACCCTTCAGTATGCTTGCAGGTCTAAAGAAGTCATGGAATTTGGATTGTCATAGAACAAAGCATCATGACAGCTCCCCAGAATTCTCGCACACAGAGGAGGAAGTATCCTTTAATTGTTGGACACCAGTTGTCCTGTTAAGGAACGAAAGCCCTGGCGGTTCACAAATATTCTTGGTTGCTATGTATGTGCAGTCAAAGCCCTGGGTCTGTGTGAAGCCAGCCAGAGGCAAAACCGTGCAGCTGCTCATTCTGGTTCATGTCACTGCAGGCGTAGTTTACATAACTGCCCTCACAAACCACCAAAGCTCTGCTATGCCCATAAGCCTAAGGTGATGCCTTCTGGGGACTGCCTCCTTCTGCTACTCACCCTTCAATTAGCAGAATGATTGACAACTGGCGAAAAGATAGATAGCAGAGAGAAAAGTGTTAAAGGTTAACTATTCAGAGTGGCAGAAGGTGAAAAGTGGAGTCCAACAAGAATAACTGCTGGGACCACTGTTGTTCAAGGTTTGTAGTAATGATTTGGATTTTGGAATAGAAAACTCAATATCTAAATTTACAGATGACACAAAATACTGAGGAGGAATGCAACAACTTACAGTCCTTGTAGAGATGAAGTCCTATGCTAAATGGGATAAATTCAGGACACAGCTAGCAGCTTAAAACTGCGCATCCAAATGGTGCTGTGAGCCATCTGCAGCAGCAGAATTGTATTCAACCACAATACGTAGCATCATGGCCCAGCACATCCTTCACTCTATTCATTGCCATCAAGCCAAGAGACCAACCTTGATTCAATGGGGCATGTAGAATAAGCATGTGAAGAGCAACAACAGGCAAATCTAAAAAAGGGGTATGAATCCGGTGAAGCTACCACATAGGACTACATGCACGCTAATTAGTGAAAACAGCATGCTATAGACAGAGCTAAGTGATCCCACAATCAATGGGTTAGTTCAAAGCTCTGCAGTCCTAACAAATCCAGACATAAATAACGGTAGACAATTAAACAACTGACAGGAGATAGCGGTTTCACGAGTATTTCCATCATGAATGATGATGGCACACAGCATGTCAGTGAAAAGTCAAGGCCAAAGTATTTGCAATCATCTTCAGACAGCAGTTCTAAGTGGATGATCTACATCCTCCTGAAGGCCCCAGCAACATAGATGTCAGACTTTAGCCAATTCGATTCACTCCACATGGTATCAAGAAACAGCTGAGCGATTGAACACAGCAAAGGCAAAGGGCTGTGATAAAATCACAGCAAAAATGCTTGAGAATTGTGTTCCAGAACTAGCCACATCCCTAGACAAGCTGTTCCAGTATAGCTACAACACTGGCATCTAAAAGTAAAAAATTGACTACATATGTCCTATCCAGAAATAGGAGGATAAATCCAATCTGGCCAATTACCATCCAATCAGCCTACTCTCAATCATTGGCAAAGTGATGGAAGTTCTCATTGATAGTGCTATCTAGCAGCATTTACTCAGCAATAAACTGATGCTCAACTGGTGTTCCACCAGAGTCATTCGGTTCCAGAATACAGCCTTGGTTGAAACATGGACAAAAGAGCGGAATTCGAGATGTGACTGCCCTTCACATCAAGGCAGCATGTGACTGAGTGTGGCATCAAGAAACCAAGCTGCAATGGGAATCGGAGGAAAATTTCCCATTGGTTGAAGTCATACCTAGCATAAAGGAAGATGGCTTTGGTTGTTGGAGGCCAATCATCTCAGCTTCAGGACATCACAGTAAAATTCTTCAGGGTAGTTTCCTAGGCCCAACCGTCTTCAGCTGCTTCTTTAGCTTTTCTATGTCATAAGGTAAGAAGTGGATACATTCGCTATGATTGCAGAGTGTTCAATGCCATTCAAGACTCCTCAGATACTGAAACAATCCATGCCCACATGCAACAAGACCTAGACAACATTCAGACTAGGGCTGATAAGTGGCAAGTAACATTCACACCACGCAAATGCCAGGCAACGATCATCTCCGACAAGAGAGAATCTAACCATCTCCCCTTGATAGTCAACTGCATTATCATCACTGAATCCTCCACCATCAATATTCTCAGGGTTACCATTGACAAGAAACTGCACTGGACCAGCCATATAAATTCTGTGGTTACAAGAGGTCAGAGGCTGGGAATTCTGCAGTGAGTAATTCACCAAAGCCAGTTCACCATCTACAAGGACAACTCTGAAGTGTGATGGAATACTCTCCACTTGCCTGGATGAGCTCAATTCTAATAATACTCAAGAAGCTCAATACCATCCAGGACAAAGCTGCTCCCACTTGATCAGCATTCTACCCACCACCTTAAACATTCACTCCCTCCACCAATGACTCGCATTGGCAGCATTGTATACCACCTAAAGGTGCACTGCAGCAACTCACCAAGTCATCTTTAACTGCATCTTCCAAACCCACGACCTCTACCACCTAGAAGCAGGTGCGTGGGAACACCACCACATGCGATTTCCCCTCCATGCCACACAGCATCCTGACTTGGAACGATGTTCCCATTCCTTTGTTGTTGCTGGATCAAAATCCTTGAATTCCCTTCCTAACAGCACTATGAAAATATCTACATCAGATGGACTGCAGTGCTTCAAGAAGTTGGCTCATCACCACCTCCTCGAAGGCAATCAGGATAGGCAACAAATGCTGGCCTTGCCCACATCTCATGAATGAAAATGACAAATAAAATCGGACACTTTCTCTGACTGGAAGATGGTTTACAGTGGTGTTCCCCCAGGTTCACTTTTAAATTTTTAAAATATAACCTAGGTATGGCATTATAGTCTTTGCAGGTGAAAAAAATAGCAAAGTATTATAAGTTTTGGGATGATGTACAGGATGGTGAAATGGACAGCAGTTGGAAGATATAGCTTAATGTAGAGGAGCATGAAGTACACATCTTGGAGACTAATATGGAAAGACTGTATACTATTGTTAGATGCCTGGGACATGAAAAGGAATCCAGAACTTTATTCTTTTGCCATTTTTAAAAATTGACTTTCTGCTGAAACAAAAAAATGATGGCTGCTACAAGCCATATGGCCACAGCGTGGGCCCTTTGTTCTGGGAGCTACCATCAGCAGTTACAAGAACAAAAGAATCCTTTTCTCAGCCAGTGGAATCTGTCACCTCATTGTACAGGCTCTTTGTAATCACAAAACCAGGATACTAGCACACTGAAACTCGTTATGCCTGCAGAGCAGCTAACAAACTCATAGCACACCTGGGACTGTCCAGGCCCGTTTCAAATGAGAACCAACAGATGATATTTGCAAGTGATAAGCTCACCCCTCTAACAGAGTCAGGGAGTCTGCCTAGATCATAGCTTCCCAACACCAGACCCTCAATATGCCTGGTAACTTTCAACAGCTAATGACTGGGACATTATCAGTCCTGAAATCAAAGCCATTTCCAGGCAGTGGTTAAACATCCCTTTTGATGTCATTGTGGAGAATGAAGGTGGCATGACTCAAGTGACCATTTTGAAATCTCTATATGCCTTTGAGAGCTGACAAATCTTCAGACTGTTGTTTTAACATCAACCAGAAAGGACTCCAGCCACCCGTCTGGGCAAACAGTCGGTCACCATATCTCAGCTCCTCCAAGCCTGTCTCTGCAGAAAATTTCTTACCATCACCAGCAGAACCAACCCAGTCTCTGTGAACTGACTTCATCTGCGGTAGCCACACCAACTGCAAAGTGAACCCTACAACTTCTGTCTTCAGCCAGCTGAATTCAAACTTCTACGTGAAAGAATTCTTCACTGGACTCTGAAAATCACGTGAACTAATATTCATTTTCTGTGGTTCTTCTACTGTTAAATTCCTTTTCTCAAACTCCACCCCCATATAGAGAGAGGGGGAGGGGAAGGGGAGGGGAGGGGAGGGAGAGAACAGAGAGAGAGATTGAGTGTGTGTGTGTGTGTGTGTGTGTGTGTGTGTGTGTGTGCGCGTGCATGTACGTGGAGTGGGAAGCTGCAGACACTCCTCCCCCAGTTGTCTTAATGTGAATAAACTAATCTTGAGAGTTAATCACAACACGAGTTTGCTGCGGATTATTAGTAAATTGGATCACACAATACTTTAAAAATAATTCAAAACACATTCTGCTTATAGACAGGTGGTAAGAGGAAGTACAAATTTGCCTGTCTCTCTCTGCCGGTATCACTATAAATGGGATGATTTTGATAAGCATAAATGAATCCTTGGTATGCATCTACACAAATTCTTAAAAGGTGTTAGAAAAAGTTGATGAGGTAGTTAAAAAAAAACAAATGGATTACTTGAAAATAAATCATGCTAGAACTTTATGAATGACTGGTTAGGCTTCAGCTGGAACATTGTCGTTAATTTTTGGGCACCACACTTCAGGAAAACTATCCTTAAAAACATCACTTTAAAATCAACATCACTAATAAACAGATCATTACCACATTGCTATTTGTGAGAGATTGCTGTGTGAAAATTGGCTGCTGTGTTTCCTACAAAAGTGACTACACTTCAAAAGTTTTTGGGAAATCCTGATAATGTGAAAGGTGCAAGTTTTTCGTTAGTTTTGTAACTGAGCTTCATTCATATAACAACAGTGACTATCTTAAGAACTGTTCAATGTATGTATAGTTTAGGATGTTCCCAGGATACTTGATAAAGTTGCTACAAAAAGTTCTCTTCCTTTCAAAAACAACTATCATAAAATATGTAAATACTGAATATGGTTTTGAGCTGTGTGCACACCAAATAGTACTGAAATGGAAACATTCCAAACTTTTCATTTAGTGCTGTTAAACATGAGCAAGAGAAGATATCTTCAGCCTAAGTAATGATATAGCTCAAAACCCAGGTTGCAGAAATATCAAAGTATCAAAAACCTGATTCTTTGGACATATTAACCATACCAAAGATTATAAAATTGGTCTTGTGGTCTTCTAAATCAACAATGGTAATGCACAATATATACTTTTTTAAAAGTCTACTTGAAGAGCTTTGAATTTCTGACTTTATATGCTGGTCTAGGTGAATGTTCTCTTTAAGGTAAATTAACATATATAGACTTTAAAGTTCATGAACTCCTTTGCTAATACTATGCAATCTCACCACCATTGTCTTTTTTAAGGCAGTTAGCTGTTAATACTTTGATCTTCCTGTGGACATCTGCAGGTTCTAATATCATGCTGTTCAAACTGAATAGAAAGGTCAGGACTTCTATCAAAATCAGCCATATAAATCAAGTATCCTTTGTATACCAGACAGACTGGGTATAATTAACATGTTTCAACAAACCAACTTCCTCAGTAAATAGATCCTTATGGATGTAACCAGATGCTTTCTAACAAAATGTGCCAGTATTTTACTTTACATTAAGCCAGTTAGTGGATGCACTAAAAAGCCACCAGCTGTGATCAGTCCCATTGTTCTACTGGTTGCATTCTCTTGGTTCAGGCAGTACTTTTAATCATGTAAGCATTGGAATCTAAATCATCTCAGCAATGTGTTCTTCTTCAAGAAAATATTAACGTGTATACTTTGACATTTACTCTTAAATTATAGTAATATTAAAGTAGTTAAGTGTTCAAAATATGCAGTTTTAAGTTTGTAAAATTACGCAGAATATAGTTTAACAGAAAATCTAATATATAAAAAAATTTAACATAACAAATACAGCTGCTTAGCCAACATAAACTTGTGCCCTCAGCTTCTCATGGTACAGTAGAAGTTGTGAAAAGTATACACCTAGCGAAACAAAGTATTATAGAGTTTAAACAAAAATAAAAATACCCACATAAACTCAGCAGGTCTGACAGCATCTGCGGACAGGAACACAGGCATACGGACTCGAAACGTTAACTGTGTTCCTGTCCGCAGATGCTGTCAGACCTGCTGAGTTTTTCCAGGTATTTTTATTTTTGTTTTGGATTTCCAGCATCCGCAGTTTTTTGCTTTTATTATAGAACTTACACGGCTAACGACATGGTCATCAGCGGTGAGTAATGGGAGTGGAGGATGCACAAGAAGCTAGAGTGGAGAAAGAGAGTTCCTGAAGACCAGTAAGCAGGCCAAAATTAAACATGCCTGGAGCTAGATGAATGCTGTGAACTAAAGCAGCATTATAGTCACTGAAGCTCACTGAACACAGTATTCATTGTATGCAGAGCAGCAATACATTTAACAGAAAGGAATTGCTATGGAGAAAAGTTTAGAAAGGCTCGGAACTTCTGAGCAGCAGGAATGACGCTCAAAAAGTCCCCCAGCTTGACGACGCTGTGCATTTCTACCAGGGTCTTCCAATCCCGGCTTTCAGAGAAATGCACAGCGCAGCGTACCTCAGGGAACTCTGTTGGAGCAGAGTAGAGTTGGGGGAAGACAGGATAAGTACCCTTTTTAGGACACTAGCTACCATATAAGTTTAAGGGTCTAGTCTTAATGTTAGCGAATGGGTGAGCGGATGGTCCGGTGGCTCAGTGAATGGGCCGGCAGCTGGGTGGGCAGGTGTCTGAGCGGATGTGCCAGCAGCTGAGTGGATGGGTCGGCGGTTGGGCGGGGGTCTGAGTGGATGTGCCGGCGGCTGAGCCTATGGGCTGGCGGCTGAGCCAGGTAGGTGGTAAGTAAGTCAGGTGTGTAGGTGGGTGAGGTGGCTAAGGGGATGAGGTGGTTAAGGTGAGTGAGGAGGTCGGTGGGTGAGGTGATGTGCGTGGACTGGTCAGGTTGCGGCGTAGTCAGTGGTCAGGGCTGTAGTCAGATGGTCGGGGTTATTTTGTTCAGATCGGGAGGTTAGTTGGGTGGTCGGGGTATTTGGATTGGATTGGGAGGATAGACGGGATGGTCAGGGTATTCAGATCTGGTTGGGAGGGTAGACAGGGGACAAGGTCATTTGGTTTGGGTCGGGAGAGTTGTCGGATCCAGAGGGTAATTGGGTCAGGTTGGGGGGACAATTGGGTCAGGGGTTGTTCTGCTCAGGTTGGGAGGGGTAGTTAGGTCGGGGGGAGTGATCGGGTGTTTGGGGGTAATCAGTTGGGTGGGGGTAGGAGGGTAGTTGTGTGGTTGGAGGGATAGTCAGGGGGGCAGTTAGTCAGGTTGAGTCAGGGGGATAAGTAGGGTGCTCAGGAGGTAGTCAGGGTTCAGGGCTATTTGGATTGGGTCGGGGAGTGGAAGCGGGGATATTCGGGTTGCGTCAGGAGAGCAATCAGCTCGGGTTGGCTTTCCCTGTAACCCCTACCTCGAATGCAGCTTGCAAAAGGAACACTGAAGCAGGAGATCAAGAGTTGCTAATTTATCAAAACGAAAAGAGCTCTGAAACTACTTTTGAAAAAATGCCTTCAGAACAGGACTAACATAATATGTATGCATAATATTATAATAACTAATATTTACATTTTCCTTGTGAAAACAACTTCAAGGTTTTACACAGTCATTGAATATCAGCAACTATTATCAAAGTTCAATCTCCATACACAGTAAGCTATAGACATTAATCTGTTGGGGATAAAAGAAGTGGAATATTCTGAGTGTACCTTCTCCTTTGTACAGTTTCAGTCAGAGGTGCATCTTTATTTTTCTTAAACCAGTAGAGCATGTATTGACAACAGTTAAGATAATGACACTGAAATAATGGCAAGGAATTAAGTAGGAAAGAAAAATGAGGAAGCTGTATACAGTGACTAAAATACTTCAAAAGAATAAATAAAGGCAGAATTCTTCATTTATTTAACTTCCACAAACATACAAGATATTATACTGTTACTAAGATTGGCAATGTAATTTTTAAGATCAACATTGTAAAAGCATTTGGAACAGAACAGGCTTAAAGCAACTGTAATACTCAGCTCAAGTCAAAAATGCTTAGTAAAGTCCACATCGTATTACAGGCCACTACTTTGAAAATGACTTTAAGAAATAATTCACAGAACCCAAAGTGCAATTCCTGAAAGAGCAGAATTTACATTTTCCTCATATATCTCAGCCTTCCAAAATGTAGTCCAGAATCTGGACACCAAACTTAGTTGAGTAATGGCTTTATCCAAGATCTTTATTTTTCTTTAGAAAAACTGCTAAACAGGCAAAATCTAAATAAGAGACTAATGCCTTGTAAACATTAAATAAGCAATTCTTTTTTTCATGGATGGAAAACATGATGAATAAAACCTTGGTAAAGAACAAAAACTGCTTATTAAAAACCTTTCCCTACAAATCTACTAAGTATCCTCAGTGATACACTTGTTTAGGTTCTTCAGATTCCTTCGGTTACAGTCCACATGGTGTAGCAAACAAAACTATGAAAAAATATGCATAGTAGAAATATTTATTGTAACAATTATTTCAAAGCATTTTACAGCTATACCTCTGCTCCCTGAGAGAGCCACTATCTGTCCCTTTCCCTACACCCTTTTAAATATTTTCCAATATTTATCCATTTCCTTTCTAAAATTATGTTAAATTATGTAAAATTATATTATCTTCTTGCATTACTATTTATTGTAAGGAACTTAGTACCCTAATAACTTGCCTTAAAATGATCTAACATCTCCCTCTTTCCTGTTAATATTAAATTTACGCCCTCTTGCTATGGGTGCAAGAATTCTTATTTAAAACATCAAAACCTCTCAATTTTAAGCACTCCATATATTTTTCTTACCCTTTACTCTCTAATGAAAAGAGTTTCCACCCTTTGCTCATAACTAAAGCTTCTTGTCACTGGTAGCTTAGTAAGCTCATTGGGTGGATATAATATTAACCTAAAGATAAGAAAACAGGATGAAAGGAAAGGTATAAAAGATTAAAAAACAAATACTCAGGGAAAATAATAGTTGTGGGATGTAATATTAAGAAAGTTGGTAATAAAGGAGAATGAAATATTAGAGCATATTAAAATGGCTGTGTAACAATATTTAGAGCATCAAAAAGACAGGAATTGAAGGCAATATGAGTGAGGATATAAATTTAGGGAGGATAATTGAAAAATGGCATGAACAGAAAAGGATGGCAATAAAATATACATGAATTTAGGAGTGACAGGAAGAAAGAAGGGGTGGAGGAATAGCAGTATTAGCCATAAATAAAAATTGCAGTAGCAACAAAGAACATATGTCAATGCAACAGCATTTGACCCGGAAGCAGTACAGTAAGGAAAATTTGCAATTTCTTCAAAAGGTTTGCAGAATCTGTAATTGTTAAAAGGATCCCTGAAAAGACTTGTAAGAGTCTGCATCAAAGGTAAAGAGCTCAATTGTAATTTTCTTGGACAATAAGAAATACTGGTCCACGTGACCTGGCAACACTCACCTAGAAGCAACAGGAAGGAAATTAAGAAAGAACTGACAGCCACAAAGGAGAGCTACAAGCAAAGGATCTGGTGGATGAGGCATGGATGCAGACACAAAGAAAAAGCAAACAGAGACAGAAAGAGGAATACACTGAATTCTTGTGAGGATAAGCAGCAAATCTCTCTTAGGCAGAGGTCAGCTTTTATGTTTGGCAGAAAAGGATACAGGAGCTATGGAGGTACTGTGCATGCTGGCAAAAATGATCTAAAGCCTGGAAAGTTGTGTGAATAGCTCAGAGATGCCAAAGAGCTGGATGTTTTCCCAGAGTGGTCAAACCCTGAACCGAGGTGTTAGTGGTTGGTTGGCTCAGAAAGGAATTCTGGGAAGCTACACCATCAAGACTGCCATGACTCAAGGGAGAGAGGGCTCATGAAGGTGTGCTTTGCTCATAATAATCGTACTCATGAGACTTGAAGGTGAACGCTGTTGTGGGATAGGACTCCTGACCTACCCTGCATGAATAAAACATATCATGGAACTGTATGACGATATTTGTGCAGAGAGTGACGTGGGTGTGTAAGATGTATCTTTGTTGTATCAACTATTTAAAGTGAAATTTAACTTTTAATGGATGTATCACTGGCCTGTTAATTCATGTTTCATTTACATTGATTTGGATTCATATTAAAATAAAAGTTGCAAAAAGTGAAATATTATTGGTAATTTCTTCTTTGGGGGTCATTTGGTAAATCTGGTTACTTTGCTTAACAGTTATCACCTCAGGAATCGCAAGCCATAGAGATAAAAGCAGAATTCATATCGATTGCTGTAAAGGAGAAGAAGGATTCACATTAGGAATCCTCAACATTGAATCAGGACTCCATGAACTCTCGTGTCATCAGGTCAAACATGAGCAAGGAAACCTCCTACTGATTACCACCTACATCCCCCCCTCAGCTGATGAATTAGTCCTCCATGTTGAACACCACTTGGAAGAAGCATTGAGGGTGGCAAAGGCACAGAATATACTCTGGCCAGGGGCTTCAATGTCCAGCACCAAGAGTGGCTCAGTAGCACCACTACGGATCTGGCCGAGTCCGAAAGGACATAGCCATAGACTGGGTCTGTGGCAGGTGAGGAGGGAACCAAAAGAGGGAAAAATCTACTTGACCTCTTACCAATCTACCTATCGCAGCTGCATCTGTCCATGACAGTATTGGTAATAGTGGCCACTGTAAGTCCTTGTGAAGACGCTACCATCAAGACGGTGGCGGGGGGGTGGGGGGGGAGAGAGAGAAGAGATCAACCCTGGTTCAATGAAAAGTTCAGGTAAGCATGCCAGGAGCAGCTTCAAACATATGTAAAAATGAGGTGCCAGCCTGGTGAAGTTACAATATGCAGGACTATATGCATGCCAAACCGTAGAAGTGGCATGCTAAAGATAGAACTAAGTGATCCCACAACTAATGTACCAGATCAAAGCTCTGCTATCCTGTCACATCCAATTGGGAGTAGTCTGGACAATTAAACAACTATCCAGAGGAGGCAGCTCCACAAATATCCTCATCCTCAATGATAGGGGAGCCCAGTGCTTCACGGCAAAAAAGGCAGAAGCATTTGCAACCATCTTCAGTCTACTCCCGAGGTCCCCAGCATCACAGGTGCCAGACTTCAGCCAAGTCGACTTACTCCACATGATATCAAAAAATGCTGAAGGCAAAGGTTTTGACATTGTGAAGGCTGTGGGCCTTGAGAACATCTCAACAATCGTACTGAAGACTTGTGCTCCAGAACCAGCCATGCCCCCTAACCAAGCTGATACCGTACAGCTACAATACTGGCAATGTCAAAAATTGTCCAGGTAGGTCCTGTCAACAAAAGGCAGGACAAATCCAACTTGGCCAATTACTGCCCGATCAGTCTACTCTCAATCATCAGCAAAGTGATGGGAGGTGTTGTCATGGTGCTATCAAGCAACACTCACTCAACATTAAGCTGCTCACTGATCTTCAGTTTAGGTTCCACCAGAGTCACTCAGCTCCTAACCTCATTACAGCCTTGTAGAACTGAAGTCCAGAGGTGAGGTGACAGTAACTGCCCTTGACATCAAGGTAGCATTTGACTGAGTGTGACATCAAGATAGCATTTGACTGAGTGTGGCATCAAAGAGCCCTAGCAAAACTAAGTCAGTGGGAATCAGGGGAACACTCTCTGCTGGTTGGAGACAAAGGAAGATGGCTGTGCTTGTTGAAGGTCAATCATCCCATCTCAGGACATCATTGCAGGAGTTCCTCAGGCTGATAGCCTAAACCCAACCATCCTCAGCTGCTTCATCAATGACCTTCCCTCCATCATAAGTTCAAAAGTAGGGATATTTGCTGATGATTGCACAACGTTCAGAACCATTCGTGACTCCTCAGATGCTGAAGCAGTCAGTGTCCATATGCAGCAAGGCCTGGACAACATTCAGGCTTGGGCTGAAAATTGGCAAGTAACATTTGCACCACACATGCGCCAGGCAATGGCCATTTCCAACAAGAAAGAATCCAACCATCTGCCCTCAACTTTCAATGGCATTTCCATTGCTGAATCTCCCACTATCAACATCTTCAGGGTTACCTTTTACCGTATACTGAACTGGACCAGTCACATAAATACTGTGGCAACAAGAGCAGGTTAAAGGCTGGGACTTATGTGGCAAGTAACTCACCTTTCGACTCGCCAAAGCCTGTCCATCATCTAAAAGGCACAAGTTAGGGGTGTCATGGAACAATCTCCACTTGCCTGGATGAGTGCAGCTCCAACAACACTCAAAAAGCTTGACACCATCCAGGACAAAGTAGTCTGTTTGACTGGCACCCCATCCACCACCATAAACATTCAATCCCTCCACCACTGATACATAATGGCAGCAGTGTGTGCCATCTACAAGATATAATGAAGCAACTCACCAAGGCTCCTTTGACAACACATCCCAAACCCATGACCTCTACCACCTTGAAGGATAAGGGCAGCAGATGCATGGGAACACCGCCATCCGCAATTCCGCTGCAGGCCACATACTATCCTGACTTGGAACCATATCACTGTTCCTTCACTGTCACTGGGTCAACATCCTGGAACTGCCTTCCCAATAGTACTATGGTTGTACCTACACCACATGGACTGCAGCGGTTCAAAAAGGTGCCTCATCACCACCTTCTCGAGGACACAATTAGAGATGGGCAATAAATGTTGACCTAGCCAGTGACACCCACATCCCATGAAGAATAAATAAAAAATCTATTAGGGGTATACTACAGGCCACTGAGTAGTGGAAAGAAAGTACAGGGAGGAAAATGTTGGCAAATATTTGAAATGAATAAAAACTCAATCATTTTCAACTACTCCCAAATAAAATAGCTGGAAGAGGAAGTGAGAGAGGAAAAGGGAATCGAGTTTTACAGTTTACAGATTCCTTTGTGGCCAAGTATTTAAGAAACACAATAAGGTAGAAAACACTATTAGACGTAGAAATGGGAAATCAATTCAAGCAGATAAGTGTAGGGATGTCGAGGGAATAGTGATCATGCATAATAAAATAATGATGAAGAGATATAGTACAAAAGGTCAAGTAATACCTGGAAAAAGGCAACTGTGAGGATTGAGATAAAGAAGGTAAAATAACAATATTTAAAAAGAAATCAATAGAGTTTGAGAAAAATATATCCACTAAAAAAACAGGCTAACCAGGAATGAGGTGCCCTGGATCAGTATAGAGGGGAGATAAATTTAAATTGAAAGAAAGAGTCATTCACAAAGTACATAAACAATAAAGGAGAGGATCCCAGGAACATCATGAGCTTAGGAAAAAAATTAAAAGACAGTTAGGGAAGCAAAGGAAAAATTGAAATGAAAATATCAAAGAATATAAAAAAGAAACAGTCAGATATTCTGCAGGTGCATTACGGCAGGGTCATTGGGATGATCAACAGAAATTGACAGATGAAAGTGAAATGATAGAGAAAGATATACATCCTTTTTCAAAGCCAAAGTGGACAGATGGGGGTCATGTGACATGACCCATGAGCTGAAGGAACCTGTAACACTGTCTTGTTGTACTGCCAATCAGTCTGCCATTTTCCTTCCAGCAAGCAGCAGCTCAGGAAAAAGGCTCAGTCCAGGTTTGAATGCCTCCTCCTGCCCATCCCATCTACACTGTTTCTATTGGAAATTCTGTACCAGCACCTACAAGTCTAATTCATCTCTGTGTGCCTGTCTCATCATGGAAGTCATCTCCACTGGAAAAGTGAATTATTCAGCACCAGTCTTCAACCTACCGACCTCTGTGAAGGAATACGCCATTGGACTTTGATTCTGGACTCTGGACTCACAAGAAACAAGAATTCTTTGCTCTGTGGTCTTTGCCCTGTAAATCTCTCTTTCTCTATCCCTCTTTTATTGTATGAATGCACCAGGGGCTACGTAGCGACACCCCCTCCAACGTTTTAACTGTGTGTGAATAAACTGAGTTTACCCTATCTTGAGTTTGCTGTGAGATCATTAATAAATACTGGATCACACCAAAGCTGAGGGGCCTGGGAAAATATGCCACCACACAAAAGGGGAAATCAAAATACCTTTCTGTTTACGGACAGGCGCCAGACTCTCTACCTCACCACCGCCTTCTCTAGGGCAAGTAGGGATGGGCAATAAATGCTGACGTAGCCAGCAATGTCCACTTCTCATGAGTGAGTAAACAAAAAGGTGGTAACAGGAGAAATCAGGGCTGTTTAAATGAAACTCCCTCCTGTCCATAACATTATGCATGCTTGGCTGAGAGCCCAGGTTCATGAAAGAATTATCACAAGAGGGGGTTTTGTTTTGATAGCTGGAGAGAATTGTTGACTTTGCTTGATTGAGATCTTTAAGTGGTTATAACAAGTTGTTCCTTCAGCGATTTTTTTTTGCCAATGTCTCAATGTTTATTTGCACAAGATTAAATGTGAAGTGTTTGAAAACTTTGTAATTGATATTTTAATGGTCTATCCTATTGATACTTTTATAGGGTTGTAGGAGTAGCAATTTTTTTCCCCATAAATGAAGAGTTGTGAAAGGGTGTTTTTTATTTCCCCTCCCCATAACACATGTCATTGTTACTATATGGCTCATTGCTTCTGTGTATTGTGTATACAGGATGAATGGGCATGGAAGGGCCAGGTGCTGGCATCAGCTGGAATACAGAGGACATGGGGAACAAGGAAGGAACATGGCTAAGCTCTTTTGAACTTGCCTTTCAAAATATTCCTGAAACCAGGCTATAGTTTACAACTCCTCTTGGGGGTCGTGAATCACGAGTCACGAAGAAGCAGGCTCAATGCCACAAAAATTGCAGAGGGCCTGGAGATGCTAATCTCACAATGGAGTCAGATACATCAGGAGCGAACTCACACCCTTATCCCGCGCCAGCGACAATTTGGGGTGCCAGAAATCAGACGGGAATCCAGAAATTGGATCCCACCTGCCATATTTAAATGGCCCCAGAGTCATTCTGACTCCATGAACACCCAGGCCTTTACTTCAGTTTTCAATGAACATGCTCACAAAGTGGAAATGGCAATATTATAAGTTGAGGGATATTACAACAGTTAATATAGAAAAAAAGAAAATACTCGGCAAACTGGGGCAAAACTCCAGGTCCACATAGATTTCACTTGCGGATGCTCAAAGAAACGATGGGAGATAAAAGCAGTGCTATTAACCATACTGCATACAAAAATTCAATAGATAAAGTAATAGTGTCAGAGGACTGGCAAGTAGCAAATGCAATTCCATCTTCAAAAGGGGAAATGAAACCTATCTAGTGAACCATAGACCGGTTAGCTTAATTGTCAGTGGTAGGAATGATGTTACAATCATTCATAAATCTCTGAAAAATAATAACACAAGTTGATAACACCAAAAGAGTGCAAACAATTTATTGGGATCCATTTCTGGAGAAACGAATGCAAAATCAGAAGGGGAATGTTTAAATTTATATAGAATCTTGATTAGACCACACCTGTGTAGCTTCAGTCTCCATACTGCAAAAAAATGATTGCGATGCTGGAGAAACTGTAGTAAGGTTTGCAAGGGGTTTACCAGAATTTACAGGATGCAACCATCATGAAAGATCTAAAGAAGAGATTTGATGGAGCTCTTTAAAATTATGAAGGTGTTTGAGGGTGTTTGAAAGTGTTTATATTTGTGCACATATGCGAAACAATATAGGACTTAGGAGCAGGAGTAGGCTATTCAGCCTTATGAGCCTGCACCACCATTCACCAAGATCATGGCTGACCTGGTCGTGTCTCAACTCCACATTGCCGTCTGTCCCACCATAACCCTTCACTCCTTTGTCTATCAAAAATCTGTCTAACTCTGCCTTTATTAAATGATCCAGCCTCCACTGCTCTCTAGGGAAGAAAATCCCACATGTTAAAGACGCTTTGAGAGAAAAAAATTTCTCCTCATCTCAGTCTTAAACAGTATACTTTTTATTCTTAAACTGTGACCCCTGGTTCTAGTGTCTCCCAGAAGTGGAAACATCTTCCTGGTATCTACCCTATCAAATTCCCTCAGGATCTTCCATGTTTCAATGAGATCACCTTTCATTCTTCTAAACTCTAAAGGCCCAACCTGTCCAACCTTACTTCATAAAATAAGCCCCTCATCCCAGGGATGAGTCAACTTTCTCTGAACTGCTTCTAATACAATTGTATCTTTTTCTCAAACAAGGAGACCAAAGCTGTACACAGTATTCTAGATGTGAACTCACCAAGGCATAAGAGAGCACAAGTAATACAAAAAAGCCATTAGTAGATCAAATTGAAAAAAATAATACAAAAACACTTGCATTTATATACCACAGGACATCTCAAAGCGCTTTACAGCCGAAGTAGTTTTTTTCTGAAGTGTAGTCACTGTTGTAATGTACGAAACATATGCAACCAAGTGGCACGTTCCCACAGCAAGTTCCCACAACCAGCAATGTGATAATGACCAGATAAAATGAGTATTTTTGTGATGTTAGTTGAGAGATAAATATCAGCCAGGACACGAGGATAACCGCCCTGTTCTTCAAAATGGTGCCTTAGAAGCTTTTATGTTCACCTGAGGGTGCAGATGAGACCGCGGTTTAATGTCTCATCTGAAAAATGTCCAACATCTGAGTACTGTATTGGAGTGTCAGGCTTGACTTTGTTTTTGCTCAAAGCTTGGAGTGGGTCTTGAACCCACAATCTTCTAAGAGGCAAGAATGCTATCAACTGAGTGATAGCTGACACAAAATGTAAAACTGATAAAGAATGTGAGAGGGATTTTTTTTGAACATAGTGTGGTGAGAATGTGCAACTCACAACTATGTAGAGTGGTTAAGATACAATTATTAAAGGGAAACTTGTTGCATACACGAAGAAGAAAAAAGTGGAAGGGCACAAGGACAATATGAGAGTAGCTAATTAGTGTGGAAGGAGGCTCCCGAGAGATATCAAAAATCAATGTGAACCAGTTGAACTGAACAATCTTTTTCTGGGTAGTAGATTCTATGACATTCTCTTAAAGGCCTTTATGAAATACAGTTTCAAAAATGGAGAGTAGCTTCTTAATGCAGCCTCATCAATGATTTATGCAGGTTAACCATATCCCCTGCTTTTGAACTCAGCACTTATTTATAAAGCCCAGAATCTCTCTGTCCTCCCAACTTTAAAGAATTGAATATCTTCCATCCTTGCTCACCTGAACATCCATCAGCAGCTGGAAATCCAACTGAGAAGCAATGTTGGTATTACTTACACCAAATAATACAAAACGTCAGCTCCGATTCAACCACTGGGGCCTAAGAGAAGTATTGGAATGACAGCCCTTCTTCTTTGTTCTAATGCCAATCCTATATTTCCCTTCGCATTTGGGAAACCATTTATTCTTTCAGAAAAACAGCTGCTTGTCTTAGACAACTTTGTGAAAATCATTTGTTCCTTTACGTCTGACACTACCAAAGCTGTTCTGGACAAGTTTCACTGGGTATTTAAGGTGCTCCTAACCTGACTTAAACGACACCTCACTCTCCTTAAATGTTGAACAATTGCACTTCAATAGAAGCCATCCAAAACTCGCATTTAAATCTCAAAGTTCGGAGGTTCCAACTGTCTTACACCAAGTTAGCCAGAAAAAGTTAGAAGAATTAAATCCAGACCAGAACTACATAGGTCTCCATGTGGTCTAACAATACTTTTAACATGATTTCTCTGCTGTGGGAGGCTATGGTTTGGAGACTGGAATTAGCACAGTTGGGAATTAGACATGGACATGGGTGATATGGATATCTGGTTAAGCAAATCAGTGGAGCTTCAGAGCAAAGAATAGGTTAGCACTGACAATCGAGGCCAATTGGAACATGTGAAAGGATCCTATTTAATTGCATAAATTTGGATTTACATTTCAGCAGTTTAACTACACCTTTTTTGAGCACCAAAAAGTTGTCCCGTGAGGCTGAATTTTCAGGGGCCCCAAAGGCAGGAATGGAAGTGGGGGAGCCCTGAAAGTAGCAGCACCAGGCAGTGTGGCGTTGGAAATAATGAGCAGCATGGGGGAGTGGGCAGGACAGGAATGCCTTTCCCCTTCCAATTCAGGACAATGAAGACTGTCAAAAAACTCATTTAGAGTTTATTGAACAGGTGGGATGGTGAAGGGGGAGCGTGGGATATTTAAAAGGCTGGACAGGTTTCAGAAGCTGTCAGTTTCAGAACAGGTGATGGGAGGTGTGGGACATAGTGAGGAGCCAATCATGGCTGCCCCAGGGCATCACCTCAGCCCCATAAAAGAGGGTCAGCAGGGCAAAGGGACACTCAGCATTTAGTAAGGGGTGTTCTTGGTGCTGCATTGGTGGTAGGGAGAGTGGGCACTCAACAAGCTATGAACATGATTGGCAACAACCTGGCATCAAGGGCCAGAAGAGCAGGGGGCAAGGTTGCAAAGGACAATTAGTCAGCCACTTGCCCAAATGTAAGGCTCCAGCTGGCAATGGGGGCATGACGGTCAGATATTGGGTCCAAACAGCGATGAAGGGCAAAATTCTCCTCATGAAAGGTCAAACCCCAAGGAGCATGAGAGCACAGGAGAGCAACAGTGGCAGGAAGGACAAGGAGACTATATCCTCAAAACAGGTTTGCCCTCCAAAGACAAAGCCACCTGGGGAGGACCGAGAACCAGTGCCACAGGAGACAGCAACTCTCCAGGAAGATGACGTTGACATCTGTGACCTTGCTGTCAAAGATCTCACACCTCTGAGTACTGGTCACCATGCCCTGCCAGTAACAGTCAAAGTGACCACTTTGGAGCCCAGTTGCCCTTCTTTGCTTCTGGTTCCTTCCAAGGATCAGCTGTAGACCTGAATGGCATATGAAATACAGCTGCACACCACTGCATCTCGTTGGTCATGGATGTCCTCTTTGCCAAAGGTGGACAGCACATTCATTTTACAACAGACACAGCCTCACAGGAACAGTGGGCACTGGGACTTGCCTCCATCGCTGGATTCCTCCAGCTACAGAGTGTCATCGATTGCACTAATGTGGCCATCAAGGTATCCAACAACCAGCCAGTGAAATCCATCAACAGGAAGGGTTACAATCCCTCAACATCCAACTGATCTGAGACCAAAACATGAGTCTTCCCAGTGTGTGCACTCACTTCCTAGTGGCTGCCTTGACTTTTCCTTCCTCCATCTGTCCTGGCAGCCTCAGATTTTAACTCCAATCCCCAAAGTGTGTGGATGGATTCTAGGGGACACGGGGAGTCCCTTGAAGAAATTATGATTGACCGCTCTATGAGAACCTCAGACAGAGACAGAGGTGATACAACGTACTCACCAGGACCACAATGAACAGGTCACTGAGCACCTAAAGCTGCAGTTCCCTGCCTGGACCGGTCAGGGGGTGCCCTCAATTAATATCCTGCAAGGGTCATTGTGATGGTCTGCAGCACTATCCATTACAAAATCCTCTAGAGGGGGATAGACCTCGAGAATGGTGAGGCCCTGGGAGGAGACAGTTCATTGACAAGGGCGGGACGGGGGGGGCGGAAGGAGCAGGAGGCAAGAGAAGGAATTGGAAGTGGAGGGAGATGACACTGAACAATGATGTGGCCCTGCTACCACCCTCTGGAAAGAAGACTTCTCTCCTTTGCCTCACGGCCTCCAGCATTACAGTCAGGTCGCAACAACGAAGTGAGGGTTGGCCCTGCCCCGAGTGCCAGGCCTCCAGCACCCCTGTTCCATCACATTTCCCTCTGGTGAAGTGGAAGGATTTGGCACGATCATTAGATCATTCCCTTTGCACAACCAGCTGCCTCAGTCAAGTGTCTAAATGAATTCCCACACTTCATCTGATCCAACTCCATTCCCACTCTCATTGGCTCTTAGTGGACAGGAATCCATTTCCATATCAATTAAAGACTCACCACAGTGAAAATCTGAACTTTTAAACAGTTTCCCCGGAGACCGGTTTCTGACCCTAAAATAGACCGGTTCCGGATTTCCATCTCCACAGCGAAAATTCAGCACATGTTTTCAGTGATAAGCAAAAGCTTTAGCACTTGAGGAGGAATAAGGAGTAAGTTGAAATTATTGCCCTTGCCTAGGTAAGAAATATTTGGAGAAACTGCTAGCTGGTTCAGTGTTAGGGACTTGTGAGTTAGTCAGGCTAACAAGCTGTCCACATGAAATGGAACTTGCTTAAAGAAATAATCCAAAGCACAATCTTCTGAATGTAATGCAGTAGCAGAAAAAAGTTGAACGGAGAAGAAATGAAGGCCACAAGGCAGGGAAGAGAACAATAAGAGCTACAGACCAGTGAGTCTCATGTCAGTGGTAGGGAAACTATTGGAGAAAATTCTGAAGGAGAGAATCTATTTCCACTTGGAGAGGCAAGCTTTGAGATCAGGGATAGTCAGCATGGCTTTGTCAGAGGGAGGTCATGCCTAACCAATTTGATTGAATTTTTTTGAGGAGGTGACCAGGTGTGTAGATGAGGGTAGGGCAGTTGATGTCGCTTATATGGATTTCAGCAAAGCCTTTGACAAGGTCCCACGTGGGAGACCGAGAAAGAAGGCAAATTCACATGGGATACAGGGTAATTTGACAAGGTGGATTCAAAATTGGCTTAGTTGTAAGAGACAGAAGGTGATGACAGAAGGATGCTTTAGTGACTGGAAGCCAGTGTCCAGTGGCGTACCACAGGGATCTGTGCTGGGTCCCCTATTATTTGTCATTTATATAAACGACACAGATGTCTAGGGTGGGGGGTAGGATTAGTAAATTTGCAGATGACACAAAGATTGGCCGGGTGGTTAACAGTGAGGTTGAGTGTCTTGGGCTACAGGAAGATATAGATGGGAAAGTCAAATGGGCAGATAAGTGGCAGATGGAATTTAACCTGAAAAATGAGAGGTGATACACTTTGGAAAGAGTAATTTGACAAGGAAGTATTCAATGAATGGCATGACACTAGGAAGTTCTGAGGAACAAAGGGACCTTGGCGTGTGTGTCCACAGATCTCTGAAGGCAGAGGGGCATGTTAGTGGGGTGGTGAAAAAGGCATATCAATTTATCAATCAAGGCATAGATTAGAAAAGTAGGGAGGTCATGTTGGAGTTGTATAGAACCTTGGTGAGGCTACAGCTGGAGTACTGTGTGCAGTTCTGGTTGCCACATTATAGGAAGGATGTGATTGCACTGGAGGGGGTGCAGAGGAGATTCACCAGGATGTTGCCTGGGATGAAACAATTAAGTTGCGAAGAAAGGTTGGCTAGACTTGGGTTGTTTTCATTGGAGCACAGAAGACTGAGGGGCAACCTGATTGAGGTATACAAGATTATGAGGGGCATGGACAGGGTGGATAGGGAGTAGCTGTTTCCCTTAGTTGAAGGATCAGTCATGAGGGGACACAAGTTCAAGGTGAGGGGCAGGGAGTTTCAGGGGGATGTGAGGAAAAACTTTTTTACCCAGAGGGTGGTGACGGTCTGGAATGCGCTGCCTGGGGAGGGTGGTGGAGGCGGGTTGCCTCACATCCTTTAAAAAGTACCTGGATGAGCACTTGGCACATCATCACATTCAAGGCAATGGGCCAAATGCTGGTAAATGGGATTAGATAGGTAGGTCAGGCATTTCTCACGTGTCGGTGCAGACTCAATGGGCCGAAGGGCCTCATCTGCATTGTACGATTCTGTGAAGAAAGTCAGCACTGGTGTTTGTATACCTAAATGGAGCTTTTCTCAATTTTAATGCTTCCCATTTAGAACCCATTCCCTGGTACTTCTTATACTCTTTTCCCATACCTTACATCCCTGCTGAACCTCGAGATCTTAAAGGGCAGGTATTGTAGGCAAGAAAGAGATTTTAACCTTATAAAGATGCAAGTTCCTTGAAGTAATATTTTAGTTAGCGTCATGAGCGTGGGGTGAAGTACAGAGGTGGTCAGAAGCAATCTGTCCTTCTCCTCTCCCTACAATTGTTCTTATTTTAATATCATTCAAAATTTACTATTTGCTTGGCAAATGTTGTATTATTTCACAAGCAATCATTTTATTTTCTGCAATATCATTATATGTTTTAAAAGTGTTTTAAATGACCACATTTTAAAATTGTACCTTTGCAAATGGAAAGGCTCTGTCCTTCCTTTTCTTTTATATACTTACTTTTGCTGAATTGGGATTGATGGGAAGGTGGCTGCTTGTTTTTTTCTGGGGAGTAGCTTCTGCTGCTGATGCTTGATCCAGAACGGCTGTGAGGAGATTCTCTTCTGTAGTATGGTGTTTCTCTTCTATGAGGGGAACGCTCTCTTACATGCGGAGAGGAATAGAAATTCTTTCTTCTGAAGTTATCCCTGTGAGAATATTATCAAAGATTCTATTTTAAATACTTTCTAACATGGTTCCACATTTTAAAACTAAATAAAAACATTTTTATTTTATTTTCTAGTTTTAAAATAAACCTACAAAAGTAATCTAGAAATGTCCATCATAACTCTCTCTTCTAGGATATATAAATGCATTTAATCATTTATTACATTAAAATTCTTTTGTACAGCATGCATATCCTAAGTGTCACATTGTCTACATGTAGAAGTTTCCCCATCACATACATTTCACTGATAACATCCTACATTATCCAACAGCACATCCTCTGACTTAAACTACCAAATATTCTGTAGTTTATGTAAAAATATTTAAACATGCCTCCTTTCTCCCACTTAAATTTTGAATTGTAAATTCGTAATCATGATTTAAAACAAAAGATGTACTAACTCTAAAATAGGTCTTCCATTTAATGATACTTGCATCAAAAATCAAAATTACCTAATTAAAATTAGCAGTTATGTCTGGAACAGTTTACTGCCCCCACTAATTTCTGCTGTCCTATCCTGTTATGCTATCCTGTTAGCGTCGATTTCCTTAGAATTCCACAGGCAGTACAAGAGTTCCACAGGCACCACAACTGTCCCAAATGTCACAAGTGCTCATTTGGTGTTCTACCTTATTGTGAAGCGCATGATTTCGTTTTCCCTTAACATTCATGATTTCCCACTTTCTTACATGGATCAGTGGATAGCAATCGGGAGAAGAAACCCCAATTGATATTTCAATTCTCTAGCTTATGAATAGTAACTGTGATTGCTGCCCTGAGATGAGCTAACTTGGTACTCTCTGGGAATGAAACCTGTTAACTTCTAGTCCTTTTTGTTTAATGCTTCAATGGGCTGTGTCTTTTCTTATTTGGAAACAAGTGCCAGGTAAAGAAAATATACAGCAACGAGGCATTACAATTTTTGAATGCAATATACTGAATGTTCACAGATATTGTAACTAGCTACCACTAGTAGAAATATAATTTTGAAGCGTAGCTCAATATTTTCATTTATCTACCATTTGAATTGGAATTTTATTGTGCTCTTTCATCCCTGTCTTGTTACTCCCCCAAATCCCCTCTCCCTTCACTGTAATTTGTTTTCTATTCAATTTATCTTCTTGCATTGCATTTTTCACTACCCCAAGTCCTCTCCCACACATGTAAGAGCATTGTCTCATAACCAACATCTGACATATTTCTGCCAAAGAGGGCTGTTGTTTGCTGATAGCTTGAGCTTCTGGGGAAAGACTGTACAGCTTCATCTTGAAAATAATTTAGTTTTTGGCACCAATATTGTTCTTGAAATAGTTTGATAAGCTTTTCAAGCAAAATTTTTTACTGCTATTGTTGCATTTTGTTTGGTGGCCATTTGATTTGCCAATTATTTATCTGGGTTATTTATTTACTCTTCAGTGTCTTTGCTGACAACTGCTCGCTTTTTTGTGGTTCTGTTTCTGACTATTCAGCACCTTTTCTTTTCTGATGCTAGTGGACATAAGGTTTGTTCCTTTTGCAAGGAAGGGTGTATTCAATTGATAACAAATCGACATGCTGTGAATGTTTTTACAACTTCTAAGCCTACTTTTCAGTAGCCAGTCTGTTAAATCCACAATTATAGGTCACCTTGAAACATTGGGAGAACATGTATTTGTATTGTGCCTTTAAGCACAGAAAAATTTTCAAAGATGATCCATAGAAACATAATCAGAAATAACAAAGAAGTCAATCCAAAGGAGAGATCAGTAGTTGTGACCAAATGGTTGCACAGGCCACTAATCAAAGTGCTGTGGCTGCATACTTTCAATCTTAATAAGGCAGCTTACCATTGGCAATTATTATTCCCATATTGAGACCAGCACCCCCAGCCCTGCCCCTCCCACCACACTTTTGCAATGCATTGTGTTGAAGACGCTAATTGCCGCAGTAGTGGCATAGTTATCACTTTTAGATCTCATTTTGGTCTATCTTAGATTCTTTCAGTTGACCTCTATTTTTGAACAACAGCCCCAGAGAATTTCTTCAGAAATAGGCAGAAACCTCGATATGGGGGTCATTTACATTGATTCTAAGAGTTCTTGATGGGTTTTGTAAGAGATAGAACCTCCAACCTTCCCTTATAATGCCCAGACTAATGAAAACTAAGGGAATGAAGCTGCTGGCAGGAACTACCTACATCAGGTAAGCATGGTAACTGTAGTCAGAAGGGTCTCAATGTGATACTGGAGGGCTGGTATGCCCTTAGGCCTCTAGAAGGACACAATTAGGACCAAGTTGGGTTGGAGATCCCAGGAAAGAGAAGCTGCTTACTTTTTTCTATTATAGATCTGTCCTTCTATATTGAAGCCACAATTGTGGCCCATGGATCTTTGGGGTCCTTTCTTTCTTAACCTTACTCATCTTCCTTTCAAAATAATTTTCAGCTATAATTCCGTTAAGCTACCATGTTATTTCCTCACTGAATACTTCTCATTATCAGTTCTGTTGAAGGGTCATGAGGACTCAAAACATCAACTCTTTTCTTCTCCGCCGATGTTGCCAGACCTGCTGAGTTTTTCCAGGTAATTCTGTTTCTGTTTTGGATTTCCAGCATCTGCAGTTTTTTGTTTTTATATATTTTTTTTTTACTTCTCATTCCAGTCCACCCTGATTCTGCACTGATTTATTAACGGTTCAGATTTTGCAGTCAGTGGTGAAGGGATGGCACTTGCCACTGAAAAAAACTGTTCACCAAGTTTTATTAAGTTATTATCCAGAGTGTGATATTGTTCTGACTTTGAATTTGGCACCATCTATGGCATCAGCAACAGTGCAAACACCAGGCAGGCTGATCAATCAGACCAAAAAGTTCTCATACAGAAAAGCAGAAATTAGAATTCATATCTTACAGAAAGCAAAATATTGATTGAGACATGCATGTAGGATTAAAGGTAGAAGAGGAAATATTAAAACAACATTTTGAAAAATTATGTTTTATGATTTTAAAAACCAACTGTCAAATGTTCTTCTGAGGAAATGTGCCTCCACACTTGTAAAATCAGTTTTTCATGGCCAGCGAGGTTGTTCAGCAACAATTATAACCTGGTATGCTATTGTATCAAGAAAGAATTCAGTTATACCTGATGAATCAAGGCCTAACATTTTCATTGGACTGTACAGTGAAAATGGTGTGCAAAAGTTGATATTCACACCAATTCACAGATTCTGTATTAACTGCTTTTCCAAAGACTACAACAGCTCAACCTGTGGAGTAGAGTCCTCTACATTTCCATGTTTAACTGGGAATGTACAGAAGTCAGGAGTTGCTGCCAGTTTTACATAGTAAGAAGAACAACATTGGCAGTTTTGCCTACAGTTACAACTGCAAATTCCAGACCATAATTGTTAGCAATTTCAAATGCCATCATAGCCTTTCCTCCTTTACCTCCACTTGTCCTCGTTTCCCTCAATTTCAATCTCTTGACTGCATCATTGTATAGAACCTCAAAGTTTCCAAATTCTCTTCTGATAGGACTCACCTAAGCCACTTTTTCACCGTCCACCTCATACATATCATCTAAAGCTCCAAAAATCTCTCCACATTTTTTTTGCCCTTACCTTCTGTGGATTTGCATGGATAGAATCATAGAAAGTTCAGCCAAGGTTGTTTAAGCAATTATGTCATATCAATGCTAGCTCTGTAAATGGAGTGATTTATTTATTCTAATCCAATTTCCTTATTATTTACCTATATACTTTCATATTCTTTGCTTGGAAATAGTTATTGATTTCAAATTTTAAATGATGCTGTTATCTCTGCCTTAGTAGCTACTAGCGGTACAGCATTCCATAATTGTTACAAATCATATATAGTATATATCCCCCTGTTACATTGCTGAAAAGAGAGACATGTTGCCGAAGGTTTCGTCTTGCAGTTAAAATCAAGAAAAGCGCAAGAACTATAAATTTCAAACAATCACAACAATTTATACTGTAGGAAAAAAGGATGCCAGGTATTAATAGTCCAGAATTTGGCACTCGTCACTGACCTTGAAAAAGAACTCAAAGCTTTTTTTTAGGCTCCAGAGTATGATGTTGTTCCAACTTTGAATTTGGTGCCATCTATAGCATCAGCAATAATGCAGGCAGCAAGCAGGCCAATCAGTCAATCAGATTGAAGAATTCTCAAATAGCAAAGTAGGAATTACAAAGTGGGGATTATAGTTCACATTGGCCAAAGTGCTGCCATGGAGAAAGCAACAGGGAACCATCGGTTCCCAAGCTCCTGGGGAATTCAAAAGAGGCGCAAGGCTTGTACATATGCCTTTAGTTTGTAGAGGACAGGTCCATTTCTAGCCAGCATAAATAAGCCACATTACGAGCTGAGCACGACTGCTTATCTTAAATTGGTTGTTATCAGTGCCCTCAGGATTGTTCAGCAAATGTTGCAAGTGCAGGTTGGTTGAGTGTGGTCTGTGCTCTGCCTATTACAAACAACCATAGCAACACTTTGGGCAATCAGCACCCTTTTTTTCCTGTAGTATAAATTGTTACGTTTGATTGAAATTTGTCATTTTCATGTTTGTCCTGATGAGAACAGACAAAAAGTTTTGGCAGCATGTCTCTTTTCAGCAATATTCAAGTTCTGAATCTCCTTTGTGACAAAGATGTGCTTATGTCAAATATTGATTTCTATCCATTGGTTGGAAAGCAGAAATTGGACTTTTTAAAAAGACAAACTTCGTTGAATCAGAAACTTTAACTCACAGCAAGATGGCTGACTCTAACTTAGATTATTCCACAATCGAATACTATTGAGAGGACACAGCAAGTCTGCGAAATCCATCACAGGCTACAACATATCCTGGGGTTTGTGAATGATTTTCCTTCCTGCCCTATCAACAAGACATCTATGGAAGCCACTTGCAATATTCAACAGCTGAAGACGAACCATTCAAAGGTTAATTGCTTGGACAAAAAGAGCTTAATTTTTAAGATAGCTCTCCAGATCAGCTAATCGTATTATAATTGGAATGTGCAATTATATTTGAATTACTGGTAGTTGAAGAGATCACATAATTAGCCCAAGTCCTTTGTGTAGTTTAAGCACATGTTGTTCCAAGCAGAATTGGACTTGCAGTTGAACTGTGGAATTCAATTCCGCAGTTGTGTCTCCAGGAGAAGAACCAACTATAGCTTCTATATCTTTGAATCGGAAACATCAAGACCATCAAACTCAACCAGAAGTCAGCTGACTCCCCAAAGTACAAACTCTTTTCCATTTGTTTGTGGACTCTTATTTGATCAATCTATTCTCCAATGCTCTGTAATCTGTAATTGTGTGGATGGACTTCAAATGTGTAGGTGTGCGCGGAAGTTGCAGCGTATCGTATTACTTTATTCAGTTCGATTTAAATATAATAAAACTAACCTTCTCCTTTGTTAAACTCAAGAAGACCTGTTAGGTTGGTCTTTTATGCTCACAGTGTGTGTAACTTTAAAAAAAAAAACCCTGTTGAGGTCAAATGAGGGGAGGGAAAAGAGGGGAGCCATTTGACCCCTCTTCACTTAGTTGTAACACCTTGTGATCAATTCATTAACTGGCGTAACTTATTTACTCTCTTGAACCATTAAAAAATAACATTTGATTCCCCAATAACCTATTTTGTTTCACTAAAAAAGTAAAATTTTTCAAGCCCATCTTCATAATTATAAACTTTCACTCCTCCGGTAACTGTAGTGAATCTTTTCTGTACCCTTCCTTTGGCTATATTAACTTTCAAATAATAGGGTACCAGATATTGTGCAGTACTACAACAATGGCTCAACCAATGTCTTTCATTAATTCAACAATACTTTGATTTTATATTGAGTACCTCGAAATCTAAAACCCAGAAACCAATTTTTCGATTTCTGACATTTTCTGCCCCACAGGATTTTCTGAGAAGAAAACAACTACTCTGATCCCTTTCCTTCCTCCAACGTGAGAATTATCTGTACAACAACAATCACTATGGTCCTGTGAAGTGCCTTGGGGCATTTTACTATGTTAAAGGCACTATACAATGCAAGTTATTGCCATACAACAACAATCAAGTTAATAACAATTAGCATGGATTCAGAAGGTGAAAATCCAGCTTGACTAGTCCCTTCTTTTGAGGAAATGACAATCCAAATGCACTGCAACAAGCCTTAAGTCATGGTATTCCTTGGCTTTCAAAAGACTTTGATAATGTTCCACATAAAAGGGCTATTAGTTAAATTCAAAGCTATGGGGACTCAGGATAAATCTTGGGCATGGATAAGAGACTGTCTAAAAGTAATAAAATCAGTACTCAGTAATAAATCAGGAATTATGTCAATTTTGGGGTTGTAGGCAGGGGAGAAGGAAGTATTGAGTAGGATGCTTCAGTGCTTGGTGCTGGGACCTACAGTTTCGAATTTACAAAAATGGCCTGGATTTACAGATGATGTCAAACTAGAGGCAGTGGAATTGGATGGAGGTCAGAAATGAGTGAATAAGATATACAAAAAGACAGAACAACGGTAGATGAAATTTAATACAAACTACTGCACATAGGAATAAAAATAGACTACAGGAGCACTTGGCATCGAGCTAGCGAAGGATGAAGTTGAAAGGAACCTTGACGTCTTAGTAGAATTGACAACAAACATGGGCAGAAATCAACACCATCAGAATATTGAATGACATAATCTAAATCTCAGTTTAGAGCATACCTTGAAGGCCAAATCCAGTTCTGGTTGCCAAGAAATAAGAGAAGCATTCAAATGCTGGCGACAGTGTAAAAAAAGTACTACGTTGATTTCCAGTGTCAGGGCTCTGAATAATGAGGAAAGCCTAGGAAAAAATTAGAAATTTAAACCTCCTAAAAGGAGGAGGCATTCAAGAGGTGATCTTTTGGAAATGTACAAGATCATTTAAGTTTGTAGAAAAATGAATGCAGAATATTATTTTAGTTTAAACTGTGGAAGAACTAGAGGACTGGGTGAAAATTAGAAATAATAATTTAGGATTATTGTACATCCTGATGCTGAACAGGAATTCAACATTCACTCGATCTTCAGGTGCATGCATGGCTGCTCCCAATGCGAATGTCATTGTTGGGAGCCCGATTTCCATTGACCCCTTGCTACCCCACTGCTGATCCCTCGTTGCTCTGCTCAGCTGCCCAGCTCCTGACTCCTTGCTGCCTTCTGTTTGCCAATAGCTGGGTGGTGAGAGAGTTGGGAGCAGGGTGACAAGCAGGAGGCAGCAAGGACTTGGAAGAAATGCAGCCAGGTGAGGGACAGCAAGTGAGCGCTAAGTTAGGCAGCGTATGTCAGTGTTGTTTCCAGGCTGAGTTTGGTCTGTGCCAGTTTTGATGCAGGCAGCTGCCTAGACGTTGTTGAAAGGTGATGCCACAGGCACAAACTGTATATGCTGGATGTGTGCTTTCTGCAGTTGCAGCATCAGCAATTGCAGTCTTTAGGATTCATATTGTTATATATTGTTGCATTATCTGTAAACATCTAGGAGCTACCCAGCTCGGAACCAATGTGTTGTGTGTAAGTGTTCCAGGGGGCCATGTTTCACAGCTACACTAGAGACTGAAGTGATGAGTACGTAACCAGTTCAATCTAGCTCTTCTTTTGAACCAGACAGTATAGCAAAATTAAACATAAAGAGTTTCTGATCTTTACAACTTGAAGTGTGATTATTAACAACATCCAGGAACCAAAAGACAATAAGAACACATAGCACATATCCAACATTTTCTTCCTACTCAAAGCATGATCAATAAATTCCAGAAAGTGTCATGGAAGCCAAAAACCCTGAATCATTTAAGGAACAACTGGATGCTACAATGGGTAGAGGAGCAAACATTTGACTTCCTAGATGAATGACTAAAATTACGTGGGTGAACTACATTTGGAAGTATTTTTCTCATTTCAAATCTTTCACTTAAGTATTCAACTCTAAACTCATAGAAAGATCTCTTGTCCAGCAATAGCATAAGAGAAGGTCTCCTCTATCATTTATGTGTAACAAAATCATAAATTCACTTGTAAAGAACGAGTTTACAATTTCACTGCAAATGCACATGTAGAAATACTGCTCCCTGGTGTGTACAAGGACTGTTTTCTCAATTGTTTCTTTTACATTGTTGTGCTATGAAACTTTCGCTCCAATGTGCACCTTATTGTAATTGTCAGAGGCAGTCCAGGAGGCAGACATGCATAAACATATTCATGCATTTTATTAAAGTTTCAAGCCCTAGGCTTTGAAGTTAGTCACCATCCAAACAGGATTCATTATTTCAGGTTTTATATGTTTGCAGTTCCATTCACCTTCATAAAGATGGAGCCTGTTTTCCTATTTGTATCATTTTATCAACACTATTGCAAATCACCAAAAGTATATGTATCTATTGATTTATTTACAGTCCTCTAATGACCTCTTCCTGATCAGCACTTTACAAATTAACATATATATGGATTGACAGGCATGAGATGAAGGGCAGGCAGGTTTTGTGAGGCCATGCCCTCACCATGTTTTATGACCAAAAAGTTTGTTTGAGGTGTTATCAACCATTCATGCTGCTGCCAGGATCTGGGCATAATAAATAATTGTGAAAGAAAACACATCAGTATTTGTGCCACTTGGTTTCAAAGCTGAATAACTACTCTACGTTAGAAACATTTAAGGTCAATACCTGATACCAGTAACTTTCCAACTATATGATAATGGTAGATTTCTGTCCTTCAACTGAAAACAGATTTAATTCATGAATTTGAGAATGCATCAAACACGAAATGGGTTAAACTTCACTCATCAATTTAATAAGAGTTATTAAGATCACATCTAGATTATTGCCCAGCAAACCAAACTTAAGTCAGGGTATTCAGTTATTTAAAACAAAACAATCTTACACCGAGAATTAGTCCTGAAGATAGGTCTATGAATATATTTTAGGGAAAGCAATACAAACTTTCAACTAGCAGGATAAATAATTTTTATAGAATTACATTCAACAAAGTGGACAGAGAGAAAAATGTAGAATAAGACTTGTAAATAACTTATGGTTACATTAACGCTCCTCCCATTCATCTGGTGATTTTTTTTTCCCTCCAGGTGTTCGCTGACCTGCACTGGATCCCAATTAAACAACCCCTTGATTTTAAATTTCTCATCCTTGTTTTCAAATCTCTCCATGATCTGGCCCCTTCCAATCTCCATAAATTTTCCAAGCCTCAAAGATATCTGCATTCCTCTAATTCTAGTCTCTTCAGCATCACTGGTTATAATGCTCTACCACCGCTGCCTGTGCCTTCAGCTGCATAGGCCCTAAACTCTGGAATTCCCTCCCTGAACCTCTCCTCCTCTCTATCACTCTTTCCTCCTTCAAGACCGCTTAAAACCTACCTTTTGACTAAGCTTTTGGTCATTTGCCCTATTATCTCTTTATGTGGTTTGGTGTCATATTTTGTGTTATAAAAACTCTTTGAAGCCTTAAGATGTTTTGTTATTTTAAATGCCCTATATAAAAACAAGCTGCTGATATTTTGTTTTAATTATCTCTCATGAAGTAGATACGTTATAACATTTACAAAGAAAACGAAACTTGAGCATACATTCTAATTCTCATCCTAAACGCCATCGTCGGTTGTACCTCAATTTGAAGACGACGTCTACTCAGGGTCATGGATTTCTGCTGTTGCGCATATTTAGTTCATGGCTTACGTTAATATTTGAGGTAATGTTTGGTCCTGGAAAGATGATGATGATGAAGGAAAGGTAATTAAAATTCTGGGCTTTAGTGATTGCCACAACATCCAAAGAAATGGCAGTCCAAATTGCACATTTGTTTAATAGATTCAGAATGGAAGAGCCAGAGTCAGAAAACAGCAGGTGGGCTTATTTACCTAAAGAAATTGTAAATGAGGGTTAAATGAAGGATCTAAGCTAATTAGCTTAAAGGTCAGTTTAAGGATAGCCCAGAGGAGGCTACGCCATCATGGAGATAGGTGGAGCTTAGGAAGGCAGGAAGCTGGTGAGAGAATCTGCAGCAGGCCTGACAATGTCTTAATGCAAAAGAAAGCAACCAGCAGATTAGCTTGGAAGTATTGCAAAGTAACCAAAACAAGGGTCTGAGGCCTCCACAGTCAAGAGAGGATGAATGAAAGTTTTATCTCCAAGAATACCTGCAGCTGAGGAAATTCTCTGGAGGGCTGTGGCATGCTTAAAAGCTATTTTCTCCTGTAGGGACCACCCTTAAGACTGATGTGTCTTATAAGAAAATGCTTAGGGGCAAGTAAGAAGTAAACCTGAATGCATAACATACATAGGTATAAACCATATTGTCAAGTTAATAATGCTTGTTTTGTTTCATTCTTTTATATACAATAAAGTTTCTTTTGTTTAAAAATAAAGTGAAATCTTGTGGTGTAGTTTTACTGGTAAAAAAAAGGTATTCGGATTTATTTTTAAATGTCAACGGTCCCGAATCAGATTGTAACACTGTTATGAGTCTTCATTTAACCGAGCAGGCCGATTCTCAACCTGCAGATCTTTGGGCACATGGGCCAGGATGTTATATGAGGTAGTAGGATCCGAGTGCAGGATTTTCTTTCTTTTCCTTCCTTCTCTATCAGCGCTCTGCCTTGTAATTAAAACGCTGTGACTCAAAGCATGATGCAGCTTGATGGACAAACTGTTGCCATTCAGAACAAGTAGTAGCAAGCCCCTCCCAGTCATTAATGTCAATGCTGCCATGCTTCAAGTGTGTCTTTGAAGCATTTTCTTTGTCCTCCTCTGGAATGTTGACCATTTGAGAGTTGGGAAAACAGGACCTAAAATGGGAGACAGTTTTGGCCATCCAGTCACGGTGTCCAGTTCATCAAAGATGATTTTGTATGAGTTTTGCCCATACTCTTGAGGAGCTGGCTTCAACAAGTATATTAACGTGCCTGCTAAAAATTTAAGCGCAACTTCTTCTATTTGGAACAATTTACTCATTAAATCCTGTACGGCTGCCCTTAACTGAAGGTATTAGGAAATGTATTAACTCGAATTTCAAAAAAATCTTCCATTACGTATTTGTGGGATAGATTCTCTAGGTCTCTAATTAGTTCCATCAGTTAGGTAACAGTTTTTGTTTGAGGCTACGTTACTTCTACTTTAGGCAGGTCAGTTTGATAACTGTTCTTGTCTGAAATTGTACTCTTCACCTATTTCCGCCAGGAAATAATTAAATACTGACGCCAGAATTTGTCAACAGCCACCAGCAATTACCCATATTATTGCTGAAAAAGAGACATGTCTAAGCTTTTCATCTTGCACTGATCAGGACACTTGGCAAGAATGCCAATATAAGGGGAAACAACAATTTATACTGTATGTGAAGAGAGTGCTGATTGGTTGGCATGTGGCATTGTCATGGAGAATGCACCAGTGATGGTGACTGACAGTAACTACCAAAAATTCCAGCAACAGGTGAAGCTAGCTATTTCATGCTGCTACTATGCAGTAGCAACACGAGTGGTATTCATCACTAACAGGATGTTGCCGTCAAATCAAAAAGATGTTCTGCCTGACACAGAAGTGAGTAATGTGGTATATGAATTTCATTGCCAGTGTGATACTATGTATATAGTCATACATCTGAAAGACTGGCGGATTGTATCAAACAGCATGTCTGCATTGGGCAGGGTACAGGCCATACCCAACTGGCCCATGCTTGCAAAACTTAAAACACGGTGTCCAACATTAGTTAAAATAATCGCTAAATAATCCTCAGTGTGCTAAGAATTACGCTGACAACCCACTTAAAATTGTCAGTTGGGCTTGCAGTGTGGCACATTTGTTATGGTGCAGCAGGTGGTAAATACCAAATGCCAGGCTAAGCAAATCCAAAAGGGAAACTTGGCCACGCTATCACAACGGTTTTGCAATTTGTATTTATTACGAGAAGGTTTGTGCACTAATTCAGAAATAATGAGTCCACTAACACCTTTAGAAATTTAAAAAGTTAAATTAAAACATTTATTAACAAAAGAATAAAACACCTACACAAGATTACAGTTACGCAGTTACTTATTATAACTATTCCCCAAATTCCTAATTAACTAGGCTCTCAACTACACACCCCCTTTAAGGCAACCATTCAAAGTAGAGTTTAAATTTATAGAGACAATCCAGCAAAGTTACCACAAGCACCCACTCGACAGTGGAATTCCAAAGGCTTTTAACACAATTTTAATTACTGGAACAGTAGACTTCCGCAAAGTGGCTAGAGGTTTCTCCCACCCAAGTGTTTTTCACACACTGTAATGTTCAGACCTCACAGGCCACACCTCACAAAGCCTTCCAACCTTCTTTAAATATACTTCTTCTTTGATTTGTAAATCCCATTGTCCCCCCATGTCTTTGAAATTTACTTTTCCTATAATATAAAAATCTTTCAGGTCAGCACTTTTGGGGAAAAAAATCAATGTCATACTCTGCCTTATTTATAAAAACCTTATCATGTGTCTTTGAAAATCCAACAATTTCTCAATTTATCTAAAAATGCAAATTCCCGATACTTAGCTCATCCATTAGCATTTCAAATGCCTTTTTATACCAAACTCTTTTGATAATTTCAACCTCACGGTCTACCCATCTCTAATTCAATTAAATTAGGCACACACAGAACCCTCCCCACACACATACATACATACATACACACACACACACACACACATGCCTACTTTACAATATCCCACAATAATATTATGAAAAATATGATAGTTCTGTGACACATTTGCATGTACTGTAAGCTACATATATTAATACACAGGGCCCTGTTCTTTGCAGACAGAAAGAGCATGTACACACATTGCGCCTGTTTCAGCTCAATGAAATAAGTGACCACCATTCATTGACTCATTCCTCAGGGGAATGCCTTGACTTATCAGGATTGAGCTGCCTGGTTTAAATTTTAAACACCGCTTGGCAGTTAACTGTCAGTCACCATCACTGGTGCATTCTCCATGGCAATGGCATTTGTCAACCAATCAGCACTCTCTTGCATACAGTATAAATTGTTGCATTCATCTTATATTAGTATTCTTGCAAGATGTCCTGTTAAGTGCAAGACGAAAAGCTTAGACATGTTCCCTTATTCAGCAATACTCAAGTTCTGTACTACCAAACAACTGTTTATTCATATTACTTTTGCAAACACCCATGCTCCTGCTTGAGGGTGGCAAAACAAGCAGGAGCATTTTTTTTTAAAGCTGATTTTGAGATCTATTTTTAAGTAAGTAGAAATAAAGGCTATATAAAACTAAACTTTCCTAATAACTCACAAAAATCGAATTAAAAATAGCCAACTGGCAACAAACAGAAAGCTAGAAAACCAATCAATTTGAAAAGGCTAATATTGGTAATCATTACTGCCTGCAGCCTATTCATCAGCATTACTCAGCAACAATGAAGAAAAGCACTAACAATGCAGGTTTTAAAACCACAAAAACTAAATCTTACCTGTTAGCTGTAGCATATCTCTTTGTCTTGGGTCCCCTACAAAAACATAGTTCAAATTAAAACTTCCAGCAACAATGCCATATTTTTTCTACATCAGGCAGTCCTATAAACTGAAGTGCTGAGAATTATAGTAACATATAAATTAAACAGCAGAATTTCTAATTTAATCAAGAATCAAAAATTGTTTAATAGGAACAGTTTGAGTAAGAGCATTTGATTGGCACATTATGCTTTTAACCCTCAGGCCTGGGTTAAATCTAAGCTAATTTGATGAAGTGATGGTCACTGCCAGCATAAATGATCTCACAATGTGTTTGGGTAGTACTAACTCAATTCGTAATGGGCTCACAAATTGTCCAATAGTTTGTGCAAAATCAACAACCTTACTGTGAAAGACAATACAAATAACTGGTATGGAAACTGGAGTTGTGGATGTTCGCATTTGAACAGGGTTAAAGGAGCTCGAGGAGCTAAATGTAGAGCACTTGAAATTTGTATGCAGCTATATGTCAGTGCTTGATGCTAACAAAAGATTACAAAAAGCTTGAAAATGTATTAAAACTCCCTCATGTTAATGAATATCCAGCTTTAAAACCTGGTTTTGCCTGGAAGCTCAATTATTTACAAGTCCAGGTGAGTTTATCAGGAGGCAGCACAGAAATGTAGTGAATCCATACACCAAGCCCTAGGGTACTCGAGAGATTACTCAAAGACACTGGAATAGAAGCTGTTAGAGAACTTGACTGGCAAAAGAAAATAGGGGTCATTGCACACTGTTCTTAGTGTATAAACTGACTAGATATTTCTGGCAAAGAAGAGATATCTCATGGGTTGCAAATCACCACAAAATGCTGAATGATTTCTACTGCTTCACTATTAGCCTCATGAAAATAAGAGCTCTTCATAGGTTTTCCTGTTGCGTTTCAAAAAATTGCTGCATTTGTGCTTTAATTGTCAATTAAACTTACTACAGAAAATTAGGGCTTGTACTTAACCCAAGTAACTTTTTACTAACAAAAGGAAAATGTGGAGTCTCATTCCTGCATGAAGTAAATTGTTCTTTGAGATTTTATTTTTTAAAACTACATTCTTACCATTCTCTTTTTCCTTTCACTCTTAATCCAATCTTCCTTTCCTTCTCAATTTTATTTTCTGTACCTGGCTTCGTTCTAATTCACCGTATTTTCTAATTCCCAATCTTTAAATCCCACTGGTTAAGGAGGTAGATTGTTGGTTCTATGATTCACGAAGGTTTCAGATGCCCTGGCGCCCTTGCACCAATCTCAAGCTGAAGGGCGAGAGAAAATGTCGAACTAATGGAGCACAATGCTAAATGCCCCACTCAAGAAAATTCTCGGCCATTATACCAATCAGGTGGTGAGGGAACCAACAAGAGGGAAAAAACATACTTTACTTCATCCTCACCAACCTGCCTACCACAGATACATCTGTCCACAACAGTATCAGTAGGGGTGACCACCGTACAGTCATGGTGGAGACAAAGTCCCGCCTTCACATTGAGGATACCCTCTATAGTGCTGTGTGAAACTACCGCTGCACTAGATGGGATAGATTTCGAACAGATCTAGCAACTCAAGTAATCCATGAGGCGATATGGCCCATCAGTAGCAGCAGAATTGTACTCAAATACAATCTGTAACATCATGGCCCGGCATATCCCTGACTCTACCATTACCATCAAGCTAAGGGATCAACTCTGGTTCAATGAAGAGTGTAGGAGGGCATGCCAGGAGCAGCAGCAGGCATACCTAAACAAAAAAAGGTGTCAACCTGGTAAAGCTATAGCACAGGACTACTTGCATGCTAAACAGCATAAGCAGCAAGTGATAGACAGAGCTAAGTGATCCCACAACCAACGGTTCAGATCTAAGCTCTGCAGTCCTGCCACATACAGTCATGAATGGTGGTGGACAACTAAACAACTCACTGGTGGAGGAGGCTCCACAAGTATCCCCATACTCAATGATGGAGGAGTCTAGCACAGCAGTGCAAAAGATAAGGCTGAAGCATTCGCAACAATCTTCAGCCAGAAGTGTTAAGTAGATGATCCATTTCGGCCTCCTCTGAAGGTCCCCAACATCACAGGTGCCAGTCTTCAGCCAATTCGATTCACTCCACGTGAAATCCAGTGCCTTCAGCCGTCTCTTGATACTTCAAAGGCTATGGGCCCTCACAACATTTCAGTAATAGTACTGAAAAATTGTGCTCCAGAACTTGTCATGCCCCTAGCTAAGCTGTTCCAGTACAGCTACAACACTGGCATCTGCCCGGTTATGTGGAAAATTGCCCAGGCATGTCTTGTAGGACATACAAAAAATAGGACACAAAAAGTAGGACAAATCCAACCGGGCCAATTACTGCCCCATCAGTCTACTTTCGATCATCAATAATAGAGGGGGTCATCAACAGTTCTATCAAGGGCACTTGTTTAGTAATAACCTGAACACTGATGCCCAGTTTGGGTTCCGCCAGGGTCACTCAGCTCCTGACGTCATTACAGCCTTGGTTCAAACATGGGCAAAAGAGCTGAACTCCACAGGTGAGGTGAGAATGACTGCCCTTGATATCAAGGCAGCATTTGATCGAGTGTGGCATCAAGGATCCCAAGCAAAACTGGAGTCAATGGGAATCAGGAGGAAAACTCTATGTTGGTTGGAGTCATATCTAGCACAAAGGAAGATGGTTGTGGCAGTTGGAGGTCAGACATCTCAGCTCCAGGAGTTCCTCAGGTTAGTGTCCTAGGCCCAACCTTCTTCAGTTGCTTCATCAATGACCTTCCTTCCATCATAAAGTCAGAAGATGAGATGCTCGCTGATGATTGCACAATGTTCATCACCATTCGTGACTCCTCAGATACTAAAGCAGATCATGTCCAAATGCAGCAAGGCCAGGACAATATCCAGGCTTGGGCTGACACGTGGCAAGTAACATTCGCGCCACACAAGTCAGGCAATGGCCATCTCCAATTAGAGAGAATCCAACCATCGCCCCTTGATGTTCAATGGCATTACCATCACTGAATCCCCCACTATCAACATCCTGGGGGGTTACCATTGACCACAAACTGAATTGGACTAGCCATATAAATAATGTGGATACAAGGTCAGGTCAGAGGCTAGGAATTGTGCAATGAGTAACTCACCTCCTGATTCCCCAAAGCCTGTCCATGAACTACAAGGCACAAAGTCAGGAGTGTGATGAAACCCTCCCCACTTGCCTGGATGAGTGCAGCTCCCACAACACTCAAGAAGCTGGACACCATCCCGGACAAAGCAGCCCGCTTGATTGGCGCATCTATAAACATTCGCTTCCTCCACACCGATGCACAGTAGCAGCAGTGTAAATTGTCTACAAAGTTGCATTGCAGGGATTTACCAAGGCTTCTTAGACAGCACCTTCCAAACCCATTACCACTACCACCTAGGAGAAGAGCAGCAGATAAAATAGGGAATACCACCACCTGGAGGTTCCCCTCCAAGTAACTCACCATCTGACTTGGAAATATATCGCCATTCCTTCACAGTCACTGGGTCAAAATCCTGGAACTCCCTCCCTATCAGCACTGTGGGTGTACCTATACCACATGGGCTGCAGCAGTTCAAGAAGGTAGCTCACCACCGCCCTCCCAAGGGCAACTAGGGATGGGCAATAAATGCTGGCCCAGCCAATGAAGCTCACATCCCATGAATGGAAAAAAAATTTAGGCTCAATGAGTCAGCAGCACGAATGGAATTATGTTTGCAAATTTCTTAGGTCTAACTCTGACAGGCTCAACAAACTTTGCAGAGTTTATATGAATTTAAAATATAAAGAAATTAAATAAATCAAACATCTGCTTCTACTCAATTATCATAATGTTCCTTTCAAATGAAACTACAAACCACATTCTTTCACGGTCAGCAACAGGATTTCGTACACTAAAAAACTCCAAGTACTGGCAACTTTCCAATCCCTTGCAGCTACACTGAACAGCTTTTGGTTCGAAGAGTTGTTTTCTGGGTCAAAACAGAATACTTCCCTGCAGGAGTGCCTAGTAATGATGGGGGCCACACTATGTGTACATATATTATACTCCCCATGTACTAGCCTAACATATTATTGCATGCTTTTCACTGCAAATAGCACAAATATGTCTGTGCATCCAATAATACAGAACCTAATCAGCATTCTCACAGTGGAAATATGTCCCATCATTTAGCTAGTAAATTCTCAGCTTGTTAATCTCAATTTTTCTCTCAAGAAACTACTCCAACAACAATTAAATGCTTTTAAAGAGGAAATGAAGGAGGGGGTAAACTTCTGGAAAAAGAAAAAGAAAACCCAAAGCTTAACAATGAACTTGAGCCAAAATATATAATTGGAACAAGACAGACTGAGCAAAAAAAATGGAGAAAGCAAATTTAAATACTTCTCTATAATAGAAAAACCCAAACATAGTCAAATAAATGAAAACCACAAGATGAACATTGAGTAAATAAAAAGATACCACAAGATTTTTATATTTGTACTGAGTGGCTTGAACATTCCATTGAGCATCTGGCCAGACATGTATATTCTAAGGCTACTGTAGTAAAATAACTTACACAATTTTCTGTGGGCTAATTTTTCAACTCCAAGAGCTGAAATTTTGTGTTGAAGGAGAGGAAACCTTTCCTGTTGATGAATCTGACTGGGTGGTTACCAAGTGCCTTGAAGGCCACATGGTTGCAATCGATAGTGCCCTGCACCTGGGAGAATCCAGCCTTGGTAGCCAAACTGACTGCCCTAAATGCAAGTGAGGCCTCACCTCTTGTGACCAAATGTACTGCCCAGCCTTGGCAAAGAAGGCATTAATGATGTGCAAGATGTCACCAGCTGATCCTTGGAAGGAGCCAGAAGCAAAAAAGTTCAAGGCACAGTGACTTGAATGTCTACTGGTAGGACATAGTGACCAGTGCTGCAAGGTGCCCGTTCTTCGGTGATGAGGGCATAGATGTCTGTGACCATCTGCCTGGAGAATTGAAGTCTGCTCCGGCACTGGTCTCTGCCTTTCTGCCCATGGTCCCTCTCCTCTGCCCAGGACTCTGGCCTTCCTGCAGAAAGTGTTGCTCATCACCACTGGGTTTGAAAGTCAGGGTCCATGCCCCACAGCCAGCTTCTACCTACCTTGAGCTCAGCCAATTGCCAAGATGGCACTGGGCAGCCTTGTCCCCTCCTCTCCTTCCCTCCGTGGTGCCAGGAGGATGACAAACTCCTGCACTGCTTTGAGTGCTAATTGTCAACATTGCCTACCACTTCAACGATGCCAAGGGCACCTATCTCCCAAAGGCCAAGTCCCATTCTACGTCATTGGAACTTTTATGGCTTCAGTGCAATTCCTTGGGGTGGTCATGACGGTGTCCCCAAACCGCCTTCCTTCACCTGTCCCATACAAGCATGTGCAGCTGCACCCAGTCCGCTGAAACTATCAACTCCCCGTGTGAACGTGTTCTTCAAATCACCTTAACTGCCTTTATCAGGGATCAGGTGGGATCGTCATTCTGCCCTCCCCTCCGCCCTAGTAAACATGGCCAGCACCAGCAATGGCATTGCAAACTGGCATGCCAGAAGGCATCAGTATTTTCAGGTCCCAAAATGCCTCCAATAGGGGCTGGAAAGACAGTCTCCAAGTCTATGACAGAAGAAAATATGCCACTGAGATGTAAAATGTCAACTAGTATACCCCTACAGCATGTAACCTAACTAAATATTTTATTCTGTTCAGCTCTTAATTTTGGACTTGGTCTAATTATTACAAGGGCAGACTGTGCTTGATCCTCTCAGACACAATTATCTTGGTTGAAAGGCTATATCGATAACTTACTTAACCACCAAATTTAACTTAACTAGTTGCATTTAATATATTTTTTTCCATACCAACTGAACTTTGAAACTACAAAATTCTTTTCTGAACTTACACTCAGTGAATTTTCAATGTGTCAACTCCAACATTTGCATGATGTTATGTTCTCAACTCAGTATAATAATTTTTGTTCTTCAGCATTTGTAATGAAGTTATTAGGTTAGACAAATACTGCACTTTCTACATGCCCAAAAGGTAGCAAGGTTTGTTAAGCTGTAAGGATGATCTTACATTTGGTTTTCACATCTGCTAATGCTTGAATGTGGATGCACACCATTAGGTTCTTCAGTCAGAGGAATACGTAATAATGAGAAGTTTATTTTTTATTCTATATGGAGACTGCATGACATTATTATCCCTAAGTAAATAAATTAAAGAGGGGGTATCAAAAGTGGAAAAGTCAACCAGAGTTTCTGTGTACATTACTGGAATATAATAAACCTTCCCGTGAAATGTTCCTCTTGGTGGTGTTCCTGAATAATATTCAGCATTTCAAGTAATACCTACTCTAACACATTTCAGTGTTTGCAAGCATAATGGGATTCAATATTAAGCATGCCCTTCTTTAAATAAACCATAGGCACTGAACTATAGATCAGGACTTCAATTCAAGTAGCGCTGATGTAACTATATGTATCTTCTGATGAACTACTATTGATAGTACTACAAAACCTTAAACTGAAGTCTTTAAGTCAAAATTTGAGTTATGTTTTGAGTTATATAGTGAAGCAAGGAGAGTTTAAGATTCCCGGGACAATGGGAGAATTCTAAGGCAGGAGGGACCTTTACAAGCCAGATGGGTTGAACCTGAAGAGGGCTGGGACCAATGTCTTCACAGGGAGATTAAATGTAAAAATAATAGAGCAACAGCAGTTTGGAACTCCAATTACCCTAATATAGAATAACAGAACACAGTAAAAAGGAAAGGAGGATGCAGAATTTCTAAACTGTACATAGGAAAACTTTTTTAATCAGTATGTTTCTAGCCCAATGAGGAAGGAAAGAGTGTTGGGTCAGGTTCTGGAGAATTAAGTCGTGCCAGTGCAGTGTGATGCAGTGGAAGAACATCTGGGTAATAGTGCTCATTTAAAGTAGTAACATAAAGGGATAAAGAAAAGTGAACAGTGAGAAAATCCAGTTGGAAGATGGCCAACTTCAGTGATTTGAGAAGGGATCGAACACAAGTGGACTTGAAACAAAGATTGTCCAGGAAACAGTAAATGAGCAGCCATTAAAGGAACAGATAATTCAGGTCTAAAGCAAGAATAGTCTGAAAGGAGAAAAGATAAGGCATCCAAAGCTTGAGCTCCATGGGTGACAAAGGAAATTGAGGTTAAAATGAAAAGAAAAGGGTTTATGACAAATATCAGGTACAGAAAGCAGTAGAAAATCAAGCAGAATGCAGACTGCTAAGGGAAAATTGAAAAAAAGAGGCAAAGAGAGTGTATGAAAAAAGGTAAGCAGGTAACCTAAAAGGGGGCCTAAAAATCTTTTATAAGCATATAAAAAGGTAAAATGATAGTTAAGGGAATTGTGGAATCATTTGGGAACACACAAAGAGACCTTATGAAGGCAGCAGGCATTACTGAGGCATTGAGTATTTTGTCTGTCTTCACAAAAGATGAGGCTAAAGTTAATAAGACCATAAGACATAGGAGCAGAATTAGGCCATTCAGCCTATCGAGTCTGCTCCACCATTCAATCGTGGCTGATAAGTTTTTCAACCCCATTCTCCTGCCTTCTCCCCGTAACCTTTGATCCCCTTATCAATCAAGAACCTATCTATCTCGGTCTTAAATACACTCAATGACCTGGCCTCCACAGCCTTCTGTGGCAATGAATTCCATATATTCACCACTCTCTGGCTAAAGAAGTTTCTCCTCACCTCTGCTCTAAAAGGTCTTCCCTTTACTCTGAGGCTGTGCCCTCGACTTCTAGTCTCTCCTACTAATGGAAACATCTTCCCCACGTCCACTCTATCCACGCCTTTCAGTATTCTGTAAGTTTCAATCAGATCCCCCCTCATTCTTCTAAACTCCATCGAGTATAGACCCAGAGTCCTCAAACGTTCCTCATATGTTAAGCCTTTCATTCCTGGGATCGTTCTCGTGAACTTCCTCTGGACCCTCTCCAGGGCCAGAACATCCTTCCTGAGATAAGAAGCCCAAAATTGCTCACAATATTCTAAAGGTGGTCTGACCAGAGCCTTATAAAGCCTCAGCAGCACATCCCTGCTTTTATAGTCTAGTCCTCTCAAAATAAATGCCAACATTGCATTTGCCTTCTTAACTACCGACTCAACCTGCAAGTTAACCTTAAGAGAATCTTGGACTAGGACTCCCAAGTCCCTTTGCACTCCAGATTTCTGAATTCTCTCCCCATTTAGAAAATAGTCTATGCCTCTATTCTTCCTACCAAAGTGCACGACCTCACACTTCCCACGTTATATTCCATTTGCCACTTCCTTGCCCATTCTCCTAACCTGTCCAAATCCTTCTGCAGCCTCCCTACCTCTTAATACTACCTGTCCCTCCACCTATCTTTGTATCATCTGCAAACTTAGCCAGGATGCCCTCAGTTCTTTCATCTAGATCATTAGTGTATAAAGTGAAAAGTTGTGGTCCCAACACTGACCTCTGCGGAACTCCACTAGTCACCGGCCGCCACCCTGAGAAGGACCCCCTTATCCCCACTCTCTGCCTCCTGCCAGACAGCCAATCTTCTATCCATGCTAGTACCTTGCCTCTAACACCATGGGCTCTTATCTTACTGAGCAGCCTCCTGTGCGGCACCTTGTCAAAGGCCTTCTGGAAGTCCAAGTAGATAACATCCATTGGCTCTCCTTTGTCTAACCTACTCGTTACCTCCTCAAAGAATTCTAACAGATTTGTCAGGCATGACCTCCCATTGATGAAACCATACTGACTTTGCCCTATTTTATCATGCACTTCCAAGTATTCTGAAATCTCATCCTTAATAATGGACTCTAAAATCTTACCAAGGACTGAGGACAGGCTAATCGGCCTGTAATTTCCCGTCTTTTGCCTCACTCCCTTCTTAAACAGGGGGGTTACATTAGCGATTTTCCAGTCCTCTGGGACCCTGCCTGACTCCAGTGATTCCTGAAAGATCACCACTAATGTCTCCACTATCTCTTCAGCTATCTCCTTCAGAACTCTGGGGTGTAATCCATTTAACCCAGGTGATTTATCCACCTTCAGACCTTTCAGTTTTCCTAGCACCTTCTCCTTAGTAACGGCCACCATACTCACCTCTGCCCCCCAGACTCTCTTGAACTTTGGGGATGTTACTCGTGTCTTCCACCGTGAAGACTGACCCAAAGTACCTATTCAGTTCCTCCACCATGTCTTTGTTCCCCACTACTACTTCTCCAGCATCATTTTCCAGCGGCCCAATGTCCACTTTTGCCTCTCTCTTACCCTTTATGTATCTAAAAAAACTCTTGCAATCTTCTTTTATATTACTGGCTAGTTTACCCTCATATTTAATCTTCTCCCTCCTTATTTCTTTTTTAGTTGTCCTCTGTTGGTATTTGTATGCTTCCCAATCCCCTGATTTCCCACTGCTCTTCGCCACATTGTATGCTTTCTCTTTAGCTTTTATGCTGTCCCTGACTTCCGTTCCAATACTGATGCCAGTGCTCCACGAAATGGAACCCCTCTTTCCTGCACCATTCCTTTAGCCATGTGTTTACTTCCCTTATTCTCACGTCCCTATGCCAATTTGCATGTGGCTCAGGTAGTAATTCTTTAATTTAGTTCCTAGTTCCTGATAATCCCCAAACAGGTCCTCTTTCCTAGTCTTAACTATGTTATTTGTCCCGACGTGGACCACAACAACTGGATCCTCCCCCTCCCTCTCCAATATTCTTTCAAGCTGGTCAGAGATGTCCCTCACCCTGGCACCGGGCAGGCAACATACCATGCGGGACTCTCGATCCTGCTTACAAAGGATGCTATCAATTCCCTTAATTATAGAATCCCCTACAACTACCACTTGTCTTTTTGTCTTTTAATATTACAATAACGGTGGGGGAGGGGTAAGTAACAATATTATGACAGAATTAAAATAGAAAGAAGGGAGGTGCTGAAGGGGTTGAGATCATTCAAAGTTAACGCGTTTCTTTTCCAAATGGGATGCTCTGTTGTTCAGGAAAGCAACAATGGAAATAGCAGAAGTTCCAAACACAATACTTCAATCATGTCTGGGAATCACAGATTGTAGGACTGTAAAAGTTACACCGTTGTTCAAAAAAAAAGGGGAGATAAACCTCTCCAAGTCCAATCAATCTAATGATGGGAAAACTACTCGAGTTCATTGTTTAGGACAGAATTAATTCTCACTTACATAAGAAATAGAAAGAGAAGGCCATTTAGCCCATCAAGCTATTCCGCTGTTTAGTGGTTGATTGGATTTTGGCAATAAATGCATTCTTTCATCAACTTTAATTCTCCCCTCACATGAACCCTACAATCCCACTATTGCACAGTATCTTTACAGTGCAGGAGACTGCCATTCGGCCCATTGAGTCTGCACTGGTTCGCTGAAAGAACATTCTACCTAGTCCCACTCCCCTGCTTTATTCCTGTAACCTTGCACGTTCTCTCTTATCTGGTAGTAATCCAATTCTCTTCTGACTACCTCGATCGAACCTGCCTCCACCATCCTTTGAGGAAGTTTGTTCTCGACTCCAATCACCCTCTGGGTGAAAAAAAATTCCTCACATCACATTTACTTCTTTCGCCAATTATTTTGAATCTGTGGCCTCTAGTTCTTGAAGTTCTTTTGAGTGGGAACAGTTTCTAACTATTTACCCTGTTCATAATCCTCAGGGTCTGAGATGTCTCTTCTCAGTATTCTTTGCTCCAGGCAAGAGTCCAACCCCTCCAATCTATCCTCAGCTACAGTTCTTTATCCTTCTCTACAGCCCCAGTTATACAATTCATGAGGATACTGGTCCCAGCAAGGTTTGAGTGAAGGCTGGAAAACAAGCATGTGTCTGAATAATCCAACTGAGTTACCTGATGAAATAACAGAGCAGGCTGATGCAGATTACATAGTAGATACTGGACTTTCAAAGGAAAGCTGATAAAGTACCACAGAAAATGAAATCCATAAAATTAAAGGGATAATGGTGTGTATGTAATTGACTAAGGGATAGGAGGCAGAAAATATGCAGTGTGGTCTCCCAGGAATTGATATTGGGAGAATTACTTTTATTCTTTCACAGAATCAGTGCGCTGCTGGCTAGGCGAGCATTTATTGCCCTTCAGAAGGTGGTAGTGAACTGCCTTCTTGAACCGCTGCAGTCCATTTGCTGTAGGTACACCCACAGGGCTGTCAGGGAGTTCCGGGATTTTGATCCAGTGACAGTGGAGGAACTACACTATAGCACCAAGTCGTGATAGTGTGTGGCTTGGAGGGGAACTTGCAGGTGGTGGTGTTCCCATGCATATGCTGCCCTTGTCCTCCTAGGAGACAGAGGTTGCAGATTTGGAAGGTGCTGTCGAAGAAGCCTTGTAGCAGTGAATCTTGTAAATGGTACACACTGCTGTTACTGTGCGTCGGTGGTGGAGGGAGTGGATGTTGAAGGCAGTGGATGGGAGGGCAATCAAGTGGGCTGCTTTGTCTTGGATGGTGTCAGGCTTCTTGAGTGTTTTTGGAGCTGCACTCTCCAGGCAAGTATTCCATTACACTCCTGACTTGTGCCTTTTAGATGGTGGAAAGGCTTTGGGGAGTCAGGAGGTGGGTTACTTTCTACAGAATTCCCAGCCTCTGACCTGCTCCTGTAGCCACAGTATTTATTTGGCTGGTCTAGTTCAGTTTCTGGTCAATGGTGATCCCTGGGATATTGATAGTGGGGGATTCAGCAATGCTAATGCCATTGAATATTAAGGGTAGATGGTTAAATTCTCTCATGTTGGATATGGTCATTGCCTGGTACTTGTGTGTTACGAGTGTTACTTGCTACTTATCAGCCCAAGCCTGAATGTTGTCTAGGTCTTGCTGCATAGCTCATCACCACCTTCTCAAGGGCAATTAGGGTTGGGCAATAAATGCTGGCCTAGCCAGCGACACCCACATCCCCGAAATGAATATTTTAAAAAATGGGCACTGACTGTTCAGTATCTGAGGAGCTGTGAATGGTGCTGAACATTGTGCAATCATCCGCATACATCCCCACTTCTGGCCTTATAATGGAGGGAAGGTCATTGATTAGGCAGCTGAAGATGGTTGGGCCTAGGACACAACCCTGAGAAACTGCTGCTATGTGTCCTGATGACTCAGATAACAGACATCTAACAACCATAACCGTCTTTCTTTGTGCTAGGTATGCAATGGAGAGTTTTCCCCCTGATTCCCATTGACTTCAGTTTTGCTAGGGTACCTTGATTCCACACTTGTTCAATTGCTACCTTGATGTCAAGCACAGTCAGCCTGTCCTCACTCCTGAAGTTCTGCTCTTTTCTCCACGCTTGGCAAAGGACTGTAATGAGCTCAGGAGCTGAGTGGCACTGGTGGAATCCAAACTGAGAGCCCATGATGTTAAGTAAGTGCTGCTTGATAGAATTGCTGGTGACACTTTCCATCACTTCGCTCATGATCGAGAGTGGACTGATGGAACAGTAATTGGCCGAGTGGGATTTGTCCTGCTTTTTGCGGACAGGACATATTTAGGCAATTTTTCACATTACCCGGTAGGCGCCAGTGTTTAACTGTACAGGAACAGCTTGTCAAAGGGTGCAGCTAGTTCTGGAGCACAAGTCTTCAGTGTTATTACTGGAATGTTTCAGGGCCCACAGCCTTTGCATTATCCAGTGCCTTCAGCTGTTTCTTGATGTCACGTGGAGTGAATTGAACTGGCTGAAGACTCGCATCTGTGATGCTGGAGACCTCAGGAGGAGGCCAAGATGGATCATCCACTTGGCACTTCTGGCTGAAGATTGTTGCGAATGCTTCAGACTTGTCTTTTGCACTGATGTGCTGGGCTCCCCCATCATTGAGGATGGGGGTGCTTGTGGAGCCTCCTCCTCCTGTTTGTCATTTAATTGTTCACCACCATTCATGACTGGTTGCAGCAGGACTGCAGAGCTTCAATCTAATCTGTTGGTTGCGGGATTGCTCAGCTCTGTCTATCACTTGCTACTTATGCTGTTTGGCACTCAACTAGTCCTATGTTATAGCTTCACCAGGTTGACACCTCATTTTTAGGTATGCCTGGTGCTGCTCCTGGCATGCTCTCCTGCACTCGTCATTGAACTAGGGTTGATCCCCCAGCTTGATGGGGGGGTGGTGACCTGGACTTGGGTATAGGGAGTTCAATCTTGAAGTGTGCAGATGATACAAAACTTGGCAATGTATTAAAAAGGATAGTAGCAGACTTCAGGAAGACGTGAACAGACTGGTGAAATGGATAGATACATAGCGGATGCTATTTAATGTCAATCAGCATAAAGTTGTGCACTTCAGGAATGACACTGACATACATTATAATGGTAATATTATGAGCAGAGGGATCTGGGATAGTACCTTTAAAAATTTTTAAAAGGTGGCAGGGAAAATTAATAAAGGTGGTGGAAATAAATTCCATATAAAATTTCAAAGGCAATTGGACCTGTATTTGAAAAGGATGTAGTTACGAGGTTATTGGGAAAAAGGTGGTGTGGGATTAAATTTGGCAGCTTTTGAGAATAGAGGAATTAGGAGCAAGAGTAAGCCATTTGGTCCCTCGAGCCTGTTCCGCTATTCGAGAAGACCATGGTTGATCCAATTGTGACCTCAACTCCACTTGTTGTCTGCCTTCCATAATCCTTGACCTCCTTGCCTATCAAAATTTATCTTAGACTGCTGGCATCAGGCGTGCTCGATGGCGTGAGCAGACAATATGGTAGGGTGGCCAGAAATCAGTTTCACGACATTGTGAAATCAGTATGCGATCGTCCACTCAGCCCGCCATCAGACATCGGGAAACTCATTGTAATACATCTGCATATCATTATAAGGCCAGCCCGCCAGAATCATCACCCACTGGATTGTCCGCCCACATCGGTGTGATTGCAAACCGAAGCAGAACATGTCTTGTCAAGTATGACGTACAGAAATTGGAGTTAACACCAGGGCCTTGCTCACATCGCAAACATCTGAGGAGAAGATGCTGGAGCCTGACAGCAGTGGCACACTGGAGGAACGTCTATAGCATGCTGGGTGGATTCTTATGGGCATGGCTCTGCTGCAAAACAGCTCAAGGAAGTTGGAAAGTCACCACTGAGGGTCTGATCATAAAGGGATGGTTGAGGGGGTGGAGGTTCAGCTGTGTTTGGAAGAGGAAGGTGTACTTGGGTGTGGGAGATGTGGATGGAGGGTGGGATTTTCAGGAAGGAAGGGAACGTACACGTTCACCTGGACATCCCCGAGGGAAAAGGGTTGGGGCTATTAGGTCACGGAAGGGAGGTGGAAAGTGATGCCAGGGGGTTCAATTGTTATGGGAGAAAGGAAATGGCTGACTGGGGGAGGGGAGAGGATTGGAGAGCGAATGAAAAACTGAATCACCACCATGCTGTCTAAATTGAAAGTGAAACGAGAATTGTGGTGGGCAAAATCTGGTGCTGTGTGGAAATGTGATCAGTGGGTGGGCAGAGACGCAGGTCAGCTCAGATGGACAACTGAAAGCGAACCCCAGTAGGCAGCACTGAAAATGCTCAGAACATTGAGGCGAGTGTGATACAGGAAGGATCTGCACACGTGGAACAGTGCTTGCATGAGACTCCAAAAGGCCCTGCCACATACACACATTCCTCCCTCCACAATCACTCGTTGACCAGCTGCTCCCTCTGCAGTGACAGAGGACGATGTTGAGGGGCTCACAGGCAAAGGGGACTCGGAGGGAGAGGACAGCTTGAGATTAATGAGTCGATGACCCAGGGGTGTCCAGTTGCCTCTCCTCCTCCCTTCGGGTGCCCAGTGGCCCCAGCCTGACTCCTTGAGGGGAAGGAGCACCTGGAGAGACATCCAGGTGCCCAGTTTCTCTCCCGCGTTGCCACTGCAAGAACTCACCCACGATGGAGTGCAGGTCGGCACATATCCCTGCGTTCTTCTGGACCAGGGTCTCTATGGTGTCCACCAGCCCCTCCATGGAGATCTTCATGTGTGCACATGTAGGCACCACTTCATTAGAGAGCAGGCGGATGCACTCGTCCGACTCGCGAGCCACTCTGTTGAGGGCTTCCAACAGCTCTGCATGATGTTCCCATGCCTTCTGCCAACTCTTCAGGGTGAGTTGGAAGGCCTAATCCAGAGGTTCGTCATCTGACTCGGACCTCACAGATGCTTCTTCCCCGGCAGCCCTCCAAGTGCCAAGGAGCTCAGCTGAACCTGTGTCCTCCTGCTGCGGACACATGTCCATGCGGTGGCCACCAGATTGTGAATCCAAGCCTGCTCTACATCTAGGTCCCACCAAGGTGTGTGTCTCTGCGCTGGTGGACGGTGTGGTTAAGCACTGTAGTGGGTCATCCAGGCTGCTTATTTCCAGCTGTCCAATGGAGGAGCTATCCTCTTCGCTCGAGATGAGGACGTGGATGGACTTGAGGGACTGGCTTGGCAGAGCTCCCTGTGAACCAAAGTAGAGATAATTAGTGCATGGCAGCACAGTCAAAATCAAAAGGAAAAAAAACAGCATTCACATGTGCCTTGAGAGAGGGATGATTTGGTACAGGATCCTCACGAGGGTATTCACCGCCAATCTCACCATCACTGTAGGCATAGTTCATGTCCTCACCAGTCAGCATGATGGCACGCTTCTCAAAGTGAGTGAGGGGCCTAATGTGGCTACTCCACCTCTGGTCTGGGATGTCTCCATGCTGATGTGAAGCTTCTCTTGCATAGACACAGATGGAGAGTGAGAGAACAGGACACATGGCACGGCATGGCATGTTTGTGTGGTGAGCAGGGCCATGGACAGGATGAGGACGCAAGCTACCGAGGATATGAGCCTGATGGAGATGTGAGGGTGTGTGAGTGAGAGTTTGTGGTGTTGTCCCTTGAGATGCGAGATCCCTGTGGATGTGCGATGGGTTTGTGAGTGCATGAGTTGAATGATGAGAAGAGCGACTTACCCTGGTGGAACGGATGATACCATCTCTCCTGTAGCGGCACTGGGTGGCTGTCCTCTTTTGCATTGGCATTGACCACCCAACAAAGAGAAATATCCTCTCAGCATCCACTCTGTCAAGTCACTGCAGGATCTTGTATGTTTCAATCAGATCACCTCTCAATCTTCTAAACTCTAGTGGATACAGGTCTAATCTACTCACCTTTTCCTCATAAAAGAATCCCTTCATCCCAGGAATCAGTCAAGTGAACCTGCTCTGAAATGCTTCTAATGCAATTATATCCTTTAAGTAAGGAGAGCAAAACTGTACACAATAAAGGTAGGAAATTTGAATGCAATAATAACACATCTTAAATAACTAGACAATGGTTATCTGCCACTAATTTACACCTTGAGAGCTACAGTTGTGCCTCAGTACCAAGATCAAAAACAGGGCAAGACTTCATAATGTGAATTCCAACAGTAAATCTAATTTTGAACAGTGTTCAGGTTGGTTATTTTCCCTGGTACTTGAGAAATGTAGCCTTTTTAGAAATCAAAAAAAATTAAATGTTATAGAAAATGCAAGAACATGTTGGTATTTTGTATCCAATTGCAGATGTTTAGTACTCAAACATCTCAGCTCTTTTTGTTACTCTGGAAATGTATAAGGTCCTCCCCTTCAACTCTGAACAAATGCCATTTTTTCTTGCAGCATCGGCGGAGAAGAAAAGAGTTGACGTTTCGAGTCCTCATGACCCTTCGACAGAACTTGAGTTCGAGTCCAGGAAAGAGCTGAAATATAAGCTGGTTTAAGGTGTGTGTGTGGGGGGCGGAGAGATAGAGAGACAGAGAGGTGGAGGGGGTTGGTGTGGTTGTAGCGACAAACAAACAGTGATAGAAGCAGATCATCAAAAGATGTCAACAACAATAGTACAATAGAACACATAGGTGTTAAAGTTAAAGTTGGTGATATTATCTAAACGAATGTGCTAATTAAGAATGGATGGTAGGGCACTCAAGGTATAGCTCTAGTGGGTTCACTTGCATTTCCCCCAACTTAGTCTACTGCATTCGTTGCTCCCAATGTGGTCTCCTCTACATTGGAGAGACCAAACGTAAACTGGGCGACCGCTTTGCAGAACACCTGCGGTCTGTCCGCAAGAATGACCCAAACCTCCCTGTCGCTTGCCATTTTAACACTCCACCCTGCTCTCTTGCCCACATGTCTGTCCTTGGCTTGCTGCATTGTTCCAGTGAAGCCCAACGCAAACTGGAGGAACAACACCTCATCTTCCGACTAGGGACTTTACAGCCTTCCGGACTGAATATTGAATTCAACAACTTTAGGTCGTGAGTCCCCTCCCCCATCCTCACCCCCTTTCTGTTTCCCCCCTTTTTTTTTTCCCAATAAATTATAAAGATTTTCCTTTTCCCACCTATTTCCATTATATAAAATAAAAAAAAACCCACTAGAGCTATACCTTGAGTGCCCTACCATCCATTCTTAATTAGCACATTCGTTTAGATAATATCACCAACTTTAACTTTAACACCTATGTGTTCTATTGTACTATTGTTGTTGACATCTTTTGATGATCTGCTTCTATCACTGTTTGTTTGTCGCTACAACCACACCAACCCCCTCCACCTCTCTGTCTCTCTATCTCTCCGCCCCCCACACACACACCTTAAACCAGCTTATATTTCAGCTCTTTCCTGGACTCGAACTCAAGTTCTGTCGAAGGGTCATGAGGACTCGAAACGTCAACTCTTTTCTTCTCCGCCGATGCTGCCAGACCTGCTGAGTTTTTCCAGGTAATTCTGTTTTTGTTTTGGATTTCCAGCATCCGCAGTTTTTTTGTTTTTTGTTTTTTTTTGTTTTTTTTTTGTTTTTTTTTTGGTTTTTTTTTGTTTTTTTTTTGTTTTTTTTTTGTTTTTTTTTTGTTTTTTTTTTTTTTTTTTTTGTTTTTGCCATTTTTTCTTGCCTGTTTTTACAACTATTTCCATTTATGTCTAACTTCCTTTGAGCAATCCACGCCTGTATTTATTTTAATCAAATGATAGAGGGATAGTGTAAAACTGAATAAGTCTATTAAAATGCGCCCAATAATCTATAAATAACGTGCATAAAACTTAAATGATTAACAAAATACAGGAAGCAAAATAAAGCTAAAGTCAACTACAAGACATTTTTTATATAGCTTGAAAGGGGAACATTTTATCCATTTCACTGTATTGAAAGCCAATTTTTTTCAATATTTCATGCAAGCTAAATTGCCATCACCACCTATAATAGTAGCCATCATGCCATGCCAGTAGCTTTTGTTGACAAGAGTGCGAAAACTGTTTTAAATTCAGCCAAAGAGAGCAGCAGTCAGTTGGATTCCCAGGCCATTGCTGATTGTCTGGTGTCTAGCCATGTTCCCAAAATGTCCCCAAAAATCCTCCAATATAGCTCCATTCCTGGTAGTTACTCTTGTAAGACTCCCTTGCCAATGCTTCCTGCAGAACGCCAACTTTACTGGGTCAAGCCTGACCACATTAACAGTGAAGGAGGGCACAACCCTGATGGGGTTATTTTGCACTAATCCCCTTGATCAATCCCCAAATCAGCTGTATGACTCGCGTCTTCATAATTAAAACAGTTAAACACAAAAAAACTGTATAAATGTCCTCCTGAGAAAGCATTTACTATTCAAAATAAAGCTGGTGAACCAAGGGTGCATCATTCATGGCTCTACACTTGACAATTGAGAGATCTATAATGAAATATTCAAGGGTACAAGTCATTAAACATTTTCTAATGTTGACTGTTAAAAGCATATACACAAGACAAACCAGGCCCACAATGAATACTGAATTGGGATAATTAAAAAATACACTACTTGTGGATTACATCTGTTTTTATGTTTTATGATTGCTCGAAAAGAGAAAATATTGTCACATCATGTTATGCCTGAACAACATAACTTCTTCAGAACTTGAAAAGTAATGTTTAATCAAACTCATATTTAAAATTATTCTAGCAAAAATTAAAACTAATTGTATCATTACAGGATATTAGAGGTATAAATTTAATTAACCGCATTAAATTTGACTTCAGAAATTAAGGGCTAGGGCCATATAGGAAATTGCCTTAAATAATCTCCACAGAGAAGCATAATCCCCTCAGCAAAATTCTAATTTTTGATAGGCACACGGCAAATATCACTTACCCAAAGTAAGTTTTCATGCACTAAGTACACAGGAACATCCTCAATAGATCTGGTCAACATGGTATATACCTTGTAATGGTTTCAGAACCTATAAACCGCTTTAAATGTTCATTTGAACTAAGTACCTGTGTAGAGATTTCTACAGTGTTGAAAGATCAGCCTCATTCAATCAACTCAAACCATGTACACACTTTGTAATACTCCAGGAACATAGATCAACTTGAAAGTGAAGTGATTTGTAGCCTATTTGTACTACTGAACCTTATCAGGTACAGTTCCGTTGCTGCAATTTCCAGTTCCCTGCAATTAAACCTCTCTCATTTCTCTGCTCAAATATATTCTGATCTATAGTTAGAAAAGAAAATGAGCATAAAATCTCAGGGCCAAGCTGAATGGATGAAGACCTTGTACTCCCTGTGTGTGATGCAAAGACTCACCACTTGCCTGGATTTATGTAGTAACATTCAAGATGATCAACATACCATCCAGGACAGAGCCATCTGCTTGACTGGTACTGCCACTGGTCTCAATATTACCCCTTTCATTACCAGTTCAGTGCTGCCAAAGTATATATTATCTACACGATATGCTACACCACCTCCAAGGCTACTCCAACAGCACCTCCCTCCTGTGTTCTCTACCACTGAGGACAAGAGTAACATTTTCACCACCACCTGCAAGTTAGACACCATCCTGACTAGTGTTGAGAAAGAAGGCCTACCATTAACTTCTTAGGGAAACTCGAGTTGAGCAATAAAAGTGGCCTATCATCCAGCACACCCATATTCAGAGTCCATATTTTAAAAAGTTGTTTTGGAAAAGTTTTTAAAATTATAACTTCCTTAACTATTTAGGAACCTCTGTACAGGTTACTGAAACCAGTTCATTACTTCTTAAAGTACTGCTTTGGGTCTTCTACATCCACTTGAGGTGACGGATGAAACCTCAGTTTATCATCTCAGCTACAAAACAGCACCCACAACAGTGCAGCGCTCCCTCAGAACTGCACTGAGGTGTCAGGCTAGCTAAGCATTTAATTCGTAGATCCCACACCCTTCTGATTCACACCGTTTGGAATTAGTTGGCACAAGTGCTACTTCTGAATCAAGGCTAACCCCTCCAAAGTAAAGCTACATCTTTGCCATTTGTAATTATTGAAAGAGCAGAGAGTACACTGCTAATTTTGTTACAAATTTATGAAGCCAATGTAATTATACAACTATGATATAAGCAATCCACTATACCATGAAGGATTGTTTTCTCATTTCCAATAGGTGACTTTGATCAACAAAATTGCAAGCAACTGCAGCATACACAAAAATATGCACTGAAGGAAAACAAGTCAACCTCTGCTGCTTTAAATCCATTCCAACAAAATTGAACAATTGAGTTGCAATTTTATTACCACAATATCTGACAGCTTCTAAACTTATTTTCTTGACATTATGTGCAATTGGTGAAACACTGGAGTTAGAATATATTTTGTGAAATTTTGAAGTTGAATTGGGACACTGCTCTGGCCTAGTGAATGAGTTTGAAATTACATATACAGTCACCCTCTACGGAAAAGTTACGTTACAGTAAACTGAGCTTATATGTCCTGATAGCCTGTTAACTTAAGCATAGATGATATTTCACATGTTATGATTGCTACTAGCTGTGTGAAGAAATAAGAATTGGTGCCACAAGTCTTGTAACAGGAATTTCACAAAAACCAGTAGAAATTGAGACAAACTCGAGGTAATTTCATGAGTAAAACGACAAAGATATGCAAATTATTTGAATGACAAAAGTCAAAAGTGGGGACTCTTCAACAATCACTCATGAATCTCTCCTGGAAGATCAAAAGTAAAACTGAATGAGACTTAATCCATGCTACTCCATCTTAATTGGGGACTATAAAGAGGGAACAAATGAAAGAGTAAGACTGATAACTCCAAGAAGGGAAAAAAAGGGCATGCACATATTCACACATTGACATATGTGGATTATTTGTTCCTTAACTCACATAATGGCAAATGGTATACCAAGGTAAGTGAATGAACAAAATCAATTAATAAAGGGAAAAAACTTTTACATATTTTCATTTAAATCATCAGTTTCAAAGAGAAAAAAACTATTACTCATTAATTATGAGAAGGTGTAGATGTGGAAGAATTATGAACACTGTAACATGGCCTACTGATAATGACAAAAAGGTCAAAGACAACAAGCAATATGTCAGTATTATTAAACTTATTAATCTCACACTCCAGGTGAAAGATTTTTTAAAAAGTTACTTTTTTTAAGCTTCAGATTCAGGCCACCTAATCATCCCTAAACATGTATCCTATTTCATTTTAGTGAAAGGTGATTTTGAATTTTGAGTTTAATGAGGTCAGAGTACAAATGATTTGGTATGAGGAGAAATCACAGTCCGCAGAGCTGGAAGAAATAATTCTAATTGAGTTGCACTATTAAATGCTTTGAGTTCTCTCATCTTATCAGAAAAGTTATATGAGTTGGCTCAAGTACATCATTTGCACATTATGAATATTATTACTTTGGTGATTCTCTTCTGCTAAGACATTTATTACAATAGGGTTCATGAGAAAACTGATTTTCACCAATTCTGAACATCACAATGTACTATGAATATCATTTCCGAGAAGTGGTTGGGGGCGCGGGGGGAGGAGGCCTAGAGGGAGTGAAACGTGCTCTTGTGTGCCACAATGCCAAAATTGAATTTTACCTACCAGTCAGGATTGAATGTTTTGTGGCCCTTTAATAGATATTAGAATCAACACCAGCTAAGTTTGAAGTTGTAATAATTCCTTGAGAAAAGGTTCCAAGCTTTACACCAGAAGAGAAAGTTTAGGGAACACTCAGATTTATTGCTTGAGAGATAGTTGATGCGCTGGTTTTAATTTTCCAAAAGGTTGATTCAGGGAAGGATCCCAGAGATTGGAAATTAGTGAACCTAATTCCTTTATTCAAAAAAGGAGACAGAAAGCAGGAAACCACAGGCCAGTCAGCTTAACATCTGTCAGAGGGAAAACATTCAAAGCTATTAATAAAGACGTTATAGGAAGGCACTTAGATAAATTGAAGGTAATCATACAGAGTCAACATAGTTTTGAGAGGGAAATCATGTTCAACCAATTTATTGGCATTCTTTGAAGTAACATGTGCTGTTGTTAAAGGGAACCAGTGGATGCACTGTAATTATATTTCCAGAAGGAATTTGATAAAGTTCCCCATCAAAGCTTATTGCGGAAAATAAAACCTTATGGTGTAGGGGGTAACATACTGGCATGGATAGAAGATTGGCTAGCTAACAGGAAACATTGCTTAGGCATAAATGGGTCATTTTTTGGTTGGCAAGATGTAACGAGCAGTGTGCCACAGGGATTACAATTACAAATACAATTTATATAAACGGCTTGGATGAAGGGGCCGAAGGAATGGTTGCTAAGTTTACTGATGACCCAAAGATAGGTTGGAAAGTAAATTGTGACGAGGACATAAGGAGGCTAGAAGGGCATACAGATAGGTTAAGTGTGTGGGCAAAGGTCGGGCAACTGGAGTATAATGTAGGAAAACGCGAAGTTGTCCATTTTGGCAGGAAGAATAAAAAAAATCTAAATGGTGAAAGATTACAAAGCTCTGAGATGCAGAAAGATCTGAGTGTCCTCAAGTACAAATCACAAAAGGTTACAATGCATGTATAGCAAGTAATTCTGAAAGCTAATAGAATGTTATCGTTCACTGCAAGGAGAATTGAATACAAAAGTAGAGAGGCTATGCTTAATTATACAGGACATTGGTGAAACCACATCCATAGGATTGTGTACAGGATTGGTCTTCTTATTTAAAGGAGGATGTAAATGTTTTGGTAGCAGTTCAGAGAAGGTTTACTAGGCTAATACCTGGAATAGGCAGGTTGTCTTATGAGGAAAGGTTGGACAGGCTAGGCTTGTACCCGCTGGAGTTTGGAAGAGTAAAATTAACATAGAAGATCCTGAGTGGTCTTGACAGGGTAGGTATGGAAAGGATGTTCCCTCTTGTTGGAAAACTTCAAACTAGGGGGTCACTGTTTAAAAATAAAGGGGTTACCCAGTTAAGATAGAGATGAAAGAAAAAGTTTTTTTTTTAAAAAAAGGGTTGTGTGACTTTGGAACTCTGCTTGCAGCACCTTTCGAGGAAGAAAGTCTTTAAATATTTTTAAGACAGAGCTGGATGGGTTCTTGATAAGTGAGGGGGTGAAAGGCTATCAGGGGTAAGTGGGAATGTGAATTTGAGACTGCAATCAGATCAGCGATGATCTTATAGAAAGATGGAGCAGATTCAAGGGGCTGAGTGGCCTACTCATGCTCCTAATTCGTAAGCTCACGTTTGTATGTACACAACATGTTTTTTGTAAAGGAGATGCTGTGATTTTACTTACTTGGATCACTCTTCATAAGTTGGTTCCTGAACGAAGAGCTTTATAAAATGAGGTAATAGCAAAACAGAACTATGATTCTAATACTGAATGCTAGAAAATTTGGCCGCTATACAATTGACAACGTTAGCACATAAATTAAAGATTTATTAACTAATAAATGTATAACACATCGGTGCTCCAAAATATTTTGCAATCAAGCAGGAAGTCACAGGTTCAATTTCAGCTGTTATTTGAGGGGAGCATACAGACACCAGGTAATTCCCCACAGGAAGATTTAAAACAAAGTTATTGTTGAGCAAATATAAAGTGTGGCCTCTCCATTTGAAGGCTTAAGTAAGTTTATCCAATCAGAAGCTGAGTCATTCAGCTTAGGACGATCCCAGTTTGTAACGAGTAGCTATTCTAAGCGAGGTATGCTAGGTCACAGCATAAACTCCTTGCAAGTCATACTGGAAGTGTGCATGCGTTGCCACAGATAAAGATCGGATCAGGCTCAACCACAATCCCCTCTGGGTTATTAAGGTTTATAATTGAAAATGATCACTTGAGCAAGATACAAGGAGGCAACTAGTGCCTGTAGATCATTATACCATCAAGAAGTGAATATCTCTGGGAAATGAGGGGATAGGAGAACATTACCAAGAAAATAAATTGAAGGACAGGTCACTGCAAGCTGTTCTTGGTCATTTCTGACGGCAGATATCACACAGAACAGGATGCAGGTCATTTGTCACCACTACCAGGGAATGGCAGGTGACACAGACAAGAAAAAGGATGTGAAAAAGAAAACCTTTACAACTTATCAAGTATATTTTTGATTATTAGACAAAATGTTCCATTAACACTATGCGAGGAAACATACAAATAGAAAAATCAGAGTCAAGAATGCACAATTAATCAGTATACCAAAATAAAAATAAGGTTAACATTAATTATAGATTTGAATGATAAACTTATGGTCATGAAGGGCGATGAATTAAGCCATTTTAAGTCTTGGGAAGTTTATCCCATGACAGCAGAATCAGATTTTTGAGACTTTGCACTCATGTCCCGATTTACTTAACAGGTTCTCAGCGCCCTCCAATGGAAAATTCATGTCCTGCATCATTTCATCTAATAATCATGAGTAACTTGAACAAGAGTGACACAATGACTTAAAAGAATAAATCAGATAACACTCAATATATTCCCTTAGAAATCAATTAAAAATATTTTAAAAATTCACTTGCAAAAGACATTGACAGATATAAAGTCAAAAGTGGCACTGTGCCTACATTCTCACAGCAGTGCATGCCAAACGAATAAAAGAAATGGTTCCATATTGGTCACCTGGTGTGTAAATTAAAATGTAATAATTTATCAAAGCCAAGGTTAAACAACTACAGTTCTAAAGGGAATGTACTTAAATATGACTAAACATGCTTAGCTTCTTATTGGATTTTGTAAATTTTTGTAACATTTCCACCCCTCCACCCCTCATGTTTAGGAATATATAATGCTGAAAGTATTCAATCATCTAAGAACAGTTGTACTGCAAAGACTTTAAACTCTCTCTAGGATGGATTTAAAGTCAAGTCAAAATAAGTGAATTTAGTGGCCCTGCAGTGTTCCTTTAACAAAGAGAGGGATACATGCATGAGGTGTAGAGATTTAAAATGTACAAAAAAGGTACTGTCATACTGTAGTTGTTTTCTTTATTGGCAACATAGTTCTCTGCCTGACAGCTTGTGTGCAACAAAAATAAGATTGAAGTCAATATATTTTTTAAAACCCATACATTTTCTTCTTCCCCCTCCCTCATAAGACAAAGGACCAGGAGGCTGCCATGTCATATCACTTGATCAAGTGAACAATTAAGAACATTTATAGGTTTTGGTGGGTGCAAAACAAATTGGTGGGAAGAGATTCCATCCAAAATTAGCCACAACGGGTTGCTGGCATCTCTCTCTGTTCACCACAATTCTGCAATCCACTGTCATTCCTCCCTCCTGCCCAGTTTCTGATGCTGTCCATCCTTCACCGACCTGGCATTCTTTCCTGATGTTTCATCTTCTTTTGTCACTAGTGCCAGACACTCACTTTGTCTTTTCCAGTGGCCATACTTTCTCAATTTTCACTTTTTCATTTCAACTAAAAGCCCATGAAATGCTTGGATTTGGATTTTCCTGAAATTCATTGCTTTTTCACTCTGTCCTACTGATTCTAAGGAACATTCACCAGAGATGCACCTCAAAAGCTGTAATCCTCTTCTCATCAGCCTTGTTCAGCGTTTTATTAGCAGGGATTTTGCAAGTTGCTTTTTCAAGTGCAGACCAATGTTGGAAGGGGTTAGGGTGGTAATAAGCATGCACAGTTGGAATGGGATTCTCCAGATTCAGGGATATCGCATGAGAATTTGTGAGGGGAATTGAGAAAAAGTGAGGAACACACTTTTAGATGTATTGAACAATAGTGCAGCAGTTCTGTTACACAAATAAAGGGAAGTGCATCATAGACCTGGGAGTAGTGAAGGATGTGGTGGTGATGGAAGGAAATTTGGAGAATACAACAGCAGTGAGAGGATTGTATCAGAATGTGATAGAAGTGAATGGGATTGAGTAGCAGTGCAGATTGTTACTTCTGTGGAACCCTTGAGGACCTGGGGTGTGACAACATGCTTACTTACTGATACTCCATACGGATTGCAAATTTCCCATAACGGTGTTCCTTGAACAGGCCACTTATCTATCACTACAACAGAAAGGACACTCTGCACAAGAAAACAAACCTGAATTGAATCAAAACTCAAATTTCAAGGCCTCGACTCTCTTGGAGAAGGTTCCCGATACATCACTGTATTTAAGAACATGGAGGGAGAAGTAGAAGATGAAGCTGTTCCTTCAATCTCACATCAATCTGCTCTTCATCACCCCTATTTCTTTCTGCCATACAAACATCTCAGAGATAGCATCTTGTAATGCAGCCTGCTTGAAGATGTGTCCCATTTCAGTTGTTGTGAGCCGAGAAGAGCTAACATTTACAGTGGTCTACATGAAGAAACCACCTCACACAGGACCCTGCTTATCTCTTACAAAGGGTTACAAGCACCGGAGTGGTTATACCCATTCCAGATGACGTAGTTTGTCTGCTTGAGGAGATAGCATCAAGTGTATAGCTATCAATGCCAACCCTGTATTTTAGAACTTCAGTGGTGACGACATTGCGATGCTCCTGGTAACAGATTGCTGATCCCGACAATGAGACAATTTACTCACCAATGGATTGAATTTGTTTGGGACACAACTCCTCTCTGACACAACAAAACCAACAGAGCAGTGACCTCGCTTTCTCCACCTCCACCTGTGCTATGGGCATGTGAGCTGCTCCGTCGCTTTAAAACTGAGGGAGGACTGGAAAGGGAGTCCGGGAATGGGAGGTTTGGCAAGTGGAAGGATCAGAGAGAGGGTGGGTTAGGGAGTAGGAGAGACCACTAGCCCGGAGGGTTGGCAGTGAGAGGGTGGATCAGGGTACGGAAGAGGTTGCAAGCCCAGACGGTCAACAGTGCAAGGGTGGGTTAGGGAGTGGGAGAGGCCGCAAGTCTGAGGATCAGTGAGAGGGCGAGTCAAGGAGTGGCAGAAGCTGACAAGAGGAAGGGTCTGCAGCGACCAGAAGGGTAGATAGGAGGAAATATGGTGAGTAGGATTGTCAACAAGTGGAAAGTACTCTAGGTAGAAAGTCACCATATTTTAAAGCTTATTTTATTTTGAAAGCCAGTTCATTTACCAATATAGAATTTTAGCAATTTAAAGTATTTCAATGTAAAAGGTATGATGTTTTCTTCTGGTGAGGAAGGCCCTACAGGACCCAACTTCTCCATTGGTTTTAATGGGAAAATGTGATTTGTTTAAAGCCACTTCACTTTGAGTCATGATTTTCAGGAACATAACCACAACTTTAACTGAGTGCTTACCATATTGTTGCTCCCAACATGGGTTACAATGACTGAATCCTTCCCCCCCCCGGTCTCCCATATCCTTTCAAGCCAGTTCAAGATTGCCTTTGTCCTGGCATGAAATAGGCAACAGGCGACGTGGCATTCATAATCCTGCTTACTAAGTATAAGCCTTACTCCCACTTACTGAATCCCTACAACTACCACACTATAATTTCCCTCCTCCTCCCCTCTTTGGACAGCCACCTGCTCCAAGGTGCCATGGTCCACATTCTAACTGTCCTTCCAACCTTATCACCACAGGTAGCAAGTACGTTGTACCCACAAAAGGATAATTTCTGCAGATCCTTGTTCTCTATCTCACCTTTGGTCTCCTTACTCAGCACACTCAGCCACTCCATTCTGAACGTGCACCACTCCAAAACAAAAACAGAATTACCTGGAAAAACTCAGCAGGTCTGGCAGCATCGGCGGAGAAGAAAAGAGTTGACGTTTCGAGTCCTCATGACCCTTCAACAGAACTTGAGTGAATCCAAGAAAGGGGTGAAATATAAGCTGGTTTAAGGTGTGTGTGTTGGCGGGGGTGGGGTTTGGGTGGGGGGAGAGAAGTGGAGGGGGTTGGTGTGGTTGTAGGGACAAACAAGCAGCGATAGAAGCAGATCATCAAAAGATGTCACAGTCAACAGAACAAAAGAACACATAGGTGTTAAAGTCGGTGATATTATCTAAACGAAGTTGAGTGACTGAAGTATGGAGCAAACGGTCTAGATACTGCTCCCTGTCCCCTAAATATCAGAGTGCCTCCAACTTGCACTCCAGCAACATGACTGAGCTGGAAAGATTCAAGACAAAGACATCTATTGTAAATGCATTCACTCAGGGCAAACTCCCACAGACTGCAGGCACACAATCTGACCACCACATCTTAGAAATGTTATAAATAATCTGGACTACCTTCCTTTAAATTTGTTTTTAAACTTTTCTTTTTGTATACACTAATTTACACTAAGCACTAAAATGTTGGGCAAAAATTTTAAATACTTGCTGCCTCAAGCTTTCATGAACCACTACAAATAATTCAACTGTGGCACATTCAACCTACCTTTGCCCTCTGCACCAAATTCCCAACCTCACCAAATTCCTACATTTGCATTCTATTTGCCATGCATTCCTTTTGGAACCACTCTGTGCATCATCAGGTACTATTTCCTTTTATGTACCTGAGTCACACCCAACTTACAAATGTTTACTCAGCTATCTGCTCTCAATAATTAACACCTATTCAGGCAATTAATTACAGCTGTTTAGTATATAACTTAGGGTGAACAGACATCCAGTTTGGGTTCTTTTTACTAAGCATCCCGGTGTCCTGACAGTTTTCTCCAAATTGCTCAAACGTCCTGGCTTTCAGCTCTGCGGAGGGCTGTAAATTAATCCCATAACCACCTGGGAGCTAGGAAGGAATCAGCCTTTGTATGACAACAGAAGACTGACAGCAGTGTCCACCAACTGGTAACTGGATGGCATCCATTGGTAAACCACCAACCAGCACTGAGAAAGGTGCCAGGAAAGTCGGTTGAGCCATGGCACATTCAACCAAACTTTTCATTGAAAGATTGCGTGCTTTCCTGATTGCAGCTCTGGTTCAAACAAATCTGCCACACTTCAGTTATATTCACTAGTTTAAAATCCAGCTTCTAGGTGAGAACATTTACTGTTAGAACACAGTGCGCAAATGAAAATAAATGAGGCTTTTTAGCTTCACTATCCAATGCACCACAGTAAAACCAAAGAATGGAATGAAGGATTTTGGCTAGGGTCTTGTGACAAACGAAGCCTCAATTCAGCTTTTATTATAAGAAAATGAGGTAGAATTGTCAACGAAACAAAAGTCTATGGTTCGTAACTACTGTCTTTCAATAATCGGTGTCTTTATAGGGTTGCCAACTCTTGCTGGACACAGTAGTCATCACATGACCACCTACCTTCAACTGTCCCTTCCCCAGACTCCTGCCATTGGTCGCCCAACATGTTAATCATCATGGAACTCCACCTTCCCAAGGCTTTTCAATGTGTCACTTTGACTTTTGAAAATCTGGTCACCCCAAATTAAAAACTGGCCATCAGTGCCAGTTAATTAGCTTCCAGTTTCTTTTACAGTTTTTAAAAGATCTATGTTAAATTCAATGTTAAACTAAATTTCAGTTTGAGTTATACTTACCAATATTCACCAGAGAATTCCCGCTCTCACCAAATTCCTAATTTTTACACTATATTTACGATGCACTCCTTTTACAACCCCTTAGTGCGAAGACCCAGATGATCATACAATATCCCGTGGCACACACTAAAAAGAGGGGCAGGGACGTTCTCACAGGATCTCTGCCATTGATCTAATCCTTAATCAAAACAATTAAAAGCAGATTAACTGGTTATTCGTCTCATTGTTGTCTGTGGGACCTCAGCACAAACAAGCTGGCTGCCATGATTGTCTACACAAATGATAACAGCTAAAGAATGACCTTAAAGTGTAAAGTTCTTTTTGACATTGTTCATATGTTGACATTTTGTACTTCCAAACCAACTAAAATGGTTACTGTAGATGATAATATTGGAAAAGTAGGTTATTAATATAACTGTCACAACGTCTTCAGCCAATGCCACATCATTAAAAACACAAAGAATACACTTTGACTCTGCAATGGCTTGGTTCCTCAATAAACAGCAATTTCAGAGGATCCGATATCTTCCTCAAAGTCTAAAAGACTGAATTGTTAAACCAAGAGAAACTTAATTTCCCATTGTGAAAATAACTCAAAGTACAAGTCCATTAGCCTGAAGGTTGGGTAGACATTTGATTGATGCTGGTTGGTTTGCTAAATTAAGTTGATTCTTGTTGAGATTAACAGCTTTTTTTAAACATTCATACGATGAGTGAAATATTTCACAACAGAGATATTAAACTGATTCTTCTGCTGAATAAACCTGAGAGGCTAATTGTGAAATAAACTTATTTCAAATATTATAGTCTACATAAAGCAGAAAAATTTTTAGCAATTAAGTTGCCCCTGTAATTTCAAATAAATATACTAATATTATTGTACTAATTTGGCTTAATTGTAGGCGGCAGAGGGTGATGAGAGAAGGATGCTTTAGTGACTGGAAGCCAGTGTCCAGTGACGTACCACAGGGATCTGTGCTGGGTCCTCTATTATTTGTTATTTATATAAATGACATAGATGACTATGTGTGGGGTAGGATTAGTAAGTTTGCGAATGACACAAAGATTGGCTGGGTGGTTAATGTTGAGTGTCTTAGGCTACAGGAAGATACAGTTGGATGGTCAAATGGGCAGATAAGTGGAAGATGGAATTTAACCGTGAAAACTGAGGTGATACACTTTGGAAGGAGTAATTTGACAAGAAAGTATTCAATGAACGGCATGGCACTAAGAAGTTCTGAGGAAAAAAGAGACCTTGACGTGTGTATCTACAGATCTCTGAAGGCAGAGGGGCATGTTAGCGGGGTGGTGAAAAAGGCATATGGGACACTAGCCTTTATCAAGCGAGGCATAGATAACAAAAGTAGGGAGGTCATGTTGGAGTTGTATAGAACCTTGGTGAGGCCATGGCTGGAGTACTGTGTGCATTTCTGGTTGCCACATTATAGGAAGGATGTGATTACACTGGAGGGGGTGCAGAGGAGATTCACCAGGATGTTGCCTGGGATGAAATATTTAAGTTAAGAAGAGAGTTGGATAGACTTGGGTTGTTTTCGTTGGTGCAGAGAAGACTGAGGGGCGACCTGATCGAGGTGTACAAGATTATGAGGGGCATGGACAGGATGGATAGGGAGCAGCTGTTCCCCTTGGTTGAAGGGTCAGTCACAAGAGGCATAAGTTCAAGGTGAGGGGCAGGAGGTTTAGGGAGGATGTGAGGAAAAACTTCTTTACCCAGAGGGTGGTGACAGTCCGAAATGCACTGCCTGGGAGGGTGGTGGAAGCGGGTTGCCTCACATCCTTTAAAAAGTAGCTGGATGAGCACTTGGCATGTCATAACATTCAAGGCTATGGGCCAAGTGCTGGTAAATGGGATTAGGTAGGTAGGTCAGGTGTTTCTCACATGTCGGTGCAGACTTGATGGACCGAAGGGCCTCTTCTGCACTGTGATTCTGTAAATTTATTCTTCAAACACATTTACCACATTAATGTTAAATTTCATATTGCCACCACTGTAATTTGTCCCAACTCACTTTCAGCCAAGAGACAGAATTGCCCTTTCATGCTGAAAAACCTGAATGTATAATTCAACATACTGTAGTAACCTTCAAATAAAATGGCTCCTTTTTATGAAATTTAAAAAAAATCACAGCTTGAATATTTTAAAAGAAAATAGTGTACACTTTTCTAATACAAATACTTTAAATGCTTCAGAGGTAAGGCTTAATATTCACAGGTCCTTTCGAGGAACACTGTATGTGGGAGTGGGGTGGCAGTAACAGCCAGGAGGAGTGTGGACAATTTTAGACTTGCTCCCTATACCCCTAAACCTGACTTGAGTCAGGTTGCAGAGAGATAAAGTCAGATCCTTTACTCCACTACTTCATTTGACAGGTCAGCAATATGAGGTAGAATCTTGTGCCATCTCCCATAGCGTGTTTGGTGGTGGTAGTGATGGGGGGTTGGTGGTGGCAGGGGCATTTAATCAGACAGGATGGTGGTGGGTGGGGATCTGTCACCTTCCCCCACATCCACCCCAATGAAATCCTTGGTGGGAAGGTTTGTAGATGACATTCCAGCCTCGGCAATTTAGGCCCTTAAGTAGGCAGAGGTATTAATTCAGTGGCAGACAAAGAGCTCGCCATGCAAGGAGCACGACAAGCACACCTGTGCGGGGTTGCTTGCGGGCTCCTGTGGGTGGGGGGAAAGTGTGGTGTCCCATTCAAAGGCACTCAAGACATGGATTGAGGGACCCGGCACCAGGAAGGAGGAGGGGAGGGCGTGGATGGTGGGGGCAACCGAGAGCCACCCCCCTGCCCTTGCTGCCGATCCACCTAAAGTCCTCCCCGACGTGAGCGGAATAAGTTGCAGCAGGACTTCCCAAAGAGGTGACGCGGGCATCTCGCTGGTTCTCCAGCCTGCAGGTGGGACACCCTTCATCTCCACAAGATTTTGCCCATGTTTAACAATGTTAGCCAAATTAATTTTACTACTCAAATAGTGAGTAGATAAACTTGAAGACACTTAAATTCACATCCCTTGCAAGCTACTGATAGTTCTACCACATATTCTACACAAATCACCTGGCCACTTTGCGCCAAGGAGGTTCCCAATTCCTGATGGCAATAGCCATCTGCTTTTATGAATGAAAATGCAATACTGTAAAGTATGAAACTAAGGCTTTAGATCGGAACAAAACAAACAAAATGAATATCAAGGAAAAGTTGGCTAAGATAGACGGGGTAGCTAGATTGAAATGTATGACAGGAGATGGCTAACAAGAAAAGATCAAATTCATAATTAGCAACAATAATACATTCATTCAAGAAATAAAAATCACATTAGAAAAGTGGCCCAATTGTGGCTAAACAGAGGATAGTATTAGATTAAAGTGAGAGGTTTCTAACATTGCCAAAAAGGATGATTAAGAAAGTGATGAAACTAGAAAAAAAAATGGGATGTGAGTGTAAACTAGCTGGAGACAAAAAAAAAAACACACTTAAAAGCTTAGAGTCATAATGGCACAGGAGGCAGCCATTCGGCCCATCAAGCTCATGCTGTTCTCCATACAGGAAACCTAACAATCCCATTCCTCCACTCTATCCCCATGAGCCTGCAAGTTTATTTCACGAAAGTGTCCACCCAATTTCCTTTTAAAAATCATTGATCCTCTCTGCTTCCACTACCCTCATAGGCTGCTAGTTCCTGGTCATTAGTATCACATGAGTAAAAAGGTTCTTCTTCACATCACCTCGCTGGCATCTCTTGCCCAAAATCTCCCTTGTACCATCAGTTAATGGGAACAGCTTTTCTTTTATTATTCATTCACAGGATGTGGGCTTTGCTGGTTGGGCTAGCATTTATTGCCATCTCTAGTTGCCCTTGAGAAGGTGTTGAGGGCTGTTTTCTTGAACTGCTGCAGCTCCTGTGATGTAGGTACACCCACAGTGCTGTTACGAAGGGAGTAGTTCCAGGATTTTGACCCAGCAACAATGAAGGAATGGCGTCATATTTCCAAATCAGGATGCTAAGTGACTTGGAGGGGAACTTCCAGGTGGTGGTGTTCCCATCTATCTGCTGCTCGTCTTTCCAGATGGTAGTGGTTGTGAGTTTGGAAGGTGCTGTCGAAGAAGCCTTGGTGAATTCCTGCGGTGAATTCCTGCAGTGCATCTTGTAGATGCTACACACTGCCGCTACTGTGCGTCGGTGGTGGAGGGATTGAATATTTGTGGATATGGTGCCAATCAGATGGGTTGCTTTGTCCTGGACGATGGTCAAGCTTCGAGTGTTGTGGGAGCTGCACTCATCCAGGCAAGTGGAGAGTAGTCCATCACACTCCTGACGTGTGCCTTGCAGATGGACAGGCTTTGGGGGGCAGGGGGTCAGGTGCAGAGTTACTCATCGCACGATTCCTAGCCTCTGACCTGCTTTTGTAGCCACAGTATTTATGTGGCCAGTCCGCTTCAGTTTCTGGTCAATGTTAACCCCAGGATATTGATAGTGGGGGATTCAGTGATGGTAATGCCATTGAACATCAAGGGGTAATGGTGAGATTCTCTCTTGTTGGAGATGGTCATTGTGTGACGCTTATGTGGCGCGAATGTTACTTGCCACTTGTCAGCCCAAGCCTGGATATTGTCCAGGCCTTGCTGCATTGGGACATGACCTGCTTCAGTATCTGAGGAGTTGCGAATGGTGATGATTGTTGTGCAATCATCAGCAAACCTCCCCACTTCTGACCTTATGATGGAAGGAAGGTCATTAATGAAGCAGTTGAAGAAGGTTGGGCCTAGGACACTACCCCGAGGAACTCCTGCAGTGATGTCCTGGAACTGAGATGACTGACCTCCAACTGCCACAACCATCTTCCTTTGTGCTAGGTATGACTCCAACCAACATAGGAGTTTTCCTCCTGATTCCCACTGACTCCAGTTTTGCTTGGGATCCTTGATGCCACACTCGATCAAATGCTGCCTTCATGTCAAGGGCAGTCACTCTCACCTCACCTGTGGAGTTCAGCTCTTTTGCCCATGTTTGAACCAAGGCTGTAATGATGTCAGGAGCTGAGTGGCCCCGGCAGAACCCAAACTGGGCATCAGTGATCAGGTTATTGCTAAACAAGTGCTGCTTGATAGAACTGTTGATGACCCCTTCCATTATTGATGAACAAGAGTAGACTGATGGGGCTGTAATTGGCCCGGTTGGATTTGTCCTACTTTTTGTGTCCTATTTTTTGTATGTCCTACCCACCTGGGCAATTTTCCACATAGCCGGGCAGATGCCAGTGTTGTAGCTGTACTGAAACAGCTTGGCTAGGGGCATGACAAGTTCTGCAGCACAATTCTTCTGTACTATTACTGGAATGTTGTGAGGGCCCATAGCCTTTGAAGTATCCAGTGCCTTCAGCCGTCTTTTGATATCACGTGGAGTGAATCCAATTGGCTGAAGACTGGCACCTGTGATGTTGGGGACCTCCAGAGGAGGCCGAAATGGATCATCTACTTAGCACTTCTGGCTGAAGATTGTTGCGAATGCTTCAGCCTTATCTTTTGCACTGCTGTGCTGGGCTCCTCCATCATTGAGGATGAGGATACTTGTGGAGCCTCCTCCACCAGTGAGTTGTTTAATTGTCCACCACCATTCATGACAGTATGTGGCAGGACTGCAGAGCTTAGATCTGAACCGTTGGTTGTGGAATCGCATAGCTATGTCTATCACTTAACAAAAACAGAATTACCTGGAAAAACTCAGCAGGTCTGGCAGCATCGGCGGAGAAGAAAAGAGCTGACGTTTCGAGTCCTCATGACCCTTCAACAGAATAGGTGAATCCAAATGTTTCAGTACAGCTACAACACCTGCTGAGTTTTTCCAGGTAATTCTGTTTTTGTTTTGGATTTCCAGCATCCGCAGTTTTTTTGTTTTTATGTCTATCATTTGCTGCTTATGCTGTTTAGCATGCAAGCAGTTCTGTGTTTTTGCTTTACCAGGTTGATACCTCTTTTTTTTTAAAAAGGTATGCCTGGTGCTGCTTCTGGCATGCCTCCCGTACTCTTCATTGAACCAGGGTTGATCCCCTGGCTAGATGGTAATGGTAGAGTGGGGGATATGTCGGGCCATGATGTTACAGATTGTATTCGAGTATAATTCTGCTGCTACTGATGGCCCACATCGCCTCATGAATGCCTTGAGTTGCTAGATCTGTTCAAAATCTATCCCATTTAGTGTGGCGGTAGTGCCACACAGCACTATAGAGGGTATCCTCAATGTGAAGGCGGGACTTTGTCTCCACAATGACTGTACGGTAGTCACCCCTACTGATACTGTCATGGACAGATGTATCTGTGGTAGGCAGGTTGGTGAGGATGAGGTGAAGTATGTTTTTTCCCCTCTTTTTGGTTCCCTCACCACCTGCCGCAGACCCAGTTTAGCAGCTACGTCATTTAGGATTTGGCCAGCTCGGTCAGTAGTGGTGCTACCGAGCCACTCTTGGTAATGGTCATTGAAGTCCCCCACCCAGAGTACATTCTACGCTCTTGCCACATTCAGTGCTTCCTCCAAGTGGTGTTCAACATAGAGGAGCACTACTTCCTCAGCTGAAGGAGGGCAGTACGTGGTAATCGGCAGGAGGTTTCCTTGCCCATGTTTGACTTGATGCCATGAGACTTCATGTGGTCCGGGGTCGATGTTGAGGACTCCCAAGCTAACTCTCTCCTGACTGTATCTCACTGTGCCACCACCTTTGCTGGGTCTGTCCTGCCGGTGGGACAGGGCATACCCAGGGATAGTGATGATGGTGTCTGGGGCATGATCTGTAAGATATGATTCCATGAGGATGCCTATGTCAGGCTGTTGCTTGACAAGTCTGTGAGACAGCTCTCCCAATTTTGGCACTCGCCCCCAGAAGTTGGTCAGGAGGACCATTCAGGGTCAACAGAGCTGAAACTGCCGTTGTTGTTTCCGGTGCCTAGGTTGACGCTGGGTGGTCCGTCAAGTTTCATTCCTTTTTTTGTGACTTTGTAGTGATTTGATACAACTGAGTGGCTTGCTAGGCCATTTCAGAGGGCAATTAAGAATCAACCACATTGCTGTGGTTCTGGAGTCACATGTTGGCCAGACCAGGTAAGGATGACAGATTTCCTTCCCTAAAGGACATTAGCGAACAACAATTGACAATGGTTTCATGGTCATTATTAGACTTTTAATTCCAGGTTTTTATTGAATTCAAATTTCACTATCTGCTGTGGCGGATCCCCCAGATCATTATCCTGGGTCTCTGGGTTACTAGTCCAGGAACAATACCACTACGCCATGGCCTCCCCATTGTCTACCTCACCTAAACTGATCACAATCTTGTACAACTCTATAACCAATCTTCCAAAAATCTAGTTTGCTCCATGGAGAATAACTTCAGCTTCATCAATCTAACCTTGTAACTAAAATTCCTCATGCTTTAAAATCTCCTCTGCACCCTCTCAAGGGTAAAGTGAGGTGACCAGAACTGGAGGTACTTAGTTGTGGCCTAACCAGAGCTTTATACAGGTTCAGCATAACTCCCCTGCTTTTGTGCTAAATATATTTATGGGACCCAAGACCCCCTATGCTTTACTAATTACTTTCTCAATATGTCCTGCCATCTTCAAAGATATATCCACATGAACCCTCAGGTTCCTCTGTTCCTGCACACTCTTTAGAACTGTGCCATTTAGTCTATATTGCCTCTCCTTATCCCTTCTGCCAAAATGCATCAGCTCACACTACTCTATATTAAATTTCCTCTGCCACTTGGCTGCCCATTCTGCTATCCTATCTATGTTCAGTTGCAGTCAACTGTTATCATCCTCACTTTTTGCCACACCTCCAAATTTGGTTCCATCTGTAAATTTTGAAATTTTAATCTGTATTCCTGTATCCAAGTCATATGTCAAAAAAGCAGTGGTCCTAGTACTGACCCTTGGGCAACACCACTGTCTACCATCCTCCAGGCTGAAAAATAACTGTTTACCATGGCTTGCTGTTTTTCATCCTTAAGCCAATTTTTTTATTCAAGCTAACACTTACCCTTCTATTTCATGAGGCCATTTTGTTCACCAGCCTTTTGTGTGTGCTTTGTCGAATGCTTTTTTAAAATCCATATAGGTTACATACATTGCTTTCCTTTCATCAGCCTTGTGTTAGTTCATAATCTGCTTTATTTACCATTCACTGCATTTAGCAAGCAAATCACATTAGAACAAATATGCCCGCTACAAGCAATGGAGACAGCGTTCATTTTTGAAGTAAGTCTTTGTTTCCAGAATGTCAAAATTGAAAATGAGAAACACATATCATAAGGTGCTCTAAAGAAATGCTCTTTATGATTGCTATGTTTCAAATAGTCTTATTAACACTAAGATTTGATCTACGACAATGTACTGGAGGAACAGCTCAGTCTGCCAAAGCATCTATCCCTTCTTTATAACTTTGATTCCCATTGCACTATGTAAATTATTTGTATTGAACACCAGTTTTTAAATTCTATGGAATGTATGCTATAAAGCTCCTGACTGCTCATTAATAAAATAGCCCCTTGTCGCACTAACTATTTATGAGATGCCGATTGTCAGCAGAAGAGGCAATTAAACTAAGAACAGCTGGATAAACAGTCTTCTATTCCAGTGTGTTTAACATGTCGTTAATACTCTCAGCCCAAAAAAGTTATCCTGCAAGTACCCACTTCTCCCCATCTTTCTGACCAGGAAAGCACTGATCACCAACAGGAGAACAGTAACAACAGCTGTGATTGAAACAATACTTTGCAGTTAAGCAAAATCCCTATTTGTAATTTGAACTGGTGGTCAAGGAGATAGATGAAAGCTGAGACCATGATAAGAAAGAATGGGAAAAATAATGATTTTTCGTCTAGTTCTGTCTTCACATCTCAAATACACATGAACTGTTCTCCTCTAAAAGTGAAGGAGAAATATCGAAAGTTGGACATCAAACACAAGTTGTGAAAAAAATGGCACATGCAAATATTAAATATTAACTGCTAAACAAATAAGGAACTATGAAGTAAATTTTATTACAGATGTATCAAATTACCTCAAGAGAGGGTGCAGAAAGATTTATTGAAGTGGTATCAGCAATGACAGACTTCAGTCATGTAGGGAGACGAGAGAAGCCAGGATTATTATCCTCACAGCAGAGAGGGTAAAGGGATATTTAATTAAAATTTTCAAAATTATAAGGTGCTTTGATTTCTACTGGGAGGTGGTGTGCAACCAGAGGACTTGAAGTAATTGGCAAAGGTTTGGGTGGTAGAAGATGAGAAAAAATTTTACATGGTAAATTGTGGTGATCTGGAATACACTGCTTGAAAGGGTAGTGGAAGCAGATTTAAGGTTAACTTTCAAAAGGTAATTGGATATACTTGAAAGGAAAGCACTGCAAAGCTACTGGAAAAGAGCAGGGGAATGGGATGAATTGACTAGCTCATTCAAATAACCAGCTCAGGCATAATGGGCTGATCGACCTTGCTCTGTGCTGTAAGCTTCTGTAATTCTGCTCAGGACAGAAAGTTTATAGTGTGCTGATTAAGAAGTTGAATTTACTGCAGTAATGATCTTATTGACAAGATGAAGCCTTGAGATGATAAAAACATAAAAGTTCTGCTGACATTGGGTTGAGATAATATTCATTTAAAGTGATGCAAAACCAATAGGTTCAAATTATTATGTCAATTTCACATCACTCATTAGGAATAATGGGTTTCTGGCATGTAGGCAAGAAACTATCCACTGATGCCCAATACTAGCATCGAAATGTCAGTTCAATTATCATGTTATCAAAGAACTGACAGGATTTTAGTTATTTAAACAATAAGGAATTAATTTTAAATGCTCCCAAGTAAAATACTGGAACTACGTAGTAGCTTTTAAGTTTAATTATGCACAACTCCAGTTACACTAGTCAGTGAAAAGCTGGAGGTGTAAACAGATTAAGCACTGGTTGGAAATCTCACAACCAAATTATATTAAAAAGCTTACATTGTTATGAACCCAAAGCTATTCACATGACTCAAAATGCACAGTAAATCTATTTCACAATGTTTAGAGCAATTAACTCTGTACAAATCACAGTTAAAACCTGGGAACATTTTGGATTGGAAAGCTCAGGTTTACAACAGGAAGCACATATTCAACAATTTAAAATCTTTCACAATAACTAGCCTACCAAAAAATCCCCCAAGCCATTCAGCAGCCAAAAATTTCAATAATTTGGTGATTTTTCAAAACTTTTTCCAGTTATAAAAGAACACTCAGGTATGAGACCTCTGGCAACAATGCTTTGTTACAAATAAGAGATTTATTAAATGGTCATGTTTTAAACTGTCTTTTTTTGATTTAAGCTAAAAAAGGATATCCTGAAGAGAGGGATGGTGATCATCCTGAACTCTGCCTGGGGGGCAAGCCCCATGTGATTCAGTAGCCATTGCGCCAGAGGCCCAGGTTGGAACCCATAGAAATTAGAGTGTCATTTTTCACACCCTGATACAGGAGAGGTGCAGCTGGTCTCTCTAGGCACAGAATCACAGTCTCAGAGATCTGCAGTGGGAGGAAGGAGCAGAATACTGGTCTTCTGTTTGAAGAGATGGAACTTGTGGACAATTAAGAATCAAAAAGAGTTGCCAGAGGGTCACTTGCCTCTCGAAGTCAATTTGATGAAACTCAGAAGGGACTTCCAGAAAGGAAAACTCACCCTGACGTGGCAGGGAGAAGGGAGCCTGCTGAAATGCCAGGAGGGATTTGGACTTTATCTACAATGCTACATATCTGCTGAGGTTGTGGCATAATGTAGAAACATGGCATGGGGTTTTTGGTTATGTTAATTTGTTAATGGGGAAATTGTCTTTTCTACAGTTTAGTGTACTAGTTGCCTACTAAGTAATGCTGAGTTGATGTTGATTTTAGTTTGTGGCAGTAAAAATCATAAAACATGAAATATTGTCATGCAATGCTTTCTGTCAGTAGCTGGAAAATTCATCTCTCTTTTTAAGAGTCATTGATCTCTGTGGGGATCATAACAGTGTGCTTTTGAGAAATTCAGGATTTTGGTCTTCTGGGATCCTACTGTAACAAATATTTAGACTAAGAAACAAATTATAAACATCCCAATTACATTCTTATTATCTAAAGAAGTCAGCTCTTAATTTGCATCTCGCTCTGGTTGAAACAAATTTTTCAACCGTTTGCAAATTTTGTGAAGAAATAAAACCCACTACGATCTAATCAGGAAGGCAAGTTGAAGACAAGCTTTGTGAAAGTTCAAAACAATGTCTCATTATGTCTCAGATAGCTGATTGCTTGTATTTATAGCTGGGCAAATTTGTTTAATGTTCTTCTACTGTCGTTGCCAAAGACAAAAATGCCTTGAAAATACCGCTTTCTTCACCTACCTGTAATCGGATGGTCTGTTTCCTGAATGGTCCTCTCTAGGCCATCTGGAATTTTCATCATCCTGGATGAATTTTATGAAAAGAAATAAAGATTGAAAAAATCTAGAACATCATGGCCACAACTTGAAATAAACGTCATAGCATGATACACATTCGGAATATTTTTAACCCAAAGAACGGGTAGGGTTGGGTTGAATGGCAAGTTAAAATATAAAAATTTTAAACCCATCTTGAACCCTCCCACTTCAGCCTTTATCAGAGGTGGGGTGGGGGCAGGCAAGACATCTTTCAATCAGAAAGGCGGGTCCCTGACTTAAATGTTTTAATGAAGCTGTATGCCTAAGATTTCCATCTTTTTTCTATCATTTACACAGGCTGGCTGACTTTCCTAGGCCTCAAGAAGCTTGCATTAAAAGGAAGACGACAACTGCTGGATGAAGCAGACTAACTGCTTTTCTCGTGGGTGTGGAGGAACAGCAACTTTCCTATGTTATCCCCGGGCTACAATCATCTCTACAGCCACCCTCTACAAACTTTTCTACAACTATAAAAACAATTATCTGCATATTATCACAGCACAATTAGCTTATGCTTAATACCTCAGCATTGCTATTTGCATTTCCTGCGTCCTCCCCAGCATCTCATCCCCAATCTTCTCCCCAACCTGCAATCACTCCGGGCATCTCCCACCAAGTACCTCCCTCCTACACCCTCCCTCTCTGTGGCCTGGTGCCTGGGGTCTACCTGCCTGACAACCTGTCAGCCTCTCAATCTGGTTGGCTGCACCCTAACCTCACACCCACCATTTTCTTATCAGAGCTATTAACTTATTGGTTTGGAGGTCATTATTTAGATTTTATTCTAATCAATTACAATGCCCAGGATAAAATGATAATAAAACATATACAAGATTTATTAATGAGAAAATCCAGAGAAATTATACACATTTTCTTCATGTTAAACAAAATCTGAGTTATGTTAAAACTCAACACTGAGAACTAGCAAATTTCCCCAATACCCCAGCAAAAGGCAATTTTACTTAGGCCTGGACAGCAGGGATATTTTGAACCAAGTGAGAAGTCGTCTCGTCATCAGTTACATGCCTGTCCCTTCAGAGAGTCAGCCTGGTCAGTTAATGATTTGCAATGTCTTAAAATGCTACAGAGAGCTACCTGACTTAATATCTAAATTCTAGGCTTCCTAAATTCTATCCTGGAGCCAACTTGATACCAAATAGACTTCCTTTACACCCAAAGCTGCCTACATGAGATCATCTTTTTCACCAGATGATCTTTTGACAATGAGCACAGGTTTTAGCCCTTGAAAGGTGGAAAAAGCTGACAAAAGTCAAGAAAATTCAGTGTACAAACAGAAGAAATTATAAAATCAATGCACATTTTAGGCTTTAAAGGAGTTAAAGGTACTGTAATTGGCACCAATGCCACATTGAGAAAAAGGTCTGAAGTATGTTTGCATATTCATTTTAGAGCAATAGTTGCAAGTAAACAAGTGATTGTTTTTTGCCTCCTCTCCTTAGAAGTTCAGTTTATGATTATTCTTTTAAAACTTGATGTAACTAAGAGCATTATTGAGTGAGAGACTTGACACAGCTCTGTGCTCAAATGGATAAAGATAATGCGTCTGACACTATGACATTTCAAACAAGAAAACACAATGGATTAAAAAAACTGCAGAAAACAAAGGACTTTTACAAACATTTATTACAGCCTTGGTCCAAACAAGGCCAAAAGAACTGAATATCAGAGGTGAGATGAGAGTGACTGCCCTCAACATCAAGGCAGTATTTGACCAAGTTTGGCATCAGTGAGCCCTGGCAAAATGTAAGTCAACAGAAATCATAGGGTAAGGCTTTCCACAGCTAGAACAATACCTAGCACAAGGAAGGCAAATGTGGTTGTTGAAAACCAATCATCTCAGACCCAGGACACAGCTGCAAGCGTTCCTCAGTAACCGAAGAACAACTATCTTCAGCTGCTTCATCAATGGCCTCCCCTCCATCATAAAGTCAGAAGAGGGGAAATTCACTGATAATTAACAATGTGCTCAGTTTGATTCACAATTCTCCAGGTAACGAAACAGCCTGTTCCCACATGCCGTAAGATTTGGATAGCACTTTGGCTTGGACTGAGAAGAGACAAAGCAACATTCACGCTACACAAGTGTCAGGCAATGACCATCTCCAAAAAGAGCGTGTCGAACGACTTCTTCTTGACATTCAATGGCACTACCATCATTAATTCCAGACGATCAATAGCCTGGGAATCACCATTGACCAGAAACGCAACTGGATCAGCTACATAAATACTGCAGTTACAAGAACAGGTTAGAGGCTGGGCATTCTGCATCAAGTGACTCATCTCCTGCCTCCCCAAAGCCTTGCCATCATTTATAAGGCACAAATCAGGACAGTAATGGAATACTCCCCATTTGCTTTACAAGCGCAGCTCCAACAACACAAGGTCAACATTATCCAGGACAAAAGGAGGAGGGTAAATTAGGGACCAAAAAGCATATTTACACATGGAGGCAGAGAAGGTCATTGATGAAGCAGCTGAAGATAGTTGGTCTTTGGTTATTGAGGAACTCTTGCACGCATGTCCTTTGTCTGAGACGATGGACCTCCAACAACCACATTTGTCTTCCTTTGTGCTAAGTATTGCTCCAGCCAGTGGGAAGCCGTCCCCTTGATTTTGGTTGACTTCCATTTTGCCAGAGGTCATTAATACCACACTTGGTCAAATGTTGCCTTGACGTCAAGGGCAGTCACTCTCAACTCACCTCCAACATTCAGTTCTTTTGGCCTTATTTAGACCAAGGTCGTAAAAAAATGTTCATAAAGGTCTTTTGCATTAACATACTGCAGAAAACATTGTGTTTTTTGGTTTGAAATGTCAGTGTCAGACGTTATTTTCTTTAAGCATTTAAGCACAGAGCTGTGCCAAGTTTTCAACTCTCATTCAATAATGCTCTTAGTTACAGTGAGTTTTTTAAAATAATCATAAACTAAATTTTGTATCCGTCTTCAGCAAGGAAGAATGTGCTACCAAAGTTATAGTAAAAGAGGAGGTAGCCGAATGGGCTAAAAATTGATAGAGGAGTTATTAAAAAGACTGCCTGTAGTTAAAGTTGATAAGTCACCAAGACCAGATGGGAAGCACCTGAGGATGCTGAGGGAATGGATGGAAATTGCAGAGGCACTGGCCAAAATCTTAGTCTTCCTTAGATACAGGGGTGACACCAGAGGATTGGAGAATTGCAAAGTTTACACCCTTGTTCAAGAACAAGCCCAGCAACTGCTGGCCAGTCAATTTAAACCCAATGTTTGGAAAGTTTTTAGAAATTATGATCCAAGACAAAATTAACTGTCACTTGGACAAACATGGATTAATGAAGGACAAATTGTGTTTAATTAACTGGCTTTGAGTATTTTGATGAGAAATTTCAGGGCTACAGGGAAAAGACATGGGAATGAGAACAGCTGAGTTGCTCTTACAGAGAGCCAGCACGCACACAAAGGGTGAATGACCTCCTTCTGCACTGTAACTATTCAACAATTCTAAAATTGGTTAAGGGACAGAAAACAGAGGCTGTTTTCAGACTGGAGGGAGGCATACAGTAGAGTTCCTCTAATTCAGGACTGGGAACTGCTGTTTTTGATACACATTAATGATCTGGACATGCCTCTACAGGGCATAATTTCAAAATTCATAAAAGACATGAAACTTGGGAGTGTAGCAAAATGAGAAATTTAATAATGGACTTCAAGAGGACACAGTGGTGGAATGGGTGGACATGGCAGATTAAATTGAATACAGAAAAGTGTAAGGTGATGCATACTGGTTGGAGCAATGAGGAAACATTACATGCTAAATGGTACAATTTTAAGTGGGTACTGAACAGAGATGCCTGGGGGCCCAACAAATCTTTGAACATGGCAGGACAGGTTAACAAAACAGTTAATAAAGCACATGGGAACCCTGTGTTTTAAAAAGAGCCATACAGTACAAAAGCCAGTAAGTTGCTAAGCCTATGTAAAATATTAGTTTGGTGACAGCTGAAATTAGTGTGTTCAATTCTGGGCATCATACTTTAGAAATGAAGTGAATGCTCTGGAGAGGGTACCGAAGAGATTTATTAGAATGATTCCAGGGTTTAAGGACTACAATTACATGGATAGGCTGGAGAAGCTGTAATTGATCTGCTTGCAGCAGAAAAGACTGAGGAGATTTGATCAGGATGTTTAGATAAATTAAATCAAGAGAAACTGCTTCCAACAGCTGAAGGGTCAAAAGCCAGAAGAAACAGATTTTGAGAGACTGGCAAAAGAACCAGGAAAACTTTTTAACCCAACAAGTGGTTTGGATTGGGAATGCATTTCCTGATAAAGTAATGACTACAAATTCGATAGCAGCCTTCAAAAAGGAGCTGGATAAATACTTGGGAGGAAAAATTACTGGATATGGGGGTAGAGTGGGGGACTGGGACAAACCAGATTGCTTTTTGACAGGAAAAAAGTCCTCCTTATGTGTTGTGCTATTCTATGATATCTGCTTAAGGAATAGTTTCTTCAAGTATGGACTGGGCTAGTTTGATTGATAAGGTACTAGTTAGCTTTGAAACCAGTAATGATCAGGTGTGATTTTTAATTTATTAGCTGTTTGACTGGTGTTTAAAATAACATTTGTGCTGACAGTACTGTTTGAGTAGATTATAGAAACAAGAGGCAAATGAAGTTGAGGCCAGCTGAGTCATCGAAACAGCTAAAAGAGTTTAGCAATTGGGCTGCAGTTCAAACCAAAGTGCTGCCGATTTGAAATTATTTTCAGTTATTTGGCATTTCCAAACTCTTGGAGTCTACTTAACAGTGAAAGCAGCCTTATGCATAACTTCAAGGCATTCACTTCCTTCCTAAAGTATGATGCACTGAATTGAACACACTAATATCAGCTGGGGCTGAACTAATACTTTATATAGACTTAGCATTACTTACTGGCTTTTGCACTCTATGGCTCTTTTAAAACCCAGGGTTTCCATATGCTTTGCTAACTGTTTTTCAAAGTGTAGTGTCCAGGTTAACCACAGGAATAAGGACTGTATGCAGACAAGCTCACCTGACTTTGAGAAACAGTTCAGACATTCTATACTATATAGGAGAAAGAATTGATAGAACACACATTGCTTCAGCTAGACAGCAATACTGAGGCAAAGGAAAGGAACTGGATGGTTGTTCAGAGGGGTGAGGAGGATTAGGATAGAGGCAATTCAGGAAATTCCTAGGGCTCTGATTGTTTGGTGGGTGTGCAGTGAAGGATACCTATGATGCAGGTGAAGACCAAGAGACTCAGGAAGTCACAAACAAAATTATAACACTCTGCAACCAGTTGCTACAGACAGGGATGAGAAATAGTAGGGAAGGAAGTCACTGGTGGGAGTGGTTAAAGTAGATTCTATTGTTAGAGGAACGGTGTGCCATTTTTACAGGTGGGATAATGAGTCCAAGATGAACTGTTGCCTCCCCGGTGCCAGGGCAAGGAACATAATGGAGCTCATGGAGACAATCTTGAAAGGAAGGGTTATCTGCCTAAAGTCATAGTTTACATGGAACCAATTACGTCAGGAAAAATTGAATGAGAATCTTGCAAAAAGTTTGTGTAACACAGTAAAAAGCAAAACTTTTCAGGTAGTGATTTTAGAATTACTGCTAGTGTCTTGTAAGTACCCAGTTATAGAGACGCAGATCAGATGCATTAATAAAAAAAACAGAAAATGCTGGAAAAACTCAGCAGGTCTAACAGCATCTGTGGAGAGAAAGACAGGGTTAACGTTCTGAGTCTGTATGACTCTTCTTCAGAGCTGCAAGTAGTTAAGGAAAACATCAAACTTAAGGAAAAAGCAGAGAACTACGCAAAGATGTAGGTCGGATGATTGGTCAGAATAAAAAGAACAGCAGAGATGACTAAAAGGTTAATTAGAACAAGGAAAGAGTATAAGAAGAAGCTAGCTAGATGTGTAAAAATGATAATAAAAGAGTTCCTACAGGTATTTAAAAAAGGAAAAGAGTAGGTAAAGTGAGTTCTGGTCCTCTAGAGAGTGACAATGGGGAGTTAATAGTAGATAATAAAGAATTGGCGGATGAAATGAACAAATATTTTGCTTCTGTCAAAACATCCTGTAATAGCTGTAAATCAAGAGGGGGAAGGGAGAGGGGAACGGTGAAATTGCAATCACCAGGGAAGCAATACTGAGCAAACTGATGCAGCTGCGGGCTGACAAGTCTCCAGATCCCGGTGGACTTTATCCTAGGGTCTTAATGAGGTAGTAGATGCGTTGATGTTGATTTTCCAAAATTCACTAGATTCTGGAAAGGTTCTGTCAGACTGAAAAGTAGCGAACATAACCCCTCAATTCAAGAAGGGACCGGAGCAAAAAAACAGAAAACTATAGGCCAGTTAGCTTGATGTCTGTCATGGGGAAGGTGTTAGAATCGATCACTAAGGGCACATAGAAAAACTGAAGGTAATTGGGAAGAGTTTTTTGAAAGGGAAATCATGTTTAACCAATTTATTGGAGTTCTTTGAAGAAGTAACATGCGCTGTGGTTAAAGGGAGCCTGTAGATGTACTGTGCTTGGATTTCCAAAAGGCATTTAATAAGATGCCACATCAAAGGTTATTGCGGAAAATAAAAGCTCGTGTTATAGTGGGTAACGTATAAGATTGGTTGACTTGCAGAAAACAGAGTGTGCATAAATGGGTCTTTTTCTGATCAGCAGGATGTGACAAGTGGAGACGCGCAGGAATCTGTGCTGAGGCCACAAATTTTTACAATTTACATCAATGTCTTAGATAAGGGGAGCGAAGGCATGGTAGCTAAATTTGCAATGACACAAAGATAGATAGGAAAGTATGTTGTGAAGAGAACATAAGGAAGTTGCAAACAATATAGATAGGTTCAGTGAGGGGCAACGATCTGGCAGATGGAGTATAATGTGGGAGAATGTGAAGTTGTTCACTTTGGCAGGAAAAACAAAAAAACAGAACTACTCCAAAATTCTGAGGTGCAGAGGGATCTTAGGAGTTCCAGTGCATGAATCACAAAAAGTAGTTTGCAGATACAGCAAGTAATTAAGAAAGCAAATGGAATGCCAGCCCTTATTACGAGAAAAATTGAATTGAAAAGTAAGGATAAAAGCAAAATACGGCGGATGCTGGATATCTGAAACAAAAACAGAAAATGCTGGAAAAGCTCAGCAGGTCTAGCAGCATCTGTGGATAGAGAAACAGAGTTAATGTTTCGAATCTGTATGACTCTGGAAAATGGCCATACGGACTCAAAACGTTAACTCTGTTTCTCTCTCCACAGATGCTGCCAGACCTGCTGAGTTTTTCCAGCATTTTATGTTTTTGTGTGAAAAATAAGGATGTTATACTGCAGTTATACAGGGCATTGATGAGGCCACATCTCAACTACTGTGTGCAGTTTTGGTCTCCTTATTTAAGGAAGGCTGTATGTGTCAGAGGCGGCTCAGAGGAGGTTTACTAGATTGATACCTGGAATGAGCAGGTTATCTCATGAGGAAAAGTTAGACAGATTGGGTTTGTTTCCACTGGAGTTTAGAAGAGTGAGGGGTGACTTGATTGAAATATATAAGATCCTGAATGGTCTGGACAAGGTGGGCATGGAAAAGATGTTTTCTCTTGTGGGTGAGTCCACAGCTAGGGGACACTGTTTTCAAATTAGGGGTCACCCAACAGAAATTTTTGCTTTCAAAGGGTTATGTGACTTTGGAGCTCTGCCTCAGGAGGTGGTGGAGGCAGGGTAATTGAATATTTTTAAGGTGGAGGTAGATGATTCTTGTTAGGCAAGGGAATCAAATGTTAATCGGGGAAAGATGGGAATGTTCAAAACACAGAGCATATTGATCATATTGAATGGTGGAGCAGCTCAAGGGGCTGAATAGCCTACTTCCGCTCCTACTTCGTAAGTTTATATGTCATAGCAACTAGAGGTTTACAACAAATCCCAATAATTGCATACTTAATTTCATGAACCTTGTAAAAACGGGGAAAGGGGTTATCTTTACCCAGGAGCCAGTTTTGGGTGAAGGACCAAACCGTCGGCCATATCCGTAATCCCGATTGTCAGCAGAATAACCTCGATACTCCTCTGAATGGTTGTAATAATTATATTCACGGCTTGTGCTGCCTCCTCTTCCTCCATCACCACCATGGTCATAATCCTGCCTTCTCGGCATCACTTGCACGGCTCTTTGAAATTCTGGCGTGTCCTAGGAGAAAAGGTTCAAAATATCTGTAGCACAACACCATAATAACATATTGTCATGAGGAGAATTTTTTTTTAAACCTATGCACACATTGCAGAAGAATATAAATCTAATAATATCCCATTAAAGTAAATTTTGGTAATGATTTAAATTTCTGACTGCTGCTTAAGTAAAAATGTTAACTTAGGGCCTTAGAAAAATTACGGTGCAGAAAGAGGCCATTCAGCCCATCATGTCTGCACTGGAAAAAAAGAGTAAAAAAGAAACTCCGCTCATTTTAATCCCACTATCCAGTTCCTGGTCCATGGCCTCGCAGATTACAACATTTCAGGTGCAGATCCAGGTACTCTTTAAATAAGTTGTGCGTTTCAGCCTTAAACACCAACTTAGGCAGTGAGTTCCAGATGCCCACCACCTTCTGGGTGAAAACATTTTTCTTCATGTCCCCATTAATCCATCTACCAATCATCTTAAGTTTATGCCCCCTGGTAATTGACTCCTCAGCTAGGGGAAACAGGTCTTTCCTGTCTACTCCATCTAGGCCCCTCAAAATTTTATATAACTTAATTAGGTCATTCCTCCCCGGTTCTAAGGAAAACAGCCCTAGCCAATCCAATCTCTCCTCATAGCTTGAATTTTCAAGCCCTGGCAACATTCTTGTAAATCTCCTCTGCAATCTCTCCAGAGCAATTATGTCCTTCCTATAATGTGTGACTAGAACTTTCTGCAAAATTCCAGCTGTGGCCTAACAAGCGTTTTATACAGTTCCATAATTACATCCCTGCTTTTGTATTCAATACTTCACCCAATAAAGGAAAGCATTCCATATGCTTTCTTGATCACCTTGTCCAACTGTCCTGGCACCTTCAAAGACCTGTGGACACGCACTCCAAAGTCTCTCACTTCCTCAATTCTCTGCGATAACCTCCTATTTATTGAGTATTCCCTTGCTTCATTTGTCCTCCCAAAAGCATTACCTCACACTTATCCGGATTCAATTCCATTTGCCACTTCTCTACCTGCTCAACCAAACCATTGATATACTGGAGTCGCCAACTACCCGGCCAATTTTTGTGTCATCTGCAAATTTCCCAATCATGCCTCCCACATTTAAGCCTAAATCATTAATATATACAACAAACACTAAGGGCCCAACACTGAGCCCTGTGGAAACCATTTTCCATTCACAAAAACATCCAATCATTACCTTTTGTTTCTTGTCACTAAGCCAATTTTGGATCCAATCTGCCACCTTCCCCTGTATCCCATGAGATCTCACTTTCCTGACCAGTCTGCCACGTGGGACCTCGTCAAATTCCTTACTGAAATCCATGTAGACAATATCCACGGCGCTACCCTCATCAATCCTCCTTGATACTTCCTCATAAAAATTCTATTACGTTAGTATGGCATGATCTTCCCCTAACAAAACCATAACTATCCCTGATCAATCTGGCCTAAGTGACAGTTTATCCTGTGTCTCAAAATTGTTTCCAATAATTTGCCCGGCACCAAAGTCCGACTGACAGGCCTATAATTTTCTGGCCTATTCCTCTCACCCTTTTTAAATAATGGTGCACCATTCGCACACCTCCAATCCTCTGGGACCTAGTCTATATCTAGTGAGGGCTGGAAAATGATCCTAAGAACATCCGCTATTCCTCCCTGGGTTCTTTCAACAGCCTGGGATACAATCCATCTGGCCCGGGTAATTTATCCACCTTCAAAGATGCCAGTCCCTCCAGTACTTCTTCTCTCACTATTCTTATTGTATCTAATATTTCACACTCCTCCTCTTTAACTAGAATGTCTGCATCATCCCTCTCCTTAATAAAGACAGACAAAGTACTCATTGAGAACCCTGCCCACATCTTCTGCATCTATCCACAAGTTATCACGTACATCTCTGTTAAGCCCTACCTTTTCCTTAGTCACTCTCTTGCTCTTAATGTACTGGTAAAACATATTAGGATTTTCTTTGATTTTACCTGCCAATATGTTTTCATATCCTCTCTTTGCTTTCCCAATTTCCAATTTTACTTCACTCCTGTACTTTCTATGCTCCTCTAGGCTTTCTGCAGTATTAAGTCTTTTGTGAATATCATAAGCTTTCTTTTTGTGCTTTATCTTGGCCTGTATGCTTCTCGATAACCGGGGGTGGGGGGGGGCTCTAGATTGGGCAGTACCACCGTTTTTCTTTGTGGGGACATGTCCAAACTGTGCCCTTAGAATCTTAGCTTTGAATGCCTCCCACTGATTTGACACAGTTTTTCCTTCTAAGGCCGTTTCCAGTCTACTCTTGCCAGCTCACTCCTCAGCTTTGTAAAATTTGTCTTCCTCCAGTTTAGAACTTTTACTCATGCTTTTTGTCCTTTTCCATAATAATGCTAAATCTAACCATATTATGGTCACCATCTCCAAAATGGTTCCCCACTGCTACTTCATTCACTTTCCCAGCTTCATTTCCTAAAATTAAATCTAGAATTGTGGCCCCTCTTGTTGGGTGTAATGTGCTGACTGATAAAATGTTCTCTTGAACTTATGGGACAATAAGTAATTAACCAGCTTTGCCATATCGGCAGAGAACAAATGATTTAATTAAAATTGAGTGCCAGGGGACTATTTAACAGAGGAGGAAAATTTAGTCCATTTCTGCTCACTCACATTCCTAGCAGTGGTCACCGGATTTCAATAAGAAATTAAGACTTTGCTTTATTTTCCCTGCCGTAGACATACTGAAGCCAATTTTTCTGCATTCGCTTTCAGTGAGGATACAAGATTAGTTATCAGCACAGACTGTGGAACCATCTGTGTGGGTCAGTTCTCTACCATGCAGAACATTGATATCAGCTCTCACAACCCTGGTTTCTTCAGGCAGCAACTTTCAGAAAAGGCAGACACTGGTTCATTGTGGCTATAATCTAGTCATATAACAAAATTCTCCACTTACTATCAGTACAAAATTTGAAGCAAGTCCCTACTAAACTGGTATGCGGATAAAAGTCCGCAGTTTGCTGTTTGTGATCTCCAGTTTCCATAGCTTTTGATAACATTTATGCCTTGTGTTTCCAAATCATCTTGCATGCCACTTCAATTTCTCCCATTCTGCAATCTTCATACAATATTTGCCCTACCTTCTGACATTATTTCTTGGATCAAGCCTTGCCCTCACCTCCACCACAAGAAGCCAAAAAGCTGAAGCTTTCTGGAATTGCTACTGGAGATAAGTAAATATCAGGGGTTAATTCAGCCTTCAATTTTTCTTTCTGAAGCATGAAAAATGTCTTCTCTACACCAAGGTCATTTGTATGCAAAGCAATTTTTCAAATAATATCAAACTGTCGATGTTGGAACTTACTTTCTAGGTACTCTAGTAATTAAGAAATGCATGCTTGTTTAAGTTTGTTACATATCAAGTTTTCTCATTTAACAACAATGTCTGTGGTATTTTAATCCCGTGATACTATATTTCTTATCCTCTAGCCCTCCTTTATCTTGCAATCCGCATGTTATGCGTGACCATAGAATTTGCCTTTATCAATTCCACTTCGAGGCAAAGACACATATCCGTGCTCAGCATCCTCTCACAGCCGACGTCAGTAACAGTAGTATCCCCAACAACTTTGTCATGGAGTGACATAACTTACCATAGATTGTGGCGTATAAGACAACCCAATCTTTTCAGCCAAAAATCATGATTTTGCATTTACTCGGCATTTAAGTCAGCTCCTTTTTCAACTCTGAAATCCTATACTCACATTAGTAGTCAGCCTCATTTTTCACTCCAAAAATGTAAGTTTTACTTATACAGTACTGTAGGTCAGCACATGGGATCAAGCAAGGGAGATTACACTTGCACAGAGCAGACCATGCATGATGTGGCAAATGACGAACAGAAATGTGTCTCCAGCAAAATGAGTGAAGTATGAAAATGCTTTTAAGCTAAAAGTTGCTACATTTGCTAACTTGTCAAGTAACTGCTGTAGTGAGGGAATACAGTGATTGTGAAAAACTTGCACGAAGATGAAAGGAAGAGGAGTCCATCCTGAAGAAGGTGCCCAATACCAAAAGCCATTAGAACAGGCCCAGCCACTGGTCTGATCTTGAAAAGCCTTTATTGTACTGGTCCCTCAAAAATCACCAGAATGGTTAGATCACCAGAAATGCAATGCCTATATGCACTTAAGGGGCCAAATCAAACCCCAAGTCCAGCAAAGATTTCAGACCAACAGCTAGTTAGTGTAGCCACTTCAAGGAACAAAACAATCTAGTGTTGTGAGAGAAGACAAGATTGTTCAGAAGCTACCAAAAGCCTACAATGCCTAAATTACCAGTTTCCAGTGATTCATCAGATAGCGGCAAAAACATGAGTACTCATTAAGTTACATTGGATAAGTGAAATATTCATGAATTTTGATACTCCCAGCAGCTGAATTGTGGAGTGGAAAGGTTCAAAAACAGTTCTAGCAAAAACGACAGGACATGAGAAGACAAAATTTACAGTGGTACTGGCCTACATGGTCGACAGAATGGAATTAAAGTATATGGTAATTTTCAAACATAAAACCATGCTGAACATTAAGGTGCCTGCAGGAGTTTTTGTGCACGCCCATGACAATGGTTGGATGGAGTGTACTTATGGATCGATAATATGTGGAATAAGCATCCCAGTGGCCTACAAAAGGAGTGTAGCTTACTTGTGTGGGATGTGTTCAGGTCCCATATAACAGATGAGATCAAGAGGTGCCTGCAAAGAATAACACCTGTATTGCGGCTATAGCAGGGTTTAACATCTGTAGTTCAACTTTTGGATGCTTGTCTCAACAAGCCATTTAAGAATCATGTTCATGCGGAATGGAATAAGTGAGTTGCAGAAAAAACCTTCACAAAGATTGGAAATGTGCATAATGCCCTGCTTTATGTTTATGTGGTTTTATTTTCAAACTGGCTGGGATGCTATTAGTGCACCAAGTTCATCAGATTGTTGAAAAAAAGTGCAGAATATCCAATCCAGTGGATGGAGAGGAAGATATTTGTTGTGGCCTGGTGATTCTGAAAGTGAAAATGCCACATCTGATCCAGAGTGGGATCCTTAATTGATGCCATAGCCTAAGTGACTCAGACTGAATTCGATGAACTCTTTGCGTTGGATGCCGAAGACAATGGATTTGGTGGTTTTAAAATTAATTATAGTTAAAAGGTACCTTTGTACATTTAATGCATTCAATAAACCGTGCCATATTAATTTATTAAAATTGCCTGTGTTTTTTTTCTTCACATTTCAAAATGTCAACCACCCACATCGCCGGTTCAAATTTTATACTCGGTGTATACGTTTTAGGAAGGATCTTGGGAGGCTTCAAAGGTTGATTTATACGCCACAATCTATGGATAGTGTCTTGATCTTAAGCATATTATGATCAAGAGACTTAGAGAATGCCTGCCACTTACTCATCAAGACAGGGCTTGGGAAGAACAACAAAATGGAAACACTTGGATAATTGATGGCGTCAACATCCACTATGCTGCCTGTACATTTTAATAATGATTATATAAGCCACACAAGTACTATAAAGCTTAATATAAGTTCCCTTAATACCACTTTTTAGAAAAATCATTCTCAGGATAGGAATCACTCGTAATTATTGCCCACCTCCAATTGCTCCGAGAAGTTGGTGATCACAGAATGCAACACAGGAGGTGACTGGCCTGTTATAATCACACTGCCTCCCTGTAAGAACTTAGCTGGACTCAGTCCCCCACCCTTTTCCTGTAGCCATGAATTTTTTCTCTATTCACGTGCTTATCCACTTCTTTAATGAAAGCCATGAATCTGTCTCCACCCGGGTTTCAGCAGGGCATTCTAGTTCCTAACCACTCACCGCGTAAAGTTTCTCTAGGTCACTATTGTTTCTTTTGCAATCACATTAAATCAGTGTCTTCTGGTTCTTGATCCTTTCTCCAATGGGAACAGTTTCTATTTACTCTTGTCTAGATCCCTCATGATTTTGAGCACCTCAACCAAATCTCCTCTCAAACTTAGAATGGTTACAGCATAGGCGGAGGCTATTCAGCCTATTATGTCCATGCCAGCTCTCTGTGCAAGTGACTGTTAATTTGACCTGGATCATTGTTTCTAAAAGCTTTCCCACCACCGAGGTTAAACATACTGGTCTGTAGTTGCTGAGTTTATCTGTACACCTATTTTTTGAACAAGGGTGCAACAATTGGAATTCTCCAGTCCTCTGGCACCACCTGGCTATCTAATGAGGATTGGAAAATTATGGCTAGTGCTGACACTGCAATATTCTCCTTAATCAATACTGCCATCCCTCCTCTTTTCTTTCCTTCCACATCTTTCCTGAACACCTTGTGTCCAGAAATATTTAGTACAGAGTCCTGCCCTTTTCGGATCTTACAGCATATACACTGTAAAATAAATTTAGATCCTATGGTATTCCCTCTTTGTCTGATCCCACTGAGACATTACTATTTCTTACTCTAGTCTATCTGTGGTGGTCCACCTTGTCGATATATCGGCAATTACATTGTCATGGTCCAACTCTGGTTTCTCTTCAGATTGTATAAATCCTTCTCCCTTTACTAAAGATTTTTGTGGAGAGGAGCACTCAGAGTTTAAATTAAAAAACAAACTTTTTGTTGACTGGCAATTACATTGTTAAGACAACTGCTTGTTGAAAAAGGTGATGGGCATTGGTTCACCTATCAAAATTGAATAAATATGTACAGCTAAAACACTCCAGCGTGGGAGGGACTGAGAAAGTTTGCTGCACCGAAGAGCTGTCTTGAGGATAAACCAGCTTGAGGTAAAAGACTAGCTTTGGACTCAATCTTCCATGACAAGCACTTATTGTGACTAACACACCTTCAACTGCAGCATTCCTTTATAGCAGTTTGATACAAATGAGTGGCTTGCTAAGCCACCTCAGAGAGTGGTTAGGAGTCAACTGCTTTAGTGTGGAACTGAAGTAACCTAGTCCAAACTGGTTAAGGAGGACAGGTTCTCTTCCCTGAAGGACACCAGTGAGCCAATTGGGCTATTAACATAATCCAACAGTTTCATGGTCAATTTGAAGACGTACAAAATTGCTTACAGAGCAAGGTGATCCCACGTTCAACCAAATTAGCTGATTTCATCCAAGTGGCACTAGCACAAACAACTGTAATATGGAGAAGTGGATGCGAAAAAAATAAATGTGCATGAACTGAATCAATTGTAGGTGTGATGGAATAAGGTGTCAGCATTGATTATCTAGGACTAGGCATGTTAGAACTTGACTAAGGGAGATCAGGAGAAAAATGAGAATCCAATTACAGTTAAAGTTTCAATTAAACATACTGCATGTTGTGTTCTTTCAGGATGTAAGCGGCCCCGTTGATTTCTTTCGCCACATTGCGATCGTGACTCAGACCACATTCCCTCTTATATATGCTGCTTGGCTGTGAAAGAAAAACAGGGATTAAGTGACACATACTACAAGACTAACAATTGTCCTGTTTTGCATTAAATAAAGTGTTTACAAGCCTATTTCCTTTCACGTCACAGTGAGTCTGCATGGCTGACTGTTGAGCACCAAAAATGTGCCATCAAATCACCACCTTGCTTTAATGTCCAAGGTAAAGCATTAGGGATTTTTTAAAAAGTTCTACATGTTATTTAGAAGTACAGTATCTGTGAAAGGACAATTTCATTACAACCAAAATAACAGATATCTTCACATATTTAAAACACGGTTTTATGAATGTTAAATGTAAAGTTTACAAAAGCCCATTTAATTGCTACAACATTAGCACAAGGCTATGATGTCAACATAATTTATTACACCAAATGTCATGGCATAAATTATAACTGTGACATAATAGGGAGAGAAGAAACAAATTTAACTTGAAGCATAAATAAAAGAAGAAACATTTATTGGAACTTCCAGCTATATCTGGATGCATCCAGCTGCACTGGATATTGAGAGGTGTACTTTCTCTCTCTTTTTTTGGTAAGCTTTTATTCTTGGGTGGTTTAATGCCAGCTGCTTCCATACAAGGAATTTTCCTTGATAAATTACAGGTATTCTATTTCTTAATTTTCTTACTTTGCATTTATACAGTATTTTTATTTACATTTTTCTACCTTCATTTTGCACTGTTCCATTACTTCTCCAGAACCAGATTGCAACAAGAGTCAAAAAGTTCACCATTTTCAATAATTAGGGATTTACATGAAATATAATGTTGACAAAAAATGCAATTATTTACAATTTTAAAACTGAGACAAGAAAAGGCCAGCAGTTAAACCTTGTTTCTTTACAAACTATGCATTTAATCCCAAGGGAAAATTCAGCATTTCTTCTCCGATACCTAAAAGCACACAAGCTAAACTCAGCAACATGAATCCATCCTCACAGCTCCATCAATGAAACTGGGTGCATTAATAACATCCCCACCTCCCCTAGCAGCACAAGCCTAAATTATTTGTATGGCTATTTGTGCTTGCAGTTCACCAACCTTATTTCTCACTCTACATGTGCTCACATACATGCACCATAATCTAATTTAAATCTTATTTCATTCCCTTTTAGTTTGACCCCACGAATACCTGACTATTTCTAACTAATACTATCTGTCTCTCCCAACCCTTTATGCACCTTGTTTCTCCCATCTAATGCTACATTCTGATTTCAATATCCCTGCCAGTTTAAACATTCTTCAACAGCACTAGGAAACCGCCCTGCAAGGACATTGGTCCTTACCCTTAAAATTACGATCCATTCTGCCTATAAAGGTCCCATCTCCCAAGAACCCATCCAAATTTCCTAAAGTGCTCTCTTCCTGCACCAGCGTTCTAGCCAGGTATCCATCTAGTCCATCTTCCTGTTTGCATTCATTAGTGCGTGACACTGGGATTAATCCAAAAACTACTACCTTTGAAGTCCAGTTGTTAGTCTCCTTCCTAGCTCCCTAAAATTTTTCCATCTTTCTACCTATGATCTTGGTACTGACATGGACCACAGTCTCTGGCTGTTCACCTTCCCTCCTCAGAGTGCTCTGCAGCCTCTCAGTGTCATCCTTCACCCTTGTACCAATGAGGTAACATGCCAATCTGAAATCAAACGTGTAGCTGCAGAAACGTCGGTCTGCTCCCCAACTACAGAATCGCTCATCCCTATCGCATTCCCAATCGTCTTCTGCTGAGCAACCTGTGACGTCCTGGACTTGGCTCTGGCTGCACTCCCCACAAGAACAATCACCCTCACCAGTATTCAGAACTAAATATGATTGGAGAGCATGATGTATTAAGGTGGCACCTGCACTACCTGCCTGGTCTGCCTGATTGTCAAGGAGTTATTTGTTTCCTCTCTGCCTGCTCAACCTTCAGCTGCGGGGTGACCACCCCCAAAAACATGCAACACACAAATTCTCAGTCTCGTGGATGCACCGCACTGACTTCAACTACTGCTCAAACTCCAAAGCTCAAGCTCCTACAACTGAAGATACTTCCTGCACATGTAGCTGTCCAGAAGTGCCCTGAAGATCCCACATGGAGCAGGATGTGCCTCTGACAGCTATGAGGTGCCCTCCATACTTCTATTTATTAGACTAACTAAATAAATTGATTAGAAATAAAACTTAAGACTTAATAATCAAACTTAAGATTTAAAACCAGATTTAATTATTCTAGCTCCTTATCTTAAATCCTTACCTCAATAATTACCTTCTATAGTGAATTTAGTTCCATTGAGATCTGTCACTCCTTCCTCTCTATACAGACACTGACCTCACACGAATGTCACTATTTCCATTTTTGCCTGTGGCCCTTCCAGTCAAGCTTGCTCTGCTGTCATGCCCTTTATCTCAAACTGCTCTTGCTCCTCCACAGTCTCCTTTTTGGCAGTGTCTTCTTTGGTGAAGACAGATCCAGTAGTACCTCAGCCACAGGCTTTGCCACCATGCATAAAATCCCTTTTTGGTCCCTGATCAGTCCTACTTGTCCTTTTTCCTATTTATATGCCTTTAGAAGATCTTTAGATACCCTTTTATGTTAGCTGCCAGTCCTCCTTTTGTCACTCTTATTTCTTTTTCACTTCTCCTCAGAACTTTGTATATTCAACCTTGTTCTCTCTTGTTAAAAAAAACCTGTCACACACAACCTGTTTCTGCTTCATCTAACTCTGTCCCTTTCGTTATCCAAGGAACTCTGACTTTGGTTGTCCCACCTTTCCCCCTCGTGGGAACGTACCTCAACTGTACCCTAACTATCTCCTCTTTAAAAAGGCAGCCAATTGTTCAATTACAGTTTTGCCTGCCAATCTTGGATTCCAATGTACTTGAACCAAATCTGTTCTCACACCATTGAAATTGGCCCTTCCAATATTCTTTTTTTTTTACTCTGGATTGCTCCTTGCTCATTTCCATAGCTAACCTAAACGTTATACCATAAAGAAAACTGCAGCCTCTACCATCCTTATCCACAGCAATGAACTACAACATGGATGTGAAAGTGCACGTTGCCAGGGTAGCTCGAACTTCTTGGGGAGCCAGTTGGCAGGACAGCCGGTGTGGATCAGATTGGTGCCAGCAGCATGGGGATCAATCCCCATTCCGGGTGGGTTGGATTCGAAACCCGCCTCCTTGCCCTACCCGTGATGGAAATCGCAGCACTGTGGGTCGGACTTGCCTTCAGGGCAGGTTAACCAAAAAAGTCATCACAGGGTCACGGAACTATGCAACTTTTTCCCCCAAAGGGATGTGAATACTGGGTCAACCGAAATTCTCAAGACAGAGATAAATGTTTGATTGTGAAGAGTATCAAGGGATATGGAGCAAAGGTAGCTAAGTAGAGCTGAGATACAGATCAGGCATGGTTGAATAGAATGACACAAAAAAAGGGGGAGATAGTGGTGTGGTGATAATTTCACTGGGCCAGTAATCCATGGACCCAGGCTAACACCTTGGGGACATGGGTTCAAATCCCACCACAGCAGCTGGTGGAGTTTAAACTCAAATGTGAAAATCTGGAATAAAGCTTGCCTCAGTAATGGCAGCCATGAAACTATTATTGGCCGTTGTAAAAACCCATCTAGTTCACTAATGTCCTTTAGGGAAGGAAATCGACCATCCTTACCTGGTCTGGCCACACGTAACGCCAGACCCACAGCAACGTGTCTGACTCTTAACTGCCCTCGGAAATGGTCTAGCAAGGTGCTCAGTTCAAGGGCAATTAGGGATGGGCAACAAATGCTGGCCATCCCATGAGAGAATAAAGCAAAGATAAAACCAACAGGCTTGAGACTGGAGGCATGAAGCAGATGCTCTGATTATTGTTTTGCTGAATGGAGTGTGTCAAGAGACACATGAATCCTAGAGAGCGTTTTTTTTTTAAAAAAGAATCCAATGTTAATTTGGGGGCGGGGGGGGTTCTGATTTTGATTCATGCGCCAAGAAGGCAGCCGCCACTCCAAGTTACCTCAGGAGCAAACACACAAAACGGAATTTATATAAATCCAGGCAGGCTGCAGATTAGATAAAAACAAAAAAAACTGCGGATGCTGGAAATCCAAAACAAAAAACAGAATTACCTGGAAAAACTCAGCAGGTCTGGCAGCATCGGCGGAGAAGAAAAAGAGTTGATGTTTCGAGTCCTCATGACCCACAGACAGAACTGGGTGAATCCCAGGAAGGGGCGAAATATAAGCTGGTTTAAGGTGGGGGGAGAGAAGTGGGGAGGGGTCATGAGGACTCGAAACGTCAACTTTTTTTCTTCTCCGCCGATGCTGCCAGCCCTGCTGAATTTTTCCCAGGTAATTCTGTTTAGGCTGCAGATTAGTCCCACCATGTGTCAAACCCAAAGTGATGCCTCCTTTACTCTTAATGTGCACATGGGGACCTACACATCTCGGCTCTGGTGTGCCCAGGAGTGAGGGGAGGGGAGGGGAGGTGGCATGGGGAGGGGGCATGGGGAGGGGAGGGGGCATGGGGAGGGGGGAGAAAAAAGAAAGGGGAGGGTGGAAAGTGGAATCAAAGGGGATGAAGATTGGTCCCGGTGGCAGTTGTGCGGATGATAAAGTGACAGCCGCCCACGGTCCGGGCTCCACTATCCCTGCAATGCACCAAAGGATGGGTTAACCATAACGGACGGCGGTCAGGAAAGCCCATCGCCATCAGCTGCCAACAAACCACCACCACCACCACCACCAACAACGGGGCCTAATTAAACGGGAAAGCGAGCGAGATCGCCCGAGCTACCTGACCCACCCCACAAACCCCCTTCCACCAACAGCCAGACCGTCTGTCCGTCCGTCTGTCTGTCTGTCTGTCTGTCTGTCTACAGCCCTCGGCCCACTCATTCGGAAAGCAAGCAAGCAAGCAAGAACAACAACAACAACAACGCGGGCCTGTTGCTAAGGAGACGCTCGCCTTACCTGGAAGGGGGAGGGGTGGTTGGGGGGGGAGGAGGGGGTGGGTCGCGCGTGACCAACGCCCACCCTCACTCGGATCTTTTCAAATGTTTCACTCTCCAACGGTACCGGCCCCGCGAGAGCCCGGCGCGAGACATCACACCGCACGCCCCCCCCCCCCCCCCCCCCATAAAAATAAGAACCGCCATAAACGTCTCTCACAATGATCCTCCCAGCAAAAAAAAAAATACTCACTTCTGTTTCAGTATGAAAAAATTCACCAATTTAATTAACGTTTGAAGAAAGCGGCCGTTTCGATCTTTCCTTCACTCACTCGCTGATGACCTGGGACTGAATAAGCCCCTCCCCCTTCCTCCTCCTCCTCCTCCTCCCTTTATTTTTCCTCCTTCCCGCCCGCCTCGAATCAGGGAGCGTCAAACACGAAAACAAATGGCCGCCCGCCCCTTGGGGTGAACGGAAGCTGGCTGGGCGAATCCGCCTACATCACTTCCAAACGCGCGTTACCAACGCGGAGTCGAAATGTAAAACGTTCCCTGCGCGCTTTTGGAAGCGGAGCCCGGAAACGTTTTCCGAGCAAGCCAGCTTCAAATCTCGCGCGACGTAGTGGGAGGAGAGATCGTCGGCAGCAACATGGCGGCTGGGCTGCTGGCTGGATATGTTGGTCACAGAGTTACCTAAAATGTGAAAGGGAGCGGCATGAGTCCGGTGGGGGAAATCTTAAAGCAAGGAGTAAATCCCAGGTAACGAAGCCGGAAGTTTGTGTTTCACGCGATGGTACCTCGCCGAGTTGTCCCCCCGACACATCCTTGCGTCTTAGCGAGGTACAGGCATTGTGGCCAGGTAAATGGGGTGGGCTTGGGTGAAAATAACCCAATTTTTGGTGTGTTTCTCAGTGGAAATCAACCGCACACTGTGACGCCGCGTTGCTCAATCCAAATTGGGGCTTCACCTTAAAGGTAATAAAGTAAGTCAAGTGACGGATCTGAATTGAAAAAATATATATATCATGGTTTCGACTGAAAGGCTTGAGGTGGGTTAAGTTGGCCAAAAGTAAATGGTATTGGGTGTGTGTTACTTGCACCACTAGGTAGTTTCCTTTAATGAAGTGTCAACCCCCCCCCCCCCCCCACACACACCTTTGCCGTTTGCATACTGTTGTTGTCTCTGCAACTGTTGACAGTTTAAGATTTAAACATTTGTTTCTGTTGGGCATTTTTTTTAAACTGACATTGATGTACTGCATACAGTGCTTGTACCAACTTTTCAACCTTTTTGCCAAGTTCACAGCTGCGCAGGAATCGCCAGGAAGATTTCTGGCCATGTGCTTGTGACTTGATTTTGATTTGATTTGATTTCACTGAAGCTGAAAATTCATGTTAAAATTTTATGGTTTCCACATAATAAAACAAAAGCTTAAGTGGCCAGAATACATGAGAGTTTATAAATACGTGCTAATTAGTTTTGCCGCAAATGCTGGTAATGGCAGGACTTGTTAATGAATTTTGAGCAACCCAGATGGGGTGTATGGACAGACCAGCAACTTGCCATTACCTGGTGGCATTAACATAAAATGTCCCTTAACCGGGAATAAATGGAAGGTAGATTGTGTGGTGAACGATAGCAAATATGTAAATTTTAGCTGAAGGACGGTGGTAGGTGGTAATCAGCCTGATAACCCAATTATATGACCTGATGCCATGAGGCATCGGAGTCTGGCATCAATGTTGAAGACTGTCTTGAGAGCCATTCCTCCTTGCTGTAAACCACTGTACCGACACTTCTGGTGAGTCTATGCTGCTGGTGGGACAGGATATCCCAGGGGTAGGTGATAGAGGTATCTGAAACATTAGCTGTAAGTTTTGATTCAATGCGTATGACTATGTCAGGCTGTTGCTTGAATAGTCTGTAGGGCAGCTCTCTCAATTTTGGCGCACATCTTCAGATGTTAATAAGGATGACTTTGAATGGTTGACTGGGTGTGCATTTGTCATTTCCAGTGCCGAAGTTGATGCCAGATGGTCTGTCCACTTCTATAATTTTTTGGCTTTTCTGTCGCGGTTTGATAAAACTGAGTGCCTTGCTAGCCCAGTTCAGAGGACAGTTAAGAATTGAGCACATTCGTTTAGATAATATCACCAACTTCAACACCTCTGTGTTCTTTTGTTTGTGACATCTTTTGATGATCTGCTCCTTTCCTAACAACCCCCCCTCCACTTCTCCCCCCCACCCCACCTTAAACCACCTTATATTTCCCTCTCCTTGTAAAGAAAGATCAGTTCTGTTGAAGGGTCATGAGGACTCGAAACGTCAACTCTTTTCTTCTCCGCCGATGCTGCCAGACCTGCTGAGTTTGTCCAGGTAATTCTGTTTTTGTTAAGAATTGACCATGTTGGTCTGAGTCATATATAAGCCAGACTAAGTAGATTTCTGTCCCTGAAGGACAGATGGATTTTTATGATTATCCAGTAGTTTCATGTTCACCATTGCTAATCTTAGCATTTTATTCCAGATTTGTTAATTTGAATTTATATTCCACAAGCTGCGGTGATGGGGCTTGAACTTGTCCAGATATCTGGATTACTAGCCCAATACCATTATCACTAAGCTACTATCCCAGTAAACATCTCCAACAAGCAGGGCATCAGGATTTGTTTGAGAAAGCTGAGAGAGAGAAGAGGGAGGGAGGATAACAGGTGCTGAAGTATGGCATTTTGGGTGAGAGCCAAACGTGATGGCTTCCGGCTTGTTAATATTTTGCTGTTTTAAAAACATGATTTGCATGTTAATGAAATTCTTTTTCATTTTTGAGGCCTTTTGGGACAGTTATGATTGGGTGCATTTGTCATTTTAAATTTGATTCCACCTTGCTAGCCATCATTCATAAACCCTGTAGTCTTCATATATTCCAATTTGCTCCTATCCTGTCTCACATTAAATAATATTTTTGCATTGTTTCTGTATTTTCAGACCAGCATTAGCTGCATGTTCCACAGAGTTTGAAACCTTCATTCCTATCTTCAAATTTCTTTATGATCTCACTCTACCTAGACTATCTTTCCAGCATCCTCCACCTTCCCTGTCTTCCTCAGAGCTTTTTGGTGATCAGGCTGATATATTGCACAATTTCCCCCTTACCACCATGAACAAAGTTTTAGTACACTGGCCATACTCTTATTAAATTTTCCCCTTGCAGCTCTTTATTTCTCCGTTTCTTTCACTACCCTTAATCTTCATAAAACCTAGACTTGCAGAAAACCGATGTTTTCATCAACCTGTAATGTTAACTCTGTTTCTCTCTCTATAGATGCTGCCTGACCTGCTGGCCACTTCTATCATTTTCTGTTTCTTTTCAGATTTCCAGCATATGCAGTATTTTGTTTTTATCTTTTCAGAAGTTTTCTGTTCCCTCTTCTGACCTTCATATCATAGAATCAGTTACTTTTTTTCTGCCCCAAATGGAAAGTATCATTGGATATTTCTACATTGAAGACACTATATAAATGCTGTTACATGTGATTGCTCCAGTTGATCTGATGATAAATATGTAAGCACAAATGCTGCTAAGTTAGGCAGACTTGCCTCTGCTCCCTTAGCGAAAAAAGAGGGAAAGGCATCAGACTTGTTCTCTTCTAATTGTTTTTAGAGCATCCTTGTTTGTGGACCTGAAGTTAGGAACAGTTCATGTTGATCAGTGAAATCCTCTCATGTAAACCGTCAGATAAATGACTTAAAATATATAAGCGGATTTTAAAAATGGAGAGAAATAATTGATGAGAATTAGCAGCTGATGAAAGCAAAATTTTGCCAAGATGCCTGTGAATGTGTTCCTTGGGATGCGGTAGGGAAATGAAAGAATAAAATTCATTGGTAGAACGCGTGTGTGATGGTTGTTAAGGGTTTCATTCTTGGGCTAAGGTTTGTTCATTTTGTTTAGGTGGTTGTTAGTCAACTGTTTATAATATGGTGCCACAAATCTTGACATCACATTATTTTCTCTGCTTTTGACTATTTGTCATTCCTTTCAGGTCTTGATATGCACAGTTGCATTATATTGGATGTAAGCTTCTGCGTAGTCTTTTCCCAATTAGAGCTCAACACCTTCATATATAATAGTCATATCCATCACAATAGTGTCCTTACTGTAGCACAGTTAATTACAGCATCAGAATTATTCTTTATATTGCACAATCTTTGAAGTCTTCCACAACGTTGGATGTTGCTAGAGCTTTTTTGTAAATATTTCATTTTTAATTTTCATCATTTTTTGGAATTGTGTTGAGTTCCATTATTGCTTTCATCTAAATCATTAATGAAATGGATGAAGAGCATTGATGTTTTGCCTGTGACCTGGTCCTGTACACTTATACACTGTTTCATGATTTTGTCTGCAAAATTGAAGCCATTTGCCTATCCAGTTTAATAGCTGCCCATTAATTCCTAAATATGTAACATTTTCTAGTAGATGTTTATTTGGCACTTTAGCAAAGGCATTTTGGCAATCATTTTACCATCAACCACTGATTTGGTCATCTCTTCCAAGACCCCTATCAGGATTATGAAACAAGACCTCCATTTCCTAAAGCCATACCTGATTTCCCTAATAACCGCTGAACTCTTGAAGTGACCGTAAATCCCATCTTCTGCAGCTGACATCAAACCGACAGGCTTAGAATACCCAAAGTCCAGTTTCTTGATTATTGAAACTGTGAGAGTCTACTTGCTGTTCACTGTAAGTAACCTAGATCTCAAAAGAGTGACTAAATATATGAGCCAGTGGTGTGCATAAAATACTTTCGTTTCCTTAAACAGGCTTGGGTAGTTGGAATCAGTTCGAACACCATAATCGCTTTTTTTATTTGTTCATGGGATGTGAGCATCACTGACTAGGCCAGCACTTATTGTCCAGCCCTTATTGCTCTTGAGAAGGTGCTGGTCTGCCGACTTCTTGAACCACAGCAGTCCGTGTTGCAGGAACACATGCTGTTAGGAAAGGAGTTCCAGGATTTTGACCCAGTAATAGTGAAGGAACGGTAACATAGTTTCAAGTCAGGATGGTGTGTGACTTAGAGGGGAACTTACAGGTGATGGTGTTACCATGCACCTGCTGCCCTTGTCCTAGGTGGTAGAGGTTGCTGGTTTGGAAGATGTTGTCGAAGAAGCCTTAGTGAGTTGTGGCAGTGCATCTTGTAGATGGTCCACATTGCTGTCACTGTGGGTCAGTGGTGGATGGGGTGCCAATCAAGCTTTCTCCTGGATGTGTAAAGCTTCTTGTGAAGTTGGAGCTGCACTTACCCAGGCAAGTAGAGAATATTCCATCACACTCCTGACTTGCGCCTTGTAGATGGTGGGCAGGCTTTCGGGAGTCAGAAGGTGAGTTACTCTCCATAGAATTCCCAGCTGCCAGCCTGCTCTTCTAGTCACAATTATTTGGCTGGTCCAGTTCAGTTTGTGGTCGACAGTAACCCACAGGATGTTGATAGTGGGGCATTCAATGATGATAATGCCATTGAATGTCAAAGAGAGATAGTTAGATTTTCTCTTGTTGGAGAAGGTCATTGGCCAGCCCTTGTATGGCGCGAATGTTACTTACCACTTACCAGTCCAAGCCTGAATATTGTCCAGGTCTTGCTGCATTTGGACGGTGTGCTTTAGTATCAACTAATACCAGTTTTGCAATTATTTCTATCACATCAATTTTAGTGGAACATCAATCAAATATATTTGGTACTTAAGCATCATTCTGAATAGTGAAAAACAATGCTAATTGTTTCTTACTTAAGCCATATCTTAATCCTTATAAGCTGTTGTAAGTAAAATTTGATCTACCTTTAAAATTTAGCAGAAAATAGATGTATTCACCTGTATTTGAAAGGAACTGGACAGTACAGCAGGAGACAAGTTATGTATTAATATGTCCGGAGTTTTAAGATTAGGGAAACCAGGATAAAGTTAGGGAAACCAGGATATAATCCTTGGATGTGTTCAACTGCCCAGTTATATATGGCACAAAGGCCAAGAGGCCTGAATTTGAATAGAAGCTGCTGGATAGTGTTGGCAGAGCAGTAAAAACCAGTTTAACATGCAACTACCAGTTCACATAGTGCATCTTACTACCTTTCCCAGCTTTTCCCATGACACATGGGTCGTCACAATACTGCCTGATTAGCCTTCACATTAACCATTGTGGTTTTTTTTGGTTTAAGCAGGTGGTTTTACAACCAGCTGCCCTTCCTGCCATTAACTCTCCCCACATATCCAGGCTGGGGACTGACACTGATACACTGACTTGCCTGCGTCAGTGGCTGGGTTCTTCTGAGAGTTCACAGAATTATTTGCTAGACTGTAGCACTTTATCCTTTTTTTCTATATTCATTTATGGGATGTGGGCATTGCTGGCTAGGCCAGCATTTATTGCCTATCCCTTGAGAAGGTGGTGGTGAGCTTCTTTTTGAACCACTGCAGCCCCTGTGTTGTAGGTACACCCACAGTGCTGCTCGGGAGGGAGTTCCAGGATTTTGACCCAGTGACAGTGCGGGAATGGTGATATATTTCCAAGTCAGAATGGTGAGTGACTTGGAAGGGAATCTGCAGGTGGTGTTGTTTCCATGTATTTGCTGCCCTTGTCACTCTAGATGGTAGTGGTCATGGGTTTGGAAGATGCTGTCTAAGGACCCTTGGTGAGTTCCTATAATACATCTTGTAGATGGTACAACACTGTTGCCACTGTTCGTCTGTGGCGGAGGGAGTAAATGTTTTTGGAAGGGGTGCCAATCAAGCGGGTTGCTTTGTCCTGGATGGTGTCAAGCTTTTTGAGTGTTGTTGGATCTGTACTCATCCTGGCAAGTGGAGAGTATTCCATCACACTCCTAACCTGTGCCTTGTAGATGGTGGACAGGCTTTGAAGAGTCAGGAGGTGAGTTACTTGCTGCAGGATTTCTAGCCTCTGACTTGCTCTTGTAGCCACAGTATTTACATGGCTAGTCCAGTTCAGTTTCTGGTCAATGGTAACCCCCCAGGTTGGTAGTGGAGGATTCAGCGATGGTAATATCATTGAATGTCAAGGGGCGATGATTAGATTCTTGTTGGAGATGGTCAATGCCTGGCACTTGTGTGGCATGATTGTTACTTGCTATTTGTCAGCCCAAGCATGGATATTGTCCAGGTGTTGCTGCATTTGGGCATGGACTGCTTCAGTATCTGAGGAGTCACAAATGGTGCTGAACATTGTATAATTATCAGCGAACATCCCCACTTCTGACCTTATGATGGAAGGATGGTCATTGATGAAGCAGCTGAAGATGGTTGGACTAGGACACTACGCTGAGGAACTCCTGCAGTGCTGTCCTGGAACTGAGATGATTGACCTCCAACAGCCACAACCATTTTCCTTCGTGGTAGGTATGACTCCAACCAGCAGAGAGTATTCCCTCGATTCTCATTGACTCCAGTTTTGCTAGGGCTCCTTGATACTACACTCAGTCAAATGCTGCCTTGATGTCAAGGGCAGTCGCTCTCATTTCACCTCTGGCATTCACTCAGCTCTTTTGTCCATGTTTGAATCAAGGCTGGAATGAGATCAGAAGCTGAGTGACTTTGGTGGAACTCAAACTGAGCGTCAGTGAGTAGGTTATTCCTAAGCAAGTGTCGCTTGATAGTACTATAGAACAGTAAGCATTGCAAAAATGAATACAAAAAAACCCCGAATGATTAACAGAAGCGGAAGTATTGTTAGGGGTAAGTAATGTGGGCCTTTTAAAAACATGTAATATTGCAAATAAATATAAGAAAATGGCTGACTTATTAATACTTTGTGTCAGTCTTCACAGTAGAGGAAGCGATACTATGCTTAAAATTCCAGAGAAACTAATAATGAATTAAGGACTGGAGCTCATTAAAGTAATATTAAAGCTCACCAAGCAAAAAAAAACAGTAATAGAGAAAAATAATATCACTAAAGACTGACAAATCCCCAGGATGGTTCCACCCCAGGCTTTTAAATGAAGTGGTGGGGGAGTACCTTAGTCATAATCTTCCAAAGCTGTCTCAGTTCAGGAATTGTCCCTTCTTAGGTGGAAGAATGTGAATGTAGCAAACATTTAAGAAAAGTGAGAAACCAGCTGACTGGTTGGGAAATTGGTGAGGTGGTAGAAGACAGTAGAGATAATGGATATGTATTTGAATTAGAAGGACATGACCTTATAGTCAATGAGTTGGATGTACAGCTATTATATTATACAAGATTGGTGGTAGAGTATGGAGTGTAGATGGAAACACAAAATTATAGCTAGAAATTGATAGTTATTCCCACTTAATATTTTGGTGAAATGCCATAGATTAATTACCAGGGCTCCATAAATTATGAGGAGCAATTACATAAATTAAACACTTATCCCCGGAATAAGAAAAAGATTGTGGTAATCTGATTGAGATTTTTTTAGGATTTTGAGAGGAGTTCATTGGATAGCTAGAGAGGGCATTTTCTGCTCTGAGGAGTCTAAAACAAGGAGACATAAATCAGGAGAGAAGTTAAGAAACACTTCTACAAATAAAGGATGGTGGAAGCGTGGAATTCTCCCCAAAAAAGCAGTAGATGCTAGGTCTGAGATTTATTAGAATTTTGGTAGTTATGTCTATTGAAAAGTATGGAGCCATGGCTGGTGCATGGAATTGGAATGCATTTTAGCCATGATTTCACTGAATGATGGAACAGGATCGACAGTCTGAAGGGCCTATTCCTGTTCTTATGCTCAGTGGAGGTTAATAAAGCAAATTAGATCATAATGTATGTGTGGGGTGTGATGTGTGGGTGTGTACAGCCAATATTGAGCCAAAATGGTGGGGTAATCCCACCACTTATTAAGTCATTGGTCTGGGTCCACTTCGAATACTATACACAGTTTTGGTTGCTACGGTACAAAAAGGACATTGCAGCTATTGAAGGGATATGGAAGAGGACAATCAGAATGATTCAGGGGATGGAGCGAGTGATCAGATTATGAAGAGGAATTTTATATAAATTGAGAGTGTTCTCATTGAAAAGGCGAAGTTTAAGGATTCCAAAGAAAGAGATGCTGTAGACTATGATGTGTTGCTTCATTTTGTCTGGAACAATAGAACCAGAGGACATCAATTGTACTTAAAGGGTGATGAATTCAAAACCAATCGAGGAAATATATTTCAGCGAGCAAGCATTAAATCTATCAGGAATTAGAAATATCTTCCAGTTGGTGGATTTCTAACATTGGAGTCTCATTTTAAATACTTGTTCCAACCTCTAGGGTCAAGTTTTAAAAATAAAAATTGCAATTCTGCTGTCAAGAGTGGGAACTGACTGCAGAGCTGTGATTGGAGGAGCAGTGAGCATGGGAGGGACAGAACTGTTCCTGCAGTCGTCAATTCTGTCTAGCCCATGTTGGCTGCTCTATGTCCTCCAATCACAGGTTTCCTCCCTCCTATTCCTGCTGCTCCTCCAGAGACAGAATCTGTGATCAGTAGAGCATCGAGGGTGGGAGGGAAGGAACCTGTGATTGGAGGAGCTGTTATTCTGACCAATCCTGCCACTGCCATGCAAGAAACTTTCAGCTGCAGTGTCATCAATCATTTGACATCCTCCAGGAGACCGAGGAGGAGGGAACCTATGTAAGTAACATGGCCGGGGGAGCAATTACTCAGCCTTGTGCCAGTGCAGACAGGCTGCCGTCTGAGCCACTCTAGGGGAACTGGAGAGGTCTAATTCTGACCCCCTTCTCTACTATTGATACTGCATTAGCCACCGATGAGTTATCTGTTAACTGGATATGGGGTTGTTGAATGAGAAGAGTGCTATGTCAGTGTGTTGGACAATCACAGCTAAGGTACAGAGTTGGCCATGCAAACTTTGCGAGGGAGTTGGGTGAGGGAGTGTAATTCGTCAGGAAGGGAGAGGGGTTTTTGTTCCCAACTCTGCTCCGTGTCTACTCCCAAAGTCCGAAATCTGCCCAGCCCTCCCATGTCAAACTGGAAATGCCGCTCAAGAAGAGGCATGCTGTGGTGCTTATACTGTGGTTAACACACAGTAACCACAGGAAACCTCCTTCTCCCCCCCACCTCCTCTGGCCCCCCCACCCACCTTGGGTATCACTGATACTTTGGAAGAGTTCATATTCAGCTCCTTTATAATGAAGTAACAGGAAAATTGTCATCCTAATCTGGCCAGGTCAGGTGGCTGTTAGATTCAGAGTCCAAAAATGCTTTCATCTCATGGTACTTTTACAATTCCACCCATTTGAAGTGCCCTAGAAACATTTTCATTTCATGACAGATGATACATATGAACATACGAGTTAAGAGCAGGAGTAGTCCACTCAGCCCTTTGTGCCCACTCCACCATTCAATAAGATCATGGCTGATTTGACTATAACCTCCCACCTACCCCTGATAAACTTTCGCCCTCAAGTTTATCAAGAATCCATCTACCTCTGCTTTGAAAATATTCAAAGACTCTGCTTCCATTGCCTTTTGAGAAAGGGCATTCCAAAGACTCACTACCCTCTGAGAGAAAAAAATTCTTCTCATCTCTGTCTTAAATGGCCATTTGTAAACAGTGCCCCTAAGTTCCAGGTTCTCCCACGAGAGGAAATACCCTTTCCACATCCACCCTGTCAAGATCCCTCAGGTTCTTATATGTTCCAATCAAGTTGCCTTTTACTCTTCTAAACTCTAGTGGATACGAGTCTGTACAATCTTTCCTCAGAATACAACCCACCTATTCCTGGTATCAGTTTAGTAAACCTTCTCTGAACTCCTAATGCATTTACATCCTTCCTAAAATAAGGAGACCAATACTTTGCACAGTACTCCAGATGTGCTCTAACCAGTGTCATATACAAGTGAAACATAACTTCCCTACTTGTATATTCAGTTCCTGTCACAATACATGATAACATTCTATTAGCTTTCCTAATTACTTGCTGTACCTGCACACTAGCCTTCTGCGATTCATGCACGAAGGCACCCAGATCCCTCTGAATCTCAGAGCTCTGCGATCTCTCACCATTTAGATAATATGCTTTTTCTTTCATTCTTCTTGTCAAAATAGACAATTTCACATCTTCCCACGTTATACTCCATTTACCAGGTCTTTGCCCACTAGCTTAACCTATCTATATACACGTAGCCTCCTTGTGTCCTCTTCACAACTTAATTTCCTACCTATATTTGTATCCTCACCAAATTTAACAGCCATACCTTCGGTTCTTCATCCAAATCATTTATATAAATTGTAGAAAGTTGAGGTCCCAGCATTGATCCTTTTGATACGTCACTTGTTGCATCCCGCCAACCAGAAAAAGTCCCATTTATGGCTACCTTGTTTTCCATGCTAATATATTATCCCCCACGCCATAAGCTTCTATTTTCCACTGTAACCTTAAAGGGGAACCACCTTTATTCGCAGCAAATATGACCATTCAAAATAACTCCAGTAAATAGATCAAATATGATTTTCCTGTCAAAACCATGTTGACTCTGCCTGATGCCCTTGAATTTATCTAAATGCCCTGCCAGAACATCTTTAATAATAGGTTCCAACATTTTCCCTGTGACATATGTTAAGCTAACTGGCCTATAATTTCCTTTCTGTCTCCTTCCCAGTGCTATAATTTTCTGGCCCCTCATGCTGCCATTACTTTGTCGCTTTATGCTATAATGTTTACATGATTCCTTGTCACACAAGTTTTCAGATCTTTTTTTGTCATCGTCACTGACATCCCTGATCTACGGAACAGGTGATTTTGCACCCATGACTCCCAAAGCTTTTCTTACTAGTTGAAAAATTGAGAGCCTGTTGTATCCTAATTAATCCTTGCATCAATCATTATCCATGAATAACTCCATTATTGTTGTACCATATGATTATAAGGAGTGTAGATGTGAACTAGATGGAACTAGGTGTTTTTTGGTCTCCTGATTCAATGTTAGTTTAAATGAATGACCAGGTTTTTCTTTTATTGGGGTTTTTGAGTCAGGTGGATTAGAGAATCAGAACATTAGGAAATTTCCCCACTTTTTGAATAGTACGATATCTATCTGAGCAAGCAGACTGAGCTAAGTTTAATATATCACCAAAGGATGGCATCTCCAACAATGCACTTATTTGGCAGCCTAGATTATTTCCATAATGGGGCTTGGACCAATGTCCTCTGACTGAAATGAGAGTACTCCCAACTGAGTCAAGCTGACTGTAATCCAAGATGATTTGGAAGAGCACCTCTTTACCCTACCGGAGTGTATTTCCTACCCTGTGTTGCTGATGGCTTTTTTTTTTATTTAAGCTCGAGCATTTGTTTACAATATGGACAACCTTCAATTTACAGTGGTAGTTGGGGAAAGTTATATATAGTGCTTTTAAAAAAACTTCAGAAATCTCTTGGAAGCTGTAACTCTGATTTACCAAAATAACTTGTAAATGAAAGTAAAATATTGGTAATGCGTTTCAAAGCATTATTGTTGTTGGAGTATACGGGCAGGAGTCCTCTCCCCTTTCAACGGATCCTTTTACCCACCTCCAATATTCTCCCTCCACCTGGACCCCTCCCTCTGGATTCTTACCTTCTCTTGCTCTTTTCATTGAGAGCTTTCGGTGTGACATTGGTCATCTCAATTTCTCTGCTCCTCTCACCCATTCTAACCTGTCTCTCTCTGAACTTACTGCACTCTGCTCTCTCAGGTCCAACCTTTTAGCGTTTTTTTAAATTCCTGCTCCCACCCCACCCCCACTAGGGCTATCTGTACTTTTCCTGTCCTGCTGTCTACCCTTAATTAGCACATTCCTTTAGATAATATCACCACCTTCAACACCTCTTTGTCCTTTTGTCTGTGACATCTTTTGGTTATCTCCACCTATCACTGGCCCTCTACCTAGCTCCTCTTGTCCCAACCAACCATCCCCCACCCCCCCCCTTAAACCAGGTTATATTTCATCCCTTTTCTATTTTTACTTAGTTCTGTTGAAGGGTCATGAGGACTTGAAACGTCAACTGTGCTCTTCTCCGCCGATGCTGCCAGATCTGCTGAGTTTTTCCAGGTATTTCTATTTTTGTTTTGGATTTCCAGCATCCGCAGTTCTTTGCTTTTATACCCTTGCCTTGTTTGTGGAAGTTTTCTATTTACAATTGTAAAAGCCTTTGTAACCCAAGATTATTTGTTAAGTCAGTTGAAAGGTTAAAAAATTAAGATGACAGTTCTATCCATAAAACTCAGTTAATGTTACTCTGTGATCTAAATTTGATATATACTAATTAGTTCCAATTCAGTGTTCAGTAAAAGTGGGAAAACAGTCTGTCTTACTTGAATAATTCATCAGCCACTGTCCAGAGCTTTGTCTCATTACTGTGAAAGCTGTTGCCTGTCCAATTTCCATTTTCAATCCTGTAAGTGCTATTGACCCAAAAAACGCAGCTGAAACTTAATTATCCTTGCTTCAAAGTGTTATACCTTCACAGATGCATGCACTTAAATATTTATCCTCCCTTGTTGTATAGTTACTGGCATCAAATTAAAAATTAACTGAATTTTCATTTTATTTCTCCATTGTGATTTTTTTTTTCTCCCAGTTGTCTGTGAAGGAAGAATTTCGGATTTAAAAAAAATGAGTGGTGGACTGGCGCCAAGCAAAAGCACAGTATATGTATCCAACTTGCCATTTTCACTGACGAACAGTGATCTGCACAAGGTAAGACTTATTTTAACAGTCGTATGCATTATAGGTGTGTTGAAACAAATGTTTAATTCAAAGTATGGTACTGTACTCAACTGTGCGCTTCACACTTAAGGATATTTACTTTTAAAATCACAAAGCTTATGCTTTCTTTAACTTGCACTGTTGGAACGTGAAGCTAGAGGCTCTCCTAAGCTTTTGCAGTTTAACCAGTAGCGAGGATGATTCCAGGAATGATCCTGGCATTTACTCCAGGAAATCTCAGCTGGGGCAGCAGTAAAGAAATAATCTGTATTTATTTGCAACTTTTCATGTCCTCAGGATGTACCTCACAGCCAGTTAATTATTGTTATTATGCAACTAAGCACAGCAAAGATCCAGAAAAGGAAATCAAATTCATGACCAAATCTGTATTTAATTGTATTGGTTGGCCAGGGCACCAGGAGCATCTTGTTCCTTTTCAAATAGTGCCACAAGAGCTAATAGATTTGGCTGTGATGCACTTTCCAATGAGTGGTGACACTGAGATCCATGGGTAAAAGTACTGGGCAGTGAGAGGCCCCTCTGATGCTGTACTGCATGAAGGAGTCAACCCTTCAGGAGAATAAATAAAGTAACTTAAAAATAATTTCTGCAGATTAGTTTTGAATTTGCCTCCTTCGAGTGTAGACTGTGTCCTCTGCTTCTACTGTTCTGGATAAACAGAAGCAGCTTGGCCTCGTGTACATTATCTAGCTCCTTTAAAATCCTAAAAGCAAAAACCATATCACCTGTTAACTTTCTCTTTTTCATTGAGAACATGACCAATTTATATAATTATTTCTCATAACCCAAACACACAATTTCCTCTATCATTCCAGTTGCCTTTTGCACCCTCAATAGCTGCCATATCCTTTGTTTACTGCAGTGATCAGAACTGTATGTGGCATTCTAAGTGCGGTCCCATAAATGATTTAATAAAGGTCATTAATTACTCCATTGTTTCGGTTCAGTATTACCCTTTTTATTATATCCCAGCATTTAATTTGCTTTATTCACTGCCACTGAGTAGTGTTACAATAACTTTAATTTATTGTCAATCAAGATCTCCAGATGTGTTTCATTTTTCATACACATTATTTTCTTTCCCCTCAAGTAATAGTCCCTTCCTGGATTTTCTGCCTATTTGAAGCACTTGTGCACATAATTTCATTTGCCATCTGTCTTCCCAATACCCAAGTACATTCAGATCCTCCTGTAAGTTAAAACTTTAAAACTATATAGAATATCACCTTGATTAGCTTTGCAATAGCTTCCCAATTAAAGGAGAACATAAGAAATAGGAACATGAGTAGACAATTCGGCCCCTTGAGCCTGCATTGCCATTCAATAAGATCATGGCTGATCATCTTGTATTTCAATTTCTACATTCCCATCTCTCTCCTATAACCTATGATTCCCTTGCCTAGCAAGAATCTACCTACCTCTGCCTTAAAAATATTCAATGATATCACCTCCAACATCTTCTGAGGCAGAGAGTTGCAAAGTCACACAATCCTCAGAGAAAAAATTTCACCTCGTCTCTGTCTGACCCTAATTTTAAAACAGTGTCCCATAGTTCTGGACTTCCTCACAAAAGGAAACATCCTTTCCATGTCCACTTTGTCAAGGCTGTTCAGGATCTTGTATATTTCAATCAATTCACCTCTTGCTCTTCTAAACTCCAGTGGAAACAAGCCCAGTCTGTCCAGCCTTTCCTCATTAGACAACTCACTCATTCCAAGTATCAATCTGGTAAACCTCCTTTGAACCGCCTCCAATGCATTTCCATCCTTCCTTAAGTAAGGAGACTAAAACTGCACACAGTATTCAAGATGTGGTCTCACCAATGCCCTGTATAACTGAAGCATAACATCCTTACTTTTATGTTCAATTCCTCTCGTAATAAAGGATAGCATTCCATTAGCCGCCTTAATTTTTTGCTGTACCTATCTTTTTGTGACTCATGTACTAGAACACCGTAGATTCCTGTGCACCTCAGAATTATGCAGCTGTTCTCCATTTAAGTAATACTGATTTTTTGTTCTTCCTGGTAAAGTGAACAACTCCACATTTTCCCACATTAAACTCCATCTGCCAGGTTTTTGCCCACTCACTCAACCTATCTATATCCATCTGCAACCTCCTCGTGTCTTCTTCACAACCTACTTACCTACCTATTTTTGTGTCATCTGCAAATTTAGCTGCCATGTCTTCACTCCCCTCATCTAAGTCATTGATGTAAATCATAAAAAGTTAAGGTCCCAGAACAGACCCATGTGGGACTCCACTCATCACATCCTGCCAATCTGAAAAAGACCCATTTATGCATAATCTCTGCTTTCTGCCAGCCAACCAATCTTCTATCCATGTTAATATGCTACTCCCTACACCATGTGCTTTTACTTTGCATCATAACCTTTGACGTGGCACCTTATCAAATGCTTTCTGGAAATCCAAGTACAGTACGTCTACAGGCTCCCCTTTATCCACCATGCATGTTACTCCTTCAAAAAACTCCAATAAATTAGTTAAACATGATTTTCCTTTCGCAAAACCATGCTGACTCTTCCCAGTTACCTTCAGTTTCTCTAAGTGCCCAGCTATAGCCTCCTTAATGATCGATTCTAACAACTTTCCCACGACAGACATCAAGCTAACTGGCCTTTAGTTTCCTGCTTTCTGCCTCCCTCCCTTCTTGAATAGAGGGGTTATATTTGCTACTTTCCAGTCTGATGGAACCTTTTCAGAATCTAGTGAATTTTGGAAAATTAACACTAGCGCATCGACTATCTCATTAGCCACCTCTTTTGAGACCTTAGGATGTAGTCCATCGGACCCGGAGACTTGCCAGCCCGCAGCTCCATCAATTTGCTCAGTACTGTTTCCCTCGCGATTTGAATTTCATCAAGTTCCCCTCTCCCCGTCACCTCCTGATTTGCAACTATTACTGGAATATTTTTTGTATCCCCAATAGCGAACACACAGGCAAAATATTTGTTCGTTTCTTCTGCCAGTTCCTTATTATCTATTATTAACTTCCCACTGTCACTCTCGAGAGGACCAACACTCACTTTACCTACTCTTTTCCTCTTTAAATACCTGTAAAACTCTTGTTATCCATTTTTTACATTTCTAGCTAACTTCCTCTCCTACTCAAATTTCTTTCTCCTGGTTAACCTTTTAGTCATTCTAATCAAGGAAGAGTACATCAGGGATGTCTAATGTCCCCAAAGTAGTTCAAACTGCACGTATCTTCAGAGATATAGAAGATCCAGCAGGTTGAAATCTTGATGAGTTGAACATCAATAGTTCGAGATATGCAGTTGACACTGTGTTGACTGCAGGACTAGAAGAGGCACTACAGGAAATTGTAATTGTAAACAAAGTGAGAAAGCAAGGAGTGTGGAACACAGGGTGACCAAAATTTCAAAATTCAAAACCAGGGCACATTGAAAAGCCTTGGGAAGATGTGGCTCTTTGATGATTGACATGTTGGGTGACCAATGGTAGGAGTCTGGGGGAGGCTATGTGATGACATCTCCCAGAATATGTCCAGCCAGAGTTGGGAACCTGATTCCATTGACCTTGAGTCACCAGGAAGAGCCCAATTAATTTAACCTTAACCTAATATTTCTTCTCCGGAACACGTGTCAAACCTTCATGAAACCATACTGCTTCAATTTGCTGTAATCTTACACATTGCATGCCTCTAGTTCTATACAAACAACAATATACAATGAAACTATTAATTGTCATGAAAGTATAATAATTCTCAATATTATTGTAAAAGTAGGATAATACTGGGGTTTGGATAGTGTTTGTGTGTTTTAATTGAATTGGAGACAGCTGGTCTGGAGGCTTTTATTTATCAAAAGAAGCTGGGTTTGAAATGCTAAATATGTAAGCATGGCTGAAGTTTTAGAATGTGAGGTGAGGAGAATTTTTAGCTAAATCAGAATAGTTTGGATTTCAAAGAGATGGTAGGATGTTACACCTAGCCAGAGAGGCTAGGCCAAGCAGTGTGTTTATTTTTCCCAAAGGTTACTGATAATATTAGTATCATGAAAAAATTTATATTGAAAAACTTAAAGTTCCGAAGACATATGGGAACAATAGGATATACATTAAAAGGTAGAAACATGGATAAAGGAGAAGAGGCTATGTGTCAGAGAAGGCATTGCAAAATCTACCAGAAGTGTGAAAAGTGTGCATTATGCTGCTATGTACAGAAACCGAAGCTGGGAAAAGCCACTTTGAATTCTACTCTTCAAGGATTATGTTGACTTGCCTAGATCTATTTTTTTTTACTGTTGCCTTAATGGTGGTGTAGCTGGAAGTCAAATTAATTAGGAGTTTTAGGAGTTAATTTAGTAGTAATTTGTAGACTTATGTATGTGCTTGAAATCTTTTCTTTTGTTAATAAATGTTTAATTTAGTTTTCTAAAAAATCTTAAGCCTTGGTGGACTTATTACTTCTGAACTCAGAGCATGCACCTCGAAGTAAATACGAATTGTAAAACCGCGTGATCAAGTTTCCCTCGTGGATTTGATCCACCTGGCACACATCATCTGCCATGTCATAACACTAATTATGAACAAGTAACTAAACAGTTTTGCCAGCAATCCAGTAAGTTGCAGTTGAACACATGAGCAGGTTGTGTTAGCATGCAGCAGGAGGATTGCATTTGAGTATTTATCAATTATTGAATGTCATTTCCACAAATGTAAGCATTTGTACCTGGTGCATCTTGAATATCAGCTACTTGGGTTACAATTCGTACCCCTGCTCCAGCTTTACTGGTGATTTACCTAATTAATCAAATAATTGTAAAGTTTAATAGAAGATTAATTGTGCAATTGAGTCAACTACCAAAAACATATCGCTCTGGATGCCAGCCAGTCCGGTGGGATGGGCTCATCCTAACCTGTAAAGTGATTGATAGCACCTCGCAGCCACACAGATGATGCATTGGCAAGGGTGACTTTTGGAGTGGGAGCTAATGGGAATGTCCAGGAAGAGAGCTGCAGGGCAGAATGGTTATGGAGCATCAGCAGCAGGTTGGGTTGAGTAACGCCTGGTGAGCTGAACAAGGACATTTAAAATGCATCACAAGCAATGGAGCCGTGAACACCAAAGGAAGTTAGAGATAACCCCCTTGGACTGAGTTCCTGCTCTTCCTAGCTGCAGAACAACTGTGGTGGCCATTGGTGAATTGCTGATAGTAAATTGAAAACAAATGGCGGGTTAAAGGGGAGGGGCCTCAGTGGAGCTGACAACCCGAATATTTGATCGATTTGGAGAAAACCATCGGGACACCTAGTGAAAAACTGGGATATCTGGTCACCTGAATGGAGCATGAATTTAGGGATGGATGTGGAGAAGACCAAGACAATAATGATAAGTAGAGAGCTAACTCCAGAAGTGAAGATTGAAGTAAATGGACGAGACCTGGAACAAGAAAAAGTTCTCGTACCTTGGGCAGATTATCACAGACGATTAGAGATGTGATTCTGAGATCCGAAGGAGGATTGAGATAGCCAAAACCAGCTTTGTCAGAATGTAGGATGTGTTAACATCAAAGAAACTGTACTTGAATCTTAGGAAAAGAATGGTGCTACATTTTGTCATGTGTTATATGCCTCAGAGACATGGACAACAAACAAAGAGACTATTGATAAGCTGAATGCATTCAAGATGTGGATATACTGGACGATGTTCCACATGTTCTGCACAGACAGACAGACTAATGAGGAAGTGCTGGAAATGGCTGGAATAAAGAGGAAATTGATTTATGCAGTCAAGAGCGAAATATGTAATGTTTTGGTCACAGACTGAGAAAATTATTGAAAGGAAAGATGGGTGGAAACCATAATAGAGGGAAGGAGAAGAGAAAATGGATGACTGATGTATAGGGCTGGATGCATTTGAGCTATGTGGAATATGTAAGGGCAGGACAAATGAAGATACATTGTAGTCAACCTTCTGGGAAGAAGCTGACACCCATGAACAAATGAAAGCATTGCATCATCTGCAAAATTACTAATTTACTTGTGATGCTTCACTCCACCCTATTTAGGAAAATATAAGCAAGACCCCTGAGGACCAAATTAGCAAGAAAAAGAATGTGAAAAGGCACCGCATAGTTTTTTTTTGTTACGTTACTTGTCCTCTTTTCCCTTATCCCCCTTTCACACTACCCAGATCTCTCTCATCCAGAAAGATGAAGGTGGCCTATTCTCAGACTCAGCTGGTGATTTGGAAATGTCAGAGTGTAGCTGGGAATAAAAGACATCTCATATTCTTCCTTCACTCTAGAGGTTGGTTGGTTGGGAGCTCTTTGGAGCTTTAACTTGTGTCCTTCAACATGGTCACACTGCCTTAAAACAAATGATACCAAAGTTGTTTTAAGGAAATAACTTCACGAGTGGACATTTCTGCACCATGAATCACAGAATCTTAACGGCACAGAAGGAGGCCATTCGGCCCTGTCTGCACTGGCTCTCCAAATGAGCATTATGACCTAGTGCCATTGCCCTGCCTTTTCCCCATACCCTTGCACATTGTTTCTATTCAAATAATCATCTAATGTCCTCTTGAATGCCTGAATTGAACCTGCCTCCACCACACATGCGGGAAGTGCATTCCAGACCCGAACCACTCGTTGTGCGAAAAAGTTTTTTTTCTCACGTCACACTTGCTCCTTCTGCAAATCACTTTAAATCTTTGCCCTCTCGTTCTTGATCCTTCATCCTGATCCTTATACAAGTAGGAACGTCTTCTCCCTATCTACTCTGTCCAGCTCCCTCACGATTTTGAACATCTGTCAAATCTCCTCTCAGCCGCTTTCTCTCCAAGGAGAACTGTCCCAACCTCTCCAATCTATCCTTATAGCTGAAGTTTCTCATCCCTGGAACTATTCTTGTAAACATTTTCGGCACTCTCTCCTTCCTCTAGTGTGGTGCCCAGAACTGTACACAATACTCCAGCTGAGGTCTAATGAGTGTCTTATATAAATTCAGCATAACCTCCTTGCTCTTGTATTCTCTGCCTCTTAATAAAGCCCTGGATACTATATGCTTTATGAACTGCTCCCTCCACTCTGCCACCTTCAATGATCTATGCACATATACACCCAGATCTTTCTGCTCCTGCACTCCCTTCAAAATTTTACCCCTTTTTTATATTGTCTGTCCATGTTCCTCCTGCCAAAATACATCACCTCACACTTCTCCACATTGAACTTCATCTTCCACCTGTATGCCCACTCCACCAACTTGTCTATGTCCTCATGAAGTTCCACACCATCCTCCTTGCAGTTCACAACACTCCCAAGCTTCACATAATTCCCAAACTTTGAAATTCTCCCCTGCACACCAAGATCTAGATCATTAATATGACTCTAATGAATGAAATGATTTTCTCAAGAAAGACCTGTTGCGCTGGCAATATACATTTATCATAAGATTGGCAAATACATTTGGTAACAAAAGGATCATTTAGCATTTGACAAATGCATAAATGATGTAGGAATACAGTAAAATATTGATTTAAATTTATGATCATATAATTGTTTCTTTAAAAACAATTTTCAAAGGCGCAGTGATTATAGTGTTTTGTAAATTTTGATTTTTGTGACAATACTAAAAATATGAATCCCTTGGTGGAACACTTTGGTGTTCATGCACTGTACTATTGTTCTTTGCTACAAAGTTATGAAGTATGGATCTATATTCTCAATTCCCTGCATGAAAGTTTCTAATTGTGTTTGGGAAAATATTTAGTTTTGTTTTTCTTTGTTTATGAGATACGAATAATGCTGGAAAAGCTGCATTTATTAACCATTCTTAGTTGCCCTGAGAAGATGATAGTGAGCCACATCTTTGAATCACTGTGGTCCTTATGGTAGCATTACTCCCACAATGTTATTTGGGGAATTTCAGTATTATGAAGCAGCAACAATGAAAAGACTCTAATATTTGTCCTAGTCAGGGTGGTGCTCAACTTAAAAGGGGCACTTGGTTTTTGGTGATGGTTTCTCTATTGACTTGCTTGATAGTAGAGGTCACAGGGACAGGAAGTGCCATTTAGGTAAGCTTTGTGAGTTCCTGCTTTGCATCCTACAAATAGTACTTAACTGGATGCAGAGAGCACTTTGGTGAAGAGGGGTTAGTGCTGAGTGGCAGGAATACTGATAAAGCAAACAATTTGTTTTGGATGATGACTAGTTTCTTTTTGCAGCTGTATCCTTCCTTTCTCCACATCACATAGCCTCGCAGTTGGAGAGACTTTCAACAATGGGGTGCATTTATAAGGTGCTTTTAATGTGTAAAACTTACCACTTAGTAGTATGAATGTTCCCTACCATGTCAAAGCAAGTCTAGATGCTGTCCAGAATCTGGTATTGGGATGCCACAAGCTGTTTAATTTTTAGAGCAGTTGTGAAAGCAGCCGAAAGCTGGATTAGATGGCAAATGGTTCCACTCTTGATCTTTTAACAGAGAGGAGATCATTACTGAGGATGTTTCAGTTGAGAATATCTCTGGATCGCTGGAGATATTGCCCTGATGTACTATATATGAATATATGAACTAGGAGCAGGAGTGGGCCACACAGCCCCTCAAGCCTGCTCCACCATTTAATAAGCTCATGGCTGATCTGATTGTAACTTCAATTCTACATCCCCACCTGCCCCTGATAACTTTTCACCCCCTTGCTTATCAAGAATCTATCTAGCTCTGCCTTGAAAATATTTAAAGCCTTTGCTTCCACCACCTTTTGAGGAAGAAAGTTCCAAAGACTCATGACCCTCAGAGAAAAAATTTCTCCTCATCTCTGTCTTACATCAGTGACCCCCAATTTTTAAACAGTGACCCCTAGTTCTAGATTCCCACAACAGGAAACATCCTTTCAACATCAACCCTGTCAAGACACCTCAGGATCTTAGATGTTTCAATCAAGTCACCTCTCACTCTTCTAAACTCCAGCAGAAACAAGCCTAGCCTGTCCACCCTTTCCTCATAAGGCGACCAGCCCATTGCAGGTATTTGTCTAGTAGACATTTTCTGAACTGCTTCCAGAGCATTTACATCCTTCCTTTAAATAAGGAGACCAAAACTGTACACAGTACTCCCAGATATGGTCTCACCAATGCTCTGTATCACTGAAGCATAACTTCTCTACCTTTGTATTCAATTCCTGTCACAATAAACAATAACTTTCTATTAGCTTTCCTAATTACTAGCTGTACCTGCTTACTAACCTTTTGCGATTCATGCACTAAGACAGCCAGATCCCTTTGCATCTCAGAGCTGTGCAATCTCTCCATTTAGATAATATGCTTCTTCTTTACTCTTCCTGCCAAAATGGACAACTTCACATTTTCCCACATTATACTCCATTTGCCAGATCTTTGCCCACTCACTTAACCTATCTATATTCCTTTGTATCCTCCTTGTGTCCTCTTCGGATCTTACTTTCCGACCTATCTTGTGCCGTCAGCAAATTTAGCAACCATACCTTCTGTCCTTTCATCCAAGTCATTTATGTAAACTCTAAGAAGTTGAGGCCCCAGCACTGATCCCTGTGGCTCGTCACATCTTGCCAACCATAAAATGACTCATTTATGCCTACCGTTTCCTGTTGACTAGCCAATCCTCTATCCATGCCAATATGTTATCTCCTCCACTATGAGTTTTTATTTTCTGCTATCACCTTTGATGTGGCACTTTATCAAATGCCTTCTGGAAATCTAATTACAGTACAGCCACCAGTTTCCCTTCATCCACAGCACATGTTACTTCTTCAAAGAACTCCAATAAATTGGTTAAACATGATTTCTTTCTCACAAAACCATGTTGACTTTGCCTGATTATCTTGAATTTTTCAAAGTGCCTGGCTGCAACATCTTTAGTAATAGTTTCTGACATTTTACCCGTGACATATGTTAAGCTGACTGGCCTGTAGTTTTCTGCTTCCTTTGTCGCTCCCATTTTGAACAAAGAAGTTACAGTCACTATTCTCCAATCTAATGGAGCCTTCCCTGAATCTAGGGAATTTTGGAAATTAAAACCAACGCATTGACTATCTTATGAGGCATTTCATTTAAGACCCTAGGATGAAGTCCATCAAGACCCGTGGATTTGTTAAATCTGCAGCTTTAACAATTTGATCAGTATTATTCTTCCCTTCCTTCCATTTCCTGATTTGCAGCTATTTCCGGGATGTTACTTGTATCCTCTATAATGAAACCGATGCAAAATAAATGTTTACTTCATTTGGCACCTCCTTATTTCCCATTAATTCCCCAGACTCACTTTCTATAGGCCAACACTCACTTCGTTAACTCTTTATTAACTATCTATAGAAACTCTAGCTATCTGTTCTTATATTTCTAGCTAGCTTTCTCTCGAACTCTTAATTTTTTCCTCCATATTAATCTTTCAGTCATTTTTTGCTGTTTTTACATCCTGTCCAATCTTTTGACCTGCCATCTATCCTTGTGCAATTATATGCTTTTTCTTTAACTTTGATACTATCTTAAACTTTTTTGGTGAACCACGGATGGTGGGTCCACCCCTTGGAATTTTTCCTTTCTCGTTTGAGTGTATCTATTCTGTATATTCTGAAATATCTCTTTAAATGTCTGCCACTGCATGTCTATTGACTTATCTCTTAACCTAATTTGCCAGCTCACTTTAGCTAGCTCTGCTTTCATATCTTCATAATTGCCCTTATTGAAGTTTAAAATACTTGTCTTTGACCCACTCTTTCTCTCCCTCCAAACTGAACGTAAAATTCAATCATATTATGATACTGAGGAGTGCCTTCACTATGAAGCCATTAATTAATCCTATCTTGTTGCACAATACCAGGTCCAGTATAGTCTACTCTCTGGTTAGCTCCCAAACGTGCTGTTCTAAGAAACTATCCCAAAAACACTCTATGAACTCCTCATCTAGGCTACCTTTGAATAAGGCTGTGGTGAGGCCTGAAGCCAAGAGGCTATGATGGAACCTGAGCTGAGGACCTGTGAACAAGTTATTGATGTGTAGATTTCATTTGATCGTACAGTCCATGACTCTTTCTATAACTTCATTGAGGATTGAAAGTGGCTGATAGGGTGGTAATTAACTGACAGAATTAGACTTGTCCAACTAGTGTTTTCAATAGGACACACCTAAGGAGAAATCTGCAGGGTTGACTGGAGTGAGATTGCCTAAGTACTCTGGTATATGTCCTGGCTCATTAAAGGTTGGTCTGCCCCATTTTCCTTTTTACTGGACTCTGTAGTAGTAGTTTTACAATTGAATGGCTTGGCAAACCATGCTGGAGTTTAACAACAGTCAACTGCATTGTATGGGACAGGAGACAGATAGACCAGACAAGGGTAAAAATAGCAAGCTCTCGTCTGGAGAGAAAATAAACAAGTTGAATTTTTGTGTGGAGCACACACTTTTTCCAGATAAACAGCAAAAGCTGGAGGGTAGGTCTCCAGCATATTGTATTTCTCCAGTAATGACTGGCAAAGGCGAGGGCAGATCCCTTGCTCATTCTGCAAGGGAAACCCTGATTGGAACAGAGGGCATAAAAGAAAATACTTCACAAAATAGGCAGAATATAAGATTAAAATGAAAACCAAACATCCTTCACCAATTTCTGTAAATGTTTAAAACCATTTCATTGGTATAAGGGTTTTCTGGGTTTCAAAGCTTCTAAGAAGTTAATAGAGAAATAAATATTACACAACTGCTGTGATCAAGCCTCAATGTGTAGGGATTTTGAGACAAAATCGAATTTCAAGATGTTATATGACTTGCTTTGAATATGTTGTTGGAAAAATTGAGTTTATATACTTCTGATGGTTTGTATAAAATTATCTTGAGTATTGCTGAAAAAAATGACATGTCTAAGCTTTTCATCTTGCATTCACCTGGACACTTCACAGGAATAACAATATAAAGGGAAAACAACAATTTAGACTGTATGTGAAGAAAGTGCTGATTGGTTGGCAAGTGGCATTGCCATGGAGAATGTACCAGTGATGGTGTCTGACAGTCAACTGCCAAGCATTGCGTTAAATTTAAATCAGGCAGCTTAACCTTGATTGGTCAAGACATTGTCCTGAGGAATGAGTCAGCGAATGGCTGTCACTTATTTTGTTCAGCTGAAACAGGCACAATGTGTGTACATGTTCTTTCTGTCTGCAAAGAACAGGGCCCTATGTACTAATATATGTAGCTTCCAATACACACAAATGCACCACATTGTGAGCCCAATTCACCAAGGCTTCCAAACCCACGACCTACCACCTAGAAGGACAAGGGCAGCAGATAGATGGGAACACCACCTCCTGGAAGTTTCCCTCCAAGTCACACTCCATCCTGACTTGAAAATATATCACCATTCCTTCACTGTCGCTGGGTCAAAATCCTGGAACTACCTACCTAACAACACTGTGGGTGTATCAACACCACATGGACTGCAGCGGTTCAAGAAGGCAGCTCACCACCATCTTCTCAAGGGCAGCTAGGGATGGGCAATAAATGCTGACCCAGCCAGCGAAGCCCACATCCCATTAATGAATTTTTTTAAAAATTTGTTGTTAGCGTAATTCTTAGCACACTGAGGATTATTTAGCAAATGTTTTCCAATCGCAGAATCACACTTGTTGGACACTGTTTTGAGTTTTGCAAGCACGGGCTGGTTGGGTACAGCCTGTATCCTGCCCATTGTGGACAGCGGCTGGGATATGCTGTTTGATATGATCTGCCAGTCTTCACAAGTGATCCATCAGATTGCAGAAGGAAATTGACACAGTTGCTATCCTACATTTGCAAGCTTTATTAACATATTGGTACCAATCTGTCTGAAGGGTTGATTCATAAAAATGAAATAAGTCTCATACGCCAGTGACAGAGATGTAAACCATCAGCAACTCAAACTTGCACTACTTGGAATACAGCTCAAAATGCTCTCTTCGTACACAACCCCACTTTAAAAGGACCAAATCTGCAACTGGACTGCTAGATGTTTTTCACCATTCAAGTGGATATCTAGCCATATTTAAAAATCCTGCATGTATTCTTCGTCAACATCTTTCCATTAAAGATTCCAGTGATAACATTTCTAATGGCAACTTTTTATGATGTCATTCTGTAATCAAACCAGTAGAGGTGCTCCAGTGCTGTCACAGTCAGGAGATGTAGTTATTTCTGGCTTTTCTCATTGTCCGTATGGACATAGGAATTTATAATAGAAATATAAGATGACAATGTATGACTATGAATTATGTCGACACTCACTTGCCTAATTATTTTCTATCCTGTAATTCTTCACCTGAAGACTGCACTTGATCTTGACTTCTGTATGCAGTGCAATACCACAGGAGATTGACTAATAATTGTAAAATATATCACACAATTCACTGAAACCCTCATGGCAATGGATTTGGCTCATGTTTTCATGATAGTTCCATTCTTTTGCAATTTGATTTTTGCAGTGCAATTGTTTTTTTAATCTCATTTCTTTAACCTCTCTGAATACATAGATAAACAGGAGCAACAGCAACCAAAGTAGAGAATGTCATCCACTAATTGGAGGAAATAATTGTGGCAACATGAATGTCACTTTTTACCCTCCAATTTTCAGTCTTCCATTCCTAAACACTGATTTGTGATGGGGGAGGGGTGAGATGGGGTGGATGTTGACTGTAACTTGGTCATACTTTTGTTGTTGAGTCAGAAGATTTATGGATTCAAATCCCAAGCCAGAGACTTGAGCGCAATGCCTAGGCTGACACACAAATGCAGCATTGAAGTTCTGCACTGCCAAGTGCCTGATCTTTCAGATGAGGTGTTGCTAAAACCCTGTCTGCCCCCTTGTGTGGACATAAAAGATACCCTGGCACACAATTTTGTAGAGCAGGGGAGTTGTCCTGGTGTCCTGGCCAATTTTTATCCCTCAGCCAAGATCACTAAAACAATAGGGAACCAGACAATCCTTATCACTGACACAAAAACAGAATTACCTGGTAAAACTCAGCAGGTCTGGCAGCATTGGCGGAGAAGAAAAGAGTTGACGTTTCGAGTCCTCATGACCCTTCAACAGAACGGAATCCTTATCACTGCATTGTTAAGCTCCAGTAGCTGTTAGGCAATGAAGACCAAGACTGATTACTTCAGGTAGAGTTTATTTTTAGTCCATAGGACTCTCTACAGACAGAACTAGTATCACCTGTTATCCTTTTTATACAACCAAATGGGTACATAGGTTGTTAACTAATAATTAACACTTGAACTCCTTTAATTGTTTTTTTCCCGAACAGATTCCCCTCTTCTTAAAACAAAAGTAATCCTTAAGTTTATATAATCACAATCAGTATATATTTTTCATTCAATATATTCACCTTATTCTCTTCCTTAAAAAAAGAACATGTATAGATATGTCCACACAGAATATTTTTTTCTTCTGAATAAGGTGTCATCTTGGAGTTCGCTCCTCTTTTGGTGAAGCAGCCAGATGATTGGTAGCTGCTATCAATCCATTTGGATCTTGGCAATCCTCCTTATTCTCAAGCAACTGTTTTAAGTTTGCAATGTCAATTCATAATCTCTTCTCCTTAACGCACTTCGTAGAGTGAACATTTTCCCCAAAGTGACTTATTATCTATAAGACACTTGATAAGTATTGTTCCTGAATACCCTCTTCCATTTAAAATTTCTGCCAGTATCATTGATATAAAGAATGTCATATCTACTGCCTCAACAAGGGCGAGAGTCTCCGCTGCCCAACGTACTTTTAAAAACTCTTTGTACCTTTTTTAAATTCTCATGCCAGAGGGCAGCATTTGCCTTTTTCCCCTATGAAAAATATTATAAATCCTCCTGCACTCGAAAATCCATTACGTAGGTTTGCATAACATGCATCACTGAACTCAATCAGTTTCATTTTTCTAACATCACCCAAAGATGGGAATTTCAAAACACACTGCTCTGTTTTTAATTTTGTCAATATTTTGTTTGCCCAAATGATTTCTTCAATCTTGGGATCATTCATTTTAGTGCTCAATTCCAAAACGTCAAAACTGAAGTCTGGCCTTGTTCGTTTGCCTAGCCAATTGAGGTGCCCAATTTGACTTCTGAGTTCCTTTTTCTGTTTCAGAAGCTGCTGTATCTTTCTGGGAGGCCATACCATGACTAGTTGTAATGGGATTGACGTTCTCTAAGTAGGATTGCTGATGTAAAAGTATGTGCGATCCGCTCTGCCTGATTTCCAATCCAGTGTACAATGCACCAGAAGCCTGACCTCCAATTTTAAACTCCGTTCTGAGCCCATTAATGACAACCATTTCAAATTTGCTACTATCACCCCACAAAAAATGTGGATTATAAAGATGCCTGCAAGTTTCCCTCCATGGTGCCAATAAAAAATTGCCGGGTCTGCTGCCAACTGAGGACAGCCCAACTTTTACAAAACTGAGGTAAAAGCAAAAAACTGAGGATGCTGGAAATCCAAAACAAAAACAAAAATACCTGGAAAAACTCAGCACGTCTGGCAGCATCTGCGGAGAGGAGCACAGTTAACATTTCAAGTCTGAATGACCCTTCAACAGAACAGTTCTATTGAAGGGTCATTCGGACTCGAAACGTTAACTGTGCTCCTCTCCGCAGATGTTGCCAGACCTGCTGAGTTTTTCCAGGTATTTTTGTTTTACAAAACTGAGCTCACTGAGAAATGCCAAACTCGAAGCGCCATTTAAACCATTTACGCACTTATTTAGCTTCCAGAGAGTGTCTTCTGCATTTGGCACCTCTTTCGGTGGACAGAGAAAAACTTCCTTTTGAAGCTAATGTCCCTGCAAAAAGGCATCTTTAATATCAATGGAATAACAGTCCCAAGCATTTGTAGCTAATAGACCCAAAAAAATCTTCAGCAGAATCGGTCTGCTGTAAGCGAATGTACTCTTACATCCTCGTCAGCCATTTTTTCTTCAAACCCTCGTGTCACTAATCTGCCTTCAGCTTTATAAGCCCCATTAGGAAGCACCTTTTCCATGCAGAGGCAGAGTTGATTATCCCCTATTTCGCACCTCTGTGTTTACCCCAAATTCTTTCCAACTATGTAGTTCTAGCTTTGGCCTTTATTAATCCTTTATTAATTTATCGTCTAATTTGTTTGGAGCTACTAAGACTTCTCGATCACATGGGCTTCTGCTCCTTGTAGCATTACCAGTCTCAACCATATTTCTTGACCTTGTTAAGCTACACCATCTATTCTGCCTTCTATCACACTCCAGACTGTTCCTGTTTGATCTCCCGCTCCCATTTATAGATGTTCTTTCAATAGTTTGTGATCTCTTCCTAAAGGCATGTTCACTCCCAGATCCACTGTTTGAACTGATATTATGTTTCCATGCCTTCCATTTTTATACTTTATGTTCCCAATGCATAGGTTCAATCTCCTATCCTTCATTTCGTACATTCCAGTGGCCTTCCCTGCTCTACCTACAACTGTTGCATCCTGCTGTTGACTGGTCCCTTCTGGCAAATATGTAACTTTAGTACCAGTTTTCAACAGTTGTCCTCTGGGACAAATTGCCTTATCTTGGTCATCCGAATTACAGCCTCCATCTTCAGATACCCTGTCAACTTCAGCTACCTGGCCCTCTCAATCATGCAACATAGGCTATGATAAGTACATGATTCCTTGTCCCTTCCTACAACAGTCTCCAAATGCAAATTTGTAGTCCACACCAACTAACCTTGATGAGTGTTCCCAAATAGTCTGGTTCCCATGTTGTAAAAATAATTGTTTTACCATCTTTACCTATAATATTTCTCTGGCCTTTCTACTTGTTAAATCCCTCTCTTTTATAGCATACTCTGTCTCCCTGATTGAAAATAGATTTTGATGGCGTACATGATGTCTTAGAGCTCGCCGAATTCTTTCTGAAATTTTGGCTTTAAGGAACGTTCTCCTAACTGCGTGTAGTGCGTTTAAATGCTCAGAAAAGGTGGAGCTAATCGTAGTGCCCTCAAGCTGGGGGATGATCAATCAGGACTGAAGGAATTTTTTGGGTTTCTACCAAAAAACCAACTGATATGGACTATAGCCTCCAACCATCTGCAATGAATTCTTGGTATGGACAGCCCACACGAGAGCTGATAATTTGCAGTTTGGTCTATCTGCCAATATTTTACGAAGCATCTCATCTATCACCACGTGATTCCTTTCACACACTCTGTTACTAATTGGGCTCTCTGCTGCTCTATTAATAATGATTATATTCATATTTTTTCATATAACCCAAAACTCATCGTTAGTAAACTCCCACCCCATTACTCGTGAGGAGTTTTGCCACTGGTCCCAATCCGGTCCTTATCCACTTTTCCATTATCTGATCCACAATTATTTTCTTTTCTTTACTGTGTATGATTGTCATCTGGCTAAACCTTGTGGCCAAATCGACGAAATGCAAAATAAAAATGTTCTTTTCTTTATCTCACACCTTTAAATCCATTGCCACAACTGCATTGAAATCCCTCGCTAAGGGTCGACGCACTATGGGCTGCGACAGTGTCCTTTTGGATTTCTTATATATATCACATCTATGGCTTATCTCCTATAAGTTTAGTGTGCTCTCCATCCCTTAGCAAATTTTTTAATCTTTGTGTAGAACCTTTGTGGGCAAACTGCTGATGCAATTTTAACACAATTAGCTTTTTGTTTTCTAAATCCCTATCCCCGATGCTAATAACACTTCTTTAGTCTCCTTAGTAGAAAAGTTAGGTTTCATTGAAGGAAGACAGTAGTGTCCAGATTGTGTAAATTGCAAATCCACAGGTTTTCCAAATACAACAGCTTTGTCATTCCCCATGTCCAGCTTCATTTGCACTTTTTTCATCGATGACCTCAACAGCAACGATATTTCACGGGACACTACGTCCGTACTGATGAAATGATTGACTCCAGCTATCTTACAGAGAATCATTACCCTTTTTAAAGATTTTAGGGTATTATCATCTCCAAATCTAAAGCTGGTGGAACTCTCAAATTCCTTAACCTTATTCCAGTCCATGTCATTTAAGGAGTCTAGGTAGTATTTTAACCAGTCTATTCCACAGAATGTAGACGTGCATCCTCCATCTAGCACCACACAGTTGAAGGATTCTGCAACCAAGACATTCATTACTGGGCTGAAACTTCATATAACCAATACAATGCCCTCTCTTTGGTCAATATTTCCATCTTCTTCTTCCGAGTCTTGTCTCATGTTTAATTTTGAACACATTATATCATTTAGAACAGTTCATTGTATAATTTTATTTTGAATCGCATCTAAAACACCGATTGACCATACCCTGGGCCTTTCTGGGGCTCATCTTTTGTTGTTATTCCCCAGTTCTGTTCTCCTGCCATAATTGTCAAAGGTGTTTCTATCCTCGTTGTTTCTAGTTACATATCTCCTTTCGTACTGATGCCTGCATCCTGTTTCTAGACGATCTCGCCATCCTGTTCACGTTATATCCTCCATTTTCTGTCTTGCCACTGAATGACCCATTTGCGCCATGAATGCTGCCAAGAAGGAATGTTTTCCGAGAATTTTTTTTTAGATCTTCTGATATCTGTTCTAGCAGTGTGTATCTTTCTGCAAATTTAACTCCCATCAAAACTAGAAAACTGTCTGTATTCGATGCTCTGGCGCAGTCAGAAACTTAAATGCCAGCACGATTTGCAAAAATTCCATCTGGAAATTCCCCAAGTAGACATTAGAGCAAGCTCAAAGTTAATCTTGCCCAATGTCTTTGCATGTTTGCTTTCTAGTGGAGGGGAGGGTTTGGTGGTCACAGGGTGTTTAATGACGGGCATGAATGATGTCTGAATGTTTAAACCTTTTCTCCCCACTCCCGATCCCCAACTTGTAGCACTTAGCGCTCATCAGCTGAAATCTTCTAACTTAGAACTGACTTGTCATGTTGTTCATGCTGCTTCTCAGCACATTGGATTTGATTGTTGAACCTTTTCAGTTACTTGAAACTGGTATTGGTCTTAGATCAGAAACTGGGTTGAACTGAAGTTTTCATCCATAATGAACATAGGAAATAGGAGCTGGAGCAGGCCATTTGGCCTTTCTACCTCAATACCACCTTTCCCCTATCATCTAATTCCCTTAGTACAGAAAAATAAATTGACCTGTTTTGAGCATACTCAATGACTGGAAATCCACAACACTCTGGGGTATAGAATTCCAATGATTCACCACCCTTTAAATCAAGAAAATTCTTCTCATTTCAGTTCTCAATGGCTGATCCTGTATTCTTTGCAGAATGGATATCAAATGTATCTGAGTCGATTTATGTGAATTCCATGGCTGCTTATAAAGTTATTAAGGTTATTAAACACTTGTTTAATTCTCTCAACTTTACAACAAGCCAAAATATTCACATAAGGGAATTGAGGAACTGCCTTCATTTGCTAAAAATTGTCTCCAACAGATGTGAACTTCCATAGATTGTGTGGAGTTGGTTCTCTTAGTTATTCTCACCTATGTGTAGAACTGACATTTGCAATTGCTTCCCAGTCCAATGCACAGGAATAATGAATAGTTTATAGTTGACAAGCTACTGAGTTGACAGCCACATTAAAATACAATCAACTGTTCTGTTAGTCAAGTGTAGGTTCCAATCAGGTGGCTTTTGCACCAGCAAAAAATGCTATTAATTTATCTTAATTAACTTTATACTCAGAGCTTTGATTAGTCACATATCTTTTTATTTTTGTTCCACATATATCCAGTTTTCATCTGACAATATTTTTCTTTCAGATTTTTTCCAAGTATGGCACAGTGGTCAAGTAAGTGAAACATAATTTATGTTATTGGAAATTCTCCTGTGTAAATGTCAAGTATTGAAGGAATGAAAAAAATTAATTTTTTTTTTTTGTTTTAATAAGAATTGACCTGACAAAAACTTACAGGATCAAATGTTTGTTAAAACGTTATGCCAAAACGATGAAAAATAATGAAACAATATTGATGTATCATGAGTTAAATATTGTAAACTTGATCTTGACATTCAGAATCTTGCTCTGGCACTTCTGAAATGAAATAAATCTGCAAGCCCATATTTACTCAAAATAAAGAATGCAAACCAAAGACAACGATCCAATATTTGAAACTGGCTGTTATTCAATGGATTCTGATATTCAGTCCTTTGGAGAAGAAAAGAGGTTGTCATGAATAGCATACCCAGTATTAATCACCTCAGAAGTACCTTATGACTTAACTTTCAGTTGTTCCTTTTTAAACATGACATTCCAACATTAAACAGTGCTAATAAAATTTTGCAGTGCAGCACAGGACTTCAAGCCAGAAAAATCAGCTTGGTTGAACCGACAGAGGGTTAGCCCAAAGGATACCATAAATTCCACCCCTCTAAGTTGTAATGTATAACTTGCAAAACTTTATTGCTTTCAACATTGATTGGGACAAAGCCCAAGATTACTATTCTGTATGGAAGTTTCCCTACAATTAACAGAAAATGCTGGAAATACTCAGGTCAGGTCATATCTGTGGAAAGAAACAATTAACATCTTGGATCAATGATGATCCTTCATCAGAATGGAAAAAAGATGGAACTGTAATAGATTTTGAGAAAGTGAAAGGAGGAGAAAAGAACAAGAGGAAGGTCTGTGTTGGGGTGAAGGGCAGGACCAGTTAAATGACAAAAGGCTTTGTGGTAATTGGTGAGGTAAAGAAACAAAAGGTGCATCCAGGTGGGGTGAGGATGTTTAGATAACAGCCATCTGAAAGAGAAAGAAACGAGACAAAATAGAGGCAGAGGTTATGATCTAAAATCACCCCAACACAACCTACCTTTCAATGCAAGTGCAGAAGCTGCAACACCTGCCCTTTTACCTCCTCCATTCTCACCATCTAAGGCCCCAAGACTCCTTAGCACCTTCCAAACACACGACCACTACCATCTAGAAGGACAAGGGCAGCAGACACATGAGAACATCACCACCTGTAAGCTCTCTTCCAAGCCACTCACCATTTGACTCGAGTTATATCGCCGTTCCTTCACTGTCGCTGGGTCAAAATCCTGGAACTCCCTCCCTAACAGCACTATGGGTGTACCTGCATCACATGGACTGCAGCCTACATTGAAATCCTTGTGCCACAGTTTTGCCCATTCACATGATCCGTCAATATCTCTTTGTAATTTTATTCTTTCATCTGCATTGTTGACTGTGTTGCCTATCTTTGCGACATCAGCAAATTTGGATATATGGCTTTCTATTCCATTACCTAAGTGGTTCATAAATATGATGAATACCTGAGATGACAACACAGATCCTAGTGGGATACCACAAGGGCCCATTGTCCCTAATCTTGTCTCCTGCCAATCCGCCATTTCCTAATATATCTGTTAAAAGCTCCATACAAAGTTAAGACTTGCTCAGTGAGGCGTAACTGGATTTTTAATGGTGATCTGAGTAATAACTACTGTTGAACAATCAATTTGTCCCTGAAAAAATGACTTTACATACATTTGTGAAATGTTAAATATCTCATAATTAATTGCTAATTTTTAAAATAAATAAACAAAAATTTAGTTTATTTGTGATACTTCAGTTACCCCATGTTTATGTCCCAATCTTATTTCACTCTCCACAAAATTTTTTAAAAACGAATTTATGATCCCCATAACTTTTATGATTTTTTAATAAAAGATGCATTTCCCAGTGATAAAGAATTACACGATGACAATATTTTACATTTTAAGACTTACCCTCTAACAAATAAACTAGAATCAACATTGAGTAAACATAACTTGGTAGGCAACTAATACTCTAAACTACAGCAAAGGTATTCCCCATTAACTTGTTAGCACAACCAAAAACCCTATGCCGTGTTTATACATTCTATCACAATCTCAGCAGAAAGGTAGTCTTCTGTTTAAAGTCGTAAGCTCATCCTGGCTTTAACAGGATCATTTCTTCCTGCCCCAGCAGGCTGAATGTTCCAGTGTCCTTTTAAACAAAACCCCTTTCTTCCACCTTCTAAGCATTATTGAATGGACTTCCAGTAGCAAGGCCGCCTCTGGTTTCTCCTTGGTCTTTAACGCACCAAACCCCAAAACAGTCAATTTCTTCTGCCTGGCGTAGCATCTGTTTTGGGTCATCTTCCCCAAATCTCTCTGTCTGACTGCCTTTGAGAGTCTATATAGAACAAGGCCAGCTGCCTCCACCTTTGTGTCCAGGTGTTCAAAATTGCCTCTTACTTTAAATAAGTTTTGACATGGGCTCCTGCCCCCATGGCAACCAGATTTGTCTCCAGGCAGATTTAGTATGAAGTCACATGGTCTTGTCTAGTCAGAGTTCGGAGGAGGTCACATCCCACTCTCCAAACTACTCAATTTTACCTTGAATTAAAGGAGACAGTTTAAAATTTAACTGCCTTATAAAGTGCAGCAGTCATAACAATTTTGGTTATTAGTGCTTTTCATTTCCTGGTTGAAGTTTTGGAACTCTTTAATGTGATTGGCTACTTTGGAGAGCTTGATGACATCACTGCAGCTCAACATGGAAATCCTTATGAAAGAACACTGCAATCAACTGCATATTGAGCAAGTTAAAGCAACGCCGCAAAGATGACTAGATCTCTGTGAGGCTTTCTTTGAGGTCAGCGGTGATTGCAACATTCGGGCCAATGTATACCATATTGTTTTATTCAGTCTTACTGGAGTTGGTATTAAGCTAGTCACTGTACATCTATATCACACATAACTGGACAGTTCTGTCAAACATTGTGTGAAGCATTGTAATTGTTTGACCAGGTAAAGAACTTCTGTTTGGCTATGAGAAGTTAAAGCTTTTGTGTAATTAAGTAGACCTGAAAAATGGATCTCAAATTGGTTGAAATCCAGTCCCCAGAGGTGCACTGAGTTACATTTGGGTTTGGTAATATCAGAGAGGATATACCAGGTTAAGATCTTGCTAATCTTTGCTAGTAACATTACTTGCATTCAAAGTAAATTAACCACTCTGTAGCCTTCCTTGAGGAAATTTTAGTTCAGTGACCTTTTTTTGGCTTTTATTCAGATTTGCTGAGACTGTACCTATTTGTTTACAGAGTTACAGTATTGAGGGATAAAGATTCCAGGAAAAGCAAAGGTGTGGCGTTTGTTCTGTTTCTGGATAGAGAATCAGCGTATAACTGTACCAGGGCACTTAACAACAAGCAAGTGAGCAAAACTTAGTTCTCAATTCCATTTTAAATTCATTTTCACCCGAATAAGAACTGCCTTGTCTTTGACATAACCTTTCAAGTGCTTCTGTTTTTCTTGTCAACTGCAGTTGTTTGGCAGAACAGTGAAGGCGAGTATTGCAGTTGACAATGGAAGAGCTTCTGAATTCATCAGAAGACGTAATTACACTGACAAATCCAGATGCTATGAATGTGGCGTGAGTACAAAACATTTTAAATTAAAAAACATGCAACAAACACTAATCCTTTGGTTTTATTGACGTGATAGTACTATAAAAAAGGATTTAAGAGATAGTTCTGTGTTCCGTCACCCAAAATGTGAATTGACAGATCTTCTAATATAAAATGAAACCTCAAAAAGTTACCATTAAAACCGTGGTGAAAAATTCCGAATTCACCAGACACCAACCTGGGAACATGATATTGTCACATCTCACTGGGGATAACGTGCTGCAATATCAAGCCCCACTGCTCACCGAGCCATAACAATTGTGAAAAAAGTTTGATCAACCTGTCTAATTGTTTAAGTTAGGTTAACAGAATATGAGCACCAGGCTTGAAAACTTAATAAGTAAATAACTGGTGCACTGATCACTACCTCGCGGAGGCTGAGCATCAACTCGCAGACACTTCCTCCTACCTCTCCCTGGACCATGACCCCACCACTGAACATCAAGCCATTGTTTCCAGGACTGTCACTGACCTCATCTCCTCTGGAGATCTTGCTCCCACAGCTTCCAACCTGATAGTCGCTCAACCTCGTACGGCCCGATTTTACCTTCTACCTCCTACCCAAAAACCACAAACAGAACTGTCCTGGTAGACCGATCGTGTCAGCTTGCTCCTGCCCCACGGAACTCATTTCTCGTTTTCTTGACTCCCTTCTCTCTCCCCTTGTCCAGTCCCTTCCCACCTACATCCGTGATTCCTCTGACACCTTACATCACATCAACAATTTCCAAATCCCTGGCCCCAACCGCTTCCTCTTCACCATGGACGTCCAATCCCTCTACACCTCCATCCCCCACCAGGATGGTCTGGGTGCCCTTAGCTTCTTCCTCGAACAGAGGCCTGAACAATCCCCATCCACCACTACTCTCCTCCATCTGGCTGAACTTGTTCTCACACTGAACAATTTCTCCTTCAACTCCTCTCACTTCCTCCAAATAAAAGGTGTGGCTATGGGTACCCGCATGGGCCCCAGCTATGCCTGTCTCTTTATGGGGTATGTGGAACATTCCTTGTTCCAGTCCTACTCCGGCCCCCTCCCACAACTCTTTCTCCGGTACATCAATGATTACTTCGGTGCTGCTTCATGCTCTCATCAGGACTTGAAAAAATTTATTAATTTTGCTTCCAATCTTCACCCCTCCATCATTTTCACGTGGTCCATCTCTGACACTTCCCTTCCTTGACCTCTCTGTCTCAATCTCTGGTGATAGACTGTCCACCAATATCCATTACAAGCCTACCGACTCCCACAGCTACCTCGTCTACAGCTCCTCACACCCCGTTTCCTGTAAGGACTCCATCCCATTCTCTCAGTTCCTTCGCTTCCGTCGCATCTGTTCTGATGATGCTACCATCAAAAACAGTTCCTCTGACATGTCGTCCTTCTTCCATAACCGAGGTTTTCCACCCACGGTCGTTGACAGGGCCCTCAACCGTGTCTGGCCCATCTCCCGCGCATCCGCCCTCACGCCTTTTCCTCCCTCCCAGAAACATGATAGCGTCCCCCTTGTCCTCACTTATCACCCCACCAGCCTCCACATTCAAAGGATCATCCTCTGCCATTTCCGCCAACTCCAGCATGATGCCACCACCAAACACATCTTCCCTTCACCCCCTCAGCGGCATTCTGTAGGGATCGTTCCCTCAGGGACACCCTGGTCCACACCTCCATTACCCCCTACTCCTCAACCCCCACCTATGGCACCTCCCCATGCCCACGCAAAAGATGCAACACCTGCCCCTTCACTTCCTCTCTCCTCACTGTCCAAGGGCCCAAACACTCCTTTCAAGTGAAGCAGCATTTCACTTGCATTTCCCCCAACTTAGTCTACTGCATTCGTTGCTCCCAATGCGGTTTCCTCTACATTGGAGAGACCAAACGTAAACTGGGCGACCGCTTTGCAGAACACCTGCGGTCTGTCCGCAAGAATGACCCAAACCTCCCTGTCACTTGCCATTTCAACACTCCACCCTGCTCTTTTGCCCACATGTCTGTCCTTGGCTTGCTGCATTGTTCCAGTGAAGCCCAACGCAAACTGGAGGAACAGCACCTCAATTTCCGACTAGGCACTTTACAGCCTTCTGGACTGAATATTGAATTCAACAACTTTTTAGGTCTTGAGCTCCCTCCTCCATCCCCACCCCCTTTCCGTTTCTTCCCCCTTCCTTTTGTTTTTTCCAATAATTTATATAGATTTTTCTTTTCCCACCTATTTCCATTATTTTTAAATCTTGTATGCCCTGCTACTCTTTCCACCCCACCCTCACTAGAGCTGTACCTTGAGTGCCCTGCCATCCATTCTTCATTGGCACATTCGTTTAGATAATATCACCACCTTCAACACTTCTTTGTTCCTTTGTCTGTGACATCTTTTGATGATCTGCTCCTATCACTGCTTGCTTTTCCCTACAACCACACCCCACCCCCCACCTCTCTCCCCGCACCACCCCTCCCACCTTAAACCAGCTTATATTTCACCCTTTTCCTAATATTCAATCAGTTCTGTTGAAGGGTCATGAGGACTCGAAACGTCAACTCTTTTCTTCTCCGCCGATGCTGCCAGACCTGCTGAGTTTTTCCAGGTAATTCTGTTTTTGTTAAGTAAATAACTGTTTATTGAACAAATTGTCTTTAACCAGTGGCAAAAGAAAGAAATATGAACTGCTAATTTCTAACTCTATAACCTAACCTCTATGCCTTCTTAAATTCCTATAAACACAAATACAAGACACATAAGACACACAAAAACATGGATTTTAAGAATGGGATAAAACCGTTCAGTAGCACCAATTCTGGAGTACAGGATTCGATGGGTTGATTTTGATCGATGTCTTCCAAATTCCTTTCAGTTCTTTGTTCATGACACGAGGTGGTCTTCCAGCACTTTCAGTCTTTAGTTCACTGGTTGAGTACTTGCCTTTCAATGTCTCTAACAGTGATTTTCCCTTTTTCCCTCTTGACAGGGGTTTTCAGAGAGAGAACAGGTTACAAAGATATCAGGAGAAAAAGCTAGCTAGCTATTATTGTAGAATTATTGGAATCTTACACAGGAGAGAGAGGTTTTAGGTCTTTCCTTTTAGGCTAGGAGCTATTCTGTTACACTGCTCTCGCACAAACCCTGGTCAGGAGCCATTTAAAACATTGTTGCCCGGCAGTTCCCCATTAGACCAGACTCCTCCTCAGCACCATCCTTTCTTTCATGGCACACTCTGCCAGGACAGCAACATTGTATATATCTCTCTCTGTTCCAGTAGACATATCCTTCAAACTGCAGCCATTGTAATTTTAATATACAGTCCAACAGAAATAAAAAGATATGTTTTTTACAATATTAAACAAGACAACCTACTGTCAGTCCCCACATCATACACAATCCAGATCCTTCATGAAATTCACTACTGTAATGTAGGCTGCACTATTTATAGTGTACATTATGAATGCAATGTATGTTGATATTTATCAACCCAAGGATAATTATAGTTAAGAACAAAACGAAAGTGATCCACAAAATTGAATCCTTGGAAAGAAAGTTTATAGTTGAAATTGCACAGCCTTGTGCAAAATGGTTTTATGACGTCGAAAATTATTATGGCATATTGTGTGTACATTTTTTATAAATGAGCTAGGACTAATTTCCAAGAGAATTTCCACTAACCAGGCTTATGTCAACTGTCAGAACTTTGTTGTACGTTGTGGTGGTAAGCCTATTCTTACTATCAGATGCAAAGTTCTTTGATATTCTGGAATATACATTGGCCCAGATTTCAAAGTCAACAACAAAGGAACTTTGCTTGCCATTCATTACGCCCACAACTGTGCACAGACTTTTCGTGGGCTTTTGAATTTCATCATGGTTATGAGAGATCCTTTTTGGCTTCTGCAGTGGATCTGTGGCACGTGTGAGCAGGGCAAGCAACAGAACAGCTCGGTGAGAATTCTTCGATCTGATTGGCTGAAATGAAATAGAGTCCAAATCAGGAAGTATAAATTCATATCAATGTAAATTCAAGTACAGAAAGCACAATAAAGGGAGAGAAAGATGGAATCAAAAGAGAAATAAGACAAAGTTAAGGAAAATTATTATTATTTTTAGATCCTTAATAATTACATGCTGAAGGATTGAAACATCACACTTTTAATTTTACAAATATATTTCCTTGGGTAGAGAGGCTGTTTGTCAGTAAATATGACCTGCCATGCTATCAAAAATTCACTTACACACAAATGCATCAGCCCTAACTTTCTGACGTATTTACTTGTGAAGTATTGCAGCTTCATGCCCTTCGTGTATTTCACTGTTGAGTATGTCAGTGGGGTATTGGTGAAGAAAAGCTTATGGCGGAGTGTGGGCAAATTGGACAGCAACTTTCAGATTTCCATGTTTAATTGTGCATGTGTAGGCAATGGAAGTTCCTGTCCAATTTATTCCATAATATCAGTAAATTCTGATAGTCGCACTGCTATTTCTATTGAAAAACCTGGGCTGTCAGAATTTATAATTAAGCTTTTCTTGCGCAAATTTTCTTTCCTTCCTTTATGGGCTTCAATCTCAAATGATTACGGATCTTTTTTAGCCAGGAAATTGTTATTTGTCCAAGGCATTCAGGAAAGTTTTGAAGTGATTGAACTAAAATGGTTCAAACATTTGGTCGTGTTCAGTTGGCTGTGCAAGTGATCCTTTTTTTTGAAAAGAAAAGCTTTATATAAAAAGTTGCTGTAGCCCAAGGTATTGAGACCTGGGGAAGCCTGGAAGTGTTGGAGTAGGAGAGAAATTATGAGCAGTTAGCCTGACATATATTGTCAGGAAATTACTAGTACATATAGTTAAGGATATGGTGACTGAATATATTGAAAATATTCAGCTGATCAGAGAGAACCAGCACAGATTTGTAAATAGTAGGTCTTGCCTGATGAATCTGATTGAATTTTTGAAGAGGTGACTAAAGTAGTGGATGGTAAATGTCTGTGGATGTTATTTATTTGGACTTCCAGAAGCCATTTGATGAAATCCCTCATAAGAAATTGTTCGCTAAAATTAAAGCTCATCGAATTGAAGACAAATTATTAACCTGATTAAGAAGTTCTGAGTGGAAGGAGACAGAGTAGGGATGATGGTTAAGTACTCTCATTGACAGGATGTGACTAGGTGTCCTAAAAGAATCTGTGTTGTGCCCTCAACTATTCATTGTATTCATTTACGATTTGGATGATGGGATAGAAAACCACATGTCCAAAATTTGCCAAAGGCACAAAGCTGGGTGGCGTCCTAGGCAGTGTAGATGAAAGTGTAACATCACAAAGAGATATTGATAGATTAAGTGAATGGGCGAAACTGACAAATTGATTTCAGTGTAGGCATATGTGAGGTTATTCTCTTTGGACCTAAAAAGGATAGAACAGGTTACTTACTAAGTGGTGAAAAGCTAGAAACATTGGTCACTCAGAGAGACTTGATTATTATAAAAGGTCAGGGACGGATGCAGAAAATAATTAAACAGTTTAATAGAATGCTCGTCTTAATATCTAGAGGAATAGAATATAAGGAGGGGTTGGGGTAGAACTCATACTTCAGCTATACAAAGCGCTGTTTAGATCACACCTAGGAATACGGTGAACAGTTCTGGACAGCACACCTTAGGAAGGAATTTTTTGGTCTTGATGCAAAATTGATTTACTAGAATTGTATCTGGAATCCAAAGGTTAAATTACAAAGGGATTAAACAACTCTTATTTGTATTCCTTGAAATTTAGAAGGTTAAGGAATTGGTTGATAGAAGTTTTCAAGATATTAAGAGGAACACGTAGGGTAGTTTGTGAGAAACTGTATCTGCTTGTTGCGGAGTCCAGGACTAGGGCTCATCATCTAGACATTAGAGCAAGACCTTTCAGGGGTGAAATTAGGGAACACTTCTTCACGCAGTTGGTGATGGAACTTTGGAACACTCTATTGCAAAGGGCAAGATCAATTGTTAACTTTAAAACTGAGATTGGTAAGTTTTTTTTTGTAATCCAAAGAAATTGGGCAAAGGCAAAATGGAATTAGGTTGCAGATTAGCCATGATCTCATTGAATGACAGAACAGGTCCAAGGGGCCAAATAGCTTAGTCATGTTCCAATGTAGGTGGGATCATCTAACAGTTTGTTCTTCAACTTCCACTGCAAGAAAAGCGCCAAAGCAAATTACCAGCAGGTTGTCATTGGCATTGGAATTTTCACAAGGGATAATGCGACATACTGTTAAATGAACATATATTTTACCCATATTTCCTCCATGGAAATCGATGACATCTCGGAATACTCACATGGAAGAAATTTCACCACTCCCTTCTGGCATTTCCTATTTTTTGTCTAGTGTTTTACATCCTGCTTCAATCATCATATTCTCCTTCCCTCTACCAAGTGGTTACACTATGTTAAAGCATCTTTCTACAGTAAATCACCGGGCACAGAGTAACTTCATTCTTCTCAATCAATCAGCTGCAGCTGTTGGATACAGCAAAATCGGAAAATTTAACATGTTTTTTTTTTTACCAGTAGTCATCTCAAATATTGGCAAAAAGTTAGTAATGAGATGTATTCATACTGAAATGAGCTAACATTGAAGGATAATCTATAATAGAGAACTGGCCAATATATCTTTGATCCTGTGGAAGTAAGAGTTAATGTCAAAGTATATGAATGGACATTTTTTTCTTCAACTTGAGTCTTGAGCAGTATAGTTCTCACAGAAGATCAATCTGCTGGCAATTTAGTATCTTTTACAGACTTGTCAGTACATTTAAAAGCAAACAATTTGTACATTCTAATTTGAGAATCAAAATGTAATTCCATCACCAGCATTCCATTGAAGGTTTGCCTTATCTCTAAAGTTGTGATTTTAATTATTATATAAAGATGTGATATTCATTTCTGAATACAGGATTATGGCCATTTGAGCTATGCTTGCCCAAAAAATATGCTTGGAGAGCGAGAACCTCCCAAAAAGAAAGAGAAAAAGAAAAAGAAAAAAATCAGTGAACCTGAAGAATTGTGCGTATATATCACATTGTTAACCTATTTAAAATATTTATTAAAATAGCGGTTTGTTTTGAACACACATCTCAAAGGATGTTTCTGAATTTTCAGAGAGGAGGAGGAGCAGCAGGAAGAAAGTGCAGATGAAGGAGAAGACCCTGCCCTCGATAGCTTGAGCCAAGCTATTGCTTTCCAGGTATGCAGTTCTGAGAAAATAAATTGATGCATATATTTGGAAGAAGTACAACTAGTCAGAAAGCAACTTTTACCCAATTGTAAATCATTTTTGTTTCTTGTAAATCATTTTCCTATTCTGTAGTTTTGCAAACAAATGTTGGGAATGCTTTCTTTCTCTTTCATTGCAATTTATTTATAGTTGTAATTGATCACTCTGTTGAAGACACAGTACTGCTTAGCTTAATGCTGTACTGCAAGCTTAATTGGGGGCCTTTGCAAGCTATCTCTAATACATATATGAAGTGTCAGTTGCCCCTTTGATCACATCACTCTACTCCTATATGTTGTCTGTTTTTTAATAAAAATTGATGAGCTAATTGAACAGTAACTAAAGGTGTGATTAAGTAATAATGGACTAGATCACCTGGATTGTGCCAGAGCATTCAGAACGCCCTGTACCTGTTGAATCTTCCCTAATACTTAATCCCTCTGGGTTGGGGTAGGACAACGAAGCCTGAGGAGAGAAAGGGAGAATGTAGGGGATGAGCAGGTTGTTCAAAGGAGAAGGGGTAGGAGATATTTTGACATTTGTTTTCCTCTCTGTCACTCGCACCCCTTTTTTTCCCTATCCCCCTCTCGGTCTTCCTACTCGACTGCAGTTACCATCCCTCTCATCCAGCCCCATGGCCCACTCCTCCCCCTCTCAAAGCCAAAATGCTGCCCAGTTAGTGAGGTCCCTGATGCTAAGTAGCTGCTCCAAGTTAGGTTCTAATGTCAAGTAACTATTCTTTTGGGATCCTTTTGAATCTATAGGGAATCGTAATGTCCAGTACCAAGGAAAGAAATGCTTTAAAGCTGCTTGGGGGAGGCAGGGAGATGGTCGTCAAATCTGAAATCCTGCATAGTACATGAGAGTTTGGATTTGGGCATGCTGTGTGGCAGTGGGAGGGATTCAGAAATGCTGACCAGTGGTGCAGGGGCTGTCTGTTTAAGAAGGAGAAATGAGAGAGAATAGGAAGGCTGGAGGGAGGACAGAAAGGAAGATAGTAGGAGACAGATTGAAGGAAAGCAGAGGGGGTGGTGAGCGGGGTGTGCTAATTGAAGACAGGAGGAGTAAGAAAGAGAGCAAAGCAAGAAGATGAACGTGTATCTGTTTCATCACCAAGACAGCCTACTTCCGCCTCAGTAATATTGCCTAACTCTGTCCTGCCTTGGTTCATCTGCTGTTGAAGCTCTCATTCCATGCCTTTGGAATAGTCAAGACTAGAGGTAACAATGGTCTCCTGGCTGGTCTCCTGTCTTCTGCCCTACATAAAATGGAGTTCCTCCAAATTTCTGCTGCCCATACCCTGATTCTCCACAAGTCACATTCACCTGTCACCTCTGTGTACACTGACTGATATTAACCCCAGTCTGACAACTTCAGTTTTAAAATTCTCATCCTTGTCTCCACATCCCTCCCATGGTTGGTCTTGCCTCTCCCCATCTCAACCAGCAACCCTTGGTGATCTCAGCGCTGCACCAATTCTGGCCTCCTATGCATCCCCAATTTTAATCACTCCACTGTTGGCAGTAGTGCCTTTAGCTGCTGAAGCCCGAGGCTCTGGAATTCCTCCCTAAATTTCTCCACCTTCAGCTGTTTTTTTTAAGACATTTCTTAAATCCTTTTAATCAAACTTTTAATCATCTGTCCCAATACAGGTATATTGAGCTCAATCTAGCTATCCAAAGCCTGGAGATGTCCAAAAACCAGACATTTCTACAAGCTGCCATGCATTAATTTTCTTACTAAATGAGTAAAATAACTTACTGGCATTTTTGGCTCGGTGCTGCATTGGCGTGACGGCATGTTGGACTAGTTGTCGGTTTCACACACTGGTATTCTTCCCACGCTTCAAGTGGCCCAAGCGATCCTTGTCCCCTTCTGACCCAGTTCCGCTTGATCCACCTGACCTGGCCCAAACTGCCTGAACTGAAAATTGGCAAGATCCGAAATCCAGCACGGACTCTGTCCCTAGGTTGCTGGTTTTGAGACACCGCATCTGTAACTTCTCCTTAAGTGAATCAGTGTTGAATGTTGTTCAAATGTACCCCTCTGAAGTGCCTTGGAACGTTTTACTGCCCCTTGACAATCAATGGGATTACTATTGCTGAGTCCACCACTATCAACATCCTGGGGTTTACCATTGACCAGAAACTAAACTGGACTAGCCAAATAAATACTTTGGCTGCAAGATCAGGTCAGAAGCTTGATATCCTGTGGGTAGTAACAACTCCTGAACGCACCCACCCCCCCCCCGCCCCCCCGCCTACCTCAAAGCCTGCTCACCATCTACAAGGCAATAGTCAGGGGCGTGATGGAATACTCTCCACTTGCCTGGATGAGTGCAACTCCAATAAAACTCAAGAATCTCAACACCATCCAGGACAAAACAGCCTACTTGATTGGTATCCCATCCACAAACATTCATCCCCTCCACCACTAACACACAGTGGCAGCAGTGTGTACAATCTACAAGATGCACTGAAGTAACTCACCAATGGTACTTAGACAGCATTTTCCAAACCCACGACCGCTACAATCTAGAAGGACAAGGGCAGCAGACACGTGGGAACACCACCACCTGGAAGTTCCCCTCCAAAGCACTCACCGTCCTGATTTGGAAATATATCGCTGTTCCTTCACTGTCGCTGGGTCAAAATCCTGGAACTCCCTTCCTAACAGCACTGTGGGTGTACCTACACCACATGGACTGCAGCGGTTCAAGAAGGCAGCTCACCACCACCTTCTCGAGGGCAATTAGGGATGGGCAATAAATGCTGGCCTAGCCAGTAACACCCACGTCCCAGGAACGAACAAAGAAATTATATAAATTCATGGTCTTGTTGTTGATACTAATGTTTACACCATAACTGTTTGCCAGTGTACTTCTTGATGAGGTCGACTTTCCTGACTCACCAGGAGTTCTGGCTGGCTGCTTTCATTTCTGAAAACCTCAAAGTCTTTACTGTGGTAACATTGGTAATTTCCTTGAGTTTAGCCACTTCATCTTTGGATATGAGTAAGTACTAGTCTACAGCTGAAGGGAGGATTTTTTTAAACTCTCAATTCACAATGTCTTAGATGTACTTGCATTGAAATTACTCAGTGGTGTGCATGCCAACCCTTTTCAATTTGGGCACACAACTCGGCTTCAGGGACATCATGGATGTTCATTTATTGTTGATTTAATGGACTTAATTAGTTGGAGTGTTTCTCGAGTCGCTTTGTGACTCGCACTTCATGAAGGGGTTGGAAGACTGTAGTACCACATCGCATAACATTAGGGGAAATTAGTTCCACTTTGTTAAATGGGTCGCATAATGTCACATGCAGCACCATCAACATGTGTAGGACTATTTAGAATGTTGCAACTGCCCAGCGTTTTTAATGTATAACTAAGTTACTCTTGACACTGCACATGGAGAGTTAAAAAGCAGCGGCCAGCCAATTTGTGCCACAAGCTGCAAGATCATTTGTTTGATTGTTGAGAGTTCCATATTGGCCAAGGGAATTCTCCTACTCTCTTTTGATTAATGAAATAGGATCTTTTATGTTCATTTGAGAGGACAGCATGGGCTTCACTTTAACATCTCATTTAGAAGACAGCATTCCATCAGTACTCTCCATTGCTACTGTACTAAAGTGTTATTATTCAGATCAAGCAAGTTAAAAAACTGTGCAAATTGGAGCTGAGTGGGTGAGGAAGAAGAAAGAGATTATATTGGAGGCAGTTGGGGAGGGAGCAGAAGCGATGGAAACATAAAATCGCGGAGGAAAGGGAGCAACAGAAGTCAATAAACGAGTGCTATGTCCATTTCCTCACAATGGACGAGGGATGTGGAAGAGTGGGTTGTTGAGAAAGAGGAATTGGGAGGGAAGCAGAAGGCCACAGTGGATGAGAATGTGTTGGGTGGCACTTTGGCAGGGACACTGTTTCTCCCTCTCTGGGGGAACTGCACTGATTAATGTCCATTTGAATCTCCATTTTGTGAGGGGGGGAACCATTTTTCTAAATAATAGAAAAAAGGTTTGAAGGTCAAGGTGAGTTTGGTGCCGAGCTGTTTCTGGGTGAGTGACTGGAAGAGACACGTTGTTTCGTGGCATGTGCGCGGGTGAGTAGATTTGGTTCTCAGGTGGTGGGATTTCTTCCAAATTTTTTCTTCAGTGGAGTGACCCAAGCAAGCCAGCTTAATGAATGATTTTGTGGAGGAGAGGGCGATGATGTATTTGTCACAAGTAACCTTGAAAGCCAAGCATACACTTAGTTAAGCCAGTAAAAGGAATGGCAAGTTTGTTGTCTAGGGGAGAGAAAGGAACAGTTTTTCTTTTAGGCAAGGAGGAATGGTGCAGTGTCTTTTCTTCCCTCATTGGGATGTGATGGAAGATTTGTCCCTATGGGTTGTGAACTGGGAGCTCTGCTTTCAGCAAGGTCAGGCAAGGCTAATTTATATCCTGTTCGAAGGGTGATGTGAATTTCTGCTTTGGGATGGCTATGACCTGGTTACCTTTTCACTTGTAGGGTTTTTTTGGTGGTATTTCTGCTCTGTAGAGGTGGCGGAAGGATTGAGATGATTCTGAGGGTTGTATATGTACTGATCTCTGCTCAGTTGAGGATGATGGAGTATTTTCAATCATTGTGGGGTATAGGGAGGCTGGAGTCTCTTCCATATCATACTGATTATTGTCTTGTTGTATATCATATATGTGATATGTTTATATAGTGCCTCCTACATAAAGCATCCCAAAGCGTTTCACAGGAGCATTATAAAACAAAATTTGACATGAGCCACACAACAAGATAATAGATCAGGGGACCAAAAGCTTGGTCAAAGTGCTAAATTTTAAGGAGTGTGTTAAAAGGAGAAAGCAAGGTGGAGAGGTTTTTTAAAATTAATTTATGGGATGTGGGTGTCGCTGGCAAAGCCAGCATTTGTTGCCCATCTCTAATTGCCCTTGAGAAGGTGGTGGTGAGCCAACTGCTGCAATCCATTGGTGCAGATGCACCCACAGTGCTGTTAGAAAGGGAGTTTGAGCTTTTTGACCCGGTGACAGTAAAGGAACGGCAATATAGTTCCCAGCCAGGATGGTGTGTGGCTAGCAGGGGAACTTGCAACTTGGAACTTGTCCTAGGTGACGAGGTCATGGGCTTGGATGGTCCTATCAAAGGAGGCTTGGTAAGTTGCTGCAGTTCATCTTGTAGATGGTACACACTGCTTCCACTGGTGTTGGAGGGAATTTAAGGTGGTGTTTGGGGTGCTGGTCAAGCGGGCTGCTTTGTCCTGGATGGTTTAAAGCTTCTTGAGTGTTTTTGGAGCTGCATTCATCCAGGCAAGTAGGAGAATATCCCTTCACATTCTTGACTTGTGCCTTGTAGATGGTAGGGATTCAGGAGACGAGTTGCCCGCTACAGACTTCCCAGCCTCAAGTGATGGTAATGCCATTAAATGTCATGGGGAGATGGTTGGATTCCCTTTTTTTGGGAATGGTCTTTGCCTGGCATTTGTGTGGTATAAATGTTACTTGCTGCTTAAAAGCCTAAGCCTGAATGTTGCCCTGGTCTTGTTGCGTATTGGCACGGACTGCTTTAGTATCTGAGAAATTACGAATGGTACTAAACTTTTTGAAATCATCAGCAAATATCTCCACTTCTGAATTTATCATGGAAGGAAGGTCATTGATGAAGTAGCTGAAGATGGTTGGTCCTAGGACACTACTCTGAGGAACTCCAAGAGCACTGTCCTGGGACTGAGATGATTGGCCTTCAACCATCTTCCTTTGTGCTATGTATGACTCCAACCAGTGGAGAGTTTATCCCATTGGCCATTAATCGGGGCCATCATGAACTCAGTGGCTCACTGTGTCTGATTCTCCATGAAGTTAGCTACTATTTCAATGGAGGTAGTCATCAGTGCAAATACCTGAGACATCAGTGCACTCTGCTGGCGAGGAACTCCTCTATTTTCTGTGCAAGGGTTAGCACTGCATCTGGAAATTCTGACAGAAGCACACGCATTTCGCATTGCTAATCCACAAGTACCCTTTTAGTGCAGACTCCCAAGGCTCAGATGTGTCCAGCTGAACTAAGCTTGAAGTGTCCTGCACCCTGCGGGGGCTCTCCACTCTTATCCCTGTCTGCAGCACTTGCTCCTGCTCGTGATTAACTTGTCACCATGTGCCATCCCTTCTATTTGAGAATCTGAACCCACTGATATTTGTGCATCTGCGCTGCTGGAGGTTGCACAGAAGTCATGTGATAGTGCACCGTCCATGCTGGTTCTTCTCTGAGGACTCCTTGCGTTCCCTTATCAGCACCGTCAATGCACCCGTGGAAGTTAAAATACATGGGTTAGTGCTGAAAGTAGGTATAATTGAGTTCCAATTTAGCGTAATACAGATTGTGACATTTAATTTATTGATGACATCCATTCAACGTGAGTGACAGTTAAGTGGCAATGTGATATTTAATGCTGTCACCAGATCTCTGGCCCACCCCCATATCTCCATCACCAATGGTCTATACTGGTGCAATCCTGCCAATCTCGAGAGCATCTTCCTCTTCCCATGGCTGCAGCTTGAACAGTTCTCTGCCTCTCCCTGGAGCTGTGGGCTCTCTTCTCTTGCAATGTGAAAAGGCAGAGAGTTGGGAGTGTGAGGAGTGAACCGATTGCTGAGGATAGAGGGTGAATACTTGAAGAGGGGGACTGGAAGGAGTGGATGTGAGGGTGTGTGAGAGTGATGTCTGTTGAGATGCAGATTTGAGGAGGAAGCTGGAGAGAAAGTAATGTGTATGCCAGCAAGGTGTGTTGGTCAGAGGAGTGCTGTACAAAAGAATGCTAGACAGGTGAGAGAGTGATGGCCACCAGCAGAGAGTTGCTGAATATTCTGGAGTGTATTAGGTCACTAAACCTTTTTGGCACTGGATCCAGGTCCTTGGCACCATGCTTTGGCTGCTGGCAGTCTCTGTGACTTGCAGCCACACCAGCATGGTGAGGCTTGCTGTTCTATCATCCTCAGAAAAGAAGACTTTGTGCCCTAAATGCATTAATCATCACCTCCAGGGACATGTCTGAGAACCTGTGGGGCAGCCTTTCCATGTCTCCCTTCCATTCTACAGCTCTTTGTTCCTTCTCATGGTAACTGAGTGCTGAAATCACTGCTGCCATTGAGATTCTGCCAGGTCCTTTTAAATAGAGATCCTTCATTGTTGAAGCACTCATCCTGCCCACCCTTTTATGATTAATCAGGGAACCTGGAGGTAGGATGTTAATGTTGTTGCTCTGAGAAAGAGCCATAGCAAATCTCACAAATTGGTTGATCAGGTTCCTGACCTGAAAATGATAGCAACGGGGGACAAACCACAAGATTCTGCCCACAGTTGTTTATTAACCCTGTCTTCAGTTCTTATGAAGATTTGACTTTGTTAGTGTCTTTGCTGTCTGGTATTAGTGAGTCATACATCACCTGTGAATGTGTAGGTGGCCTGCTGCCTGCCCCAGAACTGGAATGACCATTGGGTTGTTGTACATAGGGCTGACCCCAGAGATATTTGGCTTCCAAGCGTGGACTCTAAGCTTAGGAACTTATGAAACATGTGCAACTAGACTATGGTCAGAAGGAGGTTTTGAACAAGTAGTATGCTGATCATGCAGCTAAATAGAAGGATCTTATCACTTTTCATCATAATAATTGCATTTTTCTGTTCTGTTTTTCTCTCCTTCCTTTGTCTGCTGGAAGCCTCAATTCTTTTCTGACGTCAGGTTCCATCAGTGCCAGCCATCTTTCAGTATTGTGCCCAGAGTGATAGGTTATTGGACTGCAGGGACAATTGTAGACAACCTTGATCCTTTTCTCATCCAAAGTCCGTAAATGCAAACTGCTGCAGCTAACGCCAGAAAACAATTATGAGCTTGAATCATTGCCCTTTTTTTTGGTTGAGGACAGCATGAAGCTCGCATGTGTTGCTGTTCATGATTTAATAAAATATCCATACTGTCTGGGCCCATTTGGTAAGAAAGTCAATTTGTGAGGTAGTGGTCAGTGCCAGTGTATGTGAAATTAGACCTAAGCATTGAGTCACCACTTTGAGGGCAGGAGGAGGAGAAAGAGTGACAGCTAAATAATTTGAGGAAATTATTTCATTGAATCATAGAATGATACAAATCAAAAGGAGGCCATTTAGCCTGTTGTGCCTGAGTTGGCTCTTTGACAGCTATCCAATTAAACTTTTTCCTCCTAAATATCCAATTACCTTTTGAAAGCTGCTATTGATTCTGTTTCCACCAATCTTTCAGGCAGCACATTCCAGATCATTACAACTTTCTGTGTGAATAAGTTTCCTCTCATCTCGCCTGTGGTTCTTTTGGCGGTTAGCTTTAACTCTGTGTCCTCGGATTGCTAATCTGCTGACACTGGAAACCGTTTCTCCTTCATAACTCTATCAAAACTATGCATGATTTTGAACAGCTCTATCAAATCTCTCCGTAAACTTTTCTGCTTTAAGAAGAACAACCCCAGCTTTTCTAGTCTCTCCATGTAACTGAACTTCCACATCCCTGATACCAGTCTAGTAAGTCTTCTGTGCGTCTTTTCTCAGGTCTTTATATTTTTACTTAAGTGTGGTGCCTAGAAATGATACAGTACCCCAGCTAGGGCCTAACCAATGCTTTATAAAGTTTAGTATAACTTCCTTTTTTTATTAACTCTTGTCTCTGTTTATAAAACCAAAGATTCCACGTGCTTTTTAACCACCTTCTCAACTTGTCATGTAAATTTCAAAGATTTATACCCACCAAGGTATTTCTGTTCTTGCACCCCCTTATTAAAATTATCCCCCTTAAATGAAAGTCAACTTTAAAATTGTCTTTCGTATATTTAAGATTAACCAAATGATTGTCAACAATTTTTAGCATTTTTAGAATAGAAACCTTATTTAGATGCAGAAGTAGTCAGACTGCTGACAGCAATTGGATGAAAAACATTGAGCGATTTGATTGTTTCAGTTTCTGTGGTTTTTTTTTACTGGTTGATAGAATATCTTATAGAATTGTGACTATTTTTAATTTCTCCCAATCATGTGACACACTTGAAAGTCATGCCATTGTACTGTGGACGCTAATGAATCTCCTTGTGATGTCCTCATTCTTCCGACCAAAATGCAGCACTTTACACTTCTGTGCTTTGAATTGCATCTACATATGTCCATCCATTTCACCAGTCTGTCTCAGTTCTCCTGAAGTCTGAAACCTCCAATCTGCTATTTTAATATCTTCCTTTGCAACAGGGGCTGTTAAAAAGATAACGAATAAAAATTAAATATGTAAAGAATTGAAAAGTTGAGGTACTGTGATTTTGAATTTTAAAACAGTCAAAAATCCTAGAATACCAAATAATATATTTTTTTATTGGTAGATTTTTCTGATTCTTTTTCATAACAGTTGTAACCTTTTTTATTTCAGCCAATTAAAAAGTGCAAAAGCCAAGTGTGACAAAAATGAAGTGGATGCAATTATAGCATGAGTAATTCAGTTTCCATACAAATGTATTGTGTGTTACTTGGCAAAATGATGAATTCTACAATTCAGCCTCAATAACACCACAAGAGATTCACTAGTGTCCACAGTACAATGGCGTGACTTTCATGTGTGTCACATGATTGGGAAAAATGAAAAATAGTTGACATGGTTACAAGGAGATCAAAGCTGGGAACTAAATATCCAGGGGTTTGTGATTTTTCGAAAGGACAGGCAGGAAGGAAAGGGTGGTGGGGTAGCTTTGTTAGTACGAGACGGAATAAGTACGATAGCAAGAAAGGATCTTGGATCGTAAGATGTAGAATCAATATGGGTGGAGGTAAGAAATAACCAGGGGAAGAAGACACTGGTGGGAGTAGCCTATAGGCCCCCGAACAGTAGCTATACTGTAGGACGGAAAATAAATCAGGAGATGATGAGCGCTTGTAAAAAAGGCAGTACATTAATAATGGGTGACTTTAATCTTCATGTAGATTGGGAAAATCAAATTGTCAGAGGTAACCACGAGCAAGAATTCATAGTGTATTTAGGCCAGTTTCCTAGAACAATATATTGTAGATTCAACCAAGGATCAGGCTATTTTGGATCTGGTAATGTGTAATGAGGCAGGTTTAATAAATGATCTCAGAGTAACAAAAGATTCCCTCAAACAGTGACCATAACATGATAGAATTTAGCATTCAGTTTGAGAGTGAGAAACTTGGGTCGGAAACAACTGTGCTAAATTTAAATAAGGGTAATCAAAAAGGAATGAGGGCAAAGTTGGCTGGAGTGGACTGGGATAGGATATTAATAGAGAAAACAGTTGATGAACAATGGCAGATGTTTAAGAAAATAGTTCATGTCTCACAACAAAGATATATCCCGGTGAGGAAGAAGGATTCAAGGAAGGGAATAAACCGACCATGGTTAACTAAGCAAGTTAAGGATAGTATCAACTTAAAAGGAAAGACATACAATGTGGAAAAGATTAGTGGTAAGCCAGAGGGTTGGGAAAGTTTTAAAAACCAACAAAAGATGGCCAAAAAAAAGGGTGAAAATAAACTTTGAGGGTAAAATAGCAAGTAATATAAAAATGGACAATAAGAGCTTCTTTAAATATATAAAAAGGAAGGGAGAGACCAAAGTGAACATAGGCCCCTTACAGAATGAGGCTGGGGAAATAATAATGGGAACCAGGAAATGGCAGAGTTGAATAAATACTTTGCTTCAGTCTTAACAGAAAGAAGATTCTAATAGCATTCCAATACTTAATAATCAAGGGGTAAAAAAGGGGAAGGAAATAAATACATTAACTATCACTAAAGGCTGATACGTTTCCTGGACCTGATGGGTTGCATCCTGGGATATTAAAGGAAGTCACTACAGAGAGATTGGATGCATTGGTAGTAATCTTCCAAGAATCCTCAGGTTCTGGAAAAGTCCCAGACGATTGGAAAACTGCAGGTGAAACACCCTTTTTCAAAAAGGGACAAAGGCAAAAAACAGATAGCTTTTGGCCAGTTAGCTTAACATCCATCATTGGGAAAATGTTAGAGGCTATTATAATTGTAATAGCAGAGCATTTAGAATTACATAATCTAATTAAGCAGAGTCAGCATGGCTTCATGAAGAGGAAATCATGCCTGACAAATGTATTAGAATTCTTTTGAGGAGGTAACAAGCAGGATAGATAAAAGGGAACCAGTAGATGTAATATATATTTGGATTTCCAAAAGGTGTTTGATAAGGTACTGCATGTAAGGCTACAATAAGTTAAAAGCCCATGGCATTGGGGGTAATATATTAGCATGGATAGAGGATTGGCTAACTACTAGAAGAGAGTTGGGATGCGATGGGGCGTTTTCAGGATAGCAACCTGCAACTAGTGGAGTGCCACAGGGATCGGTGCTGGGGCCTCAATTATTAACAATATATATTAATGACTTAGATGAGGGAAATGAAAGTACTATCACCAAAGTTGCGGATCATACAAAAATAGGTGGGAAGGCAAATGGTGAGGATGATACAAGGAGTCTACAGAGGGATATAAACAGGTTAAGTGAGTGGGCAAAAAAGTGGCAGATGGAATATAATGTGGGAAAATGTGAGAATGTGCATTTTGACAGGAAGAATAGAGGAGCTGAATATTATTTAAATGGAGAAAGACTGCAGAAGGTTGCAGCACAGAGGGATTTGGGAGTCCTTGTGCATGAATCCCAAAAAGCTAACGTATAAGTTCAACAGGTAATAGAGAAGGCAAATGGAATGTTGGCCTTTATTTCAAAGGGAGTGGAGTATAAAAATAGGGAAGTCTTGCTAAAACTATACAAGGCACTAGTTAGACCACATCTAGAATACTGTGAACAGTTTGGGCCCCTTGTCTATGGAACGATATACTGGCATTGGAGGTAGTCCAGTAACAGTTCACTAGGTTGATTCCAGGCATGGAAGGATTTTCTTATGGCGAGAGGTTGAGTAGGTTGAGCCTGCACTCATTGGAGTGTAGAAGAATGAGAGGCGACCTTATTGGAACATTTAAGATTCTTCGGGGGCTTGACAGGGTAGATGCTGAGAGGTTGTTTCCCCTTGTGGGGGAGTCTAGGACCAGGGGGCATAATCTCTGAGTAAGGGGTCGCACATTTAAAACAGAGATGAGGAGGCATTTCTTCTCTGAGGGTAGTGATTCTGTGGAATTCTTTATTGCAGAGGGCTGTAGAAGCTGGGTCATTAAGTATATTCAAGGCTGAGAGAGACAGATTTTTAATCAGTAAGGGAATCAAGGATTATGGGGAAAAGGCAGGAAAGTGGAATTGAGGATTATCGGATCATCCATGATCTCATTGAATAGCAGAGCAGGCTCAATGGGCCGAATGACCTACTTCTGCTCCTTCAACTTATTGTCTTATAGTCACAATTGTATAAGATTTTATATCTACCAGTTAAAAAAATTGAAACATCAAATCGCTCAATATTTTTCGTCCAATTTCTCTCATCAGCCCGACTACTTCTGCATCTGAATAAGGTTTCTATTCTAAAAATGTTTAAAATTGTTGACTTCACATCATTTGCTTAACCTTAAAGGTACAAAAGATAATTTTATAGATAACTTTTATTTAAGGTTTTTACTTGGAGGCTTCGGCCTCTCTCAAAAACCTAAACTTAAAATTGATATTTTCCCCAGGACTATCATTTGACATGATGTTACCAACTTCACTTGTATGTACAGTTTCCAAAGTGTCACAGGTTTTGTCTATATTCCAGCATGCAATAGCATGTTCAATATAAATGGTGCTTTCCCTTATGTTCAAGGAATTCTGAGCTTTTTTCCCCTATTGATTACAAAACAAAATTGAAGTTGAATTCCAAGATGCTTTTTGTAGTAAAATCTCATCAAAATTATTTTACATTTTTTTAAACTTCAGAGACTTTAATTTCGAAATAAAGACAGATGATTTACTTCATCTTTGCTTCCTTTTGTTTACACTTAGGTATGTATTATTCCAGCCTTAATGGGACACAGTAGCTTAAACATAATTCTACCTTGGCAGCAGAATACTGATGTCATTTATAAACTGGCATATCATGTTTTTTTAATTATTCTCAGTATATATGCAATGCTGACAAAGCTATATTTATTGTCTAGCCCTAGTTGTTGCCCAGAGGTGTTAATGATGTCATCTTGAATTGCTTCAGTCTTTGTCCTAATGATTCTCCAGCTGGCAAAATAGCACTACCCTTTTCCATCAGAGGAAACCTGAGTCCGTTTTTTCCTTTGTTGGAGGTAGCACAAATTATCTGCCTTTCACTCCACCATCTAGTAGTCCATACTGTAGGCTGACATGGGCTGCTTAAATGTTGGATGAGTTGTGAGTGGAGCTGAATGCTGTGGAACAATTATGGAACAGTATTATGGAAAGAAGGTTATTGATGAAAATGGTTGGTCCAAGACTGCTTGAAGTCCTATGGTTGCAATGATTGGTTGCCAATAACTATGTCTGTTGTCCTTTTGTGTCAGTCTTGACTGCAGCCATTGGACAGTTTTCCCTTGACTGTTATGCTCAATTCTGATAAGACTCTTCTTAACTAATAAAACACTGCCTTAATTTTGAGGATGATTCTTTTAGCTCTTGCATTCCTGTCTTGCTCAAGGCAGTGAGCAGCTCTGGAGCTAAGTGGTTCTGGCAGAACTTACATGGAAATTCAGTGACATGGTTATTGATGAGTAGATGTCACCTCATGGCACTACAGTATTTAAAAAAACTTACTTTTAAGTATTGTACAGTCAATTAAGTACTTTTAAGTGTATCTTGTAATGTAGCAAATGCTGCAGCCTTTTTTTCACACAGTAAGGTTATAATGACCTCATGGTCCAGTCTTCTTGTATATTTATTGAGGGATAAGTGGCCAGGACACCCAAAAGAACTTCAGTGGCTCCTTTGAATGTGTTGCTGATGATTATGAGGAGTCTGATAGGGCAGTAACTGGCCAGGAATATTTGTGCATGTTTTTTGTATATAGCATATTTCGGTGCAATTTTCCTCATTACCTGGAGTCATCACTGCATTGGAATATTTTGGCATCAGGGCTGATTTCTTTCTGGTGAATAGGTTTTCAGCACTACAACCGAGATGTTGTTTGTCTAATTTCTTGAACTTTGTTGTTTAGCATGCAGATAACCTTGTATTGTAGCTTCATTAGGTTGCAGCTTCATACAAAGGTATGCCTGATGCTGCTCCTGATATGCCTTTCTACAATCCCCATTAAACTAGTTGTTGTCCTGAATTGATGGTGATGGTGGAATGAAAGTATGCAGGACCATGGGGCCTGTAGTGTGGCTGCTGCTCGTGAATTCACAGTTTCGAACTGCTAGGTTTGTTAGCTTGTCTAGCTCAATGTGGTGGTAATACCAAACTACCTAGACAAGAGTGCCCTTGCTGCCTTCACAACAATTATGCAGTAGTGACAGCCATGTCTGTGATAGGTAAATTGGTTAGACCAAGGTTAAGTAGGTTAGTTGTGTGCAGAACCCCTCAGCATCTGATGGAAGTGCAGTCTGGTTGTAATGTCTGGAGGACTCAGCCAGCTTGGTCAATGGTGATAATACTGAGCTGCTTTTAGTGGTGAAAATTGTAATCCCCGACTCAAGCTACTTTCTGTTCTCTTGCTTCCATCACTGCTTCTACCGAGTGGTGTTCTGGAGAGCCATAAATTTGGGAATTAGTTAGTGATTTGTTTGACTTGAACCCATGATCCTTCATGAGGTCTAGAGTCAATGCTGAGGTTCCAGTCCCACACCTACCATCTTTTTGGAGAGTCAGGACATACCCAAGGATGGTGATGGGGGAGACCAAGGTGAGTGAAGATGATCATTTTGATGGACAGAAGGTATGTATGGACCAGACTGGGTAAAGGTAGCAGTTCCACGTCCTGAAGAGTATTAATAAGTCAGCAGCTTTGATCCCCCTTTTTCTGCTGCTATCTGATAAATTACCAGGTTTATTAAATTCATTATTGTAGAATTCACCATGGTAGAATTTGAAATCGCAGCCCATGGGTACTTGGTAAAGCAACAGTTAGGGTATTGGATAAGCAATCCAGAGATTTTGAATTGCTAAGTGTCAATGTGGGATGAGGTGTTCTAAAATAAATGAATAACATCAATATCCTAATAATATTTTAACACTTGTTCTCAACAGCAAGCAAAAATTGAGGAGGAAGAACTTAGACGTAAACAGACTGCTGGTGATGCAAGTGAATGTTCAACATCTGAACTGTCGAAACGTCCACGAATAAAAAAGAGTGCATATTTCAGTGATGAAGAGGAACTGAGTGATTAGATATTGATTTATGTAACAATGAGGAGTACAAATGTATTTAAATTGGGAACTGGTGTTAAAAATAAAGTCCAGATTATTTTAGACCACAGTTTGAGGCTCTCATGAAGTACCGACAAGCATTACAAATATGTGGACTGGATATTTTGATACTTTTTGTAATACTTGAGCTTTTCTTTTTAAATGCATCCTTTATTCAGTCATTTACTCGAAATTAAGTCCTCCACACAGTGGAGGGATTGTGAAGATACATGCAGACAGCTTTCAACTCAAATCACTGCACAAGTCTCTGCACAGTAAAAGCTCCTGAACAGGCTGTTTTTGTCTGTTGTAGCCGTAGTTAACTACTGACTGAGAGCTTTCGTGGGCCATGGACTGAAATTCCAGTCCGTTATGGCCACAATCATAGAGGCATTGGTTATAATCTGGGCAAAATTGTTTTCATCCCCTTGGAGAAATAATTCTTTACATTTTAAGTATGTAAACAAAGCAAATTTGTTTCATCATTCGAATAAATGGAAGGGGAAATTAATTTTCATTCAAAATCACAGTTCCAATGTTTTAAAATATGAAGGAGGATATTGTATAGTTGTCATAATTATAGATTCTTTTCCCATTTATCATAGTTTTCCCAAATTAGTTAGCTATGATGTATCAGTCAGCGATTCTCAGTTGGTTCTGATGACATTAGGAATGAATAACAAGGACTCTCAAAACTTAGGATTGTGGGAAGGCAAAGCGCCTTCCGAGCTCTTCCCTTGTTCCAACAATTTGAATAGTTCGTTCTCACTCTACTACATAATTATAATTGACTATGAACTCTGAGGTCACTGTGATTTCCCTTTAATGCATCGCAAATGTAGTCCATTCAATTTTAATGGAATTTTTCTTTTTTTTAGTTTTTGCTTTAGTAATCCTGCAGTCCAATTACTGGATTGTATCTTTAAACTGTTAATAGTTATTCACATTGTATTTTTACTGTTAATTGTTGCATTTCATATGTCACATATTTGGCTCAACTATCTATGAAAGCAAAATCAAAATACTCCAGAAATCTAAAATAAAAACAGAAAATGCTGGAAATACTCAGCAGGTCAGGTAGCACCTGCGGAGAGAGAAACACAGTTAACATTTCAAGTCAATTTACTTTTCATTAAAACTTCTGTATGAAAGCTTTGAACCCATGTATCACGATTTCAGAGTTAAACATTGCTTTTCAGAGAGAATGGCTGTTATTCCATGGTGTTTTACCCTGATCTTGAGCTGGAAAGTTGCAAGTGGCTTCCAAACTGGAATTTTCCCCACCAGTCATGGAACACTGACTTCAGGATCCGTCTCTGACAGTAACTTGACTTTGTGGACTAAACACAGTTGTATTCAACTTACAGCACATTGGCCATTTGCAACCTATAAGCCCTGATAGATTGGCCCACAAACGCTTTATTTGTACATGCATTTCTTACTTGCTGGTATATGCTTTTAATTTCATGGGTCTGGTAGTTTAGAAAGGGCTGTTCTTGATACTATTGTCTCATTTGGTAAATAAATACATAATTAGAATACCAACAATCATTTCTATCCACTGCCTGAGATATGTATAAATTAATGGTGATAGTAATTCACCCTTTAAAAGATAGCTGCAATGATCTAAATTTTGTATCTAAGCAGCCTACAAAGACAAAAAGCTTGATGCTCCTGCCTTAAAGGGACAGATCTGCTTAAACATAACTCCAGCTTAGCAGTGGAATAATATATTGTGGGTTATATGTGTGAATACTTATGTTGTTGTAAAGCAGTGCATCATCCGACTTGCCATGAGAAATTCTATGGAAGATCAGCTGGTGCATGTAAATAAAAAAAATCAACTGGATAAGGATTTTCTATCGTTTTGACTCTTGTCAGTTTGGCTGATGTGATTAGTCCATTGTATCATGTGATCATAATATATCAACTGTGATTGATAGTGACTAACCCCTCATTGTTGCTGCTAAGCATGTGCGCAACTTAAAGTATGCTGCATAATTTAGTATCTGGTGGTCTGATGTTCTTGGGCCTAACTGTGTCCTCTGCTCCCAGCCCACTTGCCTATCCCTAGTGCTTATAAACTTTGGACTGAATCTCCCTGGCCTCCTTTTGCTTCTGCTGGAGCAAAATTTCTGCTGACTTAATTCAAGCCACTTTTAATTGGCACCTAGAGTCCAGCAGAAAATCTATTTTGGTTATGGTATTTTTTCTCAAGCCCAGAAGTAATTGAGAAATTGCCTTTTTTAAAAAAAAAAAGGAAATGTAGCTCTGAGTGGGTACCTTTTTGGCCATTCACTCGTGGCAAGGCTATGTGACAGTCCAATACGTTAGCCACACATGGCTAATTGGGAATCCATAGCTGGCTAACTGCATTTCTGGTGCATGAATAAAAAATGAGCAATAGCTACCATTGTTGGACATGTGATTACGACACTCGTTCACAAGTTGTATGCATGTGCTCTTTTACCTTTTTATGCATTTATTGCTAAAACGTTAAGACAAAAAGCAGAGTTCAAGTATTCTTTGAAGTGCTTTACTTTCGTGGTTACTGAATGGTGGTAGATGTTTGCTCAATATTGTGTGCATATGTATGGTATTTTCTACTTACGTTTGTGCATGTGACACAATTGGTGTCATAGTAGCGTCACAAATTTCTATTGGACAACATTGGCCTAAACATTGAGCCTGTTGTCCTTGCCTGACATCCAGTTATAGCAAATTCATCATATTTTTTGCTGAGATTAGCTATCTCAGTACAGATCAGGGAAACCTGAGACCCTCGTGGTCTTATTCACTTACTCCTATACCTTTTTACATAGTATGTTATTTACAGCACAGAAACTAATCAGTTGGCCCAACAGGTTCATGCAGGTGTTTATGTTCTACACAAGCCTCCTCGCACTTTTCTTCATATAACTCTATCAGCAGATGATCAGGCAGGGTCCAAGTTGAACAATGTTACACAAGTAGAAGTAAACTATTTTAATGGAGCGGATATGTGGTTGTAAACTATTTCGGCATCAAAGGTTGCATTTTCTGGAGAAGAGACAGTCTGTTCAATCCTTATCAGTGTAACCTCTCCATTCCACTATCGTAGTCAATCAATTTGCACCTTCTCCAAATCTACATTTTCTTACATATTTTGAAATTGTATTTCAGATTCCCCAGTCCGATTCATTTATGGAAATGATGAACAACAGTGGTTCCAGCATCAATGCTTGTGGAACACCACTTCTCATCATTTAACAGTTTGAATAACTACCTTTAACCCCTACGCTCTTGTTTCCTGTTTTTTTTAGCCAGCTTGCTACCAATTATGCTACCTATCCCCTGACTCCATTTGACTGGCTTTAGTCATGACTCCACTATGCAGTCAGTACCTTATCACGTACTTTTAGAAATCCTAATATATTGTTTCCATTGCACTATCCTTGCCTGGCCTTTCTATTACTACTACAAAGAATTTAATAACGTTGGTCAGGCATGAACTTTTCTTTTGAAATCAGTCATGACTTTAGAAATTGAAAAAATAATTTAAAGATGTTTTCAATTGCATCTTTGAAGAAGGATTCCATTATCTTTCCTACCACCAATGTTAAGCTAATTGGTCTGTAGTTTCCAATACTTGTTCTAGGTCCCAGTTCAAATATTGGATTCACATTATCTGTCCACCAGTCCTCTGGCACTATTGCCTTTTCTAATGAAGTTATGTAATAATACCTCTGCTATCTCTTTCCTACCTTATAATATGCACAGATGCAATCCATTTGGACCAGGGATTTTATCCTCTCTTAGTTTGATTAGTTTTTCAGTCGAGTCCCCTTTTCTATCGTAAATGTCTTCAAATCTTTTTTGATTTCTTTTCATGTCATGCCCATCGTGTGTTGGGCAGAGAGCACAACTGACCTGCACTTCTGACTATGTTCAGAGCACTGCTGGCCACTCTGGTATTATTCCACTTAATGCTATGCTGTTATTGCCTAGATGTTCCCCAAAGCTCACTTCTCTAATCTGTTCTGGTTCATTCGCTAATGCTAGATCCAACAGGGTTCCCTCCTCGTTGGTGGAACTTTTTACATACTGGACAAGAAAGGACTCCTGCACACATTGTCAAAGCCCCATACCCTATTTCCTTATCACTTCAATCTCTCTTGATTATTATTCTATGCCCTTTACTCCATTCACATTCACTTACACATTTCTTCCTCCACCTTATTTCAATTATTTGGTGGTCTGTAGTATACACTTAATGTGATTGATCCTTTGTCATTTATTTCAGCCTGCATAGATTCTGTTTCTATCCTGTTAGCTATGTCTCTTTCTCTACTGCTATTACCTCCTCCTTCCTTAGCCTTTCTGATTGTTATAACCTGCAATATTTAGTTGCCAGCCCTGTTTTTTTATGTGGACACATTTCTGTTATTCCTCATACATCTTATTTAAATATTGCATTATTTCTCTTTTAAAGAAGTACATTGATCTCTGTAAACCTGACAGAACAGCCTGCCAATCAACTGCATATCAATCTATTGGTTACAGGTTTTACTTTCACTGTTAGAGAAAAATAGACATCTGAGCAGAAGCACTAAATCATCAGTGATGTCATGGGGTTGTAAACTGCCAGCTGCCATATTGCTGTAGGCATAAAGCACCAATTTATCATGTTCTACAGCAGGTAAGCTCTCAACTGTTCCATACCAGGATTGCTCTCTAAATCCAGGATTCCGATTTCAAAACTATTGAAAATTGTATCTCAGGGTTTTCTTTATCAATGTATAAATTAGTGTTCTATATGCAGTATTCAAATATGTGAAGGCACAACAGTTAAGAAAATGATCTATGCAATAGCTGCAGACCTGCAAAATTAAAATATTGTTTGCAAATCACAGAGACTTTGGATTAGTTTCTAGGACGCATTTAGCCATCCCTTTTAATGATTACATTCTTTAAGATCAAAAAATTGCTATTTGGCATTCAGTTCTAATATCTTAAATGTATCATTTGTATATTTTCCTTTTTAGGGTTGTTTTTCTATTGATTCTATGCATCTTTGACTGTTTTCCCCTTTCTCCATTTTAAAAATTACTGTATTTTCAGGCTTTGATCAGGATTGCTGGGAGTTTTCACTTATGTTTCTCATACCTGAGATTGCTAAACACCATTTCGTTTTTTGCTTGTTGTCAGCTATGCATTTGGATTACCATTAACCTTTCTTAATATTTTTCTGTTTGTGGAGTTGTCTCCCAGAAAGTGTTATCAGCTGGGATAATCTTGCATGAGGAACTTAATACACTGGATAAACAAGTAGTTGGTGGATTCTCTGGCCTATCTTTCTTTTTGAGGGATATTTTACAAATATTCGTGTTGATTTCTCTTGTCTCTGCACCACCAAAGTTGGTGATTTTCACAATACATTACTTTTTGTAACAGTGTTTTACCTGTGTTCTTTGTTGGGAAAAAAATATAATCAGTCACAGTAGTCTGCAGCCTGTAGACTAGTCATATTTAAATAATTGGTAAGATATTCAATATTTTTGAAGTAAAATTTGAATATAAGTAATTAGTTAATGCATTTGCTGTTTCTATGTCAGGGCACCACAAACCAGCAGGAAGATTCCAGTCATTGATCTGAAACATTAACTCTGCTACTTTTTCCCCAAATGCTTCTCGGCCTGCTGAGTATTTCCATAATTTTCTGTTTTTATATCAAATATTGTGCTGCTTGCCTATGTATTTTGCTTCTGTATGTCATTTTATTTGTAAATAAATCTACAGTAGTATTTTAGCCTGTATAAATCAGTCTAATGTGTGATATTTTCTGACATCCTTTGACAGGAAATGTCTTTGACACATTCTCCCATGACCACTTTGCTGCAATCAAGTTAATTATTAGGCCTGGGCTGTGCTATGCTAACCCAAATCCAAGAATAAATGCAGGTTTTGGTTCAGAGGATTTGGCCTACTTATCGAAACTGATGTCAAGCCAAGTATCTACAAAAGGTAATGAAATAAAGGTTATAGAAAAACTCATCCTGTTATTAGTAATTAAATAATCAATTTAAGGGCTAGTATATAAAATGAGGTATAAAATATTGTTTGAAGGAGGTTAGTACTTTATCTGCCTATTCTCAGACTTTCAATAAATTAGTTATAGGAACCCGGTGGGGGGGGGGGGGGGGGGGGTGGCCGGCCTCTTCTGTATCCTTCAGTGTTTTTTCATTGTGTATTCTCCCATTCTTTTTTTTCCCCTTCCTGAAGCAGTATCTCACACTCACCACACTAAACTGCATCTGCCATGTCTGTCTTGTGTTCTGCTGAGGTTTTACAGTACTCTTCACTGTTTACCAAACTTTTCTTGGGAACAGATTCAGAGGTAGGAGGTTGAAAGCATTCTGTCTTTTTTCTGTTTGCATATGAGGGGTTGTCTATATTCCATTATTGCCAAATATAATTTTCCATCTGGGGAGGTGTGGAGTGTAGGGAAGATGCATCATCCCATGATATTCCATCTGACTCTATTGTAGCAATTCAAATTTCAATTAGACATACTTTACATCATTAATTTGTGACTGTTGAGCTTTCTGAATAAAGGAGTGGCATTTAGTCAAACATTTTGGTGAAACTTGACTGTAAAGTAATCAATTTGGTAATTGTTATTATGTGGCAAATTAATTTCAAGATTGATGAGTAATACATTCTGCTCCTCTGAAATGACTGGATGGCTATGGTATCATGGGTAGTGGCAGCCCTTCAGCCTTTTTTAAGTGACTGTTCAGTGTGACCCTGAACATCGAGTGTTGGTAGGCAGTGGGAATTACTGTATCAGCACCTTCCCTCAGTGACCATACATGCAGTTCCACCAAAGGCTTTTGTTCTTATCGAGGAACTTAAGTGGAGGGTCAGGATCAATAATTTAGAGTACCACCAATGTTGAGAAGAGGAAGCGAGAAGGATGAGGGTCAGACCTTATGTCTTAGTTTCGACGGACATGTACATGATCCAACGCTCATGTTGCCTGGCATTCTAGCCCACTTTCTTGTATCAACCAATATGATTTTCTTTGGTCTTCTCCTTCATCTTTGCCTTTTAATTTCCCAAACATTACTTGGGTCAGTCTTAGGTGATTTTGCTGTCTGTTTATAAACGCAAAAGTATTCGAGTTTCCTTTATCTTGGTGAGAATCATTCTCATTCTCTCTTTCACCATCTTGTGACTGGTGGAGTCTCAGGTTCTTTCTGGATGCAGGTTTCAAAGGCTCAAAATATTTATGTGTCCACCTCTTTCACTGTTGTTACTTCTTGTTGTTTGAGAAATACTGACCATGTTATGATTTTTAGCAACTCCGTAAGATAGACCTGCATCTTGAAAATTTTGTTCAGCTTTTGAAGTGTGTTCTTTGCTCAAGCTAGTCTAGTTCTTGCTGAACTAAACACTCATTCACCATCATCTCACTGACCTACATTGGCTGCTGGACCGGCAATGCCTCTTCTACAAACAAAAAAAAAATCATCCTTGTTTTCAAGTGCCTTCATGGTCTTGCCCCTCCCAATCTTTGTAACCTCCTCCAACCATACAGCCTTCTAGGATGTCTGTGTTGCTCCACTTTTGGCCTGTTGCACATCCCAATTTTTACCACTGCATTATTGGCAACTGTGCTTTCAGCTTCTGAGGCCCTAAGTTTGGGAATTCCCTCCCCCTAAACCACACTGCTTTTCTATCTCTCTCTTCAAGATGCTCCTTAAAACACACTTCTTCAATCAAACTTTTGGTCACGTGTCCTAAATTTGCCATATGTGGTTCAGTGTCACATTTTGTTTGAGTGTGCTCATGTGAAGCATCTTGGGACATTTTACTACATGAGAAATGTTATATTAAGGAAAGTTGCACGGGCTGATGGACTTCAAGGCTTAAATTATGAAATGAGATTATATACATTCGTGTTGTATTCAAGATATTAAGGGAAACTGGTAGGGTAGATAAAAAAATTTCTGACTAGTTGGGGAATCAGGGTCTAGGAAGCATAGTTTTAAAAATTGCAGGCAGGCCTTTCAGAAGTGAAGTTAGGAAACATTTCTATGCACAATGGTTGGTAGAAGTTTTGAGCTCTCTTCTGCAAATGGCAGTTGATGCTCGCTCAAGGACTAGTTCTGATCGCCTGGAAAGATCAGATGAATTTTCCAGTTTTATTTTTGCTTCTCCCAAGTGATTAAATGGCAGTTGGTGGGTGGGGGAGAAGTTGGTTGGGAGGGAAGTGTCTCCTCATGCTCCAGGCATCGTGCATGGGGCAACCTTGATGGATCAGCTTGTCTTTTCCTGCCAGTCATTTTCATATGTTTGTAAAGGGTCTCTAACATTTATATCTATATTGAAAGTCTTGCCTATAGCAAATATTTACTGTAAAAGTCACAGTTGCTTCCTGTAGCACTTTCTCATCACACTTTGTTACTAATACCCAATCTGTTATAAAACTATACCCAATCTGTTATAAAACTATAATCTCTGAATAACCACAAATCATGGGAGATCAATAAGTATTGCGATCAAATGAATGATACGTGGTTGAAGATGTCCAACAAAAGTAGTTATCAAGTTTGAAACTGTTCAAAACATATGACAAACTATTGGCAAAATTAGTAAGCAAAACAATTATTACAAAATGTTGGCAAATCCCCATGAACACCATATTTATTCACATGATGCAAAATAATGCAGGTGCTGGAAATCTGAAATAAAATCAGAAGATTGGATACACTCGGGTCAGATTGTATCTGCAGGGAGGAAAATAGACTTATGTTTCAGATCTTACGAGTCTTCATTTATACATCCTTAATTTTTAACTGACAGGATACCCTTCTAACTTCTGTTCTCTCTCTCTCTCTCTCTCTCTCTCTCTCACACACACTATCTCACTCTCCTTGTCGCTCTCTCACTCTCTCACTCTCCCTGTCGCTCTCTCTCTCACTCTCCCTGTCGCTGTCTCTCTCACTCTCCCTGTCGCTCTCTCTCTCACTCTCCCTGTCGCTCTCTCTCTCACTCTCCCTGTCGCTCTCTCTCTCACTCTCCCTGTCGCTCTCTCTCTCACTCTCCCTGTCGCTCTCTCTCTCACTCTCCCTGTTGCTCTCTCTCTCACTCTCCCTGTCGCTCTCTCTCTCACTCTCCCTGTCGCGCTCTCTCTCTCTCCCTGTCGCTCTCTCTCTCACTCTCCCTGTCGCTCTCTCTCTCTCTCCCTGTCGCTCTCTCTCTCTCTCTCTCTCTCTCCCTGTCGCTCTCTCTCTCTCTCTCCCTGTCGCGCTCTCTCTCTCTCTCTCCCTGTCGCTCTCTCGCGCTCCCGCGCTCTCTCGCGCTCCCGCGCTCTCTCGCGCTCCCGCGCTCTCTCGCGCTCCCGCGCTCTCTCGCGCTCCCGCGCTCTCTCGCGCTCCCGCGCTCTCTCGCGCTCCCGCGCTCTCTCGCGCTCCCGCGCTCTCTCGCGCTCCCGCGCTCTCTCGCGCTCCCGCGCTCTCTCGCGCTCCCGCGCTCTCTCGCGCTCCCGCGCTCTCTCGCGCTCCCGCACTCTCTCGCACTCTCGCTCTTCATGATCCATTATCTTAATTGAACCTGCATCTCCATTGTCTAAAGCCTTTCAGTAACTATGGAAAAGTAGATGTGCATTTAACAATGGCTCAGTATGTAAATACACTACGTGATGTGAATGGATCACTGCCAAGTGAATGGTGGGGCACTAGATTTGCCTTTGTGACTTATCTAGACAATGGAAAAATCATCCAGAGTTTTATTTTAATCACCATCTGGCACCGTGTGCTCCTAGTGTTTGTATGCGGATATAAGCTGAGGGCAGGATCAGGCTTGTCTATGATGTCCTTCATAGTCAAATGGGCCACCACCAACAGCAGCATTTATCTAGAGCTTCCCAACACACATGACTGAACTATAATCAGGCAAAAGTTGACACCAGCCTAAAGAGGGGTGTATTAGGATAAGATGATCTTTGATCACTTCTTTGTATCCCTCCCCACTCTCATTCTCCTCCTTCCTCCCAACCACCATGCCATCTCAGCTGCACAGGGGCACAGCCATTGGGATTGTGCTGTGCAGAGGACAAACAGACCACACACTAGCAGTGGTCCCCTTTTAAAATTCTGAAAGCATGGCAGTCTTAAAAGGACCACGCTGTTCAAGAAACAGGTTGCTCACATTGAAGGGAAACTAGAGGGAACATTACTCCCAACTCCAATTTCTTTCGTGTCTGCCCTGGAATAAATTCTTCCCTCAAATCATTTACATATCCTGGTGGTTTCCCTTGGCACAGCTGTCATTTTTGCTCCTTTAAGTCTACAGATTGTCAACCTGATGGTTTATGGTGGGTAAATGTTTTCAAGATTTATTACCAGATTTGGTTGAACCACATAAAGCATTGTTGGGTTTTTCTCTCCTCTGACAAAACTGTTTGTCAAAGATAGCCTTTTGTTTCTATTCTGCACTACAAACCATTTTTCTTAACACTGCCCCCTGCCTCACTTCCACTATAGTCACCAACAAGTGCAAGGAGGTCGTGGAATTTTTTTGTCACTAAGATCGAGAATAATCATTCAGCTGTTTCTGCCACTTCCCTTCCTTCCACGAGCCGTGAGCTCACATTTTTCTCTTTCTCACCTATCTTCCTTCTGGGGTTATCTGCCTGTGAGATTGAGCTCTGCTCCTTCCACCAAACTGCTGACCATGCAACTTCCCTTCTTGACCTCCCCGCATTACTGTGATATTGTTAAAGTCCTTGAATGAGTTGTCACCTCCCAAATCTGTGTTCATCTTTCTCTCTCTCCCTGTGTTTGAGGCTCACCAATCAGGTTATCGCATCTGCAATAGTATTGAAACAGCCCTTGTCAAAACCACAAATTACATCCTTTATGGCAGTAACCATGGTAAACTATCCCTCTCCATCCTTCTCAACTTATCTGCAGCCTCTAACACAGTTGACCACATCGTTCTTATTCAGTGGCTCTCCGCTGTTGTTCAGCAGATGGGACTGCCTTTGCATGATTCCGTTTCTATCTATCCAGGGAGTCACCTAGATTGGCTTCTCTTCACACTTGTGCATCTTTATCTCTGGAGAATCCCTCCTTTTCCTCCTCTACATGCTACCCCTTGGCGACATCTTCCAAAAACACATGTATGCTGACAATACCCCGTTCTACCTCACCACCACCACCTCTCTTGAACCCTCCACTTCTTCTGATTTGACATGCTGCTTGTCCAACATTTGATATAATTGAGCAGAAATTTCCTCAACTTAAATATTGGAAAGGCCAATGCCATTGTCTTTAGTCCTCACTACAAATTCCACTTGTGAGCTATTGACTCCATTCCTCTTCTGAGCCATTTTCTAAGGCTGACACAGGTTGCTCGCAACTTGACCATCCTAATCCAGCCTGAGCTGAGCTTCCAACCCTGTATCCTGTCTGTCACCAAGGCCACCTACTTGCAACTCTGTAACATCACCCTTCAGCGCATCTGCATCTGAAACCCTCATTCATGCCTTTGTTATCACTGACAATGCTCTCCTGGTTAGCCTCTCAACTCCATAAACTTGAGCTCCTCCATAGAGTCATAGAGGTCTACAGCACAGAAAAAAGGCTCTTCGGCCCATTGCATCTGCGCTGATCAAACAAGTACCTAACTATTCTAATCCAATTTTTTAGCACTAGGCCCTTAGCCTTGTATGCCCTGGCATCACAAGTGCACATCTAAATATTTCTTAAATGTTATGAGGGTATCTGTCTCTACCACCCTTTAAGGCATTGAGTTCCAGATCCCCACTACCCTCTAGGTAAAAAAAAATTCTTCCCCTCATCCCCTCTAAACCTCCTGCCCCTTACCTTAAACCTATGCCCCCTGGTTATTGATTCCCCCAACAAGGGCAAAAATTCCTTCCTGTCTACCCTATCTATGCCCCTCATAATTTTATATATGTCAATCTTGTACCCCCTCGATCTCCTGTGCCCCAGGGAAAATAACCCCAGTCTATCCAATCTCTCCCATAACTAAAACTCTCTATTCCAGGCAACATCCTAGTAAATCCCCTCTGCACTCTCTCTAGTGCAATCACATCCTTCCTATAATGCGAATTCCAGAACTGCACGCAATACTTTAGCTGAGGCCTAACCAGTGTTTTATACAATTCCAGCATAACCCCCCTGCTCTTATATTCTATGCCTCGGCTAATAAAGGCAAGTATCCCATATGCCTTCTTAACCACCTTATCTACCTGTCCCACTACCTTAAGGGACCGGTGGACATGCACACCAAGGTCCCGCTGATCCTCGGTACTTCCCAGGGTCCTGTCATTCATCATGTATTCCCATGCCATGTTTGGCCTGCCCAAATGCATCACCTCACACTTATCCGGATTAAATTCCTTTTGCCACTGATCAGCCAATCTATATCCTCCTGTAATCTAGGGCTATCCTCCTCACTATTTACCACCACACCAATTTTTGTGTCATCCACGAACTTACTGATCAACCCTCCTATATTCAATTCTAAATCGTTTATATATACCACAAACAGCAAGGGACCTAACACCGATCCCTGTGGAACCCCACTGGACACAGGCATCCAGTCACAAAAACACCCCTCGACCATCACCCTCTGCTTCCTGCCACTCAGCCAATTCTGGATCCAATTTGCCAAATTGCCTTGGATCCCATGGGCTCTTACCTTCGTTATCAGTCACCCATACGCGACTTTATCAAAAGCCTTGAAGTCCAAGTAGATTATATCAAATGCATTGCCCTCATCTACACACCTCTCTTTGAAAAAAATCAGTTAAATTGGTCTGACATCAGACATGGTCCAAAACTCTCTCAAAATTCCATTCAATGATCATCCCAATGCACGTTAACATAGAATGGCTTCTGGCCTGGCAATGCCTCACTTTTAAAATCCTCATACTTGTTTTCAAATCCCTCCATGGCCTCACCCTTCCCTATCTCTAACCAGACATCCCTCTGAGATGTTTGCACTTCTCCAATTCTGGCTTCTTGCAGATCTCCGATTTTGGTCACTCACCCACTGACAGCCATGCTTCAGCTACCTTGGCCCCAAGCTTTGGAATTCCCTCCTTAAATCTCTCTGTTGCTTAAATCTCTCTCCTTTAAGATGCTGTTTAAAACCTATTTCTTTGGCCAAGGTTTTAGTTATCTGACCTAATATCTCCTTATATGGCTTGGTGTCAAATTTTGTTTATCACTGCATATATAAAGGCACTATATAAGTAGTGTAAGTTGTTAATGATAGTCTATTTAACTATGCTAGTAATGACTCTCAACATCTACTCTGTCAAGTTCTCTCCGAATCTTATCTGTTTCAATGAGATCACCTCTCATTCTTCTAAACAGCAAGGAGTATAGGCCCATTCTACTCAATCTGTCTTCATAAGACAAACCCTCTCATCCCAGGAATCAATCTAGTGAACCTTTGTTTCATCCCCTTGAAGGCAAGTATTGTTCTTTGTATATGTATTCCAGGGTTGGTCTCACCAAAACTCTGTACAATTATGCAAGATTTCCTTCATTTTGTACACTACTCCAACCCCCTTGCAATAAAGGCCAATATACCAGTTACCCTTCTAATTGCTCGTCGTAGCTACATGTTTCTTGTTCAAGGACATTCAAATCCCTATGAACACCACATTTAATAGTTTCTTACCATTTTAAAAAAAATATTCATTTTTCTATTTTTTCTATCAAAATTAAAAACTTCACATTTCCCCGTTATACTCCATCTGCCATCATCTTGTACACTCACTTAACCCATCTGTATTCCTTTGCAGATGCTTCGTCCTCACAGCTTGCTTTCCCACCTAGCTTTGTATTATTAAGATATTACATTTTGCCCTTTCATATAAGTCATTAATATAAATTGTAAATAGCTAAGGTCCACCACTGATCTTTGCAGCACCCCACTAATAACAGCTTGACAAACCAAAAATGATTCATTTATTTCTACCCTGTTTTCTGTCTGTTAACCAATTCTGCAACCATGCTAATACATTCCAATCCCATGAACAATAACCTTTTGTGTGGGACCACATCGAATGCCTTTTGAAAATCCAAATGTACCATGATCACTGGTTCCCCTTCATCTACCTTGCTCTCATCCTAAAAATCTCAATGTATTTATAAACCAAGATTTCCTTACATCAAACATGTTGACCTGCCTAATCATTTTCTGATTTTCTAAGTGCCGTGTTGTCATGTTCTTAGTAATGGATTCGAGCATTTACACTTGCCAGTCCAGAAATGTGCTCGTTCTTGTAGAGGAACCGAAAATACAGTTGTTTTTTTGTTGCTCTTTTGACTAAGGCAAGTTGCAGGAGTCAGTTGTGACATCCCTCAAAACCATCCTGGCTGAGGTGATCCAATTCAGGACACGGTAATCAGCAAAACCTAAGGCCTCCATGGGCTAAATGCCAACTCCAAGTGAACCACCAAGAAACTTTGTAATGCCCTGCTTAATATTTGGGGCAAGACTTTATCATGTAACAATCCGAGACCACGTGGTATGTCTGCAGAGATCACAAAAAAGGACATGACCTTACTCTTCGGTACGTAAGGAAATGAGCAATAGACTTGATTACAAAACAGTATAATGCCATGTTTATTCTATGGCGTTTTAAGCGGTTACAAATCAGCGTATTTGTGCCGTTCACTTTGATTAGGTTCTTGAGATCTACTGAATCGTACTCATCCACCGTGACTCGCTCGTCATGGTTTGAAAAAAGGGACCCATTTCACTTTTAGAAGTGAATTAAACTTCATAGTTTGCAAACTTTTTTTTGAAAGAAAAGTCCGTAAATAAATCTCGCTCCGAATATTTCCCCCGCGCTGACAACTTTGTCCCAGGAATTTAGCAAATGCTGAAAATCTAGCACAAACTCCCGCGTCCACATTCATTCATTACTACCCTCTGGATGTCCTGCAGCCGGGCTGCTGATGTCATTATATTTCATCATATAGGGAGGGAGGGAGGGGGTGGGGAAAGGATAAGTGCTTCCTCCTCTGTACAAAAAAAAAGTAATTTCAAACAGAATCAGGAAGCCATCGAATGCGATTTACTGATGGGAGCAAAGATTGTTTTTGTTGTGTGCTCCCTCCCTCTCCCGCTACCGTGTGTGGAAGGAAAGCAGTGGCACTGTTAGAGCGGCAGCCAACATCACTGCCATGCAAACCTACCGCCTTGTGTACCGTGTGTCTGTTTCATAAAAATCCTGGTGAGCTGGTTGGCCCCCGGCACGCCACGTGAGGCGAGTCACCGGACAGCTGGGGGTGGTGAGAGAAGGGGGGGGGGGGGGGGGGTTGGGTTTGGGTTTGTGTGTGTGTGTGTGTTGGGGGGGGTGGGGGGGGATTTCCAGGCGCTAGCAGAGGAGCCCTGAGCCATTCAGACGGGTTTCAAATAATAAATAATAATAAATAAAAAGCGAGGACTTAAAGCCGCTATGGGAGACAAGAAGAGTCCCACCAGGTAGAGTACTTTTAGACTCTCCGCTCCCCTTGCCGCCCCCGAGAGAGAAAAAAAAAGAGAAAGGATACCTACCCCCTTCTTAAATGTTTTCAAGTGTGTGGAAATGGACCGATCGCAGAATGGGAGCTGGTGCTCGGGGAGCAGAATGTTGCAGAGCTCGATACAATGTAGCAGCCATGGCGGACGGGTTTGTTACAGTAGAGTCAGTGCGTGCGTGCGTGGGAAATTGACATGGGGAGCTGCAGTTTCGCTCAAAGGATCTGGCCCTTCTTTTCTTTTGATCGTCACCGATTGCCAGGAAGGTCTTTAGGGGAGGAGGAGGAGGAGGAAAAAGAGAGAGGGGTGGGGAAGCAACAAAAAAGAGCAAACTATTTGCCAATAAGCCGGGTGCACCTATGTATTTTTTCACCACCTCTTTCCATTCCTTTTGTTGTCCAAAACAGACCCAAAAGGCAGCCCAAGCCTTCCACAGACGAGGGATACTGGGACTGTAGCGTTTGTACGTTCAAGAACAGCGCAGAGGCTTTCAAATGCAGTATGTGTGATGTCAGGAAGGGCACATCAACACGGTGAGTCTCTCCACTTCCTTTTTTATTTAATCTCTTCCCTATCTATTAATAAATTTACGTTGCACAGGCTGAAATAGGTTCGAAGAGATGGAGGGTTGTTGTTGCAATATTTATTTCTACGGTCCTGGATACGTTTGTCATTTGAAATTTACTATTTTAAAGCATTCACCTACAATATTATTAATTTTGCAGATTTAAAGCCCCACACAGTCAGAGATCTATGAATGAAATTGGGCTTTCGTGTTGCTTAAGGGATGTTCTTGGATCATTACTGCTTGGTTGCATTTCTGGTTTTCAAAAACTGGTAGTTGAACCACTTGACCAAACAATCAAAAAGGCTCTGCCCCTGAATAGAATTAACCCAAAAGCTTCAAGATTCAAGTATCTAATTAGTTTTCTTTTAAAGCAACATTGTGTCACTGCATTTGCTATTTTAAAAATGCATGATAACTAATAGATTTAGACAAATTAATCTGCCCTAAATTGACTATTTAGGAAAAAAAAGTGTATTCTGTTGCCTCATTTTTATCTTTCCTGCCTGGGCTTTTCACTTCATGCACCCTTCCTTCAGCCTGGAGGCAAGAGAGCATATTCTTTGTATTGGTTGAAGCTGTAATAGGGTGAAATACAATTGGGTCACATATTTATATTCTGAATATTTACGTAAAACAGGGTATCCTGTACTGAATACACAATAAGCACAACATAGCTTTCCTCCCCGCTCCAGTTTAATGATCATAAAATGCTACTTTATACATAGATGGTTTATTGAAATATACCATTGAGCAAGAGTGTGAAGAGGGAGTTGCCATCAGGACTTGTTCTGAATAGGAAGTAGTTCTGAAGAATTCATACTAACTTGAATATCCTTACTTTTTTCTTTCTTAAAACACAAAGTACTTGGGAGCAAGTAGGAGGGCAACCTTCTGAGGAAATTGAATAATTATCTTAGGCATAGTCATTAACTTTGGATGCTTCAGTGCTCATGTCATTTCAGCTTCATGTTTATCAGCTCCCTTGCACTATTTGGTTCAGTAACTCCATGCCAGTTCTCCCAGTGATGGCATCAGTACTCAGGTGTTTTAAATAAGTAGCCAAAAACCAGCAGGAAAACAAAAATTGATTGTTTATTTGTAGCAGCTTAAGAAGGAATGAGACACACTCTTTTGTAATAGCTTTTTGTGTGTGTGTTTTCTGAATTAATGCAAATCACGAATGTGGACTGCACTTTCATTATTGCTTTATTATTGTAAAGTCTAGCCCATAATTCACTCTGAAGAGTTTCAGTGTTTTTTTGCAAAGTGATCACTTGTCACTCAGTTGCCAGTTACAAGTCATGTGTTTGTCTTGTTCAACAAGTGTGACCTATCTGTCCATTTTACAGCAGCTCTCCAACTAATTGAGACAAATAATTAAAAAGAATTTGATTACAGAAGTGCTATATTGTTGTTCCATCCTGCACCCACCATTTTCTCTCCTTGAATCTTGAAACAGTTGATGCATTGTTGGGTTATGCTTCTTTGGGTTTTGGTTATCCTCTGGCACTTTGCCCCAGTGGCGCTTATTCACATGTGAGTCTTAGCACCGAGCTTCAACAGTCTATTTTCTTGTGTCATAACAAGCCCATTTCGGTCCATATTACACATCTATTACGGGCAAGCTACAAAAATATTTCCTGGATACTGAGCGGGAGTTTTGGCTGATTTTTTTTTTTTTCAGTTTTTTAATATGTGGAGCAGCAAAGGCAATAGCAGAACCTCAGCTGACCCTGTGCAGATCTTCCTGGCCCGTACAGCTTAACTACTCATTGGTAGACGCGAAAAGTCATCAGGGAAGTTGGAAGTTCTATTCTTGATCTTTTTTTACTGAAAATAAAACCAAAGCCACTCCACGGAAAGGGCCATCAAGGAATCTACCATGATTCGGGGGGGGGGGGGGGGTGGTTTGGTTGGGGGGGGGGTGTTGATGGGCAGTGACATGGTGACATAATTCTAAAATTACAGTTAGGGCATTGAAGAATGAAATTGAGAAGCAATTTTTCACACGAAAAGTAGTGACAAATTGGAGCTCAAAAGGCTGTGGTTGGTGAACAAGTTGAAATTTAAGCCTGAGTGACTTAGAAATTTGTTGGGTAAGGGTAGCAAGGGGTATGGAGCTGAGACATGTAAATACTGTTGAGGTACAGATTAGGCATGATCTAAATGAATGGTGAAACAGATTCAAGGGGATCAATGGCCTTCCTATATTTTTATCTGTCTGTGTTTTGGACTTTACATGGATTGATTTCACTTTGTTTGGGGAAACTTGTACTTCACTTTATTCCTGCATTTCATTTTATTGAGCGTGTCTCAGTGAGACAATATTACGTTAAAGATTTACCACTTAGGTGCATGAAATATAGGATACGGAATTGAGCGTTGAGATGAATTAGATATTGGTTTTTAATCTGTGTAGTATGTGTTTGAATTAGTCCAGGAACTGTGTCCTTTCCACTCCATTATGTGTTGTAAGGTGCCTTGAGGGTCATTTTAACTTTTGGAGATTATGTTAACCTGGTGATATAAGATCGGCCACCAGTTAGATCTATCCAATTATCCTTTGTATTAAAGTTAAAATTATCCCCCACCCTCTGTAAACTAAATTCTGCCAGCCTCAATCCTGCCCTGAGTATGGAAAATGGAACCTATTACATTAATGCATAAAAAAGAGATTAATATCTAAAAGACATTGGTGGGACAAACAGTGTAAAGGAAGTAAAAGCAAAATACTGCAAATACTGGAAATTTGAAATAAAACAGAAAATGCTGGAAAAACTCAGTAGGTTTGGCAACATCCGTGAAAAAAGAAACAGAGTTAGCATCTCGAGTCCAATATGACTTCATTTCCGAAGGAGAGTCATGTTGTTTTTGAAACATTAACTCTGTTTCTCTCTCCATAGATGCTGCCAGACCTGCTGAGTCTTTCCAGCATTTTATGTTTTTATTTTATATTACTGTAAAGAGGGTTTTGCCCTACATCTAGCTGAGTTGTTTTTGACCTGGAGTTACTGATACTGACACTGGTTGCCAAATTGGAAGCCATCCACTCCATACTGCTGACATCCCTGAACTTAATGGGTGCAAAAAAAGTAAGAGAATGAAAACAGTCAGGAGTTTGAATAGAGATCTTGTTAAGGTTTAGTTATGATATACCAGTTTTTATATAATTGCTTAGTCTAGCTCATTGTGATTGCATTTGAAGTGTAGGATTTTGTGGGATGACAAGAGCACTGATTGATTGAAACTGGTAAATTTAATAAAGTGTTCAGTATTAAACATGGTTTATTATGGTTCTAGCGAGTGTAAAAGTACAAGAGAATTGCTGATGATGTCTGCCTGGACTGTTGATATTTTAATGATTTGTCGTAAATGTGGAGTTAGGATTTGAATGAAATGTGTTATGAGTTGGGTAGTTTTTCAGTCAAAAGTCAAACATCTTGGCATCAGTATCTAAAGCTGTAACTTGAGGATAGCACTGAGGGCGCATTGCTGTGATGCCTTTTTTAAAGATTAATTCTCAACCACTATCTAAAAAGAAAACGGCTGATTTTAAACTTATAATTTTAACTATTTAATGTATAATAGCATGATTAATAGCCTTTTTAGGTTCAAAATATTATAACAGTTTTATTTTAGCTTCTTAGCTATTGGTTGTGAATATTAAACATTTAAAGATTTTAATACACCTTGCCAGGATATGTTATAGTCCATATAACTGCAGCCTGCCACTGTTGATCTACTAATGTGTATTATTAGTTGGGGTGTCTTTTTTTTTTTCAATGCATATGTGTGATATAATTACAGATTTCAGCAAACGCTTGGTATTGGATGATTTTTACCCAATGAATCTTGTTTAAAAGCAGGCCTGTCAAACCCAATTATTAATAACGACCAACTTTTAGTTGTAAGACCGTTTCTGCTGATTTACCATCAGGAAACTGGAACCCCCAAGGCATCGTGACTTGCTTTTATAATAGTTGTCTACATTATAACTTCACTGTATAGGGTACCTCATTTGAATCTGCACTTGGGAAGAACTGGGTAGGTTGGAGGTAATGGGGATGTGGTTCATACATAATGCCAGCAAAGGAACTATTTCAAGAGACTTTTATTACAAGTTGTGAGTGCATCCGTATTACAGTATGAATCAGTGTACCCAACAGTGTAAAAGCTAATGGGAGAAAAATCCTATAACTGCTGCCTTGTGAACTGTTTAATTTTGCAATTTAATTTTGAAAACTTCTCCATGCTGAAGTAAACTGTCAGTTTGATTAAGTCTGCGTTTTATATAGTAATTACTTCACTCTCATTGAAAAGTCTGTTTTAATGCTTAATTCTTATGGCATTAAGCACTTTATTTTTACTGTCTGCAGTAATTACAGCTCTGACCTTAGATTTCACATACAGATAGCTACTAAACCAATTTGAGCAGATTTGGCCAGAGGCTGTCTTTGTAAATACTATGAGGTCCTCTTTTAACAACCTGTGGTAAAATTTTGCATGGTTTTTATTTTACACTTAATGCATTAATTGAAGATCAGAAGTAAATCTTACCAGTTTTAAGAATTCCTCCAGAATAAACTCCTGTAAAAAGACAACTGGTAGTATTGCACTGGCTAGTTATTTGCAATATAAAACCCTACCTAGAAAAAAAAGGATGTAATTATTAGTAAATGGGGACTGATTATTTTAGCTTTATTGCTGAAAGTAATAACCATTGGTTGTAGCCCTCTGCATTACAGAAGGTATGAATAGAGGGCAGGTTAAATGAAGAATGTGGGACACAGCTGTTTAAAATAGCTCTTCACAGGGCGTGCACGTGTGCATGTTCCCTCTTGGCTACTGTCTTGTGGAGATCCATGTTCAAATCCAGTTGACAATGTTGAGATACGAGTCTCTTTCTTCTGGCCATAACATCCTATGTTAATAAGGTTTAGGGGATCTCAACCTGGATGTCAGTGGGTATGAATCCATAGCATCAATGCCAAACAACCTGCAATTCAGCACTAAGATAACTTAAGATAGTTTGGAGAGACTTAAGTGATATTTTGTGTGGGGTTTGGAGTTATTGCATTAAAGTCAGCAGGGTACGGTGATGGTTCATTTATATTTGTAGCTAATATTCATCGTTTGAAGCTAAGTAAGAAATACATGAAGGAAGGAAGAAAATTCAGACCATTATGCTTCTTTCTTCCACTGAAGACATACAAACAACACCTACCTAACATATTTGGTAACCTTATAGAAAGTTCTGCAGAAGCTCTCTTATTCCTAAAATTAATGAACCTCCATATCCGCACTATTCAACCTTGTCCTACTCCCTTCCAAGGCAACAGATCTTTTTGGTGCTTGCATATCTAGCTAGCATGCAGAAGCTGTTGAGGGAAATCTTTCTCAAATGATCAAATGTATAGCTTGCACATCTAAAATTCTCATCCTTGTGTTAAAATGCCTCCATTTCGCCTCTCCTCCCTATCTCTGTAATGGCCTCCAGGCCTACAACCCTCCGAGTAATCTGTATTCTTCCAATTCTACCCTCTTGTTTATCCCTAATTATAGTCACCATTAGCAGCTTTTCCTTAATATGGCTCTGAAATTAACTCCCTGAACCTGCTGTCTCTCCTTTAAGATGTTCTTTAAAAGCTTATCTTTTTGACCAAACTTTTGGAAACCTGTGATAAAATCTCATGAGCCTCGGTCACATTGCTGTAAAATTTTGTTTGATAATGCTCTTGTGAAGTGCTTTGGGGTATTTTACTATGTTGAATGCAAATTATTGTTTTTGGTACATTGAATTGCATGCTGTCTCAAATAAATAAACCTGATAGGCCAAAATGGATTTATTTTGTTCTTTTTGCTCTTTATTGGCCTCAAATATTGCTTATTAATACAATATTCAGAAGTGTTTTTTCTCTCTGCAGTAATGCAATATTTTCTATTTCTTCCACAAAGCTCCATGATAGGCCTGTTTGATATGCAGTTCCAATTTATGCATGTCACGGGTTCCTTTGTTCTGATCAAGGCAAATTTTCAAGATGAGTAAACTATTAACATAAAATCAAGCCAAAACACCTTTTTAAGTTGTTTTAAAAACAAGTATCTTGCTTATTTCATATGTAATTTAGTAATGAGCATTTGTGCTGCTCTTGGACCTATGGTAGGAGTTGTTGCACTAAGTCCCTATTCCCAGCCCATTTGTGATCTTTGTCTTGAGATGTATGATGGAAACCTTATGCTTTCTCCCCTCCCTAATACAAAGGCTCTTGTACATCTAGCAGATAGTGGGCACTAGTAAATGAGAAATGTCGAGAAATGTTCTCCTACTTTGTTAGAGAGAGGATGGGGTGCCCAGGGACTGGGGAAGAAAAGATGCAAGCAGATTGGAAATTATTTCAAACTTGAAGTATAACGTGATAGGGGTTCTCCTTGTGATGTTCAGTTGGTTTGTTTTTTTTTTGTTCTCTTGCAACTCGTTCTGCTCCCCCTCCTTTCCTGACACTACTCATTCATGGGATGTAGGCATTCCTTGTTCAGGGGGCATTTAAGAGTCAACCATATTGCAGTGGGTCTGGAGTTGCATGTAGGCTAGACCAGGTAAGGACAGGAGATCCTTTCCTAAAGAGGATCAGACTTTAAATTTTCAAATTTTACCATCTGCCATGGTACAGAAAAAGACATTGAGCTGTGGTTCCACAGGTATTTCAACTAAATGACTATTATTCATGTCCATGTCTTAACTGTGAATGACAGATTACCAGACACTGACAGGTTATCCCATTGCAGTAGGGAGTGAAATTGGAGCGAAGTCTGACCATCTTTTAATACAGTTGTGCATTTTATAATAAGTGTCAGTAGATAACAATAAAGAGCAGGCACACCAGCTGATCTTTGTCCTTCCTAACCCTTAAAACTGAGGCTAAATTAAGCACACTGTCCCTCTAGTTGAGATCAGCTAACTCAACATTGGCCAGAGTTTGAATCTGGGACTTTGCTGGTCACTGGACTGAGTCACTGACTCACTGGATAAGGTTACTGAGCAACCAGAACCATTTTTTAAAATTTGTCAACTGTGGCAACATGTTCTTGTATTGCTAACTGTTTCTCAATGCTGCGACATTAGGCATAACTTTGTACACCACTTCCCAAAGACCATTATTTTTTAGTTATTTATTTTGTTTTCCATTTGAGGACCCAAGTGTATTATTGCAGCACGAAATAATTTAGGCCTCTTTGTTTATAGGTTTCTTCATCACCATTAAGGTAACGTACCCAATAATAGAGATTTTTGTTAAACTGGAGTCTTGATTTTTTTTAGATTTTAATGCTTCTAAAATATTTATGCCCATTTAATTCCTTCTTTCTCAGGTGGTGTTTCCTCCTGGCTGAGGAACCCATTTCCACATGTTTCAGTTGACCTCGGGTATGTCATTGAAAAGACCATTATTCATGCCTGATCCTTGACTGTGAATATCAGCAAGGTATTCCTGTGATAGGGAGGCAAGATCAGAGCTGTGTGTGATGTTATAGTGAATTGACATCCATACTCAACTGCACATCTGGCAGAAATTGTTGCAAGTAACAAGGAGCTTGCTTGAGACCATCCATCTCAACATTGACTGTAGATGGAACGTGGACCCTTCCTGGTTAGTTTGCCTCTGTTATTAGCTGGGTAAATTTCCTGAGCCACTAACAGTAGTTATTTGTTTTATTATTGTAACTTTAATGTAGAAAAAATATCCTATTATACTTCACAGGGAAAATGAAACAGACTATGTTGGGATAATGAGAGATGACCTAAGACTTGATCAGCAAAGTAGGGTTTTTTCAGAAAAATGTTAGAGATAAGGAGAGAATTAGACTGTCTAGGGATGGAGTATCAGAACACAGGACTGAGATGTTTTAAAGTTGTGCCATCGCTGGCAGAACATAGAAGCCCAGAGTC